>NC_068312.1:7656045-8396045 GCF_025860055.1 Xyrauchen texanus
TTCCCATTCTGACATTCAGTTTGGAGTTCAGGAGATTGTCTTGACCAGGACCACACCCCTAAATGCATTGAAGCAACTGCCATGTGATTGGTTGATTAGATAATTCCATTAATGAGAAATTGAACAGGTGTTCCTAATAATCCTTTAGGTGACTGTATGTACAGTGAGGAAAATAAGTATTTGAACACCCTGCTATTTTGCAAGTTCTCCCATTTAGAAATCATGGAGGGGTCTGAAATTGTCATCGTAGGTGCATGTCCACTGTGAGAGACATAATCTAAAAAAAAAAAATCCAGAAATCACAATGTATGATTTTTTAACTGTTTATTTGTATGATACAGCTGCAAATAAGTATTTGAACACCTGAGAAAATCAATGTTAATATTTGGTACAGTAGCCTTTGTTTGCAATTACAGAGGTCAAACGTTTCCTGTAGTTTTTCACCAGGTTTGCACACACTGCAGGAGGGATTTTGGCCCACTCCTCCACACAGATCTTCTCTAGATCAGTCAGGTTTCTGGGCTGTCGCTGAGAAACACGGAGTTTGAGCTCCCTCCAAAGATTCTCTATTGGGTTTAGGTCTGGAGACTGGCTAGGCCACGCCAGAACCTTGATATGCTTCTTACAGAGCCACTCCTTGGTTATCCTGGCTGTGTGCTTCGGGTCATTGTCATGTTGGAAGACCCAGCCTCGACCCATCTTCAATGCTCTAACTGAGGGAAGGAGGTTGTTCCCCAAAATCTCGCAATACATGGCCCCGGTCATCCTCTCCTTAATACAGTGCAGTCACCCTGTCCCATGTGCAGAAAAACACCCCCAAAGCATGATGCTTCCACCCCATGCTTCACAGTAGGGGTGGTGTTCTTGGGATGGTACTCATCATTCTTCTTCCTCCAAACACGGTTAGTGGAATTATGACCAAAAAGTTATATTTTGGTCTCATCTGACCACATGACTTTCTCCCATGACTCCTCTGGATCATCCAAATGGTCATTGGCAAACTTAAGATGGGCCTTGACATGTGCTGGTTTAAGCAGGGGAACCTTCCGTGCCATGCATGATTTCAAACCGTGACGTCTTAGTGTATTACCAACAGTAACCTTGGAAACGGTGGTCCCAGCTCTTTTCAGGTCATTGACCAGCTCCTCCTGTGTAGTTCTGGGCTGATTTCTCACGTTTCTTAGGATCATTGAGACCCCACGAGGTGAGATCTTGCATGGAGCCCCAGTCCGAGGGAGATTGACAGTCATGTTTAGCTTCTTCCATTTTCTAATGATTGCTCCAACAGTGGACCTTTTTTCACCAAGCTGCTTGGCAATTTCCCGTAGCCCTTTCCAGCCTTGTGGAGGTGTACAATTTTGTCTCTAGTGTCTTTGGACAGCTCTTTGGTCTTGGCCATGTTAGTAGTTGGATTCTTACTGATTGTATGGGGTGGACAGGTGTCTTTATGCAGCTAACGACCTCAAACAGGTGCATCTAATTTAGGATAATAAATGGAGTGGAGGTGGACATTTTAAAGGCAGACTAACAGGTCTTTGAGGGTCAGAATTCTAGCTGATAGACAGGTGTTCAAATACTTATTTGCAGCTGTATCATACAAATAAATAGTTAAAAAATCATACATTGTGATTTCTGGATTTTTTTTTTTAGATTATGTCTCTCACAGTGGACATGCACCTACGATGACAATTTCAGACCCCTCCATGATTTCCAAGTGGGAGAACTTGCAAAATAGCAGGGTGTTCAAATACTTATTTTCCTCACTGTATGTGTATATGTATGCTTCCCTCGTGCCATCCCAGATGTGTATGACTTTCTTCTGCAGAGCACAAATGCATATTTTTAGAAGAATATCTCAGCTCTGTAGTCCATACAATGCAAGTGAATGGTGACTAAAATTTTGAAGCTCCAAAAATCACAAAGGCAGCATAAAAGTAATAAAAAAATGTAACGTCTTATAATGCGAAAACAGTGGTGGGTGAAAACAGACCAAAATATAACTTAATTTTCACAATAAATCGTAACATCAGCAGTCTCCTTGGTGATAATTTTTTCGAGCTCGATTTCTATTGCTAGCACCATCTAGCGCTCTGCGCATGCGTCAAGCACTAGGAAGCGTTATCAAGCTTGAAAACATTTAGGCTATAGTAGGGATGTGGCCAAAGCATAATACCTTCAAAACGAATAACGGATTCATCCGAATAATAGAAACACTATTCGTTTGACTTATTATCCAATAAGCACAGGAATAAAGCAACATTTTAAATAAACATCCAAAATTACAAAGAATTTAGTCTGTGATATCAATATTAGTGTTAGTGTAAATTTTATGAATGAAAATGCCCATGGTGTGATTTTAGAGTGCGCGTCTGGAGCTTGTCAGGTGTAACATTAACTAAAACACTACATCATATAGGTTACATTTTCCACTCCTTAAAGTGTCTATATTAATGTAGGCTATCACACGTACTGATTTCAATGTATTCATTTATAAACAAACCTGAGCGCGATGTTAAATTTCTGACCTGAGGTGATGATTTCACAGCGGAGCTCGTCTATTCACCGCTAAATGTTGACCACATTTATTTTCACACCACAGATTAAGGTAAGTATCATGTTTAGACTTTATTCCCAAAAAGTGTTATGCTCCCTAAAGTGTACATGTATTCAGAATATTCCTGCTCGTGTGATACTTGAACTGAGACATGCGCGATATATTTCCCCTCCCTCTAAACTACTAAACTTGAAAATGTTTACGTAAGATTTGTATTATTAGACTATAATTCTTCGTTTCACGTTATTTCGCGTATTCTGCACTTTTAATTTAACTGAATTATGTCCTCCACATTGTTAAAATTTGCTCAAATCGGCCTCGAGTGTAAAATTCCTGATATATTTATGGTACTTTCACTTATTTGTAGGCTAAATTGATTTATTCTATTTAATTTAATGTTTGTATTTATTATTCGTTGCAAATTTGACATTTCACAATTGCCTGACCCCTCGTGCCTCAGTTAACCACATATTCTACAGTTCATGAACCTACATATACATCTTCAACTGGTAAGACAAAAAGAGAAAATAATAATAGCACAATAACAATAATATTCACAGTAGCCTAATAATAACAATTTGTATAAGGCTATTATTACGAATAGGCATATTTTATTCATAAAAACTATACATGTAATAGAGTTACGTTTAAAGAAAATGGTTTCTTTTAGTTTTGTCGCACTTCCGGTTTAAGCCCACAACAAGTTCTATCCGAATACAGAGTGTGCTGCACAACCCTAGTGGCTAGAGACTGAAATGGCATGATTTATAGTAAAAAAAAAAAAAATATTGGTCTGTTCTTGCCCAAAACAGATTGCATTGCTTCAGCAGACATTGACTAAAACACTGGTGTGTTATGGATTACTTTTATGCTGCTTTTTTGAGCTTAAAATTTCTGGTCACCATTCACTTGCATTATATGGACCTAAAGAGCTGATATTATTCTAAAGATCTTCATTCGTGTTCTGCAGAAGAAATCTGGAATGGCATGAGTGTGAGGAAATGATGAGAGAATTAAACATTTTGGGTGATCTATTCCTTTAACTTTTAGCAATCTGAAGAAATAACGAGTAAAGAAGAAAAAAACGTTCATTCTTCATGCTAGAAATAACAGCTTAAATGCATTTAGGCAACTTTAATAGATCATCCTGGTATTACATGTATACTGGCAATTTTCCATACTATGCAGTATACATACTGCATACTACAAACTAAATAACATCTGTACGTAGCATGCCATTCCAAACATAAGGACTAATTCATGAAGAAAAAAAAATCAATAATTAATGAATCCATTACATTGCATTAAATAGGACAATTTACATACTCGTTTTACTAACGAGTTTTACTTTACTATTTATACACAAATTGATTCCGATCTTGTTACATGAATTAGGCCCATAACCCATGTTGCATGCTTATTGCTTTAGAACCTTCATTTTAATTTATTGAAATATTTAATACAAAAAAAATCAAACTTGTATCACTTTATTTTCAGCATAAGAGAATTACAGCCTCTTAAAAAAAGATTGAGAACACAGATCTGAAATGCACAAGTTTTACATCGCACCAGAAACAAACATTAAATAATTTAAGGAGTTGAGCTCTTACACACACACACACACACACACACACACACACACACACACACACACACACACCTTTTGTCCATTTGAAGTTTACTCAGTACAAAAAATAAAATATCAGGCTGAGATCTGCTCAAAAATGTGTTAATACACTTCACTTTATGTATCTTGTCAAACCTGATCTGTGAGTTGAGGATTTTTTCTGAAGACACTGGAATCAAAAAAGCCAGAAAGACCTTTAATACAAATAGTTATGATTCAATGTCTTAATGTCAAATCTTTAAACAGAAGAACATGGTCTTGTTACCAACTGTTGTATCATTTAGGTTATGAAAATTCATTTGTTCAGTGGCCATCATGAGGGTTCATGTTTCAACCAGAGGAGTTCTGATCTCAAATGATCTTGACAATGGGGAAGTATTTGTGTGCAGAGAAGTCAAATTCAGGAAGAGCCTGAAAGGAAAAAGCCAAAGAATGAAGTGACTTTCATATCTCTCATCTATGGAAAATAACTTGTTTCAAGGAATGTTTCTGCTTCTAGAGGTCGACCGATACATCGGTTTTACTGATTGATTGGTGCCAATAGTTGCTTAATCAGCAAAAATCAATGCCGTTAGTTTTTTTTTTTAACCTCCATGTTCCTGTGTGGCCAAAACCCTTAATATGGTGTTTTTTTTTTATTATTATTTATTTTAAAAACTATTGGTCGATTAATCAGTTTTCAGACCTTTTCAACCACCTTACTTATCGGTTGACCTCAACCAGATTCAATACAAGAAGAATGGATAAAAATCTAAATTCTGTTATCATTGACTCACTGTCATGTCTTTCCAAACCCATATGGCTTTCTTTCCTCTATGGAACACAAAAGGATATGTGAGACAAAACGTTGCCTCAGTTGTCAAAAACTTTCAAATTTCTGTATAATGAAAGAGTGTGACTGATGGCAACATTCTGCCTAACATCTCCTTTTGTGTACCATGGAAGACAGAAATGGGTAACATGGGTTAGAAACAATATGAGGACCAGTAAATGACAGAATCTTTGTTTTTGGGTGATCTGCTTGTTACTACAGACAATAATTTAGACTCAAATTGTGCGTACAGATATACAGTAATGCAGTTACAATGGAAGCAGTGTGCTTATTTGAATTATTCCACCAAAACATTTGGAAAATAATTATATAAGTATGATCATAAAGTATATACAGTAAATACACTATATATATATATATATATATATATATATATATATATATATATAATGTATGTACAGTATAATTCTTATTTACACATTTTGTACCTTGGTCTCCTTCTTGTGTCCTCCAGCAAGTAGTTTCATTACAACAATGTTGGGTTTGGCAACTTTAAGGATGCGATTAACCTACAACAATGTACAAAACCACCCAGAAAGAATCAACATGAGCCACTTCCTTAGATAATTATTAATAATTCACTATGCTAATGATTCAATTATAAGTCACTATTCGAGTAAAGCTTAAATGGCCTATGGGAGCCAGGAAGGGTAAGTGAGCAATGCTTTCTGGGTATACTTCTCACAAGAGGAACAGTATTGTCTGGCTCTGAAGTCTCAGAAGGACTATTTCACACTTGAATTTGTTAATCCAGTGTCATGTTTAACCCTGTGTTGCATAATTAACCCTGGCTTTGTTATTAATCCTGAGTATTCTGGTTTCAAAATTTCACACTGTACATTTGCAAACACTAGGTTAAGTATTGTTTGAAAAGCCCTTGAGGAATGTAAAAATGGTTTTAAATGTACCTCTGCATCAGGGCTGGTCACGTTTTCAAGTATGAGTTTGGCCTGCTGGAAATGTTTACTGGCGGCCATATAGAGATCCGCTGAGCGAGGAGGAGGATTGTACTTCTTTAGATCTGACATTTCCTACACACACAAACACACAGATTAATCTATTGTTGGCAGCATGGAAAAACATCCCCTTCATGAAGTGTGTACACAGTGGTACCTTAAACTGAATATAGTGCACTGGTGGAGGTGTGACGACACCGTTGAACGGGGCGAAACGATGCTCGTAGCGAACCTGCTCGCTGTCCAGCTCAAACTGAGGTTTATGCACCTTTCTGTCCATATCCAATGCTATCATAGTCTGAAGGGTCAAAGAGATAGAGGTCATTAGCACACCGAATCAAGAAGGTCTGGCATCTCAATAATCTCAAAACGGCCAAATATCATTTGCCGATGTATAACAAAAAAAAAAAAAAAAACTTGACAGCTAAGTGTACTTTAAAGGCCCTGGCACACTTCCTACGAAATCAAAGAACGAATTGGTGGTTCGTAACAGCTTGCCAGGTCAAACTTTCAGGAAAAATGCTAAACACCTTCTTACTGCTATTGGTCCACGTCCTCTGTAGGTGTGACCAGGAGCTCCACCTACTTTGAGGCTGATCTCTAATTCCCATTCAGTCAGTTAAGAACAGTCAACACAAACAAACCAGCATGCAGTGTAGAGCGGAGGCGCTTGCCCGGTCCTCAATCAGCCTGATGGGGCGCGAGGGATAAAGGCGGTTGGTGACGACAGTTAGAGAGAGAGAATTACGGGCAGCTGCCCTGTATGTGTTTGTGTGTCTTGAACCCCCTTTACATTGGTGCCGAAACCCGGGAAGGAGGAGGGATGCCCGTCAAAGAGTCCTCGACACTGCCGTCCACCCAGGGGAGCGCCGCTGCCATCCGCCAGGTGACGGAGTAGCTCAACCGGCCAGACATTCACTTTCATTTTTCTGGCAGTTAGCATTCTTCATGCATATCTCCACCTACTAGTTAGGGTTGGTCTAAGGTCGAGATTGATAGTAAAAAAGGTCTTAAATATTGATCTGTTTCTCACCCACACTTATAATCGCTTCAGAAGACATGGATTTAACCACTCATATGGATTACTTTTATGCTGCCTTTATGTGCTTTTTTGAGCTTAAAAGTTCTTGCCACCATTCACTTGCATTATATGGACCTACAGAGGTGAGATATTCTCCTAAAAATCTTTGTTTGTGTTCTGCAGAAGACAGTCATACACATTTGGGATGGCATGAAGGTGTGTAAAGTTATATTCAATTTTCAACTATGTATCGCCGTAAACCCTTAAATACTAAAACGACTGTAAAAATGACAATTTAAGCAATTTTACGGCTCAAATGATACAAGAATTTATCCAAGCATTATATAAGCTTCACATTTCTAACTGTAAACCCACCAAAAATTGTCCCCATTCACTTAATCAGCATTATGCTACAAATGCTGTGGATTGATCTTAACTTGTATTTATCCCAGATTATTCCTTTAACACTCCTTTATACACCTATTTTTGCAGTAGTGTTAGTGTAATCATAAATTACAATAACTGAGGGTAGCCGGCGCATATTATGGCTGCATATAGCTTGTTAGCGCTATTAATGTAGAATGTAAACATTACAAATTACACATTATTTTCTGCATTACTTTAAATCAACATTGAGTAGTTGACAAAGATTCTATTACTGATCTTGTGTACATTCTACTAATAGAATGAGGCGTGACGTCATTGAAATGTCATATTAGTTGGAGTTTTAAACATCGTCTTGAACATCCTCATATTTAAATGCTCCTCTAAATGCCTCCCCAGTGCCATGGCTGATGTCTAAATGTTCACAAACGGCATGTCGATGCTCAGCTGTAGAAACTTCTATTTGGCTTTGAGTGAAGGGCCTTAAGTGTGTGTATTTCAGGAGACCTTACCTTGTACATGCCAGCACACATGTTCTGGTACGCTTGGCTCATAGTGATCTCTTTACTAAGAGGACGAGCTGAGGAGACAGCAGAAATACAATGAGATTAATTTATAAGCTAGATCGCAATCCTATAGAGCAATATTTATTGTTTTGAATGTTTGAATGAATAGCAGTCTGTGTGAACCCTTCTTCTTTTTCTTGCTCTTTTTGTTGCTTCGTGCTTTGAGCTGCTCTTCCAGGATTCTCTCCTCGGCCATCTGAGAGCTGTCTGCTCGACTCAACGTTGACATCAGCCACGCATACAGGAACTCGGACAGATACCTGTATATACATGGAGGGAGTTACTATGAATATAACATTAAATCAAGGTCAGAAAATAAATGCCACCAAAAATACCCCTGCAATGCAAAATTTTTTCTTCTCACTGTAGATCACAAGGAAAATCTAGAAGGGCAATGAGACCCCAGCACCACCTTTTGAACCACCCATACTGTAATTTTATGGGATTATGTTGATTTAATTTTTAGGGTAGGTTGAAGATCTAAAAAGCACATAAAAGCAGCATAAAAGCAATCCCTATGACTCCAGTGGTATAATCCATGTCTTCAGAAGTGAAACAGATCAGTATTAAAAGGAATATTCTGTGTTAAATATAAGTTAAGCTCAACTGACAGCATTTATGGCATAAAGTTTATTACCTCAAAAAATTATTTCAACTCGTCCCTCCTTTTTAAAAAACAAAGAAGCTTTACAGTGAGGCACTTACAATGGAAGTGAATCTGGCCAATTTTTGGAGGGTTTAAAGGCAGAAATGTGAAGTTTATAATTTTATAAAAGCCCTTAAATTTTTCGGTAAAAGTGTGTGCATTATTTAAGGTGTAAAGTTGTTTAAACTGGCGTTTTTGTGGTCATTTTAGGGTTTGTTGACATTGTTTCATGGTAAAGAAGTTGTAAAATTGGATATAACTTTAAACAGAAAAAGCGATTTTATCACACTAAAATAATGTTTACATGCATAAAATGTATGTCTTGTGGCTATACTTTTGAAAAAGTGAGTATTTTAATGTTAAAAAATTGTCCCCATTCACTTCCATTGTGAGTGCCTCACTGGAAACCAGATTTTTGCTTTTTTTAAAGAAAAGGAGGAACAAGTCAAAATTATTTTTTTATGGTAATCAACATTATGCTGCAAATGTGGTCAATTGATCTCAACTTGTACTGAACCCAGAATATTCCTGTGAATCCTTTTTTACTATAAATTATCCTCCCTGTCCAGTAGGGGGCGATATGCATGATCGCCAAAAACAAAAGAATGTGAAAGTGGATCTTCATAGTAAAAAAAAGACTTAAATATTGATCTGTTTCTCAACCACACCTATCATATTTCTTCTGAAGATATGGATTAAATCACTGTTTTATGGATTAAATCAAAGTTCTGGCCACCATTCTCTTGGATTGTATAGACTTACAGAGCTGAGATATTTTCTAAAAATCTTTGTTTGAGTTCAGAAGAAGTAAGAAAGTTATACATATTTGGGATGGCATGGGGTGAGCAAATGATGAGAGAATTTTAATTTTTGGTTGAACTATCCCTTTAAGGAATTGGTTAATTGAAATAACAGTTTTACCCCTCATAAGGGTAAAACATTCCCCTGAAAATGAAATCCAGGGGCAAATATTGCCCTTAATAATAATAATAATAATAATAATATATATATATATATATATAGTTTTTTTTTTTTAACACTGCATTAAATATATAAAATATACATGTTGTAACTGTTTAAAAGTGATTTAATTTTCTAAAGTGTTAATATGTAGTAATACAGTATGCACTATAAGTAAGCCATATGCAGGCTGATTTCCTGAAAAGTGCAACCATGGCACTATCAAAACAATGATTTCTTGTGCTCACGTGCACAAGAATTTGTCGTACCAGTAGACGTAATAATACTCATGCATGCTATAGAGCTCCAGCTCAAAGCCACTGAGCAGGTACTGGATCATGATTCTCAGGTTGTGATAGAGGATCCAGGTGCCCAGACAGGCTAAATTCTGTCGCTGAGGTTCAAGCTTCATCAGCAGACCATGAAGAGCAGCGTCCACCTTCTCAGCCTACAGTACACAACAATAAACACATTCAATGATGCATTACAACTGCCATAAGCACAACACAGCCAAAGCAGCAGACTCAAAGATGTCCAAAAGCTTATAGACCTCATGAGATAGTTTGACAAGTTCAGTTTTTTTTTCTGTTGTTGACGCATTTCCTACATAGTCTCGTTATGGAAGAACGTGTTCTGGTACGCTTGGCTCATAGTGATCTCTTTACTCAGAGGGGGAACTGATTGACGACAACTTGTAAATCTACCGTGAGTTCAGAGGTTGTTAATAGATGGTGTGCGCTTTTGTGGACGCCCTCAGATTGAGTTATTTGAACTTTTAAAAAAAGCGCATTTAATGGTGGAACTTGTGGTGAAGAACTACACTACCCATAATCCTGAAGGGAAAAATCCACCAATCAGAGACTCGTGGTAAACAAAGCACACCAAAAGAGCTCTGCAGCGAACATTGCCATGACAGACTGCTTAACTGACTCAACCAAGTCAGTCTCCCTACACTTAAACATCTTATGTATTTGTATATCTCTGAACATACTTGCAATAAAGGGTAACATCAGCAGAAAAGGAAAGTCATTTCAGAGGCAGATAGAGTTATTGTATTTTTCAGAAAGATTACAAAAACTTTTTTTTGGAGTAACATGCTCTGATGAATGTGCGCAATAAGGCCAGAGACATTTATTAAGAAAAAAACTATTATTTTTTTCTTTCATGTTGAGTTTAACCAAACAAAACACAAAACAGGCCACACATACACACCTCATCCTGAAGAGTGGCGAACTCTTCTAGTATGTGACCCAGTTTGTCTCTCTGGCGTGCTCTGTTGTGTCCGTGAATCTGGATGAGGCTGCAGAACGGCTGTGACACATAATATTAACCTTCTTATTCCAAAAATATTCAACACTTTTTTCTAACATAATATTAATATAAAATCAAACTAAATGAATCTCTAACCCGTGTGCAGTGCGTAACAAAGGATTCAATGTAATCTTTGGCCTGATGGTTATTATTCAAACTGCATCTGTGGAGAAAAAGAACAGCACTTAATATGTTTTGTGACTCCAGGGTTAGAATCGAGAATCTAACAAAATTCAAGACATCTTTAAAAACGCATAATGTACAAGAAATTAACTGGTAAATGCAGTTAAATATTAAATGTTTTGGAGGGCACTGAAATGTCTATTAAAAGTAAAGTGTCTCTTTTTTTATATTAAAACACTTTCTCTTATTGTACCTTAATATGCAGAGACAACTACCAACAATTTTAAGTTTTAATTCCATCCAAAGTGTAAAATCGGTGGCGCTTTCAAACATTGATCTGTTTGTAATCCCGACATCACAACATTAGCTCGACCAATGATGCAAGTTTGGGGCGGAACTATCTGTTCGCCGACCAATAGCAAAAAGGGGAAGGTGTTTGGGAAAATGTGCATGTGTTGTGCAAATTGAATTAACAAGTAAATAACAAAATGTATACAAATTATAACTCACTTTGTGGACAGGACAGGAGGACTGACAAAATATCGCAGAGCATCTTTAATCATATCCTGCATCAGATGAGTACCAAACACCTTCTTATTGTCAATCAGAAAGGTGGTCTACATTTCACAGAGAGAGAGAGAGAGAGAGACGTCTGGTAAGTGTTATGGCATCAACATGTCAATTTATGTAGTGATATTCATATCACTATAAATCGTATTATGTGTCCAGACCAGAGGGAAGCATTCGAATTTGAGGTGGCTGCATTGTCTAATGTATACTTTCTAGCAGATTTCACTCACCTGTAGCAGAGATCTAGACAGCACACATGGAGACTGCTCACTGAACTCACAGAAGAAATCCTGTGTACACACAAGAAGTATTATTAGTTGCAATTATCCATTAACACTGACACTTAACATACACTTGATAAAATAATGGCCCTTAAAGGAATAGTTCTCCCATATTCTCTTATATTTTGGTCTGTTCTCATCCAAAACCGATTTGATCGCTTTAGAAAATATGTATTAAACCACTGGAGTCGTATGGATTACTTCATGCTGCCTTTTTGTGCTTTTTAGAGTCAAGTTTTGGTCACCATTCATTTTTATTGTATTGACCAACAGAGCTGAAATATTCAACTAAAAATCTGTGTGTTATGCAGAAGAAAGTCATGCACATCTGGGATGCACGAAGTGTAGAAAATTAGAGAATTTTCATTTTTGGGTGAACTGCTCCTTTAGGTATGATTGAATGAGCCACGTTTGAAGCCACTATAAAACAGCCAATCTAAACACATCTCTGTGTATCAGTTGAATTCTACATGAATGCACCAAGTTCTATTCCATCCATTAATCCATTGCACTACAAATCATTAAAATCCTATGAAAGCCACCAGTTACCCTGAAGAACAATTTTTTTTTGGTGGTAATATGGTTTATGTAGAATTGTATTATTATGATGGCTTGACAAAGCCAACATACTGTTATTCTACACATTTTGTTTAGGGTTTTGTTTTTTCAAAATCCATAAACAGACACAAACATTTCTAGCACTAATTTCTCTTAGAGCTTTCAAGCTACATCCACCAAACTCAGACCTGCCGAAGATCTTTGTCCCCATGTGCACTTGCAAACTATTGTCTGGCTTTTTTATGGCAGTTTTGGAGCAGTGGCTTCTTCCTTGCTGAGCAGCCTTTCAGGTTATGTTGATAAAAGGACTAGTTTTACTGTAGATATAGATACTTGTCTACCTGTTTCCTCCAGCATCTTCACAAGGTCCTTTGCTGTTGTCCTGGGAATGATTTGCACTTTTCTCACCAAACTACGTTCGTCAGTAGGAGACAGACTCTTTCCTGAGTTGTATGATGGCTAGGTGGTCCCATGGTGTTTATACTTGAGTACTATTGTTTTTACAGATGAACATGGTACCTTTAGGCATTTGTAAGTTGCTCCCAAAGATGAACCAGACTTGTGGAGGTCCACAATTATTTTCTGAGGTCTTGGCTGATTACTTTTGATTTTCCCGTGGTGTCAAGCAAAGAGGCACTGAATTTCAAAGTAGTCCTTAAAATACATCCACAGGTACATATCCACTAATTGGCTAACGGTCTAATGGTTTGACATCATTTTCTGGATTTTTCCAAGCTGCTTAAGGTACAGTTAACTTTGTGTAAGTAAACTTCTGACCCACTGGAATTGTGATGTAGTCAATTAGAAGTGAAACAATCTGTCTGTAAACAATTGTTGTTTTAAAAAAATGTGTTTTAATGACTTCAACCTAAGTGTATGCGAGCAACCGACCTTTCTGTAGCTCAACTGATAGAGCACAGCGCTAGCAATGCCAAGGGAACACACAAACTGATAAAATTTATAACTTGAATACACTGTTGCTTTGGACAAAAAAAACATGCGTTTGAACCCACTATAAAACAGCCAATACTGTATACACATCTGTGTGTATCAGTAAATTTAGCTAGCTAGCAGATAACGTACAGTCAGACAGTCATTGTCACAAAGCAATTTACCAGGATGCTATGCAGGTTGGTTATGCTGATGACCTCACAGACAGTCTTAATGCGCTCAATGAGTTTGCTAAAGTAGTTGACCATCTCCTCTCTCTTGATGATCTTGGCATAGCGCGGGAAAGTGGGTGGGAGCAGGCGCTGATTAACCAATGGCTCGAACCCCATCATGATTGGGTGATCTGGAAAAAGGACAATTGTGACAAACTGTTGTACATTACCAGGCCTCAAGTAAACTGCACATTACCTCCTTTGGTTGTGTCGTTCTGGGATTGAATGCCATACTGTATAGTGGAGTGTATGGCAGACAGTAAGTCAGCGGCTTGAATCATTAGCTTCTGTGCTTCACTCACAGCACTCGTCTGAAATGGCAAATCAACCAATTAGAGAGCAGAACAAGAACCAATTAACACTCTGATCATGAGGTCACTGGTATGAGATGAATGAGTTCAGTAGTGCATTACCTCTTTTTTAGTAAAGGAGATGAGCGCACTGAGCAGCAGACGAGTGACTTTAACCCGGCTGAACAGAGCTAAACACTGCTGATGCTGCAGGGATTATAAATGAAGACAAAATATCAGAGAAAACTTCAGTGACTTTATCTAATCTAGGTCCTGTCTTGGGTGAAAATGGTTATGTCTTACATCTAGTTCCACCTCAGGATCACGTTGTTCACCCTGTCGACTGCGTGTACTCTGCAAGACAAAGGCAGAGGGACATTTAACAAGGGAGGAATTATGCTAAACTAATGAAGGCTTGAGATGAGGTCAGCATACCTTCACTTTCCTCTGAAGTTCATCCTCAACATCCTTCAACATTCCTGAACAAACCACAATGAAAAGACTCAATATTGTTGAAAATGATAGGGGTGAATGTCAGGTTTGAACAGACATGGGTCATATTTCACCCAAAAATCCAAAGAACAAAAATAAGAAATTAATCTTTTTTTCCTCCCCTTTTTCATCCCAATTTGGAATGCCCAATTCCCAATCCACTCCAAGTCCTCGTGGTGGTGTAGTGACCTCAATCCAGATAGTGAGACGGTTATTATCACATGGCTTGTTGAGTGCGTTACTGCGGAGACCTAACACGTGTGCAGGCTTCACGCTATTCTCTGCAGCATTCACGCACAACTCACTACGCCACATTATAGTGACCACGAGGAGGTTACCCCATGTGACTCTACCCACCCTAGCAACCGGGCCAATTTGGTTGCTTAGGAGACCTGGCTGGAGTCACTCCACTCTAACTCGTAAACTGCAGGGGTGGTAGTCAGCGTCTTTACTCATGCCACATTTTTCATGGTCCAAAACTAGGCTTAATTTTCTTCAAGGAAAATATAATTTCTTATTTCTATCTTTTCTTTTTGTAATGACAGAAGGAACTGACCTGTCACTCTCAGATCTGTCACATTGTTTGCCATTTTGAAGCTATATGTCATTGCCTGAAAATCCTCCTGTAATTTGGAAACACAAATCAATATTTACTGATTCAAATTAAATAGCAGGAAATACATTGCATGCAGTACAACAAATGCACCTGCACACTTTATTGGATACCTTGACCACATATGTTTTTAAGGGTCATCCAATGGGTCTCTTTGGGACATATTCTGTAAATCTTCAGTAATCACACCAGACAACATAATACATCATTAATGGGCCAACAGTCAGACGAAGTCTCTTGCCTCTTCAAACACAGCAGCTTTGTTGACTTTCTCACGGGCGATGTCACAGATTTTGAGGATGCCCAGAGTGAAGGCTTTGAGAGCGGGATCTTGTATCAGATCAGGATTATGAACATACAGACATGTGAATACAGTTTGAGCAAGAGAATGCCCCTCCAGCCATGTGATCTGAGACAGAAAGACAACAGGGTGAGAAAACTTTCAATAGAGCGTCATGAGACACAATAGAGTGATGGTAAATTACATCATACTGACCAGACAACAGAAACAAATGTCCATGATGCCGATGAGCTCAGGTACACTCAGATCTTTCACTTTTATAGACTCATCCTTCAGAGAGAGAGAGAGAGAGAGAGAGAGAGAGAGAGAGAGAGAGAGAGAGAGAGAATACATTAGAAGAACAGTAAAGACAGACAGACAGACAGAATGAAAGGAGAAGGACAGATAGAACGATAGAACAATAGGATGACTGACGGACAGAGAAACAGAGATATATAGATAGAACAATAGATAGATGGACAGGCAAACGGATGGACAGACAGACAGACACACCGATAGAATGATAGATAGATGGAACAGATGGATGGAATGGATGGATAGATATATTGAACAGACAGACACAAAAATATTATAAAAGCTGTACATTCATACTGCCAAAGCATTTTCAGACTATCTATCGTTCTAGCTATAAATCCATCTATCCATCCGGAGTTGGGTGAAACAGCTACATAATTTTCCCATTTTGTAGTTGGGAATGTTATGGAAGTATAAATGTTAAATATGAGTTTGTAAAGTTTGGAGATCATTTCATTTGAATTTGTGAATTTGATATGTCATCATGTAATTTTGCCGGTTGTAGTGTGTTATTAGTAATGAACATTTTTGATTTAATTAAGAATTTTAGTTGTTGGTAGTGGAGGAACTGGTCTTTCCCAACCCCATACCTCTGGATTAGTGCATTAAATTATATGAGTTGGTTGTTTTCGAATAGGTGGTGGAGGTGGGTGATACCACAGTGCTGCCATTCTGGAAAATAGACAGGGGCGTTATGCAGTTTGAAATCCGGATTGTGCCAGATTGGGGTGTATTTGCATGGTTCTAGTGATGACTTAGTGATTTTATTAACTTTCCACCAGGCTGTGAGAGTTGAGGAGATTGTAATATTCTTACAGTCATTTAATTTCTTGATTGAAAGCCAGAGCCTTTCTATGTATTTGTTCCATCAGAGCTATTCATTATGAAGCGACCAGATTATTATCCCAAATTGCAACTGCACCAGACATAGTTTCTGTTCTATTGACAGCACCTACTGGAATTGCTGCTTTCAACTTGGGTGCCAAGACCATCCATAGTACATTTTCAATCAGGACGGATGCAAAATTGCCTTACACACCTTTAGGAGTAGAAAAAGTAAATTCAATTCATGTGGTATTTAGTGACTTGCATATACTGATTATAGTTGACATTTCCATGGTAAACCACAGCCTACTAGCCCATGTCCATGGTAGGCTTAGACAAGTAAAGCACACAGGTGACTACTCTCCATTTGGTAAAGTTAGTATAATTGCTGTGGGAGATTTTTTCCAATTGCCACCCGTGGGAGGAAAACCATTGTATTTGCAAAATGCTCCATTGGATTTGTGGAACAGCACTGTCAGAATTAACAATCATGGTTAGATTAATGAATCTGCTTTTGTAGAAATATTGATTAGATTGTGTACACGTAGCAAGAATTCCCCACTATCACTTAATGACTCAAATATGCTCAAAAGTATGGAAACTGGGAAAACCTCTTTCACTTTACACATTTTCCCAACAGATACGCAAATGGAAGAGCAGAACATCAAACAGATAATTGCATATTGCTCAAACCACATTTGTGTAAAGGCTCAGGATTTTGAGAAAAATCAACAAACTGGACAAATGCAACTTAAAGAGACACTCTTCCAAAGTATTTAATTCCTGTTTACCAGAAACGTTTCTATTAGGTAAAGGTGCATGTTAATTAAGAATATTGACGTCGCTGATGGGCTTGTAAATGGTGTCTGTGGTACTGTAACAGACATGGCCCTTAATACAAACAACCCAATTGTGAATCTAGTATTTGTTCAGTTTGTTGAGAATAAAATTGAGAATACCACTAGAAAGCGTATAACACCACATAAAAACATCAAGAATTCAACTCCAATTACTTTAGAGCAAGAGCAAATTAACAGTAAGTGTGGTTTGCGTAAGCAGTTCCCATTAAAGATGGCATGTGCTTGCACTGACACAAAATGCCAGGATTAACTGTCAATAAAGCAGTCATATCACTACAAAAGATAATTGAAGCTGAACAGGGATATGTTGATCATTCTAGATTTTGCTGATAAAGCAATTTTTTGCAAAAAACAACATCCAAGAATGTATCAACACAATGCCACAGTTTGAACATTATAACATTTCACCACATAACACCATCAAATCCTTTTCAATTTTCCTACTGAATGTTCAGGGTTTACACTGCCATTTGCTAGATTTAACGGCTTGAATCCAGTTCTATAAATATAGCTGTAACAGAGACATGGCTGCCTGCAAACACATCAAGTGAATCCACTTGCATTGAAGCATAACCACTTGTTATTTTGGGTTTGGACTTACAGTACAAACACTCTGTTAAACAATTCAATCGCCTCGAGTTGAGACACATACGTTTTGCTCTTTTGTAGCGATATAAGATGAGAGATATAACAGGTGTATCTCTGCAGCTGAGTAGTTCTGTAAGCTTTACAGTTATTATCAAAGGTAATGTGAAATAAGGAAGCACCATGATTTGAAAAGCGTCCAATGACGCTCCAACCTTGCGCGCTTTGCAATGTTGACAGCTTTGTCAAACAGGAGCTACAGTGCATCGCTTGCTTACAGAGATGCATAATAATGCCATTTGCATTTGCAACCGGTTTCTGAAGGTTTAAACATGTGTAACATCGTAAATTCAGTAAAATGTGCTTCCCTGTGTGTGCGCACACTAAACTCAAACGTCGGCTACTAAATGCACGAGAGGGAGAGATGATTATGACTAGTGCAGATTCTGCTGTTTTTTGTGTGTCCTCTATTCATGGCCCAAAATGTAAGACATCAGCAAAAAATGCAAAGACTTCTTGTAATTTATTGACTTTTTATGGCCTTATGTCCTGTAACATGAGTGTTTCGAATTCCAGAGCATGTATTTTTCAAATAAACCAAAATGGCCGACTTCCTATTGGGTGATGCTAATACAAGCCAACAAGTCATGGTGAGAACAATGTCCTCACCAAAACTTGTGAATATCAGACAAACTCTGTGCCAACCACAGTGATAAACTCTGTAAAAATGTTAGGGGGTGCTATGGAGTCCACTGGCCACACCCAAGACAAATGACAAAAGAATTCAAAAATCTTGCCAAAGTATGAAAGTTGTCTGGCTTGATGAGAACTATATAAGTAACAAATTTGGTGACTGTAGGTGAAAATGGGGGTGCTCCAGATGCCGTCTTACATGCCAATTTTAAAGGGGGCAAAGGGGATGTGAGCAAAATCTAATGAAATTTCAAGCATGCCAAGTGCTTCAAAAACACCCAAACATAGGAAGAAAGGAATAATAACAATTAATGTATTGCCATGGCAACAGTTTTTAAGATATCAAATATCCCTTTACAATTTTACATCAGCAGTGTCTTGGCATTATTCTAAAGAATTTTGAATCAATTCATGTAAACACAACAGGGCCATTTCAAAGTGAATTTAAATTACCTTCCTTCCTGCTGCAAGTTGGTGGCACTATGACCGTGACACATAATAGCCCCCATTACCAAACATACAGCTGTATTTTCAACAAAATCATACAAGATAAAAGGAACTTCTTGTTTCACATTTTTGCCATTAATTTTCTGCCTCGCCATGACAACACCGTTGGATATATCAAAAATCTGTTCGCAATTTAGCATCTTCATTGTCTTGGCATAAGGTTGCCTAAATTTGGTGACAGTCACATGAATCCCCTAGGAGGAGTGTTTAAAAGTTCAGAGCCTGCAATTTTCAGAAAATTCAAAATGGACAACTTCCTGTTGGGCAGAGCTAATGACTAAGAGTATGAAAGTTGTTCAGCTTTATGAGAAATATATACATCACATTTTTGGTGACTGTAGGTGAAAATGGGGGTGCTACAGAGACCCCCTGCATGCAACTTTGCCCAGCCCTAATGGCCGACGACTCTGATGTGTGTGCAAAATTTCAAGAGTTATCACAGATGTTAAATACCTCAAAAGTACAGAAAATCTTGAAAAAAGAATAATAACAATTATTATCCTCAGAAGAACAATAGGGCCTCCGCACGTTCAGTGATAAAGCCCTTATAATAATCATTAGAAGAACAATAGGGCCTCCACACTTTCAGTGCTTGGGCCCTAAATAATAATCCTTAGAAGAACAATAGGGCCTCCGCACTTTCAGTCATAAAGCCCTTATAATAATCATTAGAAGAACAATAGGGCCTCCGCACTTTCAGTGATAAAGCCCTTATAATAATCATTAGAAGAACAATAGGGCCTCCGCACTTTCAGTGATAAAGCCCTTATAATAATCATTAGAAGAACAATAGGGCCTCTGTACTTTCAGTCATAAAGCCCTTATAATAATAATTAGAAGAACAATAGGGCCTCCACACTTTCAGTCATAAAGCCCTTATAATAATAATTAGAAGAACAATAGGGCCTCCGCACTTTCAGTGATAAAGCCCTTATAATAATAATTAGAAGAACAATAGGGCCTCCGCACTTTCAGTGATAAAGCCCTTATAATAATAATTAGAAGAACAATAGGGCCTCCGCACTTTCAGTGATAAAGCCCTTATAATAATAATTAGAAGAACAATAGGGCCTCCGCACTTTCAGTGATAAAGCCCTTATAATAATAATTAGAAGAACAATAGGGCCTCCGCACTTTCAGTCATAAAGCCCTTATAATAATCATTAGAAGAACAATAGGGCCTCCACACTTTCAGTCATAAAGCCCTTATAATAATAATTAGAAGAACAATAGGGCCTCCGCACTTTCAGTGATAAAGCCCTTATAATAATAATTAGAAGAACAATAGGGCCTCCGCACTTTCAGTGATAAAGCCCTTATAATAATAATTAGAAGAACAATAGGGCCTCCGCACTTTCAGTGATAAAGCCCTTATAATAATCATTAGAAGAACAATAGGGCCTCTGCACTTTCAGCACTTAGGCCCTAACAAATACATTTAGTAAGTGAGATATAGCAAAAGATCACGAGAAAGGAAGATCTGAAAGCAATATTTTCGGGTGCTACCTTCACAGCTTGTTCAAAATTGAGAACTTTTCGGTTCACTTGGTTTCCGATCATCCCAGCATCCATCTTTGGATCCATCATCTCAATGGCTGACATTGCCTCAAACAGGCCAAACCTGCAGGAACATGGGCAATATCTATATTAATGCATCCAGATTCAGATTACCTGCAAAAGTTTCTGTAATGCTTGATGAAGGACTTCAGATAGAGATTAAATATAAAATCTTATAAAGACAAAACTTAGATTTGCTTACAGTTTGTCATGGAGCAACTCGCCCAGTTTGAGTTCTGAAAAAGGAAACAGAAATTAAATGTGATGCCAATAAAACTAATAACAGAATTGACCCTATTAATACTCAATAACACAAATGTATTCAGGTAGTTTAGGACATGGCACTGGAGTTTAATCACAATGTTGTCAAGCTTGCATGGTAAAGAAAGTTAATTTTAGAACTCTTTGTGACCATAAATGGCAAAACTGGCAACAGCAGGGAGATATTCTCCCAAATATTCTTGCAGCCATGCTTCTTTTAGTTTCTGAGAATGTATACTATATGCAATGTCCAAAAAAGAAATCAACATTACTCTGGAGCCACTTAAAAAATGTGAACTAAATTTCAAGAATACACAAGACCCAATATCCAAGCGGATCTTACATCAACATTTAAAAACAACGACCGCACAATGATACAAAATGTGTGGATTATGCAACCAGTTTAGGAAACTCAAATTTCTACCTCCATAAAGGTATAGTTCACCCAAAAATGTATACTCTCTCATCAGTAACTCATCCTCATGCCATTCCAGATGTGTATGACTTTCTATCTTCTGCAAACACAAATTAAGATTTTTAGAAGTGTATTTCAGCTCTATACAATGCATGCGAATGTTGACCAAAACTTTGAAGCTCCAAAAATCACATAAAAGTAATCCATAAGGCTCCAGTCTCTTCAGAAGTGATAATAGGTGTATAGGTTTATACTGAATATTTAAGTCCTTTTTACTATAAATCTCCACCTTTGATCAGCCCCAACCAGTAGGTGGTGTTATGCATAAAGAATGCAAATGGACAAAAATCAAAAGAAGAATGTGGAGGTGAAAGTAAAAATGAAGATTTATAGTAAAGAATTACTAAAATATTAAACTGTTTCTCAGCCGCACCTATCATATCACTTCTGAAGACATGGATTAAACCACTGGAGTTGTGTGGATTACTTTTATGCTGTATTTATAGGGGTGTAATGGTTCATTCATCTCATGATTCTGTTCGGTTCACGATACTGAGCTCACGGTTCAGTTCAGTTTATGATTTTTTAAATTAAGCCTGAATCAAGGAAAGTTCAGATTGAAAATGTTATTATTATTTTATAGTTATTATTACTTTATAAGCATATGCAACGCATTTAATATTTAGCACTGTTATTAAAAGTGTGTTATGTTCCATCATAGATGTACAGGGATTAAAAATGGTGTCACCAAATTGAAATATTAGCTAATAATTAGCTTTGTTGAAAATATGGTAGAATGTGAGATACATATGCTGCTTACACACATTTACTGATTACATACATTTAAAATATTTTAAATTAAAGCTGTATTTTTTCTAAAATAATATTGTCTTTGATTACATCTAAATATTATTTTCAAAAATACATATTAAATGGAAGTGCATACTTACCCAGTTAAAGGAATGTTCCGGGTTCAATACAAGTTAAGCTAATCAACAGCATTTGTGGCATAATGTTGATTACCACAACAATTAATTTCGACTTGTTCCTCCTCTTTTATTTTTTCACCAAAAAAACAGAAGCAGCAGCAAGAAATCAAGGATAAAGTGAGGCACTGAATGGGGTTTAAACGGAAATGTGAAGCTCATAATTTTTTTAATGCACATGCATTCATTCTTCTGTTAAAACTTGTGTATTATTTGAGCTTCAAAGTTGTTTAAATAATCATTTTTACAGTCATTTTAGGGTTATGGAGTTTGTTGACATTACATTGTCATGGTAAAGAAGTGATAAAATTGACTATAATTGTACACAGAAAAGGTTTGCAAGTGATTTTATTACACTAAAATCATGTTTACATGCATATCCTTTATGTATCGTGGCTATACTTTTGTGTTTTGTGAGTGAGGATTTTAACATTCAAAAATGTTCCCCCATTTAATTCCATTGTAAGTTCCATTGAGCTTAACTTGTATTGAACCTGGAATATTCCTTGAAATAATGTCCCTACTTAAAACACTACTGAAACGTAATGATGAAATCAAATCAGACATGACATTTGACATAGCATAGCATTATTATACTTATTATATTATATATAATGCTGAATATATTGCATAATATATAAAGTAGATTAATATAATGGCACTATCATTAAGCCTCAATAAACAAAAATGTTCTCTCATGCAGTCAGAGCAGATCACTCAGAGAAGCATCCTAATTTGCTTTTTAACTTAAAAAGTGTCCTTATTTAAAAGCCAGCAGTTACAGTCACCTTACAATACAATGAAACATAACTACAGCACTGTCCGAGAATAGCACTACACTTATTAGCGATACAACATGCAAAAAAGCGATGTTTGATGGTGGAAACACTTTTGGAAGACCCCGATAAAACACAAAAAAAAAAATTACAGACTCACACGAAATATGATAATGCAGTTATCAAAAATTGTATTTACTGCAGCCTTGAAATTAAAAGTGCGTCAATTTTGTTTCTCCATTTTCATCTAACCAATGTTTAATTCACAGAAGCCGTTTGCACGTTATTGGTTGTTTGGTAACAGACATGATTATGTTGAGTTGATTATCGAACTGGATTGAAAGGTTTAGGTTAGACATCGACTGATATTGGATTTTACCAATACCGATAACGAAGTTGGGTAGTATCTGCCGATAACCGATTAATGAACCGATTAAATTTATACTGAATAAAAAATAACAAAGTAAAATAGTGTTGAACTTTATTACTAAAATAAACAGTACTGACTGACCCATGAAACTTTTTTAATAAAATATATAAATATTAATATATATTAACTATTATTCGAATGTTAGAGTCAGCTGATTTTTAAATTGACGTTGTTTCCTTTGTCCACAAGAGGGTGCAATGAATACATAAACCATTCAGCACTGTTATATTATTGCATAGAACATTCTTATCCTGGCTGTTAAAAAAAGAGCATTTCATTTTCAACTAATGTGCATAGAATAAATAAAAAATTCTCAATGTTATGTCAAAAATAAAATTAGGGGGTAAACTCTTCAATAGAAAGTTCACATGGTGTTACACTTGCACTGATTCCTACTACTACTACAGACTCAAGCTTCATAATAACAGTGAAATAACCACATTGTTTTTTATTCAGTACAGTTGTATGGAGAGTAGCACTATTCACAGATAGCAGTGGTATTCGGCTGAACTCAATGGTGAAGCGGCTCAGACTATGAGCACAGGCCAGGAGCTGTTCAATCAGACGAAACACAACAGACTGGAATCAAACGCGAGGATCTCGAGACAGACACACATTCCAAGTTGAACATCTTTCCTGACAAAGTGTTTAAACAACTCATTGATTAATCTGAGAAATATTTATAAGAGAGCAAGACGCAATGGCCAAAGACCTCCACCAACTGCAAGGGGCTGTTCACACCAAACACTTTGGCAACCATCCATTTGTTTTCTATGTAAACGCATGCTAGACAAACGTCTTTGTTTCAATTTTATTTGTTTATTCACCGTCTCGTGCAGGAGTGCTGTTTTTTTAGATTGTGTGTCTAATTATAAATAACTTTAAAAGCATATTGTGACACAAGCTTCCGTTAAAATGTGTCTAGCTTTTTTAGCGCAAGAATGTGATCGATCTGAAGTCATCGTATTACAGTGAGGATAAAAAAACTGAATTGAAATCAGATGCGTTTCTGATTTGTTTATACGTTTCTCTTGGCTGCATGAAATACTAATTTGCTTTCTCATGTCACTAGCTTTAAATATGCAACTTAGCTGGATAACGAATGCATAAACGTGACCAGCTGGATATAAACTAATGCAAATAGATGGTAATAGATGTAACAATCATGACATTAAACATTTGGTAGGCGTGTATTTTTGGCACAATGTTCTAACCTCTTGAGGAGGTTAGCTTTAATGTTAGCGTCTTCTCAGCCTTGTCAGCAAACATAGTGCTGTTCTCTACAAATGCAGCATCTAGTCAACAAATGAATTACTTTATAATCATATGACAACGTGTACTGTAGTGTACTGTATACATAACTTTTAGTTGCTGATGTTTTAAATTCGCATCTGAAGTGTTCCGCTCCATGCAGAGTGTAGTCTCACGTGTCAATCCACAATGTATCAGTGAAGTGATAGTTTTTATTTCACCTCTAGAGGCCGCTCTCATACTGTATAAAGACAGCGGACCCTTCCCAGCCGCAACGGGGAAAAACAATCGGTGTGGATTTTTGCAGATAACCGACAGTTCCAGAAATCTGTTATCGGTGCTGATTAATGAACAAAACCGATATATCGGTCGACCTCTAGTTTAGTTTTTCCTATCTAGAGAGAAGATACGATTTTGTAAGATAAGATAAGAATCCTAAATCAAGATAGGACGTTTTCTGTAATACACCCCCAGATCCTTCTCCCTCCTGCTCCCTGTATTACACTCACTCATATGGTTTTACTTTCAATTCTCACAGATTCAGATAGTAATAGAATTTTAGAGCTCCTTGTGTGGATTGAAGCTATTTCCATGTGTATGCCCGCGTCATGTAGGCGTAGGATGTCACATGTATTTGATACATATGCTTGTACAATAATTAAAAAACAAACAAACAAAAACGGTCCAATCTCCACGATGCGTATTGTCAAATTTTTTTAACTGCAGGATACACTGTTACACCCCTATGCATTTCTGTGCTTTTAGGCACTTCAAAGTTTTGGCCACCATTCACTTGCATTGTATGAACCTACGAAGCTGAGATATTCTTCTAACAATCTTTGTTTGTGTTCTCCAGAAGAAAGTAAGTCACACACATCTGGGATGACATGAGGGTGAGTAAATTATGATAAATATATTTTAACTTATGCTTGAAATCTTTTTCACATATTACATTCTTTTTTTCTCTGCAGAGTTAACTATAAAGCCAATTTAAGGTTGATTTCACCTAAGGTGCTATGAAACTATTCCTATTTTTGTTTAAGTGGCCCGTCCAGCCCGACACAGCAACAATGGCTCAACCAATAGAGTTTGGGTTGGGGCTATCAGTTTGTTTTCTGGAATCTGTTTGAAAACAGTGATTCTCTCTGCAATTCCGTCTGGAGAAGCTAGTGGCACACTTCAGCTTTACATAACGGCCAGTTACACAAAAATGGATGTTCTTTGTAATCGTTTTGGAATGAAAGTAAACACTGGATATTTTTCCTCCCAGTGCTTCCCAGGGTTTGATGGAAAATCGCTATTCTGAGAAAGGACTGTGTATTTTTTTCTCTCTGATGTCAATGACATCTACGATGAGCCAACAATATCTCACAGCTGGGCCATGACATCCCCTTGGTGTTCTTATAATAATAATAAGAAGAAGAAACAACGGTTGAAGACGTTATAAGTTGTCATTTTATTACGCATTTATCCAAAGCAACTAACAGTACACTTATTAAAAGGAAAATCCTCCTGGAGTAACCATGGTGCTATGCTCAAAGGAACAATGGTATTCGTTTTTGACCCGCTCTTTGAGGGGATCAAATCAGCAATGTTTCCATTACCAGTCTGGACCAAACTGCCAGGTTACGTTGTTAAAAAACACATAGACACACACACCTTTACAAGCTCCTTTGAAGTCTTGGGTAATGTCCACCCAGTTGGCATTGTCTCCTATCTTTTCTGGAATCCCGAGAGCCCACCCTCCCTCCTCCTCCTCTACCGGCGACTTCATTACCATGGAGACAGCTATGAACACAAACACAAAAATATACTTTCATTTTACATCCATTAGAAAAATTATTAGAAACATTAACATTCATAAACTAATAGCTTTAAAAGCACGTATTAATGCAAAAAATAATAAGGTGCAACTGCACAGTGAACTAAATATACTACTCTGATTACTGATCAGAATTAATTAGGCATATTTTGTATCTCTATCTGATACATTTTAAACCAATTCAAGAAAGTAAATGGAGGATATTACAAATAAGCCTGACAGCATTAAAGTGTGGGCCACTTCGCATGATTAAGCTTTAATGTCTTTAAATAGCATAACTTTCGTATAGTAGGCAATATGTTATAATTTTTGAGCGAACCATCCCTTTAAAGTTACAGACATATGATGCCCATTAATAATGTTAGGGTTGGCAGCACACCAAACATGTCCAAATTTGGTATCAATACAAGAATACAAGCTGAAATTCACATCAGACCCCAGGCATGGACATTCCCACACACTGAAGACTGTTCTGCTTGTTTAACTGGACTGGTGTGGACAGATGGTGGACCAGAACTCATGATCATAATACTGCAACTTCCTTTACTAACAAAACTGGTCGAGCAGGTGTCGCCATTGAATTCAGGTGAGTGTATTATCTCGAAGGAGCTGTTAATTACACGTGTTAGGTCGTTAGAAAAATACTTTTTCATTGCAGAATCATTCAAACTGTGTCAAACTGTGCATGCACAATTAGCTAGATGACATTAGCTATACGAGCTTCGCTGTGCAAGACATTAATAGATCGTTAATTCTTAATATCCGCTTAATTTATTTTTACAATATTTAAAATGTATATTTATTCACGAAAATAAGTTAAATAAGTAAATGTATACAACACCTTATGACTGGCACGCTTTCTGTGTATATCTTCTGTATATTTGTAGCAAATATTCAGCGTGGGCGCCAGTCAATGACGTCACAGTATGATGTGCATTCTGGGATATGTATTTATGAGCTTTAATGCAAAATATTATATTCAATAAATAGTGTGTATGAATAAATATGAATTTAACACCCTCTTACATTTTCTGGTAAATAATATTGCGTATTATTATACTTGCTCAATATTTCATCTATATATCTAGACTTTTCTGTACACTCCCACTCTTAAATGAATTTACATTTTCAGAAGCCCTGAACATTTAAAATGAAGTTGTTTGATTTGTTCGTGTCATTTTTATTTCTATATTTTTTTTGGTTTATTTATTCATGTCTTGTCTATTTTTTTTTTTTTTTTTTTTATCACTGTATGTATATTGTGCAGAGCTTATGGTATTATGGATACCATTTTTCAAAGTTTGAGGATGCTTTTTTTCCACGTGTGACATTTTTTATTGTTTATTAAAGCGGATAAATCTGATTTATACTAGAAGGGCAGAAATGACTTAATTCCCTACATTATTAAGATGTTAATTTCCTACATTATGTATTTATTTGAAGGAATACAGTACCAATACAGTCCATTACAAAACTCGAAATATTAATAAAATATATGTTTTATTAAAATATATATCTTTAGAAGAAAAAAAAATATTTACAATTACCAGTCTTTTTTCTTTATTTCTTTCTTTATTATTATTATTATTATTATTATTATTATTATTATTATTATTATTAATGATAATAATAATAATAAAATACAAAAATAAAAACATACTAGGACTATGCACAGCAATCTACATATTATACAAAGTGTCAAAAACATTATAACGGTTACAGAGTGAGATGCTTTCTAGGGTTGGAATTTGAGGTATAATGTGACCAGGTCGGATTTTAAGTACTTACAAAATAATAATAATAATAATAATAATAATAATAATAATAATAATAATAATAATAAACAGAAAAAGTAAAGAAATTTGCACTGTGAAATTTAAATTTGTGTATGAAAATCTAGAGAAAATAGCTTTATAAAAAAACTCAAAGTTAATAACGGCCAAGTACAATATATTTATACAACAAATAAAAATTATTTAATAAAAATACACTTTAATAAAAATACAAACAATCCTCGTCATTACCTTGCTGAATGTATGCTCAAATTATTATTATTTTTTTGCCGATGTCATTGACGTCATACCGGAAACAGGCTGGCTGCGTGTAAAAGCTGATCTGTATCTCATCTGTGCGTCAGACTGTGCTGTAGTATGATGTGTAGATCTTTGGTTCTTTGCAAGATCTGCGTTGCTGGGACGCGCCCTCACTTCCGAGTGTCTGTGGGCTTTTATGGTAAATAACAATATCATCAGGGGGCTTGTGTGTGTGTTGCCAATGCCAAGAGAATACGGTGAAAGGAGTTCAGATGGCGCAGATCCTGCATGCTTTAAAGGTGAGTAAACTCTTGTTTTTTAAACTGCGCTGGTGTTTTATTTTCTTCATGCAGTGTCAATGATAAAGATCAGCTGTCCCGTTTGCTCATTTGTGTCAACAGTAGCCTCATCTGAGGGGCAGGTGGATCTGACATGATCATGATTGTGTGCTTCATACAGGATGGATTTAATCAAGTTGATAATTTAATCATGACATTGCTGATCAATTTTCATTATCTTCATCTGACTGCAACAATGAATGTGACATACGACCAACTTCTTGTATTAAGTGATATGTAAACATATTTTAAATATGAAACACTTTCACGCTGGCTGTGTCTCAAAAACTAGTGAGCTTCCTACTTAGGGCGTTTGGGTGCCTAGGGAGCTCACTAGGGTTTGATGCCTCAAAACGTGGTCTATGTAAGCAAGAAAGCAAGCAAGCAAGCAAGCAGGTAGGTTATGATGTAAAAAAATATATGTCTAGGTTGGGATCTTACTATGGTTTCATATCCAGTAATGTGGTCTATGTAGGCAGGTAGGCCATGGTGCCCAAAAAAGGCAGTTTTGGTAGGGAACTTCGCAGGCTTGGATGCCCACAAATACAATCAGCGTAAGCATAAGCTGTAATGCCCAGAAATACTGTCTATGTAGGCAGGTTGACTATGATGCCCCAAAATGCTTTCTAGTAAGTAGGCAACTCCGTGAGCTTTGATGCCCAAAACTGCTGCCACGGTAGGGAGCTTACTAGGGTTTGATGCTCAAAAATGTTCTCTGTGTGTGCGCAGCTAGGCTATGAAACACAATAATGCATTCAAGGCTGGCAGCTCCTTGGGTATTGATGCCCAAAATTGCTATCTATGTAGTGAACTCACTAGGCTTTGGTTACCGAAAATGCAGCCTGTATGGGTACTGTAGGTAGGCTTTGATGCCCAAATATACTGTCTAGGCATGAAGGTTTTGAGACATGGCCAATGTCATAGGAAGGATGCTTTTGGTATTAGATTGTATGGAATAATGAGGAATTTAATACGAGGCCCAGTTTAATGCATCTGTGTTACCTGATACTTATTGCAAATTAAAGTTTCATTGTCAATGTAAATGCATTTCTACCTTGTGTTCCCTCAGCAGTTAGTTTGACCTCCTAATAAATGTGGCAAGAAATTAATAAACCCAAAATGGCAACTGAAAAAGGGTTAGTAACTCTATCTTTACCATCTCCACATACACACTATAGCAGCTCGATGGTGCTTACGCACACATATAATTTGATAAATGTCTAATAAATTTCATTTAATGTTGCCTGCAGGGTGTTAATGGTCTATATTGGTGTATTTTGCCTTTTGAGATGGTTGGGTTTCCTATTTTCGCAGTGCTTCCCGAGTGCTGACGTTGTTGGGTCAGCTAGAAAGACTGAATGAAGATCCCAAAGCCTCTGATACTGATGCCACCCGACAGATCACAGGCAAAATCCTTCATCTCATCCAGACTCAAGGTGAACATATACACAAAACACATGCATATAGAGCAATCAGAACACATGCACAATAAAACCAAAGGTAAAATGGGTAGTGAATGCTAATAAAACAAGAAATCTTTATACACAAGCTGCAGTGGTTGACAAAAACATTAACTAGCGAGGCAGTGGACACAACAAAGACGTTGGCATGTGAGAGTGTGGTGAGATGCTGAGGAGATCAGCCGTGAAATGTGACAACTTTGGGATATTATTTCTACTGTCTGCTATTGCAGGACCCTCTCATGCTGATGTCAACAACCTGGAGAAAATAAAGACATTTTCCAACATCTCCGAATGCTCTCTCTCTCTCTTTTCCCCCCCCTCCCTGGTCTTTCACACTCTTAATCATGTCCTCTTCTACTTAAGTCTTGCATTGATCTATTGCTGGCTTTATTTGCACCCATCACCTGGTCAGTGGGACAGGTCTGGGTCTATGTGAGTGTGTTAAAGTCGTGAGAAGTGGGACAAGAGTGGGTTGGAAACGTGTTAAAGATGGACTTTAGAAGCCATGCCAGACAGAGGACAGACAGTTGGTCTTTGGTATGATAAGTCACAACCTGGGTAGTCCAGCGAGTAAAGACGCTGACTACCACATCTGGAGTCACGATTTCGAATCCAGGGCATGCTGAGTGACCCCAGCCAGATCTCCTAAGCAACCAAATTGGCCCGGTTGCTATGGAGGGTAGAGTTACATGGGGTAACCTCCTCGTGGTCGCTATAATGTGGTTCGCTGTCGGTGGGGCACGTGGTGAGATGTGAGTGGATGCCACGGGAATAGCATGAAGCCTCCACATGCGTTATGTCTGCGCGGTAATGCACATAACAAGCCACGTGATTAGATGCACGGGTTGACGCCCTCAGTCATGGAGGCAACTGAGATTCGTTCTCCGCCACCCGAATTGAGTCGAGTCAATACACCACAACGAGGACTTGGAGCGCATTGGGAATTGGGTATTCCAAATAGGGGAGAAAAGTGGGAGAGAGAAAAAAGATAAGTTACAAATGACTTTGCATTAGAGCGCAGATAACCACACAACCTGTTGTCTGAGCAGAAATGTTTACAAACAATGCTATAGGCTTATCGATACGTTATATTGCGACGTTTGTTTGGCAATCAGTATCTTTCACACTCAACTAAGAGATGGTGTAGCTGCCTCTATAATAAATCCAATCTCTTTTAAATGTATAATTTAATACATGTTGTCAAAGATTTATATAGTAATAGTAATTTAAATTAAAAAAGTTTATAAAAAAATTAATAAAAATGTTATAGTTTTTAGTAACATTTGCTTTACTGTGTTGCTCTACTCCTAGGACGAATTGATTTTGTTAATATTATTCATCATTTGTACGTTGCTTTGAATAATCTACAAAATGAATACCTAAATATTGACCAAAGTTATCTTGCAACAAACTTTGTTTATTATATGTTAATTTTAACCTATATTATTAATACATTTGTTAAATCAACAACAACAACAACTTACATTTATATAGCGCTTTTCTCAAACTCAAAGCGCTTTATATAGTATAGGGGGAATCTCCTCAACCACCACCAGTGTGCAGCATCCACCTGGATGATGCGACGGCAGCCATAGTGCACCAGAACGCCCACCACACACCAGCTATTGGTGGAGAGGAGATGGTAGAGTGATGTAGCCAATTCAGGGATGGAGATTATTAGGAGGCCATGATAGATAGGGGCCAATGGGGGAATTACAAAAATCAAAAGTTGTATTTGTTAACATTAGTTAATGCACAATGAACTAATAATGAACTAACAATGAACAACTGTATTTTTATTATCTAACACTAAAGGAACAATCCTGGTTCAATACAAGTGAAACTCAATTTAAACAACTTTACAGTTCAAATAATACACGTGTTTTAACAGAAGGATGAATGTAAGTGCTTTTATAAAATTATAAGCTTCACATTTCTGTTTAAACCCTCTAAAAATGGTCCCCATTCACTTCCATTGTAAGTGCCTCACTGTAGCCTTGAGTTTTTTTTCTTTGCAGTGTAAAATGGTCTTTTACTGTCAGCACAACGCTAGCAAAGCAACTTGCGCATCCGGTGTAAACGGCATCATTGATTCAAATGGGAGTGATTTTTAAAGAAAATGACAGATCAGTCAAATAGATTTTTGTAATAATCAACATTATGCCAAGATATATAAATACTGTAAAATAAAATTGTTCATTGTTTGCTCATGATACCTAAGGCATTAACACACATGTATTTATGACTTTATCTGTACAAATATGAAATGTCTTGATAAAAGAATCAACAGTTTACGACAAAGTACACACAAATGACTGTAGGCTGTTTTGGATTCTCATGTAATATACATCTGAATCATGGGCTGGATTATAACAGTATGTGTTTCATCATGTTTTAGAGAAGACCCGTAAGGAGATGGTGTCTAAAGGCTCCAGCGGGATGGAGGTCATTCTCTCTTTTCTTGAGGTACCAGCACTCACAACACTGACATAAAATCGCATTAATTTAATCTGTGGATTAAGTTATTCTAAATTCTGTAGTGAAGTGCTTTCCAGCTATTAATCCACTTGATTCTGTCGATTTAGAACACACGGGATTTGCAGACCACCATGAACATCCTCAGTATTTTAAATGAACTGTTGACCGTGGGTAAGTGTTTATGTTCTCTGCATACATTAACATTTTTGTGAGCTGTTTTGGGCTGGGTAGTTGCTTTAAATGGTTTGCTGCGGTGTGATCTATGCAGTATGGTAAATATAATTTTAAAAGTTATAATTTGTACCTAAAAGTAGTGGAAGACAAAGGAGTGCTGCCCTCTTAAACTCTGCAGACCCGCCGGTGGGTCCGCATTGTGGCGCTATATGGCAAGCTGTTTTATCACTTAAAACACTGAAGTCCCTGATGCATAAGCTTAGAATCTGAACTTTTCAGAGAACCCCATCACTTTTGCATTTAGTTACATAAAATAACATAATAAGGCCTGTAAACATTTTTGTCGCAAATTGGCCCCACCTTGAGGTTACGTTGTAGAAATGAATATAAAATTCCTTCACATAGCACTTAAATGGACACGTCACATATCAAATGAAAGCTTTCATTCTGAGGAAGGTGACTGGACTGATCTGTAAGGCCCAAATAGCTTCAAACTTTATATCAAATCTTACCTTTTTGTTAGCTTCAAAATGAGTTCAAGAACTTACTTGTTTACTTGTATGTGAGCTTGTTTGGGTGAATAATCCAAAGTTGTGTAAAAAAAAAAAAAATAGAACAAAATATAAAGTCTGGTTGAAAAAGTATGAGAAACAAATCATCAGCAAAATAGGTTCTCATCTATAGAAGATGAAATGTTACACATCATTGTAAAGCTGGGCTTCTCTGCTTTCCAATTACACCTAGATTGGGTTTATAGAAAACTCAGAAGTCAAGATATTCAACAGAACAGTGTGGAAGCTCTCAGGACTTAAAAAAAAAGACTTGATATCTACGGTTGAGGGCTAAAATGCGTAAGACCACCTATATTGGAGGAAAAAATATTTTGTGTAGTAATTGCTGCCATCCGGTGGAATAAAATAATTAAAAATTTAAATAAAGAGGACACAGAACTGAAATGGCATGCTTTTAAACTTTGTATGCACAAAATTATGTATTTTTTCAAAAACATTTATGTTTATCATAAAATTGTAAACCTATACAATGTTATTTATGAATTATTACAATAATGTATTAAAATATAGGAGTTTATATGTCAAATGAGACAATTTTTATGAAATTAATCCACTGAGTGTGTGCTTTTAAATTTGAGTGAGAAAAATTTCAGGCCGCAGCCCAAATAATCCTGCAGAGTATACTCTGAGTCAACAATCAGTTAATTTGTTTGAAAATAATTTTTAAAAAACCACTATAAATATACTGTATGTATACATTTATAAATTATTTAATTATTCATAATTATTTATTACAATAAATATTTGATTAAATAATTTTTAATGTTTATTTATTTTTTTATTTGTATGTGTTGTATTTAATGTGTAAAATTACAATAAATTATATATTTTTTTTTATTAAAAATTGGTAATTGTGTATTTGTCTGTTGCATTTCTTTAACAATTTGCCCAGCAAAATTGTCCTCTTGATATATCATTTTAATTTAATAATTAATAAAATATATAATTATTATATTATTATTATTATCCCTTTAAGACAATAACTTACATTCACATATAAATACATGCATTATAAATATAATTAATCTTTTTAAATATATATTTAAAAATATAAATGTATATTTATTTGTCAATTTATTGAGTGATTAAATTATTTTCCTTTAAATTTTGTAAGTATGCAATTGTAATAATTGTAAGTTAAGAGTCCATTGTGCATGGCACTGTATTGGCTGTAAACAGGACACATCAGTCAAAACACTGTTTCTGAAGGACAGAGTGTCGAATAATGTGGGTCCATACTATTGTGCTTGTTGTGGTAGGTGGAGGCCGTAGGACTGGAGTGTTTGTGTCTAAGGGAGGAACAGCAATTCTGCTGCAGCTGCTGGTGAGCTCCAGCAAAGACATTCCTCTGAATGAAGAACTAATGCTGCACGTTCACTCTCTTCTGGTTAAAGTCGGCCCTAAAGGTGAGATTACAAATTCACAGGTGAATGCATGTATGCAATCTTCTTACATTTTCATATGCTTTTGCTAACCTGATGAGCTGAAGCTAGTACATAAAATATTTGATTTGGTACAATCAAATCATTTTCTTGTGTTATAACTTGAGTATATATTTGTCATTTAACTGTTTTAAAACTGAATTCCGATTAAGTTGTCAGCAGTTGGCAATGGCCACTTTTCAATTACATCACTCTCTCTTCAGACAGGAAGTTTGGTGTGAAAGCACGTCTGAACGGGGCACTGAATGTGACGGTGAATCTAGTGAAACGCAATCTGCAGAACCACAAGCTGCTGTTGCCATGCGTACAGGTGCTGCGGGTCTACTCCGGCAACTGTAAGTTCACTTACTTACAAGCATCCATTTATTGTTATCTGTAGTGGCAAACCGATGCATTAAAGGTCCCTCGGGTGCACTATGCAGCTCACATTTAAAAAATTATAATTTACTGTTTGTAACCAAAAGTCAAATTTATAATACTTTTTTAATTTCCAGACCAGAATGTTTCAAATGGATGAAGTTTATAACTCTTTAGGCTGTATCTATCTGGGTTGAAAATATTCAAATAATTTGCTTTAAAAAAATAGTTAATTTAGTCAAAATTTGTACTCAACATAATTTATGTTGAATATACACATATAGGAAAATCTGGGATGGATCAATTGAGTCATTTTAGCCAGTAGCTATTTTTATGTATGTATAAATATATACTTATTTTGTTTGCTTATTTAAAAAACTAAAAAAAACAATGTTAATAATGTTTTTGATGTTTAATACAGATGTGCAGAAAGCCTAAACAAAACATCCCATAAACATTGCAGTTTATTCTGGTTTTGTTTTCGAGGTAAAATTATGTTTTGATGTTTCGATTAATGTGAACTGTAGTTTAAACTATTTACTATATTTTTAATATGGCATACAAATAATTTACTGTCTAAATTGGGAAAAATAACGCCTGATATCTGCTTCCAACGTCAGCCTAATGAGAGTGAAACTATATTAAAAACAAAACAATAAAGAAAAGTAACAACAATATGTTCACCGATATGTTTAAGAATCACGACAGTGAACTTTTAGTGAACCTCTGGATCATGCAGGTCTTTTTGTGTTTTCCTGTAGTGGTAAATGCAGTATCTCTGGGAAAGAGTGGCGCTTTGGAGCTCATGTTTGAAATCATTGGACCCTTCAGCAAAAAGAACACCACTTTGCTCAAGTATGTACAGTAGAATATGTTCTTGTTTACCAGATCTGTTAGAAATCAGGTTTTGCCAAATTGTTAGAAGAATTATTCTGATTTCCAAAAATTGCATTTGTTCTTTTTCCTAAACAGGGCGGCCCTGGACACACTAGCAGCATTACTGAAGTCCAGTAAGATGCATCCTAGGTTGAATCTCATGAAACCTGTAAAGAACATGTCCAGATTATATTTCACCTCAAAATTTAAAGAAAGAAATAAGAACTCACATTTTGCATGAAGAAAATGAAGCCTTTTTTAAGACCATTATGAATTTATGTACCATGACATTATTTTACCAAATTCACATAACCGTTATGCAAAAAAACAAACAATTGCTGATTTAAAAAAAACATATAATTGCATGGACTTGTTTTCGTGAGATTCACCCCTTATGTCTAGGATCACACATTATTATTATACGGCATATTTATGAGTTCAGGTTTTTTTTTTAACAAATTACTAAAGAATTAACATCCGATAGAAGATAGTTTTATATATATATATATTGAATGGAAATTGTGTTATTTTGTTTACACATTATTACACATACAGTGTACTGCATGTAATTTGATTACCATAACTCTGGTATCTTGTATATGTGCTCTTTAGAAATGAATGCCCGGCGGGCATTGGACAGAGGCTATATGTCGACTGTACTCACCATCTACCAGGACTGGCACCGTAACGACAAGCGACATCGTCACATGATCATTCGCAAGAGTATTCTGGGATGTATTAAAAACTTCACAAACATAAAGCTTGGAAGGAAGGCCTTCATAGACGCCAACGGCATGAGGATCCTTTATAACGCATCCACTGTATGACACTAAAGCATTGGGTGATATTTTATCCACCACTGCTTTTATTGCAATGTGCCAAATAGTTTTACTACATATACATTTCTATATGCAGTATAATTAGATGAACTATACAATATACATTAGAAATATTAACTCTAACTGTAATGTGTTCAGGAGTGCCTGCCTGTCCGGACACTTGATCCACTGGTCAATACCTCCAGCCTTATTATGAGGAAGTGCTTTCCCAAGAACCGCCTACCACTGCCTACTATTAAAAGTGTTTATCAGCACGCATTACCACACATACCAGCTGGGGGACCAGTCGCACAGCTTTACAGCCAGCCTCCAGGAGGTAAAAAAACTTACTTGATAGAGTGACCCCAAAAAGTATTGGGACAAAATATGAGAGTTATGTCTCTGAAACCCTCTTCCTCCCCAGCACCACCTGTCTACTTCAGGGAAGATTGCATATATGCCTCATTGTGTAGCAGCAGCAGCATATACACTGCTGTTCAAAAGTTTGGGGTCACTTGACAGAAATGTTCTCATGATCTTAAAAGCTTTTGCTCTGAAAGCGTATGCTTAAATGCTTGAAAATAGTCTTGTAGGAAAAAATATAATTGTGCCACCATATTAATTATTTAATTACAAAACTACAATTTCAAAAACTTTTTTTTTAACTAACATGACTTGGACCGAATAATTAAGAAAAGCAGCCAATAAGTGCCAAGTATTGATAGGAACTCCTTCATTATTGTTTAAAAATCATCCCAGGGTGATACCTCAAGAATATGGTTGGGGAAATGTCAACAGTACATGTCTGCAAATTCTAGTCAAAGGTTGGCTACTTTGAAGATGCTAAAATATAACATCGTTTTTATTTATTTATTATTTTTTTTAGTCACAACACAATTCCTATAGTTCCATTTCTGTTCTTCCATAGTTTTGTTGACTTTATTATTATTCTAAAATGTGAAAAATAATAATAATAAAGAATAAAGTGACCCTGATCTTTTGACAGTGTATATATGAAGAAAAAAAAAAAGACATTTGTTATGTAATGATATTTGATATATTTTGTTTCATACATTCTAAGTTTTCAAGTACTCTTTGGGGTCACTGCAACTGCAAAATGTTCCCTGTATTTCCTTTTTCCTCCTCCATTCATGTTTTTTCTTAGCAATATTGCTATTCATAGTACAAGCCAATTCTGAAAAAGTTGGGACAGGATGAAAAATGATAATAAAAAAAAAAAGGAGGGATTTGTAAATTATATTCACACTTTGCTATATTGCAAGCACCACAAATACACATAATATGTTTGCTTTGTGAATTTTATAGTTTTTTGAAAATGTACAGGAATTTCAAATCAGATGATAGCAACACTCCAAAAAAGTTTGGACAGTCGAGTGTTTACCACTGTGAAACATCACAATTTCTTCTAATAACAATTATTAAACATTTGCGCACTGAAGACACAAGTTTGTTAAGTTTAGAAAGTGGAATTTCCCCCAATCATACATTATGTGAGTCTTTAGCTGCACAATTGTATGGGGACTTCATTGTTGTATGGTGTGCTTCATAATGCTCCACACATTCTCAATTCGAGACAGGTCAAAACTCTTCAGACCAAAAATGACAGTTCCACTGTTCTACTTTCCATCTAAGATGAAACCGAGCCCAGAGAAGTCATAAGCGCTTCTGGACAGTGATGATGTAGGGCTTCTCCTTTGCATAGTAAAGTCTTAACTTGCATCTGTGGACACTAACACTGTGGCATTGACTAACAAAGGCTTACTTAAACCTTTAAACCTTTAAATGTTATCCCAAGCCCATGTTCATGATATCCATTACAGATTAATAATGTTTTCTATGACAGTGACGTCTGAGGGATCAGAGACGTCACCAGAAATGGTTTTCGTCTTGCACTTTACGCACAGAGATTTAACAAGATTCCTTGAATCTTTTAACTATATTGTGCACTGTAGAGGGTGAAATGCCTAAAATCCTTCCAATTTATCTTTGGGGAACATTGTTCTCAAAGTACTGGATTATTTGCTGAAGCATCTGTTGGAAAATTGACAAGTCTCGAATGATCCTTGCTCTTGAAGGACTAGGCTGTTTTTGGAGGCTTCTTATATACTATGTATGATTGCCTCACCTGTTTAACATCTGTTTCACACTGCCTTGTTATTCTAACTCGTCAAATTGTTATTAGTCTTAAATTGCCCCTTCTCAACTTTTTTGAAGCATGTTGCAATCATCTGATTTGAAATTACTGTACATTTTCAATATAGAAAAGGGTGAATATAATTTACAAATCAACTTTTTGGAATGATATTAAATGTGTAGTATCTCGAGTTGTTTAATGTGGAAATGTATCGTTGTGTGTTAGTGGATGATGTTGTTGACGAGAGTGATGAGAATGAAGCCACAGAGGTTGACACAGAAAATGACACGGAAAATGAGGATGATGAAACTGATCACAAAACCCAGGTACAGCAGTCTTATACAGTGCAGAAGATTTTAAGAGATGTTATTCATTTTCGACTCTGTCTGTGATCGTCATAGTAAGGAAAGACTAAGAAAACTATCGGCTGGTTAATCGTTTATCAGCCTTTTTCCAGCACTTTAGTTATCGGTTTCTGCAAAATCCACTATATTTTTACAATCCTCTACAATAACAACTGTTCTTTCTCACTGTCCTAAACATTTATTTTATTTATTTTGTACAATCACTATCAAAGTGAATTTTGTAATGACTGTATTTTATTCTTCTCTTTAGAATGATGACATAGAGACAGATATCAACAAATTACTTCCCAGACAGATGCAGACACGTCCGTTTGATGAGCTGAGAGTCTACGAGCGTTTCTGTCTTGAATTCACACGTGATTTTGAGGTGAGTTGACTTCACAGCAGGTCTGATCTAATACTGAGGATGCTGAATTGTTTGTCTGATACAAACCACACCAGAGAGCAATGATATAAGGGTTGAGAGAATCAAAATGGAGTCTGTATTAATGCCAAAATGTAGTTAATAAAAAAGACTGTAACAAAAATGCTTGTCGTTTTCTGAAAAGAATGCGAGTAGTGTTTGCCTGAACTAAACACCCCATCACAATGTAAAGGTTGAGTAGTTGCCAGGTCATTGCTAGGCATTTGCTCATGCTAAGCAGATTTTAGTGTGTTCTGATTGGTTGCCTACTGTCCCAAGTCAAAAGGGCTGAGCTTTAAGTCTTAACTGATATACTGTTCCCTAGATATGGTTTGTTCAAATTTCAGGTTTTGAAATCGTATTTGTTTTAAATATATACAGCACTCAGCATAAATGAGTACACCCTCCTGAAAGTTACAACATAAAACCTTTTTCTGGCAATATTTGAGGGACAACTATCTTTTGAACTATCACACTCAAAAAGATGTAATTGGTTAAAGTAGAAAAGTGTTACTTAACCCACTGATTCACTCTCAGTCTCAATGCTGACAACAAATGGCCCACATGGGATAGAATTGTCAAGAAAATGAAGCACAAAAGGGCACAATGGTACAATAGCATTTGTAAATCACTGTTATTGAGTCAAAACACAGCAGCAAATGTGACAGAAATTCAAAAAGGATGGACTTGTGACAAGATTCCTGAAATGTCAGACCAATGCTGTAAGTTTTCACCTCATGATGAGAAATAATCACCAAACATGTGCCTCAGAGCTGGCACAAGCTGTGGGATGCCAAACTGGAGTGACCTTTTCATTTCTCACAGTAAGACACACTCTACAAAGTGGAATGCATGGTGTCATCCACGCATGAAAGCGCTGCTGATCCCAAAGCATAAAAAGGCTTGTTTAGTCTTTGACCAAGGCCCACACTTATAAACGTGCAGACAACTCATTATTGCAACCCTTTACTTAAGCAAATCTGCCTAATTTAATTATTTTACTGGTGTTGATAACATTAGCATGAATTGTAATAGTAATCATTTAGAAATATAAATATATCCTTATGTTCTAAGGGGGTGTACTCATTTATGCTGCATACTATATGTATCTTTATCAATCAAATTCACATGCATATTTACAAAATTTTAATTCTTGTTAACTCAACATTTTCATTAAATTTTTGTGACTTCCACAATTAAAATTAGAATTGTATGAAATTTAGATCTGATTTACCTGTAAATTTAACAGTTACACCATTCATTTGCATATGCACATTAGCAAATGCATGTTCACTTTAGTGAAATCCTACACTTCTATAAGTTTAAACATGAAGAAAATATGAGTGTGTCATATATTGGGGCAGATTGCTGACATCTGGTGGAAAAAAGAATAATTACAAACAAAATCATGCCATTACAGTAATGACCAGTAGATGGCTGCAGAGACTGTGTGGTCTGATTGCCTGTTGTACATTTTAGATGATCTAATTTTAGATTTGGATTATCACAAGTTATGCATTTGGATATATATTTAGACATTTATCAAACAATTATTTGTCAAATTTTGTGTCAGATTGTGTCAGGTTTTGGAAGTAATGTCACATTGTATTTACAGTCAAACCTGACCATGGTGTTACAAAGAGAAGACCTAGAATAAGCATTTTGTTACCAATAATTTATTTAAAATATCAAAATTCAGTAACTCAAAGTAAATGAGTGTGTTTCTTTGTTTCCATAATGGAAAGATGCATACGTTGTGGTCAGACTTGTTTTTTAGTTCTTTGTTTATAAAAAAAACAAACAAATGAAATCGGTCAAAAATGACCGAATATCCCAGGAAGCTTAATGAGTTAATTAATTTTTGTATTTTTTTTCCGGAGACATTTTCTTGAGAATTGAAATGATACATGACACTAAGTTGTGCTTCAGAGAATTCTTACAAGATTTTGTTGTGAATTCACTAAATGATTGCACCACTTTTTTTCTTCTTTTAGATTTGAGATTTATTTATCTTTGAATTAAGTGTATTTTAGTTACTCCACTGGCAAATTAAGACTTGTTTGAAAAACAACAACAACATATTTTAAGTATGTTTAAACAAGACAAAGTACTCAGGAATAAAAGTGATTTTTTTTTTTTTTTGCTGCACTTTGCTTTTCACTACATCATTTAGGCAAATCACCGTTTGAACCAGATGTTTCTGTTTTGTCTCAGGATAATGACTTTGAAAGCCATGGATCTGTCATGCCTCCAACAAGCGTTGAGCCAGATCTTCATTGCCCCCTCATCATTCCCACCATGCTTGCGTCTATCAGCCCTCAAAATAGTCACCCACAGAACATTCAGCCACCACGGTCAAATCACTCTCCTTTGGAGCTGGACAGCATCTCCATATCAAAAACCCTAGAGTGCAAACACAATCCTGATCTGGTGTGTAGTTTGGGTCTGCTGGTTCTGGATGGTGGGGTCTCTGTGAACGGAGGGTCTGGGGGTGGGCCACAGGAGGAGACCCGGGATCAGGCAGAGATTGAGGTGCCAGATACAGCTGCACTGCTGCCGTTACACGACCCTGATCTCTACTTGGAGATGGTGAAGGGCACCCGCTCAGTGCCCGCATACACAGAGGTGGCATACCCTGATTACTTTGGCCACGTGGCACTTAACCTTCATGAGCCCATTCTAGAGAGGGTTAATGGCGTGCAGAGGTGAGGTGGACCTGACTTTTTCTCTATAAAATGCAGTGCTTTTAAAAGATACAAAGGCAAAACATTTATTTTTCAGCAGAACGAAGATCTTCCAGGACATTGAGAGACTCATTCACCCCAGTGATATCCTCGATAAAGTCGTGTATGACTTAGATATGAGGTCAGTATGAACTTTAATAATGTGTGTTTACAAAAATACAAGGAAACTTGTGTTTTGGGCCCTGGAGAAGTTTTGACATGCCTTGACGTTTGTGCTTTTTTCAGGTGCTTAAAAACACATTAATGGCTAAAGTCTGATAACACTGTTTTCAGCACAAACTGGGCTACAATAATATGTGAGCAACATGTGTGTACATGTTGTATTTGTGAGAAAATAAAATTTATGTGTGGTTTTTGAAAAAGCTAAATTTGTAAGTCATTGAAATAAAGCCATATAACACATACTAAACATTTGTCCACAAGCCTTTTGAGAACTGGATCTTGTAGCCTAGAGTTTTTGCTACAAAATGATGTGAAAACCATCCTGATCACTCATTCATGCAAAACAATGTATTAATTGAACTTTTGTAAGACACTTTTAGTGTTAGAAAGGTCATATGCAAGGAGATGTGAACTATCATGAATATTGATTGTAATTCACACTTGAGGAGACAAAAGACCCCTCCCCTGGGCCTATCAATGAGAAATAGTTCTCCCAAAATGTTTTATTCTGTCACGATTAACACCCTCATTATTGGTTGGTTTATGAACATTGAGGGGAAATTTAAATAAATCGGTTTGAGTGGATATTGCAGTTTATGCCATCCTAATTTCTAAAATGAAGAATTATATTATATTAAAGGGGGGCCTATTATGGAAAATTCACTTTTACATGCTGTTTGAATATAAATGTGTGCTGCAAGTGTGTGTACACAACCACCCTATAATGATAAAAATCCACCCAGTCCTTTTTTTTTATCCCCCATTAATCATAATCACATAACAAGCCATTCGCAGTGTCCCTATATGTTTGGACCGGAGTCAGACACTGATGAGGGAGAGTCAACACACACACAAACACAAACAAACTTGACAATCACAAAGTGACATCACTTTGTACAGGCCCTACCCACGACTGTTGACGCACGCTACCAACTGACATGTATGTTTGTGTGTGTTGTTTCGTTACAGCACATAGCGAACGTTGTAACAGTGTTTGTGTGTGTGCAAAACTGCTGAAAAATCTCTACAACAAATGACTAAATTGATCAAATAACCATTCGGAAACTTCCTGGTTCATTCTCAAAGTTGTTACTTCTGACGGGGTCTCTCCCTCATCAGTGTCTGACTCTGGTTCAAACTAATTGGGCTGAACACCACTGTTTTCGCTGTCAGTCATATTGCTTATGATGTCTAGTTATCTTAAGTAGAGATGTCAAAACTCCGCCCTATTCTGGATACGGGGTGGGGAGCTCATTTGCATATAAAAATCGTGCACACAAAAACAGCTATTATTTGTTCCTACCCAAAAACTTTCAACATGGTATAATACAGTAAATGATCTGTAGTGTATTTTGAGCTGAAACTTCACGGACACATTCTGGGGACATGAACGATTTAAATTGCATCTTGTGAAAAGGGGCATAATAGGTCTCTTTTAATATTACCAGTTTATTAAGAAATATTCTAGGTATTTCTTTAAGTTTTCCCAAGAATATTGCATTAATTTGTTATAATTTTATGAGTTTTCCTGTGTCCTCAAAATCATTTTATCATGTTTGGCTTATGTGGTATACCTTTTATTTTATTATATTTTTTAAATTATTACTATTAACTTAATACAAGAAAATTAAGCAATTTAGCCAATTAATCGCTGAAAATCTTCCCCGCTATCACAGCTCTCAAATATCACTTGCATTTTTGTGCATCACATTCAGTTTTTCTTTCAATCTACTGCTGAATCGCATTCACTGGATTGTGGTATATCATAGGAAACATCTACACTGTCTAAAAAACAACGAAATGGAGGCATCTTGGTAGACAGGATGTTACACAGACATTTGAAACAGACTAGCCCTGATGTCTTCTTGCCTCTGGATACTGCCTGATAAGGCAGCATTGTTATCATTTCAGACACACCCAAACTCGTTTTTCATGGAGTCATTCAAAAATGACATTTTGAAGAGTCTCCTCATTGCTTAACATTTCTTATTTTTATTTCTGAAACTCTGCTCTTTCAGTTGTCCAATTCTTGACAACGGGGAGTCCCTCAAGTTCAACTCTAAATTTGAGTCTGGAAACCTACGCAAAGCAATACAAGTCCGAAAGTACGTGCAGAATTGAATAAAAAAATGGTTGTCATCAGATAAAAAGGCTATATTTTAATATTTTCCTTCGGTGTATGACCTGTTTCTATGTCCAGGTGTGAGTATGACTTGATCCTGAACTCTGATATCAACAGCAATCACTATCACCAGTGGTTTTATTTTGAAGTGGGCAGTATGCGCCCGGGAGTTCGTTATCGGTTCAACATCATCAACTGTGAGAAGTCCAACAGCCAATTCAATTATGGTGAGTCTTTTCAAGCCTTAGTCCAGAAATATACTCTGGGCAAGCATGAGAAGGCAGCTGTGAATGTTTTGCCAATGCATTGCATGTGCTGTTACATTCTACAGTGTATCCAGGAAGTATTCACAGCGCTTCACTTTTTCCACATTTTGTTATGTTACAGCCTTATTCCAAAATTTAATAAAGTCATTGTTTTCCTAAAAATTCTACAAACAATACCCCATAATGACAAAGTGAAAGAAGTTTGTATAAGTATTCACAGTATATACATAAGTATTCACAGCCTTTGCCATGACACTCAAAATTGAGCTCAGGTGCCGCCTGTTTCCACTGATCATCCTTGAGATGTTTCTACAACTTGATTGGAGTCAACCTGTGTTAAATTCAGTTTATTGGACAAGATTTGGAAAGGCACACACCTGTCTATATAAGGTCCCACAGTTAACAGTGCATGTCAGAGCACAAACCGAGCCATGAAGTCCAAGGAATTGTCTGTAGACCTTAGAGACAGGATTGTATCGAGGCACAGATCTGGGGAAGGGTACAGAAAGATTTCTGCAGCATCGAGAGAACCTTCCAGAAGAACTACCATCTCTGCAGCACTCCACCAATCAGGCCTGTATGGTAGAGTGTCCAGACGGAAGCCACTTCTCAGTAAAAGGCACATGACAGCCTGTCTCTTGTTTGCCAAAAGGCACCTGAAGACCTCTCAGACCTTGACAAACAAAATTCTCTGGTCTGATGAAAATGGCAAGCGTCATGTCTGGAGGAAACCAGGCATCGCTCATCACCTGGCCAATACCATCCCTACAGTGAAGCATGGTGGTGGCAGCATGATGCTGTGGGGATATTTTTCAGCAGCAGGAACTGAGAGACTAGTCAGGATCGAGGAAAAGATGAATGCAGCAATGTACAGGGACATCCTTGATGAAAACCTACTCCAGAGCGCTCTGGACCTCAGACTGGGGCAAAGATTCATCTTCCAACAAGACAACGACCTTAAGCACACAGCCAAGATAACAAAGGAGTGGCTATGGCACAACTCTGTGAATGTCCATGAGTGGCCCAGCCAGAGCCCAGACTTGAACCCGATTGAACATCTCTGGAGAGATCTGAAAATGGCTGTGCACCGACGCTCCCCATCCAACCTGATGGAGCTTGAGAGGTCCTGCAAAGAAGAATGGGAGAACCTGCCCAAAAATAGGTGTGCCAAGCTTGAAGCATCATACACAAAAAGACTTGAGACTGTAAGTGGTGTCAAAGGTGCCTCAATAAAGTATTGAGCAAAGGCTGTGAATACTTAAGTACATGTGATTTTTATTATTTATTTTTTATGAATTTGCAAAGATTTCAAACAAACTTCTTTCACGTTGTCATTATGGGGAATTGTTTGTAGAATATTGAGTAAAATACTGAATTGAATCAATTTTGGAATAAGGATGTCACGTATCAAAATGTGGAAAAAGTGAAGCGCTGTGAATACTTTCCAGATGCACTGTATTTTATTAACATGCATTCTTGCGTTCACTGTGGAAGTTACCTTTTAAATGTCTTCAAAGTACCATTGAAACGGATGTGTTGTTATTCAGGTGCTAGCTGTAGACATTGTGACTGTATTTATCTCACTCAGCAAGATTCTTTTTAAACTGGTACTGTCATGACAATAGCTGAAACTGAATGAAATGTCCGCTACAACAGCTACCCCTGTGGCAACGCTGAGAATCAACCTCGCATTTGCGTTGCATTAAGAATCAAATCATGTTCTGTTGTTTTCAATTTGTAACGCAACAATGCATGAAATCATCTTTCATGTAATGGCTTTCAGGCCAGGCGTTCTACAATATTAACAACATACAGTATGATCTTGGTGAACCCACTTCTATCTAGCTTTAATGTCAGAATGGGTTTGAGGGATATAGTTTTGTCTAATCTGTGCTTTGGTGTGACAGGTATGCAGGTGCTGATGTATTCAGTACAGGAAGCCATCAGCGGCAGTCCCCAATGGGTTAGAACTGGATCAGACATCTGCTACTACAAGTAAGGACAATCTTTATAAAAGTTTCGGCGGCGCTAGGGGTGAGCTTAAGCCCTGAATCTTTTCAGGAAAGCCCACAATGTTTTCATCATCTTGCAGTGATGTCAAAAGTGCCAGAACTTCAGTATCAAGCTGATACTAAATATAAATATTTAATTTATATTCTGTAATATGTGTATATTTACAGTTGTGGCCAAAAATATTGGCACCCGTGGTAAATATGAGCAAAGAAGGCTGTGAAAAAAATCTGTTTATGCTTTTGATCTTTCATTCAAAAAAATCACAAAAAGATGGGTTTGGTGCACAGAGAGATGAATAATAACCCAATGCCCACGGTTAAATGTGGTGCGGGATCTTTAATTTTTTGGGGCTGTTTTTCTGCCAGAGGTCCTGGACATCTTGTTTGGATACATGGCATCATGGGCTCTATCAAATACCAACAGATAAAAAATCTAAATCTGGCTGGCTCTACCAGAAAGCTTACAATGGGCCCTGGTTGGATCTTCCAGCAGGACAATGATCCAAAAACAAACATCAAAATCAACACAAAAATGGTTCACTGACCACAAAATCAAGGTTCTGCCATGGCCATCCCAGTCCCCTGACCTGAACCTCATAGAACATTTGTGGGGTGAACTGAAGAGGAGAGTCCACCAGCATGGACCTCCTGAAGTTGAAGGATCTGGAGAGATTCTGTATGGGGAAAAATGATCTCCGATCACTTGCCACATATTCTACAACCCCATTAGGCATTATAAGAGAAGAATCTGAGCTGATATCTTGGCAAAGGGAGGTTGCCAAAAGTATTGAATAAAAGGGTGTTAATGATTATGGCCAATGCGTTTTGGAGGAAAATATTTATTTAATAATGAGATATTTCCTCTGTTTCAATTGTTTTACTTCAAACGTTAGATATTTTAGATTTTTTTTAATGAAAGATCAAAAAGGATAAACAATGCAGATTTTTTGTCCCCGAAAGGGACAAAAATAGTGTATTTTTTTATTATTTTCTAAAGTACATAGTGTTAAAAACAGGCAACTTCTGAACTTTGAGCATATTTGAAGCTGAGCCAAAAGTTAGTGGGACATTTTAGTTTAAGTAACACTTAAATGACACCACCAGATGTAACATAATTCTTTAAATATATATATAATATGTTTTTTCAAAGACTTAAACAGTAACATCTATACTGTTCAAGCCCTGGAAAAAACTGTGCATTTCAGCTTTATTGTGACCTTCATATAACAAAAATTCTGTTAGGGTAAATGGTCTGCACTTATATAGCACCTTTTTAACCTTGGCGGTATTCAAAGCTTTACACTGCATCTCATTCACCCATTCACACACCAATGATGGCAGAGCTGCCATGCAAGGCGCTAGCCTGCCATTGGGAGCAACTTGGGGTTCAGTGTCTTGCTCAAGGACACTTCGGCACGTGGAGTCGTGTGGGCCGGGAATCGAACCACCAACTCTGCGATCAGTGGCCGACCCTCTCTACCACCTGAGCCACAGCCGTTCCATTATAATCAACCCCTGGGACATGAAAGTGCCCGAAGTTGAAGAAACACCCAGTTGTTGTTTGGAAGAATTCATGTCCTTTCTATTGCTATCTACCCAGAAATCATTTCTCACGAAGCTCCATTGCGGCCGGAGGTCAAAGGGGCAAATCCTACTTCACCATGACCTTTACCGTGACTTTTCAGCATAAAGATGATGTTTGCTACTTCGCCTACCATTACCCATACACTTACTCAATGCTGAAGGTACTGTACAAATTCAGCCCCTTTTGATACCCTAAATTGATATAACATGTGATTATATGCATCTTATCAAGAGGCACTTCAGTTTAAATAGTGTTGTGACTATATACTAAAAGTATGTGCTTCAGTGAGCCAGTATGCCAGTATTGGTGCATACTACATTGTCTTAAAATAGCTTTTCCTATTCCTAAGATTTCTATTTCTATGCTCACTATATTGCACAGATAACATGCAAAGTGTAACTCAGCCTGTGCCATTTTGTTCCTAATTTGTTCAGATGCACTTGCAGAAGTTGAGTGCTCTGCGTACTGCTGAGATCTACTATAGACAGGATGAGCTGTGTGAAACACTGGGAGGAAACAGCTGCCCTCTGCTCACCATCACAGCCATGCCGGAGTCCAGGAGCAACGAGCACATCAGCCAGTTCAGTACGTCTCACACACATGTAAACATGCATATTCTCTCATGTGTACACTCTTCTAAACAGTTATCTTATTTCAACCTCTGTGAATGCACATGGCACAACCATGTTGTAACATGCATGTGTTTAGGGAGTCGTCCGGTGGTGTTTCTCTCATCGCGGGTTCATCCAGGTGAGACTAACTCCAGCTGGGTGATGAAGGGTTCTCTGGAGTTCCTCATGAGCTGCAGTCCTCAAGCTCAGCATCTGAGAGAGAGCTACATCTTCAAGATCATCCCCATGCTCAACCCTGATGGAGTCATCAACGGCAAGTATGTCAACACATGGCAAAATTGTCTCCATGAGGTGAATATGACTGGCTTTGTAGACTAAGGACCCTGACACACTTCCTACGATGCAAAAAGTTCATTTTGAACAGAAACTGGTCAAAAAGGGGTTTTCCCATTCGTCTCGTGGCATCTCGAGGCATGAAGTCATTGATAACACTATTAATGTCATAATAGTTGATGTTTTACATGTAATCGTGAACGTCCTCATATTTAAATGCTCCCCAGCGATGTGGCATGTGTCTGAATGTTTGCAAACAGTATGCCATTGCTCAGCTGTTTCAAACTTCTTTCTGGCTCTGAGCGGAGAAGCACTTCATCATGGGTGTGCCGGGGCCTAATTAGTAGCAAGATAGTCCACCAGGCAAAAATCGGATGTCTGATCACTTCATTAACAGTAATAGCACACTCTCCTGAACAAGCCGCATTATTTGAGGTATCAATCATGCACTTAGCAGTGTTGGGTAAGTAACTCAAAACAGTAACCCACTATAAATTACTAAATACTTTAATAAAATTGTAATCTGATTATGTAATGATTACTGTATGATTACTCTTTAATGAGAGCGGGACCAGGTCATGATTTACGGGGAGCTGCTCCGTCATGTGTGTGTTTGTGTCTTTGTTTAAGTTTATCATTAAAACTATTATATCATCAAGCTGGTTCTCGCCTCTTCCTTTCCCGTATACCCGGGAAGGAGGAGGGATACACTGTTGTGGAGTTCTCGCTGCTACCATCCACCCCAATGGAGCAGCCGCGGCCGTCTTCCGGGGGACGGAGGACCTTGGCCGCTTGGAAGCGGATGAATTGGTCGCCGACCGCGAGGGGAGAAGGGGCTCCTAGCCGACCACCTGGAGTGGGATAACCGCTGCCAGGGGCGGGGGAGATCTCTTCTGTTCCCCTAGAACACGGGGTTGGAGGACTGCCTCCGATCCACCCGGGGAGGCATGGCTGTCGTCCACTAGAGGGTAGAGTAGTGGCCAAGGAACAAGCTACGGCGTATCGGCTAACCGGCGTGTACCGTAATTTCCGGACTATAAGCCGCAACTTTTTTCCCACGCCTTGAACCTCGCGGCTTATACAATGACGCGGCTAATATATGGATTTTTCCCGCTTTCAAATTTTATAAAAAAAAAAATTTAAAAAACCATTCTGTGGCGTGCTCAGTTTTTTGGCGTGAAGCTTTCATTAGACCAATGAAATTGCCGAGCGGGTTAAGGTCAAAACAACTTTTTTGTTTACTGTTTAGATTAAATCGAGCGGCTCAAACTTCCCATCATTCTGATTAGACCTCGGTAGTAATTTTGTCACCCTCACCATGGCAAAGACATGGAGAAACGCATATGATGCTGCTTTCAAGTTGAAGGCGATTGATCTGGCTGTTGAAAAGGAAATAGAGCTGCTGCACGGGAGCTTGGTCTTAATGAGTCGATGATAAGACGTTGGAAACAGCAGCGTGAGGAATTGACTCAGTGCAAAAAGACAACTAAATCTGAGGCTGTACTCTGACACCGAAGGAGATGACTTCAGTGGTTTCAGTGCACAGGACGAGGAAGATAGTAACCAATGACTTGGTAGGCTACTGTTTACTGCAAATGTTTTATTACAAGCCGTGTGTGGCAGCGGGCGTGGTCAAGCGCCCGTCCGGAGAGAAAAGCGGTAAGAGCTTACACCTGCGCTAAATTATGTCTAACACCGGTGTCTAATTTCAAGTGCCCTGCTTCACGTGTCCTTCTTGGGAAAACTGTCACACGGGCACCAGTGTGACAGTTTTCAGCAGGGCACTTGGCGTTCCAGGTAAGGCTATTAATGGCCACAGCAATGTTTAATCAATTTTATAAAGTTTCTCAATTCTTCTATCGCCAACACTAGACTGATGTGTGTCACTCTCTCAGCTCTGTGGCTGCTGCCTTTTTATGCCGCTCTCCCCATGCTTACTGAAATTAGACACCGGTGTTAGACATAATTTAGCTCAGGTGTAAGCGCCTTACCGCTTTTCTCTCCGGACGGGCGCTTGACCACGCCCCGCTGCCACACCGTGTTTCGTTAAAGCCTGAGTAAAGTTCATTTGTTTCAATGTACCGGTAGGCACCTGCGGCTTATAGACAGGTGCGGCTTATTTATGTTCAAAATAATATTTTATTTAAAAATCAGTGGGTGCGGCTTATATTCAGGTGCGCTCAATAGTCCGGAAATTACGGTAAGTGTTTTTTTTTCCCTCTGTATCTCCCATTGCCACTCCACGTTGGCCTTTTCCCACTCTTTTACATTTTACAGGTTTTTTTTGGAGGGATACTACACTGTTACAGGAAGTCCCAGATTCAGGAAGGCGAGGATGACCTGCCGGCAGACGGGGCTTAGGGCACGCCCTCCCCCAAGGAAAGGGGGGGGGGGGGCGTGTACGTCATGCCGGGGGCTCCCCGGCCTGCGAGAACAAGAGAGGAATGTGACAGGGCGGTGACGGGTCGTGATTTTACACACCCGGTCCCTTATCAGGCTAATTAAGCCTCCGAGAGCGATAAAGGCCGACTGGGGATGGTGGTGCGGGAGAGAGAGTAATCATTTACGGTCAGCTGACCGTCATGTGGGTGTTTGTGCCTTTTTAAATTTTTCATTAAAGTATTATTTATATTGTCAAGCCAGTTCTCGTCGGGTAAACAATTCACAACGTACACTTTTATTAACACTTATACCCTTTTCAGGGTCATCACATTCACACATGGCTTTTCAGCATCACACACCCTAGTGGCTTTTCAGCTCAATGATCACACAATCACTCTGCATTTCAGCAGTACGAGTACACAGACACACACAAACAGTGCGGCGTTGTGTGTCTCTCTCCTCCACTGCGGCTCTGACTGCGGATTTATCTCTCACCCGCTAACACCATAATTACAATTCACCCCAGGTGTCCATCCTGGCCTCGCTCTGCCACGCCCTGCTCGCAACAAAGTTCTACCAAAATTGGTAATGTTTTTGTAACGCGTTCAATTTATCTTTAGTTTAATAAGATCAGTGTAACACAAACTTTTATCAACATAAACTTCTCTGAGTCTTCAGCTTCGCAATAACATAAAACCCTCAATAAGACACGCCACTCACTGGTCACTCGTGTTGTTCTCTCTCTCCTGCCGTACATATGCCGCTCTCCCCATGCTCACTGCAATTAGAGACAGGTGTTAAGACATAATTTAGCTCCGGTGCAAGCGCCCTTACCACTTTCTCTCTCCAGACGGGCACTCGACCACACCACAGTTTTGTTTAAAAAAAAAAAAAGAAAGCGCTTTGGATAAGAATGTCTAATAATACCTTCAATTAAAATACTTCTTGACGGCGCCATATCTATAACCATTAGTGAGCACCTCTCTTGTGTGTGCAGTCATCGTTGTTCTCTGAGTGGGGAGGATCTGAACAGACAGTGGCAGAACCCTAATGAAGGGCTGCACCCTACAATCTATCACGCCAAGAGTCTCCTTCAGTATCTTAGAGCTACAGGAAGAACTCCACTGGTGAGACAGAGTGACAACTTATCTCAGAATACTCTTAATAAGACTGTATTAGAGCGTTTAATGACACTGACTGCATGTGTTTGTGTGTTAAGGTGTTCTGTGATTATCACGGTCATTCACGGAAGAAGAATGTGTTTATGTACGGCTGTAGTATAAAGGAAACTGTGTGGCAGACCAATGTCAACACCAGCAACTGTGACATACATGAGGACCTGGGATACAGGGTAACACAAGACACACTATCTAATATACTAATACATGTTTGTATATATACAGTATAGAGATATGTATACTATACAGTTGAAGTCAGTTTACACACACTTAGGTTGAAGTCATTAAAACCAATTTTTTAACCACTCCACAGATTTTAAATTAGCAAACTATGGTTTTGGCAAGTCGTTTAGGATATCTTCATTGTGCATGACACAAAACAGATTGTTTCACTTTTAATTGACTATATCACAATTCCAGTGGGTCAGAAGTTTGCATTCACTAAGTTAACTGTGCCTTTAAGCAGCTTGGAAAATTCCATAAAATGATGTCAAGCCTTTATGCAATTAGCTTCTGATTGGAGGTTATTGGAGTCAGTTCGAGATTTATCTGTGGATGTATTTTAAGGCCTACCATCAAACTCCATGCCTTTTTGGGAACATCATGGGAAAATCAAAAGAAATCAGCCAAGACCTCAAAAAGAATGTGTGGACCTCCAAGTCTGGTTCATCATTGGGAGCAATTTACAAAGGCCTGAAGGTGCTACATTCATCTGTACAAACAATATTACGCAAGTATATACACCATGGGACCACGCAGCCATCATACCGCTCAGGAAGAAGACGCATTCTGTCTCCTAGAGATGAACGTAGTTTGGTGCGAAAAGTGCAAATCAATCCCAGAACAACAGCAAAAGACCTTGTGAAGATGCTGGGGGAAACAGGTAGATAAGTATCTATATCCACAGTAAAACAAGTCCTATATCGTCATAACCTGAAAGGCTGCTCAGCAAGGTAGAAGCCACTGCTCCAAAACCGCCTTTAAAAAAAAGCCAGACTACATTTTGCAAGTGCACCAGGGGACAAAGATATAACTTTTTGGAGATGTGTCTTTTTGTCTGATGAAACAAAAATTGAACTGATTAGCCATAATGACCATCATTATGCTTTGAAGAAAAAGGGTGAGCCAAAGAACACCATCCCAACCGTGAAGCACGTGGTTGACAGCATCATATTGTGGGGGTGCTCTGCTGCAGGAGAGACTGGTACACTTCACAAAATAGATGGCATCATGAGGAAGGAAATTTATGTGGATATATTGAAACAACATCTCAAGACATCAGCCAGGAAGTTAGAGCTAGGTCACAAATGAGTCTTCCAAATGGACAATGACCCCAAGCACACCTCCAAAGTTGTGGCAAAATGGCTTGAGGACAACAAAGTCAAGGTATTGGAGTGGCCATCACAAAGCCTTCCAAATGGTGGGCAGAACTGAAAAAGCTTGTGCGAGCAAGGAGGCCTACAAACATTGGATGTTTGACCCAAGTTAAACAATTTAAAGGCAATGCTATTAAATACTAGCAAAGTGTATGTAAACTTCTGACCTACAGGGAATGTGATGAAAGAAATTAAATACTATTATTCTGACACTTCACATTCTTAAAATAAAATGGTGATCATGACTGACCTAAGACAGGGAATGTTTTCTGTGATTAAATGTCAGGAATTGTGAATAACTGAGTTTGTATTACATACAAGGTGTATGTAAATGTCTTCAACTGTGTGTGTTTATACATGCATACATACATACATACATACATATATACACATTCTAAGTGTGGTAGAATTATTCCTTATTACGGCCCCTGATTAATCAATCGCACAGAATTAACGTGTTAAATCAACAGCCCTAAATAATAATTGAAGGGTTATTTTTTTCTCCAAAAACAGTTGTAAATTAATTGTATGAGTTAAACAGGCCAATTGTGGTACTGTACTTTTAAGACTTCAATGTTGGTCATCAGGACAGGTGAAGTTGTTGAATACTGAATAGGTGTTGATATTTAAATTTGGCTAGTCTTATGTTAATGAGCTCATAGTTGTGACATCATAACAATGACAATTTCTGAGTGCATTGTTCTTCACTATGGTCTGGTCTGGCTTGTCTAGGAAGGGAGTGCTGCTATGCCAAGTCTCTATATTGTACATCACTTTTTTTTTATTTTAAAGAGCATGAAAAATCCTGCTTTCCATGGTATGACCCTTTATAACCCTGCTTCTAAAAGTCTCATCTCTTGTTTTTTTTTATTCTTTTAGACTCTGCCTAAGCTATTGTCTCTCATGGCTCCTGCGTTCAGTCTGTCCAGCTGCAGTTTTGTAGTGGAACGATCCAAAGAGGCCACGGCTCGTGTGGTGGTGTGGAGAGAGATCGGTGTCCAGCGCAGTTACACTATGGAGAGCACCCTCTGTGGCTTTGACCAGGGCAAATACAAGGTATGGGGTGTAGCTGTACACATAAGCAGCACAAGAGGTTGACTACCAGGGCTGAACCCCCAAATGCACATATGGGCGGATGGGCTACCGGGGCTTAAGCCCCAAATGCACATATGGGCGGATGGGCTACCAGGGCTTAAGCCCCAAATGCACATATGGGCGGATGGGCTACCAGGGCTTAAGCCCCAAATGCACATATGGGCGGATGGGCTACCAGGGCTTAAGCCCCAAATGCACATATGGGCGGATGGGCTACCAGGGCTTAAGCCCCAAATGCACATATGGGCGGATGGGCTACCAGGGCTTAAGCCCCAAATGCACATATGGGCGGATGGGCAACCAGGGCTTAAGCCCCAAATGCACATATTGGCGGATTGGCTACCAGGGCTTAAGCCCCAAATGCACATATGGGCGGATGGGCTACCAGGGCTTAAGCCCCAAATGCACATATGCACATATGGGTGGATGGGCTACCAGGGCTTAAGCCCCAAATGCACAAATGGGCGGATAGGTGTGGGTGAGAAACAGTTCAATATATAAGTCCTTTTTTGCTGTCACTCGCCACTTTCACTTTTCACTTTCACATTTGTCTTCTTTTGTTTTTGGTGATTTGCATTCTTTGAGAATTTTTATGGTGAAAACTGACTTAAATAGTGATCTGTTGCTCACCCTCACTTGCCATATCGCTTCAGAAGACATGGATTAAACCACTGGAGTCGTATGGATTACTTTTATGCTGTGTTCATGCACATTTTGGAGCTTCAAAATGTTTCCGCCCATTCACTTGCATTGTATGGACCAAAAGAGTTGAAATATTCTTCTAAAAATCTTTATATGCGTTCAGCAGAAGAAAGAAAGTCATACACATCTAGGAATGTTTAGGGTGAGTACATGAGGGAATTAACAGTTTTGGGTGAACTTTTCCTTTAAAATCTCCAGATGATAGATATAAAACTGTTATTTATACACCATGAGCATTGAACTACGGAAAGCCAGAAGAGACAGTCTTTTTTTAATCATGTTTTAAAGTGCATAGTGTTCAAAGCATGTAACTTCTGATCTTTAAGCACATCTGAAGCTGAGACAAAACTTAGTGGAACTTTTTAATTTTAGCTGTACTAATATTTAAATATTCACTTTATATGAATGACACCTCACAGATATAACATTTAAACATTCATTATGAAGTGTAGCCTATTATATTCCAATATTTCATCAAAGGATGACCCCATACTTATCTGGGCTAAGCCCCCAATTTCCACTGACCCTAGAAGCTCCCCTGGCAGTACAGGCTGGGTTGAGTCCAATGGGTTTATCATAAGTGGTAGTCTTTATGTGAAATTGATATTTCGCTTAATTAGGTGATTCTAGAGTCTTCTAAATTTTGATAGAAGAAACATGAAAATTTTTTGAACCATTAAGTGCTTTAACCCAAAAATTTGCTTGACATTTCTTCTGTTAAACCCTCTGAAATGTCTTTCCCCATAGACTTCTATTATACATGAATTACTGTAAATGCATTTTTTGTTTGTGAGGGAGGAAGGATTTGAAATAATTTTCTGTGGTACTGGATACAAATGAGAGTTGAACTGGTGTTGAACCAGGAACCGTTGAATAACCATAAGAGTCTTCATCTTCAAACTTACTGTTGTAACAACCAGCTCAATACAATGTGGTCATGTAAACACAAAATGCCATGTTTATTCAATCAAATCATTAAATGATTAAATGTACACTTTCTTAAAGCCATGGTCCAAAGCATGTCATGACACATAATATTAAAACAAACCAGAAACTTATAAGCAAACTTTATAGAGAATTCCAGTGGGTTTAAAACACATGGGTTTAAATAGCCATGTAACTGGATAGCAAGAACCAGGTGATCATGATCAGGGCAGGCACAGGAAACAATCAACAGTAACAGAGACTCTTGGGTACTTTCAAAATAGATGCCAGACACGGCGGCATCATCAAAAACAGATAAAACTCCTAAAACCTTCACAAGTGTCTGTAGCTGCATTTTGCTTTGTACATGTTTACTAGGAAATTACCCCATGCCTGAAATAAGACTAATGCTGCATTCCCATCTTTTCGGAATTGCGGTTATTATGAGATGACACAGAAATGACTCAGAAATTATTTGTTTCTATTGCAACACTCATAATACCGAAATGGATTCATGTGTGTCTTGTTGATGACCGTAAAATACTTCATCATTAACATTAAATCTCCTTTATATATGCTATTGAAAATATTGAAGACCGATAATGCACACTAAAAATGCAAAGCTATAATTATGGAATAAATGAGCTAATATATAAAGGAATCTGACATTTCTGATGGTACATTTCCAACTTGTAATAACGAGTTAGATAAATAAGTAAATTGTTTTTACTAGTCGCAAAACCGTAATTTCCTGTAATTCCGACATGATGTACACACACAATAAAAAGTCTGATATGAGAGAATATTTTCCTCCGGTTCTTTGTTCTGGAGCAATGCTATAATCCTTTCTGCTGTGTCCCCAGACATCTTGTCATTGAACACCAGTAAGTTGAAATTATTATGCATGTGGTCTGAGTGTGCCTAATACCAGAGACATGTTTTATATGGCTGCAAGGGCAATGTCTTTTTTCTATAAGCCTGAGTTGTTTCATTAACACGTGGGCCGTAAGTATATTATGGTAACATCCTTATGAAGGTATTGTTCATTACGGTTGCATGTTTTATCCAGTGCATTATATGCAAATCTGTAACTTCCCCCATTGAACAAAGAGTCCCAATTATCAATTCATTTGGCACCTAATTTAAATAAAATACTAATAATTCAAATGAAATACTAGTAATTAATTAAATATGTGATTACACTGAAAACCCTAATAAGTTGACTTTACTTATTAAAACATATTCCCTTAATTGATATGAGAAATGACATCTCCTAAACTTGTGTAATTATGTTCACTTAACTTAATGTTCATATAGAATAGTTTTAACTGATTCTAGGTCAGTTGTTTAATATACTTAATTCTCCACTGAAATGTGTATACAGTATACCTGGACTTCAGTTAGACCTGAGATAGGCCCATACTTGACCAAAGCGGACACAAAACCTGAATTCTTATTAACAACTATTTAAAATCCCCCATTAGTTCCCTTTGGCTAAGGAAAAATGATTTAATAATTCAAGCCGAAGGCATTATGGGTATTCACTATAGCCTCAATTTTGTTATTAAAGGAATAGTTCACCCAAAAATGAAAATTTGTTGATAATTAACTCACCCTCAGGCCATTCAGGATGTATCTGAGTTTCTTCATCAAAATACAATTTAAGATTTTAGGATTTCATTTCAGACCTCCTCCTTTAAACAATGCAATTGAATGTACACCATTTTTTTTTGACGGTCCAAAATACATATTTAGGGTGCATCAAAATAATCCACAATACTGCTACACTTTTTAACTACAAATGTTCACTTCCGTACGTCTCTGTGATGCGCTCATGAGAGGATGACGTAAGCTTGTTGGTAAGGTCACACGTCACGTGGAGGCGGCGACAGGAAGCGCGTCATTGTTTACAAGAGGAGTGCTGTACAAAAGTTTAATTGTCTTTGCTGTAGATTTGTAATTGTATAAGTGCTTTGTTCAAAATGGTTGTTTGGTGTGTGTATCCTGGATGCTTCAACCTTCAGAAACCCCGCGTAAATGCACGCCGGGAAAATATTAACTTTTCATCGATTGCCTATACATGATCATGAGCGATTGAAGCTCTGGCTTTTCGTGCTGAACCTGGATATCAGTACATCCATACATTCTCTCAAAAATTGGAGGTTGTGCAGTGAACATTTTACCCCTGATGATTTCAGACCATCGAAAGAAACAAAGGGTCGATATCTGAATTCATCGGCTTTGCCCTTGCTGTTTTTCCAGCGAACTCAGGTATGTGTGAAAACATTGTCATTGTCACGCCTTCCTCGGGCTCTGCACATCCCTCATCACCCGGTTTCTAATTCACCGCACCTGCACTCAATTCACTCGCTCATCACTGCCTGCATAAATAACTCACTTCACACCACTTCACTGTCAAGTCTCACACAAAGGACTCGCAGTGTTTATTTACCTGTCTGCATTTACCAGGTCATGTTTAATTAAAACAAGTTGATTTTTACAGTATTGAAATTAGTGGGGTTTACAAAGACACCATGAAATATCTTTTGAAGATTTAACACCTGTTGACATATTTCCTATTGAAACAGAATATCTTGGTGGGGCATATAGAATGTTTTGTTTACATCATACCTATAAAACATTATTTGCTATTGCTAATCTGAGTCCGGTGGTGTTAACCATTCTTGAGAGCAGTTGATTAGACAAAAGTTTACATATGCGTCTGAGTGCAAGGGGAGTCATCAATATTTTTCGGTGTTTTCCCTGCATAGAATGCCTGTAAATTTTGTGTATGTGCACGTCTGCTCAAAGTTTATTTAGTCTACTTTTAAGAGTGAGCTAGCATATGGATGACCCCAAGGCTAATAAACATGGACTAAAAACAACACAACTCATTTTATTTGATTGGTGTTTTTTAATTAGTCGATAGCACAGAACCTTTTGGATGAATGATTAACATTTAAAAATCAGTCAATTTCATAAGACAATTTTTAAGATAGAAGTGAGCAGTAGATGGCGATATAGACCATCTATAGAGATGCAGTAGTGTCAGGTCTCTTGTAGTGACTCACTGTCTGCTCTCTGTAAAACACATAATGGCTTCTCTGTGAGCTGTTCAAGGAACACGGCTGAAGCCACAGCTTTGCCAACAGTGTCTGAATATACCAGTGCCCTAACAAATGGTTGGTCCAGGTCAGTGACTAGTGCAAGATTTTTGCATTCCCTTATGGAAACTTTGAATAAATAACAATGTAGTAATTTGTTAGTTAATATACTGTATGTGTGTAATATTTGTTAGAACACATTGAGCCGTGTTGCTTATGTGGGCAACACAAGTTTGAATCCAACACGCAACATAACATAAAATGTTTTATATTTCAATTATATTTTCAAATGAACTTTTAATTCAGTTTAGTTTTAGAGTTACAGTTGAATTAATATTTTTTTATGTCTGTAAATGATGGTGTGTTCTTAGGGTCTCCAAATTGGCACGAAAGAACTGGAGGAGATGGGAGCTCAATTTTGCGTGGGTCTGCTCAGGCTAAGAGGCTTCACGGACCCCTTAGAACTCCACAACTCGCACCTGGAGGACATTGAGAACGACCTGGTAGACCCATGCAGCATACCAAACATCACCAGGTACACACACATCATGTCAATTATAGATGGGTTATGATGGTCAACTTGTCCAACAACCAACTAGTCAACTAGTTAGGTCAACTAGTTTTAGATTTCTAGTTTTAGATATACCTTTTGATATTTTTAGTGGCGGTCCTTTAAGATTCTGACAGCATGCTGGACAAACTTTCTCTTGTTTCTTAAGGAAATACTCTGTGTTTAATAAATTAAGCTCAATCTACAGCATTTGTGGCATAATGTTGATTACCACAAAAAAAAGTCAAGAATCTGGGTTAGAGTGAGGCACTTACAATGGAAGTGAATGGGGCCAATCAGTAAACGTTAAAATACTTGCTGTTCAAAAGTATAGCAACAAGACAAAAACAACATGCGTGTTAACATGAATTTAGGCAAACACTGACTTTGTTTCGACCAGAAAAACGACAATGTGTATACATACAATCATAATACATAACAAGAAATAGCATACAGTCAGGTCCATAAATATTGGGACATCGACACGATTCTAATCTTTTTGGCTCTATACACCACCACAATGGATTTGAAATGAAACGAACAAGATGTGCTTTAACTGCAGACTTTCAGCTTTAATTTGAGGGTAAATCCAAATCAGGTGAACGGTGTAGGAATTACAACAGTTTGTAAATGTGCCTCCCACTTTTTAAGGGACCAAAAGTAATGGGACAATTGGCTGCTCAGCTGTTCCATGGCCAGGTGTGTGTTATTCCCTCAATATCCCATTTACAAGGAGCAGATAAAAGGTCCAGAGTTCATTTCAAGTGTGCTATTTGCATTTGGAATCTGTTGCTGTCAACTCTCAATATGAGATCCAAAGAGCTGTCACTATCAGTGAAGCAAGCCATCATTAGGCTGAAAAATCAAAACAAACCCATCAGAGAGATAGCAAAAACATTAGGTGTGGCCAAATCAACTGTTTGGAACATTCTTAAAAAGAAAGAACGCACCGGTAAGCTCAGCAACACCAAAAGAGCTGGAAGACCACGGAAAACAGCTGTGGTGGATGACCGAAGAATTCTTTCCCTGGTGAAGAAAACACCCTTCACAACAGTTGGCCAGATCAAGACCACTCTCCAGGAGGTAGGTGTATGTGTAATATTGTAATTTTATCTGCTCATATTCAGCCAAATGCTTCAGAACTCATTGGACGGCGCTTCACAGTACAGATGGACAATGACCCGAAGCATACTGCGAAAGCAACCAAAGAGTTTTTTAAGAGAAAGAAGTGGAATGTTATGCAATGGCCAAGTCAATCACCTAACCTGAATCCGATTGAGCATGCATTTCACTTGCATTCACTTTACCATTGATCAATATTGGAGCATTCTGTATTTATTGAAGCAATTATCTTGTGTCCCTCTTTATCAGATAAAAAGATATTGGTGTCATTAGTGAACATGATAAAGGTTGCATTCTTTGAATACTGATATAGTTTGTTTACATGTATTAAAAAGTGCAGGGGGCCCAATATTGATCCTTGGGGAATGCCACATTCAGTGATACACTGCATTTCCTTTTCAAAAGTTAGCTTCTGGACCATTCCAGCTCCATGCTATGTATACTATAGAGCAACAATTTCTGAAGTAAAATGTTATGATAAACTATATGAAATACTTTAGAAAGATCTATGAAAACACCACTAGTAATTTCATTGCCATCCAGATTTTCTCACCAGTTGGACTAGAGCAACAGACTAAGAACAAACATGTCTACCTCATTGACAAAACCAAATTCAAAGTGGATTTCTTTGGACTGTAGGCAAGTGATAGGCTTATGTTCAAGTATATGGAAATAAAACAAACAATGTACTAACTTTTAAAGCCACATTTTTTTTAATTTTTTTTTTATATATATGTATAAAATAATGTAATGTCTTTGAATTATCATATTTATTGTTTATATTATATTTATAATTATTTGTATTTTTATATATTGAGGCAAGTAATTGTGATTAATTTAATTCATTATGCATATCATGGAATTAATTTGATTACATTTTTTATCGATTGACAGCCCTAGTTCCACTACTAGCTGTTTTTGAATTCAGTAACAAATGTGAACGTCCCCCTAAGAAATGTCTATTTGGGGCAGGTGAACCTGAAACTAGCCTAATTATACATAGCTACCTTAAGACAGTGTCATCATCAAGATTTTAGCTAAAAGCAAATGGATTGTCCAAACTGAATGCAAAACTGTTGCGCAATGTGGCACAATCACACTCATACAGAAGATATTTGATGTTGAATGTACAGTTATTAGAAGCAGGATTTGTGGCTGCAATGCTGCATAAATAGAAACCAAACAATCAACAAAATGTCTTAAATTGTCATGGGCCTTGGATGGTTTGGACAAAAACATTAACATGGAAGAGATGGCCCTTAACCCTTTATGCTTTTTATGTCACGTCTGTTAAAACACAGTACAAGATCGATTAATCTAATAGTCATTCAGGCAGTCTCCAGACAAGTGTAAATATGTAGATTTGCATAGAGGTAGACAAATATATCGGTTTTACTAATTAATTGTGCCGATATATGCTTTTTGGAACTATGTTTTATTTTCACAATGGGGCACAGGTTAGGACACGGTCGATTAATCGACTAGTCGTTCAGGCAACCCACCGACTAGTCAAAATATGTAGTTTTGCTTGGAGGTATACCAATATATCGGTTTTACTGATTAATCTGTACAGATAGTTGCTTTTTTTTTAACCATCTGTTATCAACACATTCTGACACAGGTTAGGACACAGTGCAAGATCAATTAGTCGACTAGTTTTTCAGACCACACACCGACTAGTCAAAGTATGTAGTTTTGTATAGAGGTAGACCAATATCGGTTTTACCGGTTAATCAGTGGCAATAGTAGCTGTTTTTTTTCTCTGTGTTCCTCTGTGGCCATCACTGGAGATGTCTACAGATAAAATGGCTTGGTTCTGCAGTATACACCGATCAGCCACAACATTAAAGTCCCCTGCATAATATTGTGTAGGTCTCCATCATGCTGCCAAAACAGCACCAACCCGCATCTCAAAATGGCATTCTGAGATGATATTCTTCAACACTAATGTAGAGAGCGGTTATCTGAGTTACCGTAGACTTTGTCAGTTCAAACCAGTCTGGCCATTCTCTGTTGACCTCTCTCATCAATAAGGCATTTCCGTCTACAGAACTGCCCATCACTGGATTTTTTGTTTTTGGCACCATTTGGAGTAAATACTAGAGACTGCTGTGCGTGAAAATCCCAGGAGATCAGCAGTTACAGAAATACTCAAACCAGCCCATCTGGCACCAACAATTATCCATGCGATTATCTAATCAGAATGCTATTCTGAGATGTGGGTTGGCGCTGTTTTGGTGGCACGAGGGGGACCTACATGGCAGTTGGTCCCTAGTGTGTTTAAGGTTTGTTTACTGTTAAAAACACTGTAATCTACCACCTTATTGGTATCAGTAAAATCCACTATCGGTCAACCTCTTATTTTGCACATCCCTCATGCTAATACCCACTTCTGGAACGTCTGTCTCTGATGATTGTGTTGCTGCATGAACTGGCATAAACCTTAAACGATGCAACAGCTGCATATCGAATTTCAATACAACATTAAGCATCTCGGAGCCCGCAGTGATCAGAGCAGTAATAGCCATGATGTCAACGATGTCAGGAGCTTGTGGAGTCTAGAAGCTTCTTGGGAACGTACTTCAGCCCCTCCTAGCTTGTGTATTTCTGTAATGGATAACAACACACACACACACACACACACACACACACACACACACACACACATCCACACACAAAATCTTGCAGTCCTCTTCTGGGCAGCACCACTTGAGGAGTTGCTGGTCACATGGGGCTTAGTGCACTTGAGTGAGCAGAGAGAAGCACTCAGCTCATTACAGTCATCTAATCACCTGATCAAAACGGCCACTAATCCACTTGGAGTCTCCTCCCCTCTGCCCGTCTCGCACGGATCAAGTTTCTTTCCCCTCACACCATTAAAACCATTAAATCCCCACTAGAACCAGCCAAACCACCAGACCACACATTAAACCATTTAACTGCTTAACAAGAGAGCCATAAAACCATCATTACTCTTTGTTAGGTTATTGTGTTAGGAGGGAGAGAGCGAGAAAGAGATGCAGAGAGCAAGAGCGATGCAGAGAAATGTCTCATTTGCCACCACGTGAGGTTTTGACCGCTAACCTGCAGGAGTCATTTGTTGGTTTTGTTGTATTGACCAGCCATTTATTATTGCATTTAGTTGGTGTTATGGATAGGGGTTTGTTTGAATTCCTACACATTCAACTTTGGCATGTAACTCCTCCCTCACTGTTTGCTACGGACATGAATAATACCTCAAATATTTGGCTTGTTGAGAAAAGGTGTGCTGTTTCTTTTCCAAGTGATTGGACTATGATATTTTGCCTGGCAGATGTTTAATTGGGCTAAAAGAGTACCATCATAACATGCATATTGTTTACGTCTTGTGGCTATACTTTGAAATCCCATTCATTTATATTTTAAGTGTCTCACTGTGGCCTACGTTTTTGCTTTTTTTAAAAAAAGAAGGGATGAGTCAAATTTGCCACATATGCTGTTGATTTAGCTTAACTTGTATGGAAACTGGAATGTTCCTTTTAATAAACAACCCAAAAGTGTATTAAAAATAGCCCATGAGGCTTTATATTTCAAGACTTCTGAAGGCATATGATATTTGTATTCACTCGTATTCATATTCATATGGTATTTACTTTCAAATCAAATAATTGATCAACTCAGAGTCCAAATCTGATATGGCGACACATTAATGATGACATGAACCAATGAAGTTTGATGTTATGGACGTGTCACCATATTTTATTTTATTTAGTTCACCTGATTTGGATAGTTTCCAAGAGGAGAGTTTGGTGTTGCTTTGGATAACATCATTATGTAACTGTCTGGTTCCAGAAGGTAAAAGCCAATACATTTTTTCCATAGGTGAATACATTTTTTAACAATAAATTATAAAGATGGACCAAGATGGACAAGGATGTTAATCGATGGTAAATGCTTCTGTTGAAACTATCAGTTAATTTTTTAGAAATAGTGTTCAAAAGCATAAGTTCTGGTGAAGAACTACACTACCCATGATCCTAAGGAGAAAGATCCACCAATCAGTAAATCTCTGTCAAAAAAAGCGCACCAAAAGAGCTCTGCAGCGTCTCATGACACAATAGTCAGTCTTCCTACACTCTCAAATTACTTAGTTGAAGTCAGAAGTTTACATACACCTAAGCTAAATACATTTAAACTTAAACTTCACAATTCCTGACATTTAATTGTAGAAAACTTTCCCTGTCTTAGGTCAGTTAGGATCACTAATTTATTTTAAGAATGTGAAATGTCACGCTGACTACCACCCCTGTAGTCAAGTGTTCAAATCCAGGATGTGCTGAGTGACTCCAGCCAGGTCTCCCAAAGCAAACAAATTGGCCCGGTTGCTAGGGAGGGTAGAGTCACATGGGGTAACCTATTCGTGGTCGCGATTAAGTGGTTCTTGCTCTCAATGGGGCGCATGGTAAGTTGTGCGTGGATCACGGAGAGTAGCATGAGCATCCACATGCTGTGAGTCTCCATGGAGAAATGCACAGCGAGCCACGTGATGTGCAGATTGACTGTCTCTGAAGTGAAGGCTACTGAGACTTGTCCTCCGCCACCCGGATTGAGGTGAGTAACTGCGCCACCACGAGGACCTAGTAAGTAGTGGGAATTGGGCATTCGTTTTGGGTAGCCTTCCACAAGCTTCTTCCCATAAGTTGCTGGAATTTTAGCCCATTCCTCCAGACAGAAGTGGTGTAACTGAATCAGGTTTGTAGGCCTCATTGTGTCACGGAGCGCTCTGCTACGCCTCCCGCTGGTTTCATCCGCTCCCTCTCCCCAGACTTTTAAGAACTACACTTCCCATCTTACCCTCTGTCATTATCTAGCTCCATCCCTGCCTGGTTTACCTGATTATCCTCATCACTGTCACCTGTTCATCATTATCTCCCCTATATCTGGACTGCCCCATTCATTGTTACTTTGCGAAGTGTTGTTCAGCTCTGCTGACATTACCAAGCATTAGTCCCTGATCCCCATTATTCTCTGGACCTTAGATCTCTGCCTGGACTCTAGACCCTGTGATTCTTTGCTGCCTGCCCTGACCCTTGCCTGTGTCTGACTATGAGTACTGGATTGCCCCTTTATCTGTGCCTGCCCTTGTTTATGTCTGCTTCTCTCTGTTTGATCATATGTGTGAATAAACTACTGCAAATGGATCCAAACGCCTCTGCCTCCATATTACAGAACACTTCGCCACCACAGAATCCAGCAGATTTGTTCCGCCTAGCCCACGAGGTTTCTCTACAAGCATCAGAGTTGGTTACACACCGCCAGCAGCTGGTTAAATTGACTACCCTCACTGAGGAACTGGTGAAATCCATACAAGCACTCACCCCAGCGATCACGGCCGCTAATCAGGCTCCACCATCCGCCGCACCTGCGCCTTCTCCGCCTGTTGGGAGTACCTCTTCCAGCAATCCCAAGCTGTCATTCCCCGAAAAATTCACTGGGTCACCCAGCTCTTGTAAAGGTTTTCTGATGCAATGTGAGAACTATTTTAACTAGACACGGGAGCATGCCACCGACGACAGCCGTATCTCCTTTGTGTGTTCGCTCCTCACTGGAAAGGCGCTGGAATGGGCAACAGCGATGTGGACAGGAGGTCAGCTCTCTACTCTCTCTTATGATTTGTTTGTTACTCACTTCAGAGAGGTGTTCGAACACCCAGCGGGCGGAAAGGATCCGGGGGAACTCCTCCTTTCGTTACGCCAGGGAAGCTCTACAGCGGCTGATTACACTCTCGCCTTTCGAACGCTCGCTGCACAGACAGGCTGGGCTGAGGACCCGCTCAAGCTCTTATACCGTAAGGGTCTCATCTCTGAGCTTCAGGGAGAGCTAGCCTGCCGCGCTGATGGAAAAACTTTAAATCAGATTATGGAGCTCGCCATTCGCCTCGACCATCTCATCCGGGCCCGCCGCTCATCGTACAAAACTAACTACTTTGCTAATCCCCCAGTAGGCACGGAACCAGAGCCTATGCAGATCGGCTTCACCCATATCTCTACGGCCGAGCGTGAGAGGAGAAGGCGGCATAATCTGTGCATGTATTGCGCCCAACCTGGTCATCTGAGAGCTGCCTGTCCAGTGAGATCTCCTGGGAGACCCACACCCCCAGATTCGATCGCGGTGAGTCCCCATGTTTCATCTCTAAACTCACTCATTTTGGAGATTTCGTTAAGTTCTAATGAAGAGTGTGTCAAAACTAAAGCATTGGTTGACTCAGGAGCGGCAGGGTGTTTTGTTGATCTTGCTTTTGCCAAAACTCATCGTCTTCCTCTCGTCTCTTGCGATCCCCGGATGGCAGTCGCAGCGCTGGATGGGCGCCTCCTGGGGACCGGGAGGGTACAGTATATCACACAACCCCTCACGCTTAACATCGGCTCTCAGCACACTGAAATTATACATCTGTTTACCATTAATTCACCTCTTCATCCAGTAATACTAGGATTTCCCTGGTTGAAGGATCATAACCCCCAGATTTCCTGGTCAGAGAGGAGGATTTCCCAGTGGTCTCCCCGTTGTCAGAGAGTCTGCGCACCCACTGTCCAAGGTCCTGAAGCACGCACACCCTCTGTCCAAGGTCCTGAAGCATGCAGCGTTTCATCTACGGAGTTGAATCTTCCTAAGGTACCGGCAGTTTATCACGATTTAAGCAGGGCATTCAGCGAGAAAGAGGCTGATCAACTACCGCCACATCGAGTGGGCGATTGTGCCATTGAACTCCTACCTGGGGCTGTACCACCTCGCAGGAGAGTTTACCCATTGTCTCAGCCTGAGACTGAGGCCATGCAAGCGTACATCGACGAGCAATTATCCAAGGGCTTCATCACTACCTCTACATCCCCTGCTTCAGCTGGATTCTTTTTCGTGAGGAAGAGGGACGGTGGCCTCCGGCCGTGCATTGACTTCCGGGGTCTGAATGAGGTGACCGTAAAATATCGATATCCCCTGCCGTTAGTTCCTGCTGCCTTGGAGATGCTTCGCACAGCCCGGTACTTCACCAAGCTTGATCTACGGAATGCTTATAACCTGATACGCATACGCAAAGGTGACGAGTGGAAGACCGCATTTTCTACTACTTCCGGCCACTATGAATATCGGGGTCATGCCGTTCGGACTTTCCAATAGTCCCTCCGTGTTCCAGGCTTTTGTCAACGAGGTATTCCGAGACTTGCTCAATCAAAACGTCATAGTTTACATGGATGACATCTTGGTCTATTCTGAGACTCTCGAAGCGCACGTTAGGGATGTGCGAGCCGTCCTGAAACGCTTGATTGACAATCAGCTATACGCCAAGATTCAGAAATGTGAGTTCCATCAGACCCGAATCTCTTTTCTGGGCTACATCATCAGCGCCGAGGGGGTCCTTATGGACGATAGCAAGGTCCAAGCTGTGGTTAACTGGCCCCAACCCTCTTCTGTGAAGGAGTTGCAACGCTTTCTGGGGTTCGCCAACTTTTACCACAGATTTATACGGAATTTCAGCATTATTGTGGCTCCCCTCACATCCCTTCTCCAGGGAGGGGGGGTGGAAATTCAGATGGTCTCCCGAGTGCACTTCTGCGTTTGAGCGGCTGAAAGAGAGGTTCACCACAGCTCCCATTCTTCACCACCCTAATCCAGAGAGTGAGTTTATCGTGGAGGTGGATGCTTCTAACACAGGAGTAGGTGCGATTCTTTCACAACGACATGGCAACCCGGCCAAGATGTTCCCCTGTGCGTTTCATTCTCGCAAACTCAACTCAGCAGAACGTAATTATGATGTGGGCGATCACAAACTCCTGGCGATGAAGGCAGCCTTTGAAGAGTGGAGGCACTGGTTGGAGGGCGCGCGCCAGCCTTTCACTGTCCTCACAGACCACAGGAATCTGGAGTACATCAGCTCCGCCAAGCGTTTGAATGCGCGTCAAGCTCGCTGGTCCTTGTTCTTCTCCAGATTCAACTTCAAAATCACTTACAGACCGGGGTCTAAGAACGTGAAGGCTGACGCTCTCTCTCGCCTGTTTGATAGTCCCCATGAACCATCCAAGCCCGAGTCTATTCTTCCCTCCACACTAATTGTGGCACCCGTGCAATGGGATATAATCGCTGAGGTAACTGCTTCACAGTAAGATCACGCTGCCCCGCCAGAATGCCCTGCAGATCGCCTCTATGTTCCCCTCGAGCTTCGCCATCGTGTCCTCCAGTGGGTTCTCTGCACTCCCAGTGCGGGCCATCCTGGTATCACGGCTACCACTCAGCTCGTCTCTAACCAGTTCTGGTGGTCCACTTTGCAAGCCGACGTCATCACTCATCCACCAATGCGTAATTTGCAACACCGTCAAATCCTCTCATCTCAAGCCTGCTGGTCTGTTACAACCTCTGCCCGTCCCTCAGCGCCCCTGGTCCCACATTGCCGTGGACTTCGTCACCGATCTGCCCCGGTCCCAGGGGTTCACTACCATTCTGTCAGTGGTTGATCGCTTTTCCAAGTCATGCCGCTTCGTTCCTATGGCTGGATTGCCTACCGCCCTTCAAACAGCTGAGGCCCTCGTGAATCATGTGTTTCGTCTCTTTGGACTTCAGCGAGGCGAGGCTACCTGGAACTCCGCCCACGTCCACTTACAGCGCGCTATCCGCCACTATCAGCAGCACGCAGATCGGAGAAGGCGCAGCGTTCAGGCCTGGCCAGTGGGTGTGGCTCTCCACCAGGGATCTCCGTCTTAAGCTTCCCTGCAGAAAACTCTCCCCCCGGTTCATTGGGCCATTCGAAATTCTCCGCCAAATCACTCCTGTCTCTTTTCGTTTGGCTCTACCTGCTCATTACCGCATCTCACCCACCTTTCATGTGTCTCTTTTCAGACCCGCTACTACTCCCAGGAGAGAGGTGGTCCAGGAGGAGGTCACTCCAGTGCAGGCTCCCCCCATTGAGGTCGGCGGCGCAGTGGCATACCGGGTGCGAATGGTCCTGGATTCCAGACGCCGCGGCGGGGTACTACAATATCTTATTGACTGGGAGGGATATGGTCCCGAATAACGCTCCTGGGTGAGGTTTCAGGACATTCTAGACCCCTCGTTACTCTCCACTTTCCATCAAGACCACCCAGATCGACCCGCACCAAGACCCCGTGGAAGACCCAGTCATCGGCCAGGTCCTCGCTTCCGGAGCCGCTCGCAGGGGGGGGGGCTCTGTCACGGAGCGCTGTGCTACGCCTCCCGCTGGTTTCATCCGCTCCCTCTCCCCAGACTTTTAAGAACTACACTTCCTATCTTCCCCTCTGTCATTATCTAGCTCCATCCCTGCCTGGTTTACCTGATTATCCTCATCACTGTCACCTGTTCATCATTATCTCCCCTATATCTGGACTGCCTCATTCATTGTTACTTTGCGAAGTGTTGTTCTGCTCTGCTGACATTACCAAGTGTTATTCCCTGATCCCCATTATTCTCTGGACCTTAGATCTCTGCCTGGACTCTAGACCCTGTGATTCTTTGCTGCCTGCCCTGACCCTTGCCTGTGTCTGACTACGAGTACTGGATTGCCCCTTTATCTGTGCCTGCCCTTGTTTATGTCTGCTTCTCTCTGTTTGATCATATGTGTGAATAAACTACTGCAAATGGATCCAAACGCCTCTGCCTCCATATTACACATTGCTTTCACATTACACATCGGATTGAGGTCAGGGCTTTGTGATGGCCACTCCAATACCTTGACTTTGTTGTCCTTAAGTGATTTTGCCACAACTTTGGAGGTATGCTTGGGGTCATTGTCCATTTGGAAGACCCATTTGCGACCAAGCTTTAACTTCCTGGCTGATGTCTTGAGATGTTGCTTTTAATATTTCCACATAATTTTCCTTTCTGATTATGCAATCATGCCTCCACAACATGATGCTGCCACCCCCATGCTTCACAGTGGGGATGGTGTTTTTCTGCTTGCAAGCCTCACCCTTTTTCCTCCCAAACATAACAATGGTCATTATGGCCAAACAGTTCGATATTTGTTTCATCAGACCAGAGGTCATTTCTCCACAAAGTAAGCTCTTTGTCCCCATGTGCACTTGCAAACTGTAGTTTGGCTTTTTATGGCAGTTTTGGAGCAGTGGTTTCTTCCTTTTTAAACAGCCTTTCAGGTTATGTCGATATAGGACTCATTTTACTGTAGATATAGATACTTGTCTACCTGTTTCCTCCATCATCTTCACAAGGTCTTTTGCTGTTGTTCTGGGATTGATTTGCACTTTTCGCACCAAACGACGTTCATATCTGTGTGGTCCCATGGTGTTTGTACAGATGAACGTGGTACCTTTAGGCCTTTTGGAAATTGCTCCCTAGGATGAACCAGACTGGTGGAGGTCCAAAATTGTTTTTTATGAGTTCTTGGCTGATTTCTTTTGATTTTCCCATGATGTCAAGCAATACAGCAACAGGTACACCTCCAATTCATTACTCCTATTATCAGAAGCTAATTGCGTAAAGGCTTGACATCATTTTCTGGAACTTTCCAAGCTGCTTATGTAAACTTCTGACCACTGGAATTATGATATAGTCAATTCAAAGTGAAACAATCTGACTCGTGTCATGCACAAAGTCGATGTCCTAAATGACTTGCCAAAACTATAGTTTGCTAATATTAAATCTGTGGAGTGGTTAAAAAATTTGTTATAATGACTTCAACCTAAGTGTATGTAAACTTCTGACTTCAACTGTACATATTTGTAAATATCTGAATATTTTGCTAAATAAAATGAAGATATATTTTTTCTATACTTCTAATAAACTTTAAATCAAAAACTTTTTATATTTTTCCATTGTTTTTAATTAATTAACTGCATCATTTGCGATGCTTCGTGGGGTTGTAGTTCAATCCCTCATGAAAGACATCTTTTTTTCTTTGCCTTTTTGTCCATTTTGCTTCAAATCAAATTTTGTAAATTGTGATTCACCTTGGAGCTTGTTAGTTTGTTTCATGTCTCTTATGAAGGATTTTATGAAATCACTATGGGAAAAATTAATGGGAAAAACACTTCCGGAACAAAGACAGCTAAAAAAGTGGGCGGGCACTGTTGCGCTCAATTTCAAAATGTTTGAAAGCCGAATCACATTTCAATCAGTATCAAGTATTCCAGATAGCCGTGTAATATTATGTAATAACAAACAACCGTGTGTGTGTTTGTTTCCTGTAGTAGCACCACACACTTGTTGGAGGAGGACGAGCCAGTGTTCCTGGAGGAAGTCGACTACAGTGCAGAAAGCAATGATGAGAACGAACCTGATCTCCAGGATAACCATGTCCTGCCAGACCCCAGCTCTGACTCGGAGCTCAGCCGCCAAGACTCTCTTACCTGAAACTGCACCAGGCTGATATTAGTCCTTAGGGCTGTAGCCAAACTTGCCTCTTAATCCAACACTCAGCGGTTGTTTGCCTGTTACACATTACCTGTGTTTGCCTACTTTATAAAATCCTATTTAAACTTCTTTGTTTGCAAGATTTACCTGAATCAGAATAACCAAACCTCAAGATCAGCTTCATGACAGCAAACCAAAACAAATGCACCTCAAAACATCTTGCAGAAGATCCTTAAGTACATTTCAGAACATGGCACAAATAGTTGCTTTAAGAGTTGTAGCTCAGTAACATTATGTATAAATCTATATAGAACAAGATTGAAATATTATACGATCTTAAATAATAATACTAACTTAAAAGTAATAGTCATTGTTTATTCACTCTCATGCAGTTCCATGAGAAAATGATGAAAATGTTTTCATTTGTGTGTGAACTAAACCTTTAACCTCTTAACCGGCAGACCCACCTGAGGGACGGAGTGGACATGGCTGTTATAGGGTTAACCCTGAACTATAAAGGGTTAACTATGGTTAACCTTATAGTAGTTGTGTCCACTTGGTCCCTCGGGTGGGTCTGCCAGTTAAGAGGTTAAGAAAATCGTAAATGTAATAGTCCCAATAATAAGAAGTTGGAGTGAGGTGTTAATTGTGTTTATGACAAATTGTAAATGCTTTTTTAATGATGGCACTATATTAGGTAAGATCATTACCATTTTATAAATATCCATGTTTAATTAATGCCATATTGAGATATTCCTAACAAAAGATTAATACTGATACAACTCGACTTATAGGTCTTACAACAAACTCCATCAAAGCTGCACGCCACCTAAACGCCTCAGTGTACAACGATGCAATCTAATGAATGTAACCACTCTTATTCACACAAGAACGCTCACCTGCGCACTTCCTGTGGAGTCCTGATGGGGTCACCGTTCGGTCGCAGTCTAAGACCACTAATGTTCGTGTGTACTGTATGTGCGCAGCACTTTTGTGGCTGCATTTGCTTTTTTTTAATTTGGAGAGCTTGTATATTTTAATTTGGATGTCTATTTCTTTCTTTGTTGCATAGTGTATGACCTTTGGAAGTTACCTCTTAATTTATTTTGTTAGTTTTATTTCGGAGATTGCTGAGGTAAAACTTGAGTGTGTGTGTGTGTGTGCGCGTGCTTGTGTGCGTGCGCGCGTGTGTGTGTGTGTGTTTATACTATATTGTAGTCACCTACCTTATGGTGCCCAGCCAGCGGTCCCCACGAGGAAAATGGCTTATTAAACATACTAAACTATGTTTTTTGGAAAATGTAAAAATGCAAAAAAAGTTTCTGTTAGGTTTAGGGGTAGGGTTAGGGGAATATAAATTATCATTAGATCTGTTTAAAATCCATAAAATGCATGGAAGTCTATGGAGAGTCCCCACAATGATATAAAAACAAGTTTGTTTGATGTCAGCAGAGGGGAATGGTACTAAATGTGCATATGAGATGCGAAAAACACATATGAGTACATTTGGTTTTGTTGCAGTGTTTGTCAATCTTTGATGGGAAATGTGGTTAATAAACACTTAAATTAAGCCTGTCTCACTGTAGCATTTCTATGGGTCACAACAATTTCTTGGAAAGAAAGTTTATAAGTTGTAATAAAATAAATTGCAAACTTATTAAATATAATTTGAATAGATAACTCTTTATTTTGGTAGTGTTACACACACACACACACACACACACACAAATACTAAACCGGTGTTTCTTGCATAACATGTTTCTAATCTTGGACTGTTGAATGTTAATTTCAATATTTTAAATTTTCAATATGTTAGTTCATAATACATTAAATAACGTTAACCTATTAATAATTAATATAATGAAATATTTATATATATTAACCAAGATGACTGTAAGTGCTGTACAGAAGTGATGTTCATTGTAAGATTACAGTGTAGTTCAAATATAGAATATATACTGTGTGTACATATATATATATATTGCGCAAAATAGAAACGTCCTCACTTTCAACTGCTTTTAATTTCAGCAAACTTAGCATGTGTAAATATTTGTATGAACATAAAAAAGAGTTAACAACTAAGACATAAACTGAACAAGTTTCAAAGACATGTGACTAACAGAAATGGAATAATGTGACCCTGAACAAAGGGGGGGGGGTCAAAATCAAAAGTAACAGTCAGTATCTGGTGTGGTCACCAGCTGCAATAAGTACTTCAGTGCATCTCCTCCTCGTGGACTGCATCAGATTAGCCCGTTCTTGCTGTGAGATCTTACCTCACTCTTCCACCAAGGCACTTGCAAGTTCCCGGACATTTCTGGATTGAATGGCACTAGCCCACACACTCCAATCCAACAGGTCCCAGACGTGCTCAATGGGATTGAAATCCGGGCTCTTTGTTGGCCATGGCAGAACACTGACATTCACGCACAGAACGTGCAGTATGGCTGGTGGCATTGTCATGCTGGAGGGTCATGTTAGGATGAGCCTGCAAGGAGGGTACCACATGAGGGAGGAGGATGTCTTTCCTGTAACGCACAGCATTGAGATTGCCTGCAATGACAACAAGCTCAGTCCAGTGATACTGTGACACACCGCCCCAGACCATGACAGTCACTCCACCTCCAAATTAATCCCCCTCTTAAGTACAGGCCTCAGTGCAACTCTCATTCCTTCGACGATAAACGTGAGTCTGACCATCAAAACTACGACTCGTCAGTGAAGATCACTTTTTGCCAGTCCTGTCTGGTCCAGCGAAGATGGGTTTGTGCCCATAGGCGACGTTGTTGCCGGTGATGTCTGTTAAGGACCTGCCTTACAACAGGCCTACATGCCCTCAGTCCAACCTCTCTCAGCCTATTGCAGACAGTCTGAGCACTGATGGAGGGATTGTGCATTCCTGGTGTAACTCGAGCTGTTGTTGTTGCCATCCTGTACCTGTCCTGCAGGTGTGACATTCGGATGTACCAGTCCTGTGCAGGTGTTGTTACACGTGGTCTGCCACTGTGAGGAGGATCAGCTGTCCTTCTTGTCTCCCTGTAGCGCTGTCTTAGGCGTCTCACAGTACAGACATTGCAATTTATTGCCCTGGCCACATCTGCAGTCCTCATGCCTCCATGCAACATGCCTAAGGCATATTCACGCAGATGAGCAGGGACCCTTTCTTTTAGTGTTTTTCTGTGACCTTCAGTGAGTGTCTAAGTGTAAGTGTTAGTGCCTTAACGAACGTTCCACAGGTGCATGTTAATTCATTGTTTATGGTTCATTGAACAAGCATGGAAAACAAAGTTATTTGGATTTTTACAAAACTATCTTTAAAATACAGTGTCCTGAAAAAGGAATGGGAAAAGGAGTTTCTATTTTTTTTTTTTTCTCTTTGTGGAATAATAGTAAAGTCATCAAAACTATGGAACAACATAAATGGAACTATTGGAATTATGTTGTGACTAAACAATATCTAAAATAAATCAAAACTGTGTTATATTTTAGCATCTTCATTGTATTCATTGAAATAACCCATAACACATCCACATGTGCACATTCAGACTGATGTACCAAGTGCTTAAGTGAATGGTCAGACAGGAAAGAGTGAAAAGAGAGAGGCATGTCTTGAACAGCGGAAGAATGCTAATCCACAGTCGGTGTGCCAAACAAAAGCTCCCATCTTTTCAACTCCATCACTTCCTCTCTCTCTTTTCAGCATCCCCTCATTTTCTGCAGCGTAGAAACAACAGACTCAATCCCAGCTGGCCCTCGAATATGGCTGCATTCACATCAGACGCCTAATTAACCACACGTTCATTCAACACAATCTGATGCTCTGCTGACTTAATTAAAAGGCATCCACTAATTGTTTTCATGTAACTCCATTCATCAGAGATTTCATTCAATGATTTGATGAGACTGACAATATAGTTCTCTCTCTCTCTCTCTCTCTCTCTCTCTCTCGTTTACATATAGTTTTTAAAGTTATGTATATGTGGTACTTAGACTTCCTGATGACATGTCCAAAGCTATAAACAACACAAACTGGGGGTCAAAGCAAAGCCAATGGCGCCAAACGAGACGGCCTGCAAAGGGCCAAAACAAACACACACAGTCAAGGCTATTGCCCTTTGAAAAACAGAATTTGTATGAAGATTTATGATGTCTGTTATTCCACTTCATAAATTCATTTCTAAGCATGTATACAACATTCAACCAACAGCTTCAACACCAATAATAGTTTACATTAGAACAGGCCCATCGCCAGGGGCAGCCATTGGGGGGCAGTTTCCACTTAAGCGAATGATCAATGATCAAAAATTATCAATTTGTAAATTAGACTATGAAAATCAGTTTCTCTCTTGGCTTAGACATGCTGTTATTTGTAACTTGGGCAAACATTTTGCAGCAACAGAATCTCAAATTAACACTGATCTCCCCAAGGGTAATCACACATTGTCATTTAACATAGAACTGCATATAAATGGAACTTAAAACTAAATTATAACACCAAATTACTTATAAATGACAATTAATAGCATCCACACACACACACACACACACACACACACACACACACACACACACATATATTTACAGTATATGCATACATAGATAGAACTGTCCTAACACACAAAACCGGCTTCTGACACAATTCAGACACACACTCACACAAATGGAGATGTCCTCTATGGATGAGTGAATTATTTAGTTGTATATGAAAGAGCGTTATTGACTGATTATCTGTGTTATGAATTATTAATTTGTGTAGATGCCGGACAGGAGGGCAGAGTTTATACGTGATGTGTGTGTGGGGCTTGTTGTTTCTTGTAAAGTAAGACATGAGGAGGAAAGTGCGTTGAGGTTAAGACAGGAAGATGTGTAGTGGTCAAGCACAGGAAGTGAAACCTGGTACCCAAGCAAGACCTACAGCAAAATGGTGACATTGCATCCTTTACATTTAGACCGATATTGAACATGGACATTGGATACAGGAGAGGATTTGGAGAACAAACTCATGCTATAAGATCACATTATTTATAATGAGCAACTTGTTTTTGATGAAAGAAAATATCTAGACAAACAGGATGGATAGGTACATAGAACCAAGGGCATATTTTAATGGATTTTGGTCCCTAAATGTTAAAAGTAATAACAATTTTAACAAACCTTCAGGTGTACTCCACGTCCTTTGCACTTATAATAAATACATTTCACCCTACATACAGTCTGGTAAAACATAATGACCAAAAAGCCTGTCTGTCAACTTCTGTTTTCTCTTTACATGTTGACACTAAACAGCTGCTAATGTGGTCAGTCTGAGTAATAGACAGCACATGCTAATATTCCAAACGATCTACTGTTTACCACGAATAAAAGCCCTGAGATCAGGATGAATCTGGATTTACAGTGTAAAGTGTTTAAACTAACCACAAAACCTCACAGTTGTCCACATAATGCCTGTATTGGAGTGATGCTTAAAAGCTAACATCTCTCTTAGGAAGCTAGGTAGAAGGAAAATCAATTTAGAATGAAGAGGCGGGACGGCCAGTGGCATTGTAAAAGTGACCATCTGTTCAAATTTTTATGAAACACGGTCTTTGCTTTACTTCTTTTGTTTGATAAAACTTAATTACCTTCTGTGAAATGTTTTATGTATAGCTTAAAACTCTTTACTGTAAATAATTGACATCAACACACATATTTCACCCATCATTTCCTTACATACAAAACCTCAGTGTTTCTTTCAAAATGAGATAAACTGATCATTGCGATCAGCGGTTTTGGGAGGGTTACTTTTGAAAAGTATTCACCTACAGATTACAGAATACATGCTGTAAAATGTAATTTGTAATATACTCCGTTAGATTACTCAAGGTCAGTAACGTATTCTAAATACTTTGGATTACTTCTTCAGCACTGGTAGTACAGGAAGACAAAATACACACGTTAAAAATACATTCTCTGAAAAATCAGTTGATCTTGTTTTAAGGATTTTTAGGTATTTTTACAGGAAAACAATCCAAAAATTATTATCAAGAATAAAATTTTTGCTCTTTTGTCAAAGGGCATGACATGTCATCAAGCATTATATTTTACACTGAAATAAAATAAATAAAATAATAATAATAAAAAACAAATTGGAGCATTTTTGTAAAAAATACATCCTCAAAAGAGGACAAATTCACATGAGAAGCAAATTGACATAAGAAATGAAGTTTCAAAATAATCAAACTAAATTTAATAAGGTTTATGCTTAACCCTCTACCGCACAATTATGATAGATACATAGAAAAAAATATTTGAATCTTTTCTTTTCTTAGAATAGTTTAACTTGAAATGCTGTAAAAATAAAAATAAAATTATATTATTTTAAATTACTTTATGATGTGTTGCCATACGGCAACAACATACAATAGTGGAAATAACTTGGAATAAGCGTAAGTGTACTTACAGTTAATATTTTTCCTCTGAAATGTAATTTGTGTTGACTCAATAGGTGCATTATAAGCTTTAACACTGTACTTACATACTACACCATAAACATAAAATTCATTTAATTATTTTTTTGCTGAACAATCCTTTATTTTCTTTGAATTTCATAATAGTTTTTTTGAATATTACTGCCTCGTGTGTCTGGGCTGCGATCACACGCAGGCAGCATTTTATGAATGGTTCATTAAGGGAAGTGGGCATCCGTGAACTCGATTTCATAGATGACTGGCTGATTCTAGCTCACTCTCGAGAGTCTCTGTGCGCCCACAGGGACCAGGTGCTCAGGCACCTCAGCTGTCTAGGGTTCAGGTCAACTGGGAAAAGAGCAAGCTCTCCCCGGTTCAGAGCATCTCTTTTCTCGGCATGGAGATAGACTCAGTCTTAGCGACAGCACGCCTCACAAGCGAGCGCACGCAGCCGGTGCTGAATCAACCAAGCCAAGCCAAGCTCCCTCTACCAGGCAACTTTACGCCCCAAAGTGGTGCTTGTTCGTGAATTGGTGTTCTTCCTGATCTGATGACCCGCAGAGATGCACAGTCGGGTCTTGCGCTCGCTTCCATCAAGAGGGTTGGGGAACTGCCAGCATACTCTGCCAGTGACACTTGCCTGAAGTCCGGTCCGGCAGATCTTCACATCCCCCTTGCGGGTTCGAGCACACTCTACGAGCAGTGTGGCGTTCTCGTGGGCACTGGCCAACGGCACCTCCCTAGCAGACATCTGCAGAGCGGCGGGCTGGGCAACACCCAATACCTTTACGAGATTCTACAATCTCAGGGTTGAGTCGGTTGAGTCCCATTTTTTTCTCAGGTCCGAGCATGTAGAACTCGGTAATACAGAACAGCTGACTGGGTGTTCCGCTTGCACATAGCGCCCTTCCTTTCCACTGAGGCGATCACATGCACTCTTTAACTCTATGCGAGAAACATAGAGAGAGAAAAGGCGTGGCAGGCGCGGCCTGCTCCCATGCTTGGCACGTCGCTTGCCCCCCCACCTTCGGGGATGCCTAAAAAGTTTATGATGTTTTTATGGGGCGTTGGGAAAGGGTACGTACAGTCTGACACAGCCTGCTGCTTTAGCAGGCAGCAGCCTGCCCGCACCTGCGTCAGTAGTTCACGTACACGGTTCAGCGCAATAGGGACCCCTAGTGTTGCTTCAATCGACACAACATCGAGTGAGCGACAGAAGGGGAACATCTAGGTTACTATTGTAACCCCCCTTCCCTGATGGAGGGAACGAGACATTGTGTCCCCCTGGCCACAATGCTGCACTGAGCCACTGTAACGGCCAAACCTCAATCTCGGCTCCTCATTGCAAAACCTGAATGGACAGATGCATGATTCCCTCCTTTTATAACCGTATGTCCGGGGGAGGGACATGCAAATTCTGTCCATTTCTCATTGGCCTTTTCTCAAGTTCAGAGGTAACAAAGGCCTTCAAGAAATACCCCTGGTGTCGCTTCATTCGACCCAACTTCTTGTTCCCTCCATTAGGGAACAGGGGTTACAATAGTAACCTAGACTTTTTATTCCAGTGGGAAAGTTTTGTTCTTGTTTTACGCATAGACAAAATTTGGTCACAATTTACAACAACGTTCCATTTGTTCACATTAGTCATCTACATTAGTTAACATGAACTAACAATGAACAATCCTTTTACAGCATTTATTAATATTGGTTAATGTAAATTTCTAAATATACTAATACATTTTTCAAATCAAAAGTTGTATGCGTTAACATTAGTAAACAAAAATTAATAAATGTTTTTTAATTATACAAAAATATGGATAATGAAAATGTCATAGTGTAATATACAGAATGCACACAAACTGGAATCAAATTTAAGAGCTACAGCGGAGGGGAAATGTCTGTTGATTCTGATTGGTTGATGGACGTTCTAAGGTGTGCAATTATTTTTTCAAGTAAACGCATGGCTATAAAGCAATTCCAGGTCTTGACCGCATAACGGTTCCATATCACTTCGCAAAATTATTTCAGTTATTTCAAAGATCCCTACAGACTACCACAACAACAAACAAAAAACAATTAAAATAAAGACATTAGTGTTATATTTTCAAATTATCTCAACGCTACATTTTCATAAAGGTCACCAAGTGTAGCAACACCCCTCTCCATCCATTCTTTCCAGCTAAAGGGGGACTTGTTAATACACAATTTGGGGTTCAGCCATTTGCTTGAGGAAACATTTAGGTAAGTGTCAAAATTAAACATAAGGGAAACCTTTGTCCATACTAAATGTACTGTAAGTGTGAAATAATGGGATGCATTTTTACTTCTCTAGTCAGTTTGATAGAAAGACTTTACAATGGTGAGATTGGGGGCAAGTTCAATGTACTGTAGTACCAGTGAGGGGCTCTCTCAGCTGAAGAGACCAATGGGCCAGGTGTCTGAGACTAAAAGAATAGTAATAAAACAACATTTTGGGGAGGCCTAAACCTCCTTTGTCAATTGGTTTATGTAACTTACTGAACTTCAACCGAGGTCATTTACCATAACAAATAAAAGAAAGAGGAACTTCTAGAGGGAGAGACTGTAGTAGATATTTGAACCTGGGGATACAATTCATTTGTATAACATTAACCTTCAATGCCATAGACATATGTAGTGAAACCCACTTATCTACATCACATGAGAACCTTTTCATTAATGGGTCTTACTGAACTCTCAAATTTTCTGGAAATAAAATGCCTACATACCTAATGCCTTGCTTGGGCCAATTAAAGGTTGGAAAGCTGTGGCAGGGCACTGTGTTGTCAGACCAATTCACCCTGTATCCTGAAAATTTGGAGAAAGAATTAATAATTTGATGGTGGCTGGCTTAGATCTGCTAGGGTCGAGACAAAGAATAATATATAATCTGCGTAGAAGTTTATGCACCACACCTCCTTCTACAATGCAAGGAAAATAATCCTCTTTTCTTATTGCGGCTGCTAATGGTTCCAGGGCAAGTCAGAACAATAAAAGGGAGAGGATAGCCTTGCCAAAGAAATCTGAAATTAATCCATTAATATGAAAACTTTTACATTCATTTGGATAATTATCTTTTTTAAGAATGAGTCTGTAAAGGGATATAAGGGAAAGGAGGAGGCGAGAACCGGCTTGACAATATAAATAATAGTTTAATCATAAACTGAACCAAAAACGCACAAAAATACACGCATTCTCTCTCTCTCTCGAACTGTCATCATGGTCGCCTTTATCCCTCGTACGCCCCCATCAGGCTGATTGTGGACCGGGCGTGTGTTGTTCCACTCTACAGAGTCTGATCAGGGCTTGCATCATGGTTGCCGGAAGTTCACCTTTCAATAATGACTCTGTGTACACTTAGAACATAAGTGAATCCGGTTCTGTGACATAAGATCTAAAAAATTCTACTACAAAACTATCTGGCCCCGGTGCCTGTTGGCAAGGCTTTAATTACCACAATAAGCTCCTCCAAAGTAATATCTGAGTCAAGAAAGTATTTTTGATCACTTGTCAATTTAGGGAGTTCTAATGGCTCTACGAAGTTGGTAATATCCTTATCGGTAGACATAGACATGTAGCTATAAAGATCGAAATAGTATTCTTTAAAGGCTTAATTCAAATCTGTGGCTGAAGTAAATATATTTCCTCCAGAAGACTTCACTGAAGGAATGGTGGAAAAAAACTCTCTGTTTTACGTATCTGGCAAGAGGTTTCTCTGCTTTGTCCCCTGACTCAAAGTATGTCTGTCTTGCCTTGAATAACCAAAACTCTACCTTATGTGACAAAATAGTGTTAGGGGTATAACAGTTGTGACCCAGACCAGATATGGAGAAAGAAAACCAGGAGTCAAGAAGTTCAATTAAAGAATCCAAAATTTACTGAAGAATAGTTTGCAGTGAAATTGGTAGAGCCAGAGGCAAAGTCTCACGAGGAGATCGAAAGCTAACTCATACCTTACACAAAATTTTACATCAATTATACCATTTGCAAGGACGTATATTCTATTATTTAACTCCTGATTGGCTAACAGAGCATAAAGTCACAACATATAGATAGCTATAGCACATCAACATTAATCAGTGCAATTGTCGTCCTGGCCCGAGATTTACATCTGAAGTGACCTCGCAGATGGTCTCGGGCATCTTCGAGTCTGCCTGCTGTGTCTCCCTGGGTTCAAAACCTGGGTAGAAGGTCAATACGCACACACGAAACACTGACTGAGCGACAGTGTTTCTCTGCTGCCTAAGGGAACCAGAGCACACATTTATCAGGTCATTTTAACCAAAACAGTGAGATAAGAAATATTCACCCCTCAGGCAAAGGAGAGGAAAGAAATAACATGCATTCCTTCCTTAAAGAGATAATAAGAGAAAATTTACACTTCTACTTATTCAAGTGCTATTACATAGGATTTTAAATCATATAATTAGTCATGGACAGGTAAAAATCAACCACAGAATACATCTGGAACATATGTTTAACATCCCCCATCTCAAGCTTATTCCCAAGACGACCTTCAAGTCAGCCTCCGTGCAGAACAGAGAGAGAGGCTTCAAGGAATGTGCATGAAATCAAAAATTAACTCTTAACACACATATGATTCAGCGTATATTTCAGTTATGCATAAGAAAAATAAAATTGATTATGTGATCATGCATATAGTTAATTCATCATTTTTTTAAAGAAGTTAAGCAACAGAATATAGATAGATATTGATATAAAAGGATATATATATATATATATATGTATTGATATATCTGAAGAGACAAGGGATTTCGACCCTCACCCTTCAGTCCCCTGTTTTAGACCAATGTGGGGTCCAATACGCCACGTCTGGTCTACCAAGTGAGGTCACTACGGAAGGTGGAGTGGTAGCATGCTTCCCTGGACGGGTCACACTTGTCTCTTCGACCTCATTCGTGGACATGCTGGATACTAAAAATTCCCAGTCCCCACGCAAAGGCTCTACCACCTTCCACTCACAACAGGGCCTGGATGTTATCCTTCTTAAGTTTCTCTTCCAAGCGTGTCGTCAGTTTTCTCAGTCGGTTCTCCTCCTCGGAAGGGTTCAAGTTACTGCAAGCAGACCTGCATACATAAGAAAAACAGAAACGAACACACATCCACACACACAGACAGAGGACACCCACTCCCAAAAGAGCTCCGAAAGCATATAACACATATTTAACAGCTCCCATGACCAAATCCTCTGACGCAGCCACAAACTCCTCATCCACCGACCTTTTTGCATAATGAGGGTAGTATCGGGATAATCTGGGGAGTGACCAAGCCAATAGGTCACTGTCTCATTTCCGTCCAGACGATAACAACGATCATTTACCTTTTGGTACATAGTCGGAATTAAATTTAGACCCTCAGTTGAATTTAGACATGGGTATTGTACCCATGATGAACGGTTATCGATCTCCTCGCAATCCCAATGAGTTGAAAACGCATGGAATCTCCCTGTCCAAATTGAAATTTGAATCCACATCAAAAATGATAAAGCGATCAGAATTAAAAATACCAACGAGAGCGGAAGTACCAATCGGATGAAAGCTCGTTTCACTTTCAGTCGTCTCTCACTACGCACTTCTTCTTGAAGAATTAGCAGCTTCAGTATGTCGTCGGATTCAGCCATCTGTAATGATAAAACATTTGTTCTAGAATTCTAGAATTTTAACATACACGACAGACATTTAATGATCCCAAGGTAGTAAGTTGTTACACTTTTCAAGTGGTTTCACCTGTGACCACTGTCCAGTAGAACAGAGGTGTTAGTGGTCAATACCACCTGATAAGGCCCATCAAATTTCGGACCTAAGGGGGAAACTATCTCCCGCTGTAAGCAGGCATGTCTTTTTGCTCAACATTATCTCGATCTGCTTGTCGTGTGCTAACACTAACCCGTGTGTCTCGCAGACTGTCATCCAAAGCTTTCAGATAATTTTGTAAAGCGTCTTTCAAAGGCCTGGATGGTCCCTCATGTTGCAAGGGGGCATCCCAGGGCAGCCGCATGTAGCGACCTGTCATTACCGCAAAAGGGCTGAGCTGTGTAGTCTTGTTAGGGCTGGCTCTCATGCTTAACAAAATCGCTGGGACAGCCGCATGCCACCCTTTCCCCCACAAAACAATCTCTTTCTCAATGAAGTTTTAAGCGTACGATTAGTGCGTTCAATAGATCCGCTAGATTGGGGCCTAAATGGAATGTGAAAGTGTTGCCTCACCCCCATCAACTTCATGACATTTTTCATCACCTTCCCAGTAAAATGTGTACCCTGATCTGAATCAATTTGTAAGGGCAAACCCCATCTTGGGAAAACTTCATTCAACATAATCTTGGCGGTTGCATCTGCTGTGCAGTTTCTCAGTGGAAATGCCTCAACCCCTCTGGAAAACAGATCAACAATCATTAGAATGTATGTAAAACCTCCACTAGGGGGCAGTGGACCTATGAAATCAATTTGGAGGTGTGTCCACGGCCCTTGAGGTCGAGGGGCATGTCCTAAGGGAATTTTCAGCTTAGAAGAAGAATTAACCTTAAGGCATACTAGACATCTCTTACAAAAATCATTGCAAGAAGCCCTCAGACGTGGTCACCACCAGGTTTTGGAAATCATTGCATGTAGTTTTTCAGGACCTGCATGTGCCAAACCATGATACAAAGACATTAGTTTAGTTCGAGCAGAAACAGGACAAACAAAATGCTCATTAAATTTCCACAGTCCTTCTGCATTCTTCTGAGCTCCTAATTTCATCCATTGTTCTATCTCTTCAGGGTCATCCTCATCATAGAGTTTAAAAAAATGTCTCTGGGGGTCTCACTCTCCTGAGGACCAAGAGCCATAACACTCACACAAGTCTCAGTCCGTGTTGCAGCCTCTCTGGCAGCTGTGTCAGCAGCTCGGTTTCCTGCGGCCTCAGGAGATTTGTCCGTTGCATGTCCAGTGACTTTGATAACTGCTCCTGTTGCAGGAAGATCACAGGCATTCATAAGTTCTTTTACCTGCTGTTGATGAGAGATCGGCAGACCGGCAGTGGTTAGAAATCCTCTGCGTCTCCACATAGGGCCGAAGTCATGAACAGCACCATATGCATAATGGCTGTCAGTGTAAACATTGACTCGTTTCCCCTGGCCATACTGCAATGCTCGTGTCAATGCGACCAGCTCGGCCACTTGAGCCCCTCCTCCTGAAAGAGAACCACAGTCAACAGTTTCACCATGTTCATTTACAACAGCCCAGCCAGTGAAGCGTTTTCCCTGTTCATGAAAGCTGGAACCATCCACGAACAACGTCATGGCATCAGAAAGTGGTTCAGATTGAAGAGGGCTTTGGCTGACTGTCTCGATCAGTCGGGCACAGTTGTGTGCAGTTCCTTCTTCTGGAAGTAAGGAGACAGGGTTGATAGCAGATTCAATGTCAATATTTATATCCACATTTTTACTCAAGAGAGTGGCCTCCCATTTAGCACGTCTTTGATTAGAGATAGAGCCTAAACGAGTGTTTGTTAACAGTTTCAGAATCTGGTGTCTAGTGTGCAGTATCACCTTCTGATGAGTCACAATGTCCTCTGTAATCTTTACAGCCCACTCTGCACAGTCGCATATCAACAGGCACGGATGCTGTCCTGCCATTGAAACAGGAATAGGAGCCGAATAATATCCTACCATCCCATAGGAGTTTCTTCCTGGAACCCTTTGACCCAGGGCCGCTGAATAGGATCGATGGAACGGCCTGCTGGCATCGGCATGACGTAATGCTGGGGAGGAAACAAGAGTTTCTTTGATACTCACAAACGCCTCCTCCATCTCCTCAGTCCAGTTGATCAGCTCCGATCCAGGTTTTCCTCCTTTCAGCGCCTCTGTGAGTGGTTTAGAAAGTTCAGTGTATTCAGAAACATACTGTCGGCAATAATTCAAAAGACCCATTACTTGCCTTAGACCAGTAACCGTGTTTGGTTTTGGAAGTTCAATGATAGCTTTAACTCTTTCAGGAGTGATGCGTCTGCCGTGCACACCCACAATTTGCCCCAAATAAGTCACTTCAGGCAGTGCTAGCTGTGCCTTCTTCAAGTTAACCTTGAATCCCCCGTTTTGGAGGGCATTCAAAACAGTCTGTACAGCAGTCAAATGTTTAAACTTGGTTGGACTAGCAATTAAAATGTCATCCACATATTGTAGAACAACAGATCCGTCATATTCAAGTTGTTTTCTTACCGGATCGATGAAGGATGCTAGTACCTGATGAAACAGTGTGGGTGAGTTGCAGAAACCTTGTAGCAAACGACTCCATGTCCATTGGCGACCCCTGCTGGTGAAAGCAAATCTGCCTTGATCCTCCTTGGCTAGGGGACAAGTCCAAAAACCATTAGAAATGTCTAAAGCAGTAAAAAGACAATGTTCAGATCCTATCTCGTGTAGGATAGTTGCGGGGTTGGCCACCAGAGGGTGCATTTTCTCAGACACTGCATTCAGAGAAGTGTAATCAATGGTCAAACACCAGCTCCCATCTGGCTTTTGACAGGCCACATAGGAGAGTTAGTGGGGGAAGCACAGGGGATCACAATTCCCGTTTGCATAACTCATCAACAACAGTTTCAGCACCCTCCCGAGCCTCATTTTTCAAAGGATATTGTCTTTTAGCCTCATGCAAAGGGCCGGGATGCTCAGTGGCTGAATCTGTGCTAAACCACAATCATATTTATCTTTGGCCCATACATCAGGGAATTTGGAAATTATAAACTTCCACTCAGAGCTGAGTCTCAGTTAGACTAACAGATCCTGCCACTGCACATTTTCAGCTCATGGTGGGGGCCACTCTGAGATAAGCTGAATTGTTTCATTGCAGCCAAGCACCCACAGAGAATAATAAAGAGAAATAAACTCAAAATGCCTCCAGTCAATATTCATAATTAAAGAAACAATGAGCCAAATTGTTAAATCTGCACTTATCATCTGCAAAGTATGCAATACAGTGGCTTTTACACAGTGTTAGAAGTGATCTCAAGATCGAGATCTGTAATTGATACAGTCAGCCTGTGTCAATCAAAATAAGGCATCCTTCACACTCATCATCGGCTGGCTGGAATACAAAATGAAATGTTAAGAAGCTTGCTAGAGACTGAACACCTCAGACCACATTCATCTTCATAAATGCTCCTATACTTTTGCTGTGTTTCACGCCTGCATTTATTTAGCCCAATCTGTTGCTTTAATGCATTCTCTCACACAGGGGCCCACATCTGCTCACAGCAGACCACATTCAGTTTCATTGTGTTTTTTTTTTCAATGAAAGTGAATGGTGACTGAGGCTGAACGCTCTTTGGCCTTGATCACTGATAAAGTGTCTCAGTGTTCCCTGCTATCAAAATAGAACTGCATTTGTTTTTCTGTCAGGCAAGCTGAGAGCACACACACTTTTTCCCAGAAAATCTTATCAAATTTCACAGTCTCAGTTTTCACACACCATTCATAAGCCCACTGCGGTTCAAATTTAGAACAACATATTTACTTCCAAAGGAAATAAGGGTCAAATTTAATTCACACATTAAATCTCTGGCCATTAGAGGTACCGGACAAGATGGTGAACACAAAAACACATGTTTAAATGTTCTACCCTTCTCCTTTGACTCATACTCTAAGGGCACTGTGAATTTTTTTACAGCATTTTTCTGCCTTTTCACAAACAGCCTCGAAACCCTCACTCAAACTACACAGATCACAGCCGACTTCCTGCCCAATAATTTTTGCCACTCTATCACGCTGGGCAATCAAACTAGACCATCCGTCCATCACATTTGGAATTGCCTTTTCATGGCTTAAACGGTATACCACCCAGTTTACAAATCCATGAATAGGCAAACACGGATAGATATTTGGCCCCATCAGCGTCTTTTTTGTTCTGCAGCCAGTCAATCTGCTGCATGACTTTCCAATCAGAATCAAACCCCTGACTGACCATTTTCTTAATGAGTTGTGCACATTTCTTTGATTTGAGCTCGTCAGAGCAGAGCTGTTTCCAGCGTGTGCCCTGCTCGTTTTGGTCAGAACTACTCAGAAAATTCCCTTTATCAGACATTTTTCTTGGTCACAGTTGAAAATCACTACCGAAAAGATTTTAGCAGCAAATATTTTACATGGATAAATTAACTATAGCAGCAACAATACTGGATTTCTACCAATTTCACCACAAAGTATTCTTCACAAACATCCTGGTCACATATACTGATCCATACCAATTAGGGTCACAATTTATTTACTTACTTGGGACCGCTCCTGATGCATCCCTGGCAAAACAATCCCTATTGTATTTTATTTTATTTTATAACTAATATCTGAATCCCTAACTGCCTGATTCACTAAGCTCGGGGTACTCCTATCTGAGTTGGAAGAGACTGAGCAGGTTTACGGTGCCACTGGACCTCTCGTCCAGGGACGCACTCTGCCGGGGTGGTGCTTCACCCATGCCCACCTGGGCCCCCTCACAGAGCACTAACAGCTCTCTCAGCGACTTTTCTTCACACACCTCGTCGGAGTGAAGCTCTCCCGCTCCCCTTCAAAATCTCTTCCAGTCAGACAGCCCTAACAATTAATAAAAGCTTCCTACCTTGTTTGCTGATTTGCCAGAGATGTCACCACGGAGTGATTGCCCGCTAAATCCTCCACCAAACTGTTAGGGGTATAACAGTTGTGACCCAGACCAGATATGGAGAAAGAAAACCAGGAGTCAAGAAGTTCAATTAAAGAATCCAAAATTTACTGAAGAATAGTTTGCAGTGAAATTGGTAGAGCCAGAGGCAAAGTCTCACGAGGAGATCGAAAGCTAACTCATACCTTACACAAAATTTTACATCAATTATACCATTTGCAAGGACGTATATTCTATTATTTAACTCCTGATTGGCTAACAGAGCATAAAGTCACAACATATAGATAGCTATAGCACATCAACATTAATCAGCGCAATTGTCGTCCTGGCCCGAGATTTACATCTGAAGTGACCTCGCAGATGGTCTCGGGCGTCTTCGAAGTCTGCCTGCTGTGTCTCCCTGGGTTCAAAACCTGGGTAGAAGGTCAATACGCACACACCGAAACACTGATCGAACGACAGTGTTTCTCTGCGCACAAGGGAACCAGAGCACACATTTATCAGGTCATTTTAACCAAAACAGTGAGATAAGAAATATTCACCCCTCAGGCAAAGGAGAGGAAAGAAATAACATGCATTCCTTCCCTTAAAGAAATAATAAGAGAAAATTTACACTTCTACTTATTCAAGTGCTATTACATAGGATTTTAAATCATATAATTAGTCATGGACAGGTAAAAATCAACCACAGAATACATCTGGAACATATGTTTAACATCCCCCCCCCCTCTCATCTCAAGCTTATTCCCAAGACGACCTTCAAGTCAGCCTCTGTGCAGAACAGAGAGAGAGGCTTCAAGGAATGTGCATGAAATCAAAAATTAACTCTTAACACACATGATTCAGCGTATATTTCAGTTATGCATAAGAAAAATAAAATTGATTATGTGATCATGCATATAGTTAATTCATCATTTTATTAAAGAAGTTAAGCAACAGAATATAGATAGATATTGATATAAAAGGATATATATATATGTATTGATATATCTGAAGAGACAAGGGATTTCGACCCTCACCCTTCAGTAGTATTGTACCCATAATTTAGCTAGGTCAACTCTCTAAGACCAATGGATGGAGATTGGAGCGCTTCAGCACTGTTTCAACACTTTTGATACTCTTTTCCAATTCAATGAATTCCAGTGCTTTGATCTTTTTAATGGATGACGCATATAGTATGATCCGCCCCTAAGAACTGCCTTAAGCACCTCCCATGCCACGCCCACAGAGGACAATGAGGACCAATTGGTTTCTATATAAACATTGACTTCTTTCTTTAACATTTGTTGAAATGCTGGGTCCTGTAGAAGGGATGTATTAAAGCGGCATCTATATAATTTTCTTTTCTCTATATGCGACAACATATCTAAACACACCAAAGCATGATCTGAAACTAAAATATTCCCAATTGAGCAGTCAGTGGCAGATGGAATAAGTGACTTAGATATTAAAACATAATCTATTCTAAAGTAAATCTTATGAACTGATGATACAAAGTCTCACCCAGATGGATTCAGAAGTCTCGAAATGTCTATGAGACCAAGATTTTTACACATCCTCTGTAGTGTCAATGTTGCTCTAAAGGGTCTACACACCTTTGCATCACGATGATCAAGGACTGGGTCCATTAAAAGATTGAAATCTCCACCCAAAACCATATCATGAAGGATCCCATCTGCTTGTAACTTTCCCTTAAGATCTATAAAGAAGATCTACGAAGAAAAATTGTGTACCCAAGACTAAATTATATAGTCCACTATCCAACATTGATGTAACCATAAAACGCTTAATAACCCACAGAACAGAACAGAAAGTTTGCTCCCGAGAGAATTCTGTAGCATGTAAAATCATAGTGAATGCACTGAGCTCCATGGTTGTGTTTTTAAAAGCATTTAGCCCTGCTGCAATTAGTTAGGTCTTAATGTACAATGTCAAAACAAGCCATCGATCCACGGATTGATAAGTCCTCTCTTTCTGTTCCCATCTCTGCTTTTGTCAGTGAAACAGAAGGAGATGTTGCAAGCAGCGAGATGTATTTATTTTACATCTGCTTTCTCTATTAAGTGTGCTTTAGCATTTATTCAGCTCTTATATAGCATATGTTGCATACATAAACATTATGAATTGTGACATCATAAATTGTTATCAACCAGCACCAGACTCCATCATGTTACGGTATAAAGTCAATCTTCAGGCTGGCAGTCAATAAAACATAAACATCTCTCAATAAAGCATTTTAGTGCCTGTAGGTCAATATATTCGGCCCAGGTTGTCAAAGCACCCTGAATGGACCTCTATTGACCAGCCTATAAACATGGACCTATGCACATAACTCACTGTCACTTAGATAACACACTATACACACACACACAGATGATAAGGTAAGACATTACACTTTTATTAAATACAACGTAGGACAATTGAGTGGTCCATATTCCTTAGAGAATGCCATCATACGGGTATAGAAATCATACAGACTAGGACGTAGTTGAGTGTGTAACTATGTAGCTCCATAATACACACCAACTAAATTATCATACATTACATACTTTTGTAATTCACCACGCCATAATTTTCCAAGAATACCTTTCAAAATGGACAAGTGACGGCTGAAAATTCCCTACGACGACTCCCAGCTGTCAGTAGTTATATGCTATATGAAAACTTATCGAGAAAATGAAGAAAAGAAAAATGCATATTGGATTTAATGCTGTAGATGCTCCTGTTACATGAATTATGGACAGTAGTTTAGCTTATAGACTTTCTGAAACATCAGAAGAAGCTCTGTACATTTAGACATACTGGATGTTTGATATGCAGTCACAGTTAATTGTTCTGTTGCAGGACGATAGTGGATTTTTGCGTAAGACAAGACTAATCCCAACCACTGAACACTCCCTACAAAGTTTAAAATCAACATGCAATCAAATTCCACCCATGTACATTCTTAATACATGTTCCTAGTCTAGTTGTGCATGATCCATCAGTGAATGGAGACCTCTTTTTATCATCCAGTCAACTATCATTGGATAAAATCCATTTTATGTTTCTTTCACTGTGAATATCTTGTTTCAATCTGAAATACGCCACATTACGGGAGTAAAACAGGCCTCAAAGACCATTTCATGTTGACTTTTTTTTTTGAGTTTTTTAATCTTACTCAAAACATATCATCTTTCTATCCTTCTTTTTCATCAGTATGTCCTATTTGAGGACCTCTACATTCACTTTCAAACAAATATAAAAATGAACAGGAACAGTAAAACTTATAAAGGGGTTAATTAATAACTTATGAGTAATTTACAAATACATTATGATTCACTGACATGCAGTTATTACAACATGATTAAAAAAGGCAACTTTCATACAATACTTGCCATATAGTGAGCCTTTCAATTTGCATGTTATAAATGCTTAATAAACACACTTATTCATACATGCATTAATCAAAAACTTAGAATGTCCTTCATGATTTATGTCACAATGCTGCAAAAATAGTTTATTACAGTGAGGTAAAAGTGAGCAATTATGTCATTTTACTACAGTCCGCTTTGTTTTTATTTTTATCCAATACTATAATGACTATAACTAGCTTACCTCATCCTAGTTACCTAAAGTCCTCTGCAGAAACACTTTTCAGGTCATCATGCTCATTCACAGCATATAATAAAGCCTGAGGACCATTAAACCATAAACTTTAAGTGCATAGTTTTGTGTCCATTTTCATAGGTTGCTAATGTTGAATAAGTGCTATTAAGCATTTATAACATGTAAGGTGAAAAGGCTCACTATTTGGTAAGTATCTTCAATTTATTCATCTGGATATCAATGATTTATAATGAATTTGTAAGTGCATATTAGTCATTAATAAACCCCTTTATAAACCCTTAATAAAGGGAACATTCATATAAAGCGTAACCAAAATAACTTACAGGCAAATTTAAAACGCAAAAGTTCTTCACATTAAGTTAATAAATAGAAAATAAATAAAATAAAATATCATATAAAAAGCAACGTGTTCAAGATGATAATCTTAACTAGTCATAGACCGATATGTCAGCCAGACCCAAATTATGTTATTTTGAGATTCTCTGCATCGACCAATAACTGTGCGCACTTTGTCGAACAGTATAAGTGGTATTTTGTTCTTGTTACAGCACTAAAAAAAGCGTAGTTTTAATTTTTTATAAATATTGTCAAAATGTGTTAAATTCAGCATCTTATTTGCGTTTATTAAATTCTTGTGCATATATAATTGTTTTAGATATATCATATCAATATATTATCCAAACTCATATTGGTCAGCCACTCATTTTTACTCCAGTAAAAACTGATACAAACCTGTATGAACTTTTTGGAGGATTTTAAGGTCAGCTAGTCCACAAAATGGATTGTTTTGAACTATTTTGTTGGGCTGACTCATTGTGGCATTGAGTACAGTGTGCAAAGTCTCACATGGGAGCAAAGATTGACAGTGCAATAATGAACATTATGAAAAACATAACGGATGCTGGATAAAGTCTCTGTTGTGATAAGGTAGATGTAATCATTTATGTATGATAAAAAGAGGAAGAGAAGTGTGTTTCAGAGCATTGACTCTTGTTTATCTCTCTTTATCATGACTTTCCTTCCCCCTCTCCTCTGACAGTGAATATGGCTCCATTGGGAGTTGGTGCTAATAGGAGACATTTGTCCTATAATGAAATATATATTACAACATAGCAGTTGTATGACCCTAAGCTTGAGTACTACATTAGTGCTTCAACATAGTAGTAAAACATGGCGAAGGAGAAAGAGAGAAAGCAAGAGGTTGTAATTTAGCCCAAATGCCATCGTAATCGACCACTCTCCATAATTAAGCTCTTGTAGTAAATGCACACAGAGAGTATTGAAGCATGGCCACATCTCAAATGACTTCATCCAGCCCTCCGTAGTGCACAACTAGTGTTCGGACAGTACAGATGTGGAGGCTCCTGTAGCACTGGACACAGTTTAGTGGGACATTTCAGGGTACTGTCATGGTACAAATGACATTGTTATCTCCCAGTTCTGTAAACACACATGTTTAGGTGACATGTATATATTGATATAATCACAGATTGTCACTGTTTATTGCCATGCTAGTCACACGTTCAGTTGTTCAAGTTTAATGTACACTAATGTAATGTACACTACCAAAAATGTCAAAAGTTTGGACACAATTGAGTAATTAACGTGTCTCATGATCTTAAACACCTTTGGATCTACAGGCTTACAGTATGCTTAAATGCTTGAGATTAGATTTGTAGACAAATATAAATTGTGCTCATAGATTCATTTATTTACAAAATGATAATGTTAGTTTATTCTTTTTTATTTATTTTTATGGATGAGTTAGACCTGAGATAGTAAAGGGACTGGACATTGAAATAAAAGCAGTCTAGCATACACAAGTACTCCTTCAATACAGTTTTACTGATATTTCTAAGTCATTAGTTTATAGTTAATAGATTATAGGGGTGAACTAAGGATTATTTTGTTAATCGATAAGTCTAACGATTATTAGAACAATTATTCAGTGAATATGGCAATGATTAATCATTAGTTCTTAACCGATTATTCAGTTTGAGCCCTGAATAACCTCCCTGACAAGAGGTCAGTCATCTTTTAAAAATACCTCTAAATTAAATTAAATTAAAAGGTAAGTTTAATTCAGTAAAGAAATTCACTGCAAAAACTCCTATTGTTATCAAGTGTTTTTGTCTTTTCCAAAAATCCTTAAAACAAGACACCTTTACATTAGAAATAACATATATGATATTTAGACTTGCTTTAAACAGTTAGTTCACCCAAAAATTTACCCATAATTTAATCACCCACAAGCCATCCTAGTTGAATATGACTTTCTTCTTTCAGCCAAACACAATTGGAGTTATATAAAAAAATATCCTGGCTCTATCAAGCTTTATAATGGGAGTGAATGGTACCTTAGATTTTGAAGCCCAAAAAAGCGCATCCATCCATCAAAAAAGTAATCCATACGGCTCCAGGGGGTTGATAAAGACCTTCTGAAGCAAAGTGATACATTTTGTAAGATAAATATCAATATCTATAACTTTATAAACTATAATCACTGGCTTCCAGTAACGGCTGTCCGCGTGGTCATGAGAGAGTCGTGTTTCAGCGTATGACGTAGGCGTCGTGTAAGCTCCGGTGAGAAGTGACGAACGCGAAAGCGCAGAGGATAGAGGAAGCCAGTCAACACGTGGAAAGTTGTATAAAGCTAGGATGGCTTGAGGGTGAGTCAATTATGGGATAATTTTCATTTTTTGGTTCCCTTTAAGGGAATATATCTTAAATATAATTGTATTTTTTATATAAGTGTATTTTTTCCACTTGGTTATACTTCTGCGAGTGCAATAAAGACAAAATATACTTATATTCAAGATCTATTCTCTGAAAGCTAGTCTAAATCACTTCAATCCATCTTTAACTCACCAAAAATCAAACTCTCTCTTATTTCTGTCTCTGTGTATTGCCAATTTTCTTCACAATAAGAAATGTACAGTGACACATGTATTATGATTCAATAAGTCACGAGCCATCACGTTATAATCTAGCTGCATTAAGCGGGCACTTGAGGGGAGAGCATCCCCGTGCCAGAGTTTGCATTCCCATTAGATCGGGACACTTCGCACAACTCATAGAAGAGGCGCTGACTGCACAGAGACATGCCAGTTTCAGACTTTGTAGTTATTTACATGAACTGCTTCAGTATTATTTTAACTTTAGGAAAGATATAACGCATTCAAATAACTGCATTTAAGAAGTAACGCAGAGTGTTTCCTTTAAAGAGCTCCGGCTTCCACAATGAGAGTGCTTCTGTATTTACTTATTTGGTATTTTTGTATAATTCCCTTGTACTTTGCGATCTACATCACCTGAAGCTGTGAAAGTTTAGAGGGCATCTGGACTGTGAGCTGTGTATTTCTTCCTCTCCTCAGTCAGGTGCGAGCTGAAGTGCTGCTCTCACACGTCATCATTGTTTAATGTGATCTCATATTACGTTAAATGAAATCAAATGACTATTTGACAACGGAAATTTATGTCGACAATTTTTTTATTGTCGACATTATCGATAATAATTTCAGCCTTAACATTTAATTAATACATTATTGTTCCAACATTTTTAACACATTAATAGGCAACAAACAAATAATATGTCATTCATTTATGTTCAGTGTAGCAAACTATTTATTATTGTTTAATAAGTTCATAGCATTTTACTTAACTGACGTATTTTATTTGATGCAAAAAAGTGGTAAAGAAGTGTTTAAGAACAAAAAAAGAAGGCATACATTTTGAATGGTTAATAAAAAAATTATATATGTATTTGCATAATGAATTGGGCCAATTCTTGGAGTTTAAAGGCAGAAATGTGAAGCTTCTAATTTTATAAAAGCACTTTCGTTAAACCTTCTCTTCAAACTTGTGTATTATTTGAGCTGTTTAAAAAAGATTGTTGAAAAATTGTTTAAATCATTGTTTTTACGCTTGTTTTAGGGTTTTAGGGTTGTAAAATTGGCTATAACAGGAAAGGTTATTAAGCGATTTTATCACACTAAAATCATGTTTTGTGGTTATACTTTTGAAACAGTGAGTATTTGAACATTTACGTATTGGCCCCCATTCCCTTTCATTGTAAATGCCTCACTGTAACCCAGATTTTTTTGCTGTTTTTAAAGAAAAGGAGGGGCGAGTCAAAATATTTTTTTGTGGTAATCAACTTTATGGTAATTAACAAATGCTGTGGATTGACCTTAACTTGATTTGAACCCCGAACATTCCTTTAATTAAGCATTCATATATGTCCAATTCATTACATATTTAGATTAATAAATAATTTCTTTAATTATTTTAATTATAATTTCTTTAATAATTATGGATTGATACCTTCTGAATGTTCTCAAACACTTTTTTACCACTGGTTTGCTTCAAATGAAATACATTATTTAGGCATGATTAACAAGTTGTTTACAAAGGATGAAAAACCATTATCAAACTGCCTTTATAAGAACTTATTAAACAATAATTAATTATTTCCGACTGGAAATGTACATTTATAACATATTATTTGTTTATACTCAATTAATGTATCAGCCATGTAGGAACAAACATTTATAAATAATAAATTAGCTATAAACTAATGCTTTGTAAACACTTTATACCGTGTAGTTATTTTAAATGTTACACTACTAGTATTCTTAATAAGTAATAAATAGTAATAGAATAATAATACTATTTAATAGTAATATGCACAAAAAAAAAGAATGTGTAGGTGTCCAAATTTTTAACTGGTAGTGTACAGTATACATATACATAAGCAGTATTTGATGTAATACAGACGTGTACTGCACGAGCGGGCAGAAAAGAAGCAGACTGTTTCTCCTGTCATTGGTGCTTTGCCCGATTTCATGGAGCTGTTGCTTCCTCTGTGATGCAGAACATGTTTAAAGGGATAGTTTAGCCAAAAATAAAAATCTCTGTCATCATTTAGTCACCCTCATGTTGTTCCAAACCTGTATGCTGTTGTCCTTCCTTGAAATACAAAAGGAGGCATTTTTAAAGACTCGAAATACAGCTCTTGCCATACGACCAATCATAATGACCAAGGGTATAAACCAGGTTCTTGGCATCAAAAAGTTTGAAAACACCTGGTTCAAACGACTGTATTACAAGTCTTCTGAAGCAATTCAATATCTTAAAGTATTTGATCGGAGCAGACTGAATTTTAAACCATTATTCACTGATAATCTTTTTTTTTTTTTTTTTTTTTTTTTTATTCCCGACAGGCCCTGGTCATTATTGGTCACTGTATGGCAGTGTGATAACGGTTTTCCAAAATAATTTGTATTCTACTGAAAAAGTAACATCATACGGGTTTGGAACAACATTAGGGAGAGTAAATAATGACAGTATTTTAAATTTTGGGTGAACTATTCTTGATTATATAATATAAGCATTGAACTCGGCGGCAGAGGTGATTTTGCAAATGCATCAAAAAGCTTTTTGAGTATGCCATGAGTTCCCTTGGTCCAGAAGTTGAGGATTGTCAACCGTGGATTTTGTTCTCAGTACCCCAAACTGTGGTCAGCTCATGTGTCTTCCATTCCAATGCTGCTAGACATTTACACTGAGCTGTGGAGGAGGGGGGGGGGGGGTGGCAAGGTCAGTTTCGAGGATCCACACACTCGCTCTTATCCCAGGATGTCCAGGTACACGGGTGAGGCCTTGGCCAGGTTGAGGAGCAGGTTATGGATTTCTTTGATGTTGAGTCGAGTGTGTGGCTCTCTTTGCCAGCAGCCCAGCATCAAGTCATACACATCTTTCGGACAAGTGCGGGGCCGTTGCAGTACACGTCCTTGGGTGATGCACTCAATCACCTACAAAGAGGAAGGAGTCAAAGTGAGTGAAATGTTCTCATGTAAATCAGAAGTTGTCAGCCTATGTGGAGCTCCTTTTAACAGTGTTTGGGAGTAGCTAAACTAAAATAAGCAACACTACTAACTTTCCAAATAGTTAAAGTAACATTTTCCAGCGAGTAGAGCTGTAAACTAGAGATTGGCCAATATTAGCTCTTAATGCCTGATCCGAAACTTATTTTTTATTTTTATTGGATTAATTTTGTGTTTAAGTGTTCGATGACTAATATTTACAACCGATTTTTAATTCTTGTTTTATTTCTGCTTTTAGGCACATTGACAACTTAATCATTCAATCATATCACTAACCTCTGACGAACTGCTTTACAAAACTAAAAGTGCGGACAGTCAACAAAATATTTAATATGACTAGTTTAAGTTGCAAATAAAGTCTTTTGTGTCCAACTTTATTGGTAAACGCAACATTAAAGAACCGATAACTGATTAAGTGGAAAAGTGTAAATATCGGTTAAAAATATCGGTCAAACCGATTATCGGTTTATTTCTACCGTAAAAATGTAATTGTGAACACAGCAATCAAGCCGAGTGAGTCAAACGTGCTCAACTAAACTGTCCACTCTCTCTCATGTAGCGCTGAAAAAAACAAATCATAACTGAATCAGTTCTTTCGGGCAGTTCATTTAAATGAACCGAATAACATAATTCACTTATATTTAGCATTGGAAACTCCAATTAGTTTTAGCGAGTCAGTTTGTTTGGACGGTTCATGTTAATGAACTAGTTCACATAAATGATACACTGATTCACTTGAGCCCCTGCGCAGCTTTAAAGAGACTTTGCCTTATTTTTTAAGCAAATTATGTATTTTTATGCTGCTTTTTACACTATATTTCAACTTATAATTTAATGTCACCATAATGAAATATAGATGATGATTATATCAGGTGATTTTTATACATACATATAACTAATTGTTATACATTTATAATATTTTCTTCTTTACATAGCTTCAGTGTTGTTAGCTAAACCAAAAACAGACATTTTTCAGCATCAACAGTGTTCTGCATATGACACAAACAATGATTAAGAGTTATGCAGAACGCTAGCGGGTGTGTAGAGGTTTAATGTGTGTTTACCTCATTATTTGAGAGTTGGTACCATGGCTGTTTCCCGTAGGTGAAGATCTCCCACAGCACAACTCCCAAACTCCACACGTCACTCTCTGTGGTGAACTTCCTGTACATGATGCTCTCTGGTGGCATCCAGCGAATCGGCAGCATGGTGTGACCTCCCACCTACACATGTCAAACACATCAACACATGGAGTAACTAACTGAAGCTGTAGCTTAGCCATTATTGTAAACCAAATCATTCAGCCATGGTGCTCATGTGGCCAAAGCAAGTCCGAATCTGGCTTGCGACATCTCGATCGCATTGCCCACTAAATTTCCTGTACTATCTCTCACTAGTAAATGCGTTAGGTATCATTAACAAAAAGTGTTCATGTTTTTTTTTCCTCACATTTTTTAATCTTGGTTAATATTAGACATCAGGTAAACATTACAAGGTGTGTTTGTACAAAACAGAAGATCCATTAAAAAAAACAAGTAACTCCACAACCAAAACCCCAGCCTCTGGATAACACTAATGGACAAGATCTATAGAGCTAGAGTTTGTTTGTTACAGGAGCATTGTTCAATCCAAAGAGCTCTCTGTCAAACACTGACAGTATTTCCAGATCAGACTTCAGGTAGTGTTGTACGTTTTCCCTCTCTGGATTTGGATGCTGTAAGTTCAGGGAGTTGGTCTGGCCTAGAGCTCAACCCCAAAACCAATCACTTCATTTATTAGCTCCCTCCATAATGCGCTGCTTCTGAAATATTAATTATAAGATTGTGGTCCAGTATGTGGATTAGTATCAAATTAATTGGTTTAACATACTGGACTCATCAAATATTAAGGTCAAATGCTTTTAGGCTTTTTCACTTGTCCCATAGTGGAGCTCCAGACTGGAAGGATCACTTAAAAAGTGCTCTACTACAAATGCACTATTAGAAACCTCTCTGAAAAGCAATCAAACACACACACACACACACACACACATTTCCATAGATGGTTTTTATACTGTACAAACTTTATATTATATCCACTAACCCTACCCATAAACCTAACACTCACAGAAATCTTTCTCCATTTTTACATTTTAAAAAAACATCATTTAGTATGATTTATAAGCTGTTTTCCTCATGGAGACCGACAAAATGTCCCCACAACGTCAAACATTTAGGATTTTACTGTCCTTTTGGGGACATTTGGTCCCCACAAAGTGATAAATACATGCTCACACAACACACACACACACACACACACACACACACACACATGCACACAACAACATCCCACTAAAAAACAGCTTAGATCAAGTTGCACCATCTTAAATTCCAAGGTTGACTTACCTGGAGGAATGCTGGTCTGTTACTGGCACAAGCTGGTTAGGCTGTTATTGTTGCTGGTAGACCAGTTTTGCCAGCATTGTCAAGATTGGTGACCAACCAAAACTAGCATGAAGGTCCCCAAACAAACCATGACTGTACTGGTGAATAAGATGCCAGTCCAGGTGCTATTTTAGAAGAGTTAACCAGCTGCGTTGGGGAGCGACCAACTAAAAGAAGCAATGCTACAAAGTTAACTAAATTATTCATTATCATGACAGTAGTTCAACTGTTTTTAAAATAGAATTCCAGTAACAAGCCCAATACATTACTATTTTTATGACATACTGTGTTACGCACACAGCTTTACAGCCGAGCGAACTGTTGTTTTTATGCCAGATAAACACTAATGCTTGACAAGTTAATTCTATCATATCATTAGCTTAAATGTAGTCAGTTACTATTTATTTGTTACTTGTAGTGTGACAGACAACTTTTGCATTCATTTTGCTGTAACTTAACTACTTAAAATAAGGTTGTATACATTCAAATGTATTAACTTCATTAGTTAAGTCACACTATACAATAAGGTTGTATACATTAACAGTAGTGACCACCACAATAATTAACTTGAATGACCAGTGAATGATACTTTTAATATATTAATGTTAATGTTGATTTCTATACTGTATGTACTAATGCATTAATATACATTAAAAGTTGTAAATGTTGCCATTAGTTAATGCATTATGTACTAACATTAGCTAACAATTAACAATAGTATATTTATAAATTAACATAAATCCTGAATTTTTTTTTTTGAATATACTTAATGCATTAACAAATATTAACGAATAGAAACTTATCATGAAGTGTTACCAACTACTTTAAATTATGAGTAAATTGTATTATAGCTTGGGAAGTGTCTTGGTCGATAAATATAACAGAACTGGATGACGGTCAACACATTGTACTCGAAGAATAAGGTTTAGCTCAGAAAGACTAGAATGCAAGTGAAAGAGGTTCACAAAACTTTATGAGGATTATCAACTATGTTTATTAAGTCTCAAGTTGTGATTATAATGTACAGAAGTGACTTCATAAGACTGTTATGAAGTGCCTGAATTCTGTGGTTACACAACGTGTTTTCGCAACATAACTCCGCCCATCATTCACTGCCTCCTCTGACCAGCTCTTTCTATGGAAACTGATGTTCTATAGGGCTAATCATTGGTGTACTCACACCACACACACACACACACACACACACACACACACACACACACACACACACACACACACACACAAACACATCTACTGATCTGCTTTTGAATCTCAGTAGAGGCTCATGACATTGAGATGTGTGTCATGATATTCATCAGTATTCAGAGATAAATGAACGAATGAACTTACTGGCACAGACGTCAGTGAAGAGTGTTATCTAATTCATCTTTTCATATATAAACATTCAATCCACATTTCAGTCATTTGGATGAATCATGCAGAATATCAATTGACCAATAGAAGGACACAACATGCTGTCAAACAATACATTAATGTCAGTGTCTTTTCCAAATGCTCCCAGCATTTCTGTCATACAGTGTACACTGCAAAAAACAATGTTCATAACCACAATCATTTTGGCATTTTTTTTCCCCAGTAAAAATGTTTAAATATTCATAAAACAGGATCAATTTACTTCACAAAATGACATTGATATTAAGATATTAAGTTTATTTGGTAACGCTTTACAAAAAGGTTGCTTTTGTTAACATTAGCTAATAACATTAGTTAACATGAACTAACAATGAACAATATTTTTACAGCATTTATTAATCTTGGTTAATGTTAATTTCAACATATACTAATATATTTTTTAAAATAAAAGTTGTGTTTTTTAACATTAAACAATTGTATTTTTTTTTTTATAAAACTAACATTAACAAAGATTAATAAATGTTGTAAAAATATATTCATTTTTTGTTCATGATACCTAATGCATTAACTAAAGTTGATGAATAGAACCTTATTGTAGAATATCACATTTTGTTTTTTAAGCATAAACCTCTCAAAATTGTGTTACAATCATGTTTAAAACAAGAATGGATTGGAAAATAAACTTTAAAATGATTAAAAGGTTATATTATTATTTTATTGTGTGTGTGTGTGTGTGTGTGTGTGTGTGTGTGTGTGTGTGTGTGTGTGTGTGTGTGTGTGTGTGTGTGTGTGTGTGTGTGTGTGTGTGTGTGTGTGTGTGTGTGTGTGTGTGTGGGCAGGTTTAAGTGGTTTACAATGACTTTTTTTTAGGTTACAAACTGGTAATTACAAGAGTATTATGCTATAAATGTGGTTTATGAGGACATTTCTAGTGTCCCCATAATTCAAAACGCTTATAAACATACTAACATTTTGCTTTAAGATAATTTATTTTTACTGGAAGAAAAGTATGATTTTTTTATTTGTTTAATGAGTGGGATTAGGGTTCTTCCTTTCCTATCATTATTATTCTTTATAGTTCCCTTTTTATAGTCATTTTTATACTGTTCCCCTAAATTAGGCATCTCTCTCTCTCTCTCTCTCTCTCTCTCTCTCTCTCTCTCTCTCTCTCTCTCTCTCTCTCTCTCTCACTCACTCTCTCTCACTTGGTCTGTCCTCAAGTTGAATATGGAGGTGAATACTAATGAGTGTACTTTAATGACTTTTTCAGTTTCTGTCTGATGGCACAAGCGTTCTCTTTTTTTTCTTTGCTGTTGCCATAGTAACCCCTCTTTCCTGTTCCCACGCCACCTTCCTCCCCGACTCCTCATCTGAGAGAGGCTTACTGACGACACACACACAAACACACACATACATACTGAAATTCTGCTGACATCATAGAGGAAGGGAGCTGGTACGGTCAAGGTGTTCAAATAGCTGCTATTCATTTATACGAAAGGAGCAAAGAACATGAGAAGCATATTGATTTGTATGTATGCTGCAACATGATTTGAATACTGACTTTTAAGTGTCCTTGTAAAGACAGGATTAATTTACAACTAATGGAAATGTTACAGAACGTCATGGTTACTGTTGTAACCTCCGTTCCCTGATGGAGGGAACGAGACGTTGTGTCGAATGTAGTGACACAAGGGGTCTTTCTTGAGAGCCTCACGTACCTTTGAACTTGAGAAAAGGACAATGAGAAATTGGCAGACAGAATTTGCATGTTCCACCCCCGGACATAGTGGTATAAAGGGAAGCGGGCGTGCGTCTGTCAGTCAGGTTTTTACACTGAGGATAAGGTACAGCCATTTACAGTGGTAGGTCTAGTGTTGTGGCAAGGGGGACACAACATCTCGTTCCCTCCATCAGGGAACAGAGGTTACAACAGTAACCATGACGTTCCCCTTCTGACACTCACTTGACGTTGTGTCAAATGTAGTGACACAATGTGTCCCATTTAAAAGCGCCATGCACTAGACTGTGTTACATGCAATGCTGACACAGGTGCAAGCAGGCTGCTGCATGCAAGAAGCAACTGTATCGGCCGCACATAACCCTCCCCAACGCCCCCAGAAAAAGGTGTAATATACAGACCTGAGGTTCCCAGCACCCCTAAGGGGGGAACAGGCGACATGACAAACATAGGAGCAAGCTGGCCAGCTGGGACTATCTTAACGCTATGAAATGTGTCGGGGAAGGTAATCTTTTGACCGTGGCCGAGGATGCTGTCATTGAGACTGAGTGTAACTCCATGCCGAGAAAAGAGATGCTCTGAACCGGAGCAAGCTTGCTCTTTTCCCAGTTGACCTGAAGCCCTAGACGGCTGAGGTGCCTGACCACCTGGTCCCTGTGAGCGCAAAGTAACTCTCGCATGTGAGCTAGAATGAGCCAGTCGTTGAGGTAGAGTATGGGCTGCCTCTGCGACTTTCGTGAAGACGCGAGGGGGCAGGGACAGACCGAACGGGAGGACCTTGTACTGATATGCCTGGCCGTCGAACGCGAACCGTAGGAAGGGTCGGAGTCGAGGCAAGATGGAGACGTGGAAGTACGCATCCTTCAGGTCTACCGGCGCGAACCAATCTTGATGCCGAATGCAGGTTAAAATCTGTTTCTGCGTGAGCACTTTGAACGGGAGTTTGTGTAAAGCCCGGTTGGACTCACAAGTCCAAGATTGACCGCAACCCACCGCCTTTTTTGGGTATGATGAAGTAAGGGCTGTAGAAACCTTTCTGCATCTCGGCTGGAGGGATGGGCTCTATCACGTCCTTGAGTAGCAGAGTTGTAATCTCTACCTGTAAGGCCCTGGCATTTTCGCCGTGCATCGAGGTGGAGCAAATACCGCTGAAACGGGGCGGGAGCCTGGCGAACTGAATCGTGTAGCCGAGTCGGATGGACCTGGCCAGTCAACATAATGGATTGATAACGAAAGCCAAGCATCCAAGCTCCGTGCAAGGGACACCAGAAGGACGATAATTTTTGACATACCGGGTGGGGCTTCGCAGCGTGGGGAGCAGGTAATAATGCGTCGGGAGGCAAAAGCGTGTCCCGAGGCTTGGGTGCTGTGAAAATACTCAAAGCACATACCTTGCTCCGTGCACTAGGCAGGGTGCAGGTTAGAGACTGAGGACGAGGTCCTGGAGAGGCGTCTTCAGAACTCGTCAGCACCGGCCTGCCGGGGGCTGAATGACCCAGGTAGTGAGGAAATCGCTCTTTATGGACAATGTGGGTACTGCAGCCCGAAGGGGGTGCGGCAAAAGAAAATAAGGCGCCCTGACCCGAGGTACCAATTGTCAAGCCGTGAAGGCTGTGGGGAGGATGGAGGGTTCCAGTACAAGCCCATGCTCACGGCGGCCTGGGCAAACATGCCGACCATCTGCGCGTCAGCCTCAGACTGGGCTACGATGCAGCGGCGACATCATTATCCAATTCCGGGGGCTCAAGGGAGAATGAGGGCTGGCCGTGAACGTGGACGAGCCTGGACAGAAGCAAGCAAGCGTGCCGGGGGGGCGGGTGGTTCGTGGGGATTTACCCGGCGAAACAGAGCCTGCTGCCATCCCCAAATCGCCTCCATCGCCAGCCGGGTCGTCCTCAATCCCGTGGGAAGAAGGAGTGACGCGGGGGCGTCATGCATTTTAAGAAATGAAAGCCACGACCACAACGCTGCCAAGATCATGTTCTCGCAGTGATTACATGAAGCATCCACAAACGCTGCCTCAGTGTGATCGATACACAGGCACACGAAGTAGCGTCTATGACCGTCAGTGTTGGAGAGATATCGACCGCATCCAGGAACTATGCAGAGGCGGAAAGGCATCACCTGCTGTGTGTTGCTTTGAAAATGAAACTCTTTTAGAGGAAAATACTCTTTTACGAGAGAACACTTTTTCAGACAGAAGCGCTGTCGAAGCACCCAGGGGCGTTGACTGCACAGCGTGCAGAGTGGGAGAAAGCCGGTGGTAATGCGATCCAACAGCAGTGCTTTACCAACAGAGGTGAGTGGAACAGTAGTGAACTTCAAGTTGCTTCTACACAACTGCAGAAAAAATCTGACTGACAGACGCACGCCCGATTCCCTTTATACCCGTATGTCCGGGGGCGGGACATGCAAATTCTGTCTGCCAATTTCTCGTTGGCCTTTTCTCAAGTTCAGAGGTATGCAAGGTTCTCAAGAAAGACCCCTTGTGTCACTACATTTGACACAACTTCGAGTGAGTGACAGAAGGGGAATTGAAGTAAACACTATCATCTGGGTTTAAGGACTAATGACTATGTAGTGAGGGTTTGGATGCAACAGTAAAATAATAATAATAATCATTATGATTATTATTATTTTTTGTTGTTGTTCTGACCAATTAATGAGACAATGCATCAAGACATTACAATGTACAGTAGAAAAGATGGAAAGCTGATCAATAATTTTGTAACCTGCCAAAGAAACAATAACAATGTTCAGAATGTGCTGAACTGCACCTGCAGTACCTCTACTGTGACACTGGGGAACTGACTTCATACATCCACTAAAATCACCTTGATACCAGCTGGTTAAAAGTAACTGTTACTTCAGAGAAAAGCTCTAGCAGCATTTGTTTGCAGATGCCACTTGGTTTGATATTTTGTTATTGCCAGTCACACATTTTAAAGTGTGAATTAGGTGTTGAAATGCTTTTTCAGCAACTGTGACAAGATAGCAATGCTTACCCGATAGTAATCTGTACTGTAGACGTCTCGGGACATTCCAAAGTCTCCAATCTTCACCAGCAGGTTTTCCCCGACGAGGCAGTTTCGTGTGGCCAGGTCTCTGTGTACAAAGTGCTGGGAGGCCAGATACACCATACCTGCGGCGATCTGCTGCGCAATATGCAGCATTTGAGACTGAGTGAGTTCTACCTGCTGCTGTACCTGTCCATCAGCCATCAGCACAGCATCAGGACCATGAGCCCTGCAGAGGGGCAGAGTGAGTCATGACCTTACCCATGCCACAATGAACTAAACTCCATTTAAGTGTCAAGAATCCAAAATGAAATGAGTATTCAATTATTAACATGCTAAAACTGTAAGAATTAGAAGATACTTGAGGCACCATCTGGGGTTCCTCTCATGCCACACTGGCAGAAGAACCCTCTGGAGAAGCTCTAGGCATCTTTTAAAGGAGTCTAAAATATTCTGTTTATGTACTTAAAGAATTTCAAGATATATTTCAAGAGCCTTGAGACATTTTCATTATGATAAGGGTTACTGAATTAACTGTTAATAGTCTTTAGAGTTAGAACTAAGAATGAGGAGTCTCAGATAAATGAAAGATTGTGTGGAGGTTCTCCAGAGGTTTCTACGAGTGTGGACTCTGTGGAAGCCCAAATGGTGCCTTGAGAATCTTGTAACCTTTAGAGTGGTCATTTGAGTTTCAGAGAGACAAGTTCAAACAGATCACAAAAGGGATTATGTTCCGGATGTTTTTACATTCATTTTCTCCATAGGGAGTTCTAAAACTAAACCAACCAGCTCTGAGGTGAATTACAACATAACAATCTTTGATCTGAAGCAAAGAAGTATTTGAAAATCAGAAAAGGTCAAAGGTTCAAGAAAAATTGTGTCCTTAAATTCATTACTTTCTAATAAACTACTCATGTGAATGTAAATAACATGAAAAAACGAAATTTAATGAAATTTAACTGATCATCAAGTATAAAAAATTACAGTATTTGAAGTTTAAAACCAAATTTGTAAAAATATTGTTATACTGAAGCATTTACTGCAAGTTGTTTTAGAGGACTATCTTAAAGGGATAGTTCACCGAAAAATGAAAATTCTCTCATTATTTACTCACTCTCATGATATCGCAGGTGTGTCTGACTTTCTTTCTTCAGCAGAACACATTTGAAGAAAATAGCTTTCTCAAAGAGAAATCTCCATTCACTTGCATTTTAAGGACCTACTGAGCTCAGATATTTTTCTGTTTTTCTTCAAATGTGTTCTGGTGAAGAAAGAAAGTCATACACACCTGGGATATCATGAGGGGGAGTAAAATAATGAGAGAATTTTCATTTTTGGGTGAACTCTCCATTTTATAGAGCACCACATTTGTACCCACTTTTTCAGCCGACTTGGTTACAGAAGTATTTTCTCATTCATTTCTTACATAGGGATTTAATAAAATCCTTATTAAAAAAGTTCTAAGCCATGAACCAAACCAACCAGCACTGAGGTGAATCACAACACTGCAAACTTTGATTTGAAGCCCCCCATTTCTAATTGAAATACAGACAAAAATATAAAGGTACTGTATAAAGGTGTGCACTTAACTTCTCCATCCATCCATCCATCCATCCATCCATCGTCAACCGCTTATCCTGTGTACAGGGTCGCGGGGCACTTAACTTCTCTAAAGAGGAAATTAACTACAATCCCATGAAGCATTGCGAATAACGCCATCGAATTAAAAACAATGGTAAAATATACAACTATTGATTTAAAGTTGTTGATTAAAACTATAGAATCAATATATTTTAAGTTTATTCCCAAAAAAAAAAATAATTTGCAGTTCTTCATGGGAGTGGACGGTCACTGCAGAGCTCTTTTGGTGCACTTTACCGCAATAATTATTTTGTTTTAAATGTAGTTGAAATTACACATACTGAAGGCTTAAACAGAAGCATATACCATCGATTAACAACCAAGGACCTCACATTCGGTCTGTCTTTACAGATTTAAAAGGATGCATTATATATCATACCCCTATTAAAAAATAACTTTTACTGTTGATCAATTACGTCATTCGCAAGTCTTCATTTTTTGCAGCGGTTCTCATTTTTATGGTAACACAACTTCTCTGATTGGTAGAACTTTTGTCAAGATTATGGTGGTGTTGTTTACTGAGTATTCAGTTATTACACATGATTTTTTTTTTTATGAAGCCAAAATCACACTGACTTGTTGCTTTCACAGATGCATACATCATTGCTTAAAACCTTTAGCTCCATGAAGGTCTGTCTTGAATGATTTATAGTATCTTTAAAAATCAATTTATTTATGAAGAAATTAAATGGGATTTTTAACCTACTGGCTTTGTACACTGAAAATCCTATAAATTGATTGGCTCATTTCCTTTTTGCTAAAGTCAAAGTTTTTAATACATGAAAAATTATATGTCAATAATATCATCTTACAAGGACAAAGAAATTAGAGAAAGGATATGACCAAGCACTATTGGATTCCAATACAAACACACAGATCCAAGCAGGCATACCTGAGGAACTTGTTGAGGTCGCCGTGTTTCATGTACTCAAACACCATGATGAGGGGATCATTCTCCACACACACTCCATAGAACGTGACAATGTGCTCGTGCTGCAGATTAGTCAACAACTCTGCCTCGCGATGGAAGTCCTTCCTGGCATTCTCACTGGCCTCTTTCAGAGTCTGCAAGCACAGAGGGCACAAACAAATACAAAAAGTGTACCGACAACCTTCATTTATCACAAACTTCACTTAAACTAATGTTGTTTTGACTAAATTTGACTTTAAACTTTTACCTTGACAGCCACTAAAATCTTCTCCTGGTCTGTGGACAGGTTGTAGCATTCAGCCAGGAACACTTTCCCAAATGCTCCTTCTCCTAGCTCTCTCTTCAGCACAATGTTGTGTCTCTTAATATGTTGAACAACTGCCAAAAAAAAAATATTAACATTTAACTAAGATTTTTTTTTATAAATAATTTTATTATAATAATGGTTTAATTTCTCTGACATAATTTTTAAGGGAAATACATCACAAAAAAAGGTTGCCACGTGGTCCAAACAGAGTTACATTAACGGTAGGGATGCCCCGATACCATTTTTTTAAGAATGAGTACGATGAGTACCTGATTTTTGTTTAGTTTTTTTCTGAATTACATATCAACATTTTATTTTAATGGTGTTTAAATAAATGAATGAATCAAAACTTTAATTTCCAACGTAATATTGAATAATTATTTATCAAATGAAGTGCTTATATGAAGAACCTCAAAGCACAAGCCAAAATAAAACATTGGAATTACATTTTGTCAAAGAAAGTGCTGCATAACAGAGCTTCAAGTATAATATAATTACTACTGATTAATTATTAGAAATAGTAGTATTTGTAGTAGTAGTATTACAGTGAATATTACATACATTTAAGTAGTGATATATTTCTGTCATACTTTTTTCCAATAAATGTAGCTTTTATTTTGACAAAGCTTTTATTTTGAAGGGTTTCTGTGTTGTTTTGACCATAAAGTCTAATAGATTTGCCCTAATAGTTTTAAAATCAATCTGTGTAAGTTACCAATTAGTGTTATGCTACTGCATTAAAATATATACACAGTATATAGGCTATAAATATATATATATATATATGTATTTGTAATTTTCAATGCAGGGAAAACCCTGAAAAAATGTCACCCGCCATATTGGTTTGAAAGAGGGACAGAGTTACCCGCACAGCCTATTTTTACTTGCATTTGGTGAGTTGGCGGGTGTTTATTTTCAAACCCTGACTGTATGAGCCAAAGAGGAGCTTTAAAAGTTATGAGCAGCAGCTGGCATCAGCACAACACCGTCTGCACACATTTGAATGACATGCAATTTATACTGTATATTTATCTCGATCAAATCAATCTACTCTCCATACCCCATAATGACAAAGAAAAAACAGATTTTAGAGAACTGCAAAATTTTTAAAAAGAATAAACTGAAATATCACATTGACATAAGTATTCAGACCCTTTGCCAAAATACCTGAAATTTAGCTCAGGTGCATCCCATTTATCTGGATCATCTTTGAGATGTATCTACACTTTGATTGGAGTCCACCGGTGGCAAATTGAATTGATTGGACATGATTTGGAAAAGTACACACCTGTCTTTATAAGGTCTCACAGCAGAAAATGCATATCAGAGCAAAAACCAAGCCACAAGGTCAAAGGAACTGCCTGCAGAGCTCAGAGACTGGATTGTGTCCAGGCAAGGCTACCAAAACATTTTCGTCTGCATTGAAGGTTCCCAAGTGTACGACCTCTATAATTCTTAAATGGAAGAAGTTTGGAACAACCAGGACTCTTCCTAGAGCTGGCCGCCCGACCAAACTGAGCAATTGGGGGAGAAGGGCCTTGGTAAATGAGGTGATCAAGAACCCGGTGTTCACTCTGGTTGAGCTCCAGAGATCTTGTGTGGAGATGGGAGAAACTTGCAGAAGGACAACCATCACTGCAACACTCCACCGATCTGGGCTTTATGGCAGAGTGGCCAGATGGAGATGAAAGCCCGCTTGGAATTTGCAAAAAAGCACCTAAAGGACTCTCTGACAGTGCGAAACAAGATTCTCTGGTCTGATGAAAAGAAGATTGAACTGTCTGCCCTCAATTCCAAGCATTATGTCTGGAGGAAACCACAGAGGAAATATGGTAACCATGTTTAATTTAAAATACAATTATTTTACTACAAAATCCATTGGTGATACTATGGTTACTGTAGTAAAACCATGGTTAATTTCTGTAAGGGAATGTTTGGGTTAGGTTTAGGTTTAGAGGTAGGGGATAGTGTAGGGTGTCTGTGGGACTCTAAAAAACACAATAAACATGCATCAGTGATGCCCTAAACTGAATATTAGTTTCTTGTTAGGGGTGCAAATAATATCTGCCACTATTGGCACTGGGGTGCAAATAGCATCCAACACTATTTGCACTTACTGCAAAGACAATGCTTTCAGTTGCTATTTACACTTAGTGCAAATAGCCTCTGCCTAAAAAAAAAATACAAACAGTGCTTGAGTTAGATTATTATTGAGTTAGTAAGAGTGCCGAGGCAAGTAAATACAGTATACTTTTTACAGGGACAATCCCCCGGAGCAACCTGAGGTGCCTCCCTCAAGGACAAAACTCTAATGGCTCATGTTTTGCTCCTTACTGGACTCAAAGCAGAAACCTTACGTTAACCAGCCCTGAGCTTTAACCTCTGCACCACACAACCACCATGACTGGATTAGGGTTATCATCATTAAGGTCAAGTACTCGAAGAGGATGGCTTTTTCAAGTGGAAGCAGAAGGGGTTTGAGATGTGGAAATGTGGGTTGTCAGCATTACGGTGATAAAAGGCACCATGCGCTGGCTGGAAGAGCTAAGTGATCTGATAAGTACAGACACCATGACAGATGTCAATTCTTCAGTCATGGTAAAGTCGAGCAATGTCAGATGAGTGGCAGGTTTGCAAGCCTGATAGATAAAGATCAACTAGGTTGATCTTGCGAGAATCCAGAGGAAAATGTTTGTGTTCTGAGGTTGCTCTTTCAAAGCTCAGAAGCTATGAAGTTCTTCTCATGTGTGTTTCAAGTATCACCTTTGTCTCAGATGTTTCTCCTAACATCCCTGAGTTAGGATAAATTTTACCAGACCCAAATGACACAATTGCTGACATACAGTGGGTTTTGCAGAATTTGATGAGAAATGATTGAGTTCATAATGAAATCTCTGACCTTCAGTATCTTGGCAAATCTGAGCAAAGTTTGAGACCAGCTCTCAATTTAGTTTTAAGCAGGAATGCCTGTCTTACCAGATATTAAAGGATGAAACTTACAAAAGTGTAGTAAACAGAATCTCAGAAATGGTAGAAAAGATCTGCTTTAACTCAACTTAGATGTGCCTTAAAAGAGTGTGGACAGTACAGCTATAAGACCAGATTTATCAGCCATTAAGTGTGCAGGGGAAGAGAGAGAGATAAAGAGAGGGAGAATGAGATAGAGAGAGAGGAGATTGTGAACAGACCCAGCACTCTTGGAGATTTATCCTTAATGTGATTAAAAAATTATTTTGAAGAAAAACTAGCCAGTCAGCCGATTACATTAGTGAGCACTAGATGATGAGGTGGCATCGATCTACAGTAACTCACTGTACATTATAACCCGATATTAAAAGTAACCAGAGTGGAGAAGAAAAGAACATCGAGCAAATAGGCAAGTACAGAGGATATAAAATAAGCATGTGTAAGATGGTGTTTATTTAAGCATATGTGCTAACTTAAGAGCATCTAAACACTAGAGTTTACACTGCTTCAGAGAATGCTGCAAATCCATTGACTGCAAATCCAAGGACAGAGGAAGAACGGTTTGCGAAAGTGACAAAAACCTTTACATTTGCTGCAACAGACACATCCGTTAATGGTGGGTCCAGTTGTGCTTTTAGAAATTCAATTTGCTATATTCCCACTTGATATTAAACTCTGCCTAGAAACTGCCATGGCCACAACTGCTTGAGGCTGTCTACACTGAAAATGTCGAATTTTGCATAAAGAGAATTTAGCTTATTTTAGTGCCATTTTTTGGTGAATTATATTTGCAAGTTAAAGCTGTTATTAGATTTTCCACCATGTAACCTTCAACCCCAAAACATTTAAAATGCAAAACAGCAGATTATCAGTTCATAAACACTTATGTTTTGCCCTCTTACACAATGGTATCTTATGACATCAGAACACTTTTACTATGACGATGCATTTGAACATTTGCATTAAATAACCAACTACATTTACAAACTTGTTCGTGCACGATCAAATTGCGCAGTAGCTCAACTGATAGAGCATTGCACTTGAAATGAAAAGGACCGGGGTATGAGTCCTGAAGAGCATGCTAGTGTACACTTGAGCTGAATGTGTCAAAGAAGCACCACAAAATGATGTGATTGCTTCAGCAATTGAATTTTTCATGTCACTTTTGCTTTTTATGACATTATCGATTAGGTTAAGGTTTAATGTTTAGGGTAGGGAGATTAGTTTTTTTAAATTTAAAACTCAATGGAGCATTAACCCTAAAAACCTAATCCATTTTGGAGCTAATTCAACTCAATTCAACTCAACTGAATTGCCGTGATACATGTAAATAACCATCTAATACCATTTTGCAAAAATGTTGCCACAGTAATTTTCATGACATCAGGCTGGTTATCACATTTTATCAAGAAACAAACTCTAAACAGACAGACAGACAGACAGACAGACAGACAGACAGACAGAAAGACTCACAGGTGTCAGATTTGAGCATACTGCTGGTGCTGCGGAAGTACTGCGGGTTCTCTATGACGGGAATCTTTGTCATGCCGATGATGACGGCATCTGCGTTCATTTCAGAGGAGGAGGGTGTGTTGGAGCCATTAGACACATGATGAAGAGGGCTGGCAGAGTCATCGTCATTACTGATGACTGAAGAAGGACCTGTGGCAAAAAGAAAGACGTACTCTCATAATGACTATATACAAGAGCTATTGAAATCTTTACTTTGCTCCATACTATCAGGAGTATCCTGGTATTAAAATGCATTTTTTCACTGTTTTACTGGATATATCTACATTTCTTTGCCTCAATCTCATTTGACGTTAAAATGTAACCTCTAGTGCCAAAATAAACAATCCCTGGCCCATAATGTTGCACCTATAATAAAGGTCACCAAATTAATATTTAAATGGTCGTATTTATTAGTAAACCACTTTGTATCATACTGGCAAATGTATTTCATTTAAAAAAAAATTTTTTACAAGTCTGGAAATTAAATTTTTAAAATTCCCTCAGTTGTCCAGGTCCTGTTAATAAAATATATAAATTAAATTAAATTCTTAAAAAAAAAAAAAAACCTGTGCAATGTCTCTCAGGGATAGCAAGCCCATTTGAAAAGTCTGACACAGATCCAGACAAAATTCAAATGTCTTTCACAGAATCATTAAGTATAAATGTAAGACAGTAAGAAAAAACAGTGTGGTTTCCTGTCTCACAGAACATCTGAGTGTACTGTAGGTGTAGTAGTATCATATGAAGAACATGAGCCATGCAAACTCAATCAGTGTTTAACATCAATCGTCATTTCCCTCACAAATTCATATGACGATTGCCCGTTCTCTGTTTTTATTGGAATACAACATGAGAAAGCAGCACAATGAAATGAGTTGTGTATAATTTAAAACATTTGAAAGTGCCAAAGACAACCAAAAAGCCCAAAACATTCTAAAGAATTGTCATCAAGGGTGTAATTGTATAGCTTCCATTCATTTTTAGCAATGCATTCATCAAGAATTATTCCCTTGTACTTAAGCACAAAAAGCTTGCTCTACATAAGTAAGATGATATTCTGATCATTGGGGAAAGCGCCTCCCTTTTAGAAGTTGCTCAAACTGTTTTAAATCAATATATAAATATAAAAAAGATATAAGTACTTTTTATTTATATTGCAATTCATTTTACTCGCAATTTGTATTGCCATACTTAGATATAAATATAATTAAAGAGTGTTCATACACTGCCAGGCCAAAAAAAAATAAGAAATCCACCCAGAGTTGCATTAATTTATGGCCGAGATCTTGTATTGATGACGGGAGAGTCGAACCACTCTGTAAAGTCTTTTCAAGCACATCATAAAGACTTTCAATGGGGTTAAGATCAGGATTCTGTGGTGGCCAATTCATGTGTAAAAATGATTCCTCATGCTCTCTGAACCACTCTTTCACAATTTGAGCCTGATGAATCTTGGCATTGTCGTCCTGGAATATTCCTGTGCCGATACATCTCCTGACATGTTTGTTTAAGAAATGAGAAGCTACACACAGCATCAGTTTGGGTTAAAAGAATTGTTGCCAGCTGAAACATATTAATCACTGCAATAATGATCCAATTATAGGCTCTTAAGTATCTGCTTTTTTAAAACTACTTTTTTTTTGGCCAGGCAGTGTATAATAATGCACAGCTGGTCATTATCACAAAATAAATGCTGACAGGGTGATCAGGAACCCAAAATGTACCGACGGATAATGACTGAATTTGCTTATAACACTGCAGCTCAACAACAAAAAAGAATAAACATGAAACATTGATTTGATCATTTAAATTACGATGAAATGAGAAGGGTCTATAATATTTAGTTTACTGCTTAATTAATAAAATATATTGACAGCCACAACGTAGAATTCCAGAGCCATATACAACGTGATCAAACTGGAAATCCTCATGTTGCTTCCGAAACTTCATTCACCCTGATATCAGCCCCATTTAACCAAATTACAGACAAGTTTCACTCAATAGACATTTCTTTTATAACTGTAAGCATGATCACATTTCTCTCTAACACCCTGTGTACACTGGACGCAAGCAACGTTGTGTCCCGCCGCATCCATGGTGTAATGATTACCCTGTCTTGTCTCTCTGTTGCCCCCTTGTTTTCTATCTTGTCACTTTTCACTTCTTAAGTTTTCACTTTAGTCCCTTATTTAATTCCATAGTCCACCCTGTCTCGTTTCACTGTTGCCCTCTCGTTTTCCATCTTGTTGTCACTTTAGTCCTTTATTTGATTCCACAACCCTCTGTTAGCGTTCGTATTCACTGTTCATTGTTTACACCTGCCCTGGTTAATTTGCCTTTGGTTTCTGGTTATCACCTTGTTACCTTGTTTGAGTTCTGTTCTTTCATTGGCCACCTTTCCCACGTTTGTCTATTTATACCCCGTGTCTTTGTGCTGTCTTTGTCGATCGTTGTTTGGTGTAAACCCGGTATGTGTTCCCTGCCCAAGTTCTCCGTTTGATCCTTCGTGTTTTAGTTAACTGTTTTATGCTTTATTTCCCCATCGTGGGTAGTTTGTTTGTGTTTATCTTCTGTTTATTCAAATAAAGCCTCAGCTGCGTTTGGATCCGTAACTCCTCGTCTGCCTCGTTACTCCAACATTACAGAACGATCGACCGCACATGGATCCAGCAGCTATCCGAGCCAAATGTCGGCTGCTCAATTTGCAGCAAGAGCACTACCCGCTCGTAGACCACGCTCGCTACTTCCTCCTCCTGGCCAACGCTACTGACTTCCCGGACTCTGCGCTGATGGTCTTCTTCAGGGATAGCTTAAATCCCTCGCTGAGGGAGCAGGTGCCACAGGCAACGCCCGGCAGCACTCTCCGCGACTACCTGGAGATGACCCTACTAGCGTGCAGCTCACCGCACCCTGTCACACCAGCCCCACCTGTCAGCGAGCCTGCCCCCACGCCGGTCGCCTTCCATGAGCCAGCGCGGCCCACTGCGTCTGCCCGGAGGAGGGAAAGAAGACAGGCTTCCGCCTCCCGGCCCGCGCCAACCCCGGTCTGCGAGCTAGAGCCCCCGCATGTCACGGTGAGCGAGCTAGAGCCCCCGCATGTCACGGTGAGCGAGCTAGAGCCCACGCATGTCACGGTGAGCGAGCTAGAGCCCACGCATGTCACGGTGAGCGAGCTAGAGCACCCGCATGTCACTGTGAGCGAGCCCGAATCCTCGCCAACCACGGTAACCCAGCCAGAGCCTGTAGCCTCAGACGTCAATGAGCCAGTGCCGCAAGCCCCAAACGTCAATGAGCCAGTGCCGCAAGCCTCAAACGTCAATGAGCCAGTGCCGCAAGCCTCAAACGTCAATGAGCCAGTGCCGCAAGCCTCAAACGCCAATGAGCCAGCGCCTGTAGCCTCGACCGTCCCTGAGCCAGCGCCTGTAGCCTCGACCGTCCCTGAGCCAGCGCCTGTAGCCTCGACCGTCCCTGAGCCAGCGCCTGTAGCCTCGACCGTCCCTGAGCCAGCGCCTGTAGCCTCGACCGTCCCTGAGTCAGCGCCTGTGGCCCCGATCGTCCAAGAGCCAGTGCCCAAAGCCACGACCGTCCAAGAGCCAGTGCCAGTAGCCATGACCGTCCAAGAGCCAGTGCCAGTAGCCATGACTGTCCAAGAGCCAGTGCCAGTGCCAATGGCCGTGACCGTCCAAGAGCCAGCGCCTCTCGAGCCTTCCAGGGCTCCTCCTCCCGAGCTTTCCAGAGCTCAGCCATCCGAAGTTTCCGAGCTTTCCAGAGCTCAGCCATCCGAGTTTCCGAGCTTTCCAGAGCTCAGCCATCCGAGTTTCCGAGCTTTCCAGAGCTCAGCCATCCGGGTTTCCGAGCTTTCAGAGCTCAGCCATCCGAGTTTCCGAGCTTTCCAGAGCTCAGCCATCCGAGTTTCCGAGCTTTCCAGAGCTCAGCCATCCGAGTTTCCGAGCTTTCCAGAGCTCAGCCATCCGAAGTTTCCGAGCTTTCCAGAGCTCAGCCATCCGAGTTTCCCGAGCTTTCCAGAGCTCAGCCATCCGAGTTTCCCGAGCCTTCCAGAGCTCCGCCTCCCGAGCCTTCCAGAGCTCCGCCTCTCGAGTCTTCCAGGACTCCACCTCTCGAACCTACCAGGGGTCCGCCCCTCAAGCCTCTCGAGCCTCCCAGGGCTCCACCTCCTGAACCTCTCGAGCCTACCAGGGCTCCGCCCCTAAGCCTCCTACTGGCTCCACCCCCAGAGCCTCTCGAGCCTCCTGCAACTCTGCCTACGGGGCCTCCTACGGCTCCGCCTCCAGAGCCTCCGATTGCTCCGCCTCTCGATCCACTCAAGCCTCTGACGGTTCCGCCCCCAGAGCCTCTTGAGCCTCCTACGGCTCCGCCTCTCGAGCCTTTCAGGGCTCCGCCCCTCAAGCCTCTCGAGCCTTCCAGGGCTCCGCCCCTCAAGCCTCTCAAGCCTCTCGGGCCTTCCGGAGCTCCGCCTCTCAAGCTTCTCGGGCCTTCCGGAGCTCCGCCTCTCGAGCCTCCCAGGGTTCCGCCTCTCAAGCCTCTCGAGCCTCCCAGGGATCCGCCTCTCAAGCCTCTCGAGCCTCCCAGGGCTCCACCTCTCAAGCCTCTTGAGCCTTCCAGGGCTCCGCCTCTCGAGCCTTCCAGGGCTCCACCCCTCAAGCCTCTCGAGCCTTCCAGGGCTCCGCCCCTCAAGCCTCTCGAGCCTTCCAGGGCTCCGCCCCTCAAGCCTCTAGAGCCTCCCAGGGCTCCGCCCCTCAAGCCTCCCAGGGCTCCGCCTCTCAAGCCTCTCGAGCCTCCCAGGGCTCCGCCCCTAAAGCCCCTCAAGCCTCCCAGGGCTCCGCCCCTCAAGCCCCTCGAGCCTCCCAGGGCTCCGCCTCTCGAGCCTTCCAGGGCTCCGCCCCTCAAGCCTCTCGAGCCTTCCAGGGCTCCGCCTCTCAAGCCCCTCGAGCTTCCCAGGGCTCTACCCTTCAAGCCTCTCGAGCCATCCACGGCTCTGCCTTCCGAGCCTCCTCCAGAGCCTCCTACGGCTCCGCCTCCAGAGCCTCCAGCGGCTCCGTCTCCTGAGCCTTCCTTGGCTCCGTCTCCTGTGCCTTCCTCAGCTCAGTCCCCGGAGCCTTCCAGGCCTCCGCCTCAAGAACTGTCTACGGCGCCACCGCCCTCAGCTCCGCCTCCTGAGCCTCCAGAGCCTCCCTCTGCTCCGCCTCCTGAGCTTTCCAGGGCTTTGCCCCCCGAGCCTCCTACGGCTCCGCCTCCAGAGCCTCCAGAGCCTCCTAGGGCTCCGCCTCTAGAACCTCCTTCGGCTCCGCCTCCTGAGCCTCCCTCAGCTCCGCCTTCTGAGCCTTCTACGCCATCGCCTCCCCCGGCTCCACCTCCCGAGCCTCCCTCGGCTCCGCCTCCAGCCTTCCACGGCGCCGCCTCCCAAGCCGTCTACGGCTCTGCCCACAGGGTACACCATGGCTCTGCCTGTCTCTGCTCCGCCCCCAGGGTCTCCTGCGGCCCTGCCTATGCCTCCTGCGGCGCCACCACCCAAGTCTTCGACTGCCCCGCCTCAGAGGTCCTCCTTGGCTCCGCCTCACATGGCTCCGCCAGCTCCCCAGTGGCCACACATCCCAGGTCCCCTGAACCGGCCATTGGCCCACGACCACCTCCCAGGCCACCGAAGCTGGCCTCTGTCCTGTGGCCTCCTCCCAGGCCTCCTGACCCGGTCCCTGTCTTGTGGCCTCCTCCCAGGGCTTCTGACCCTGTTCCCGTCCTGTGGCCTCCACCCAGGCCTCCTGCCCCTGTTCCTGTCCTGAGTCCTCTTCCCTGGCCTCCTGACCCAGTCCCTGCCCAGTGGCCTCCTCCCAGGCCCCCCGACCCGGTCCCTGTCCTTGCCAAGTGGCCAGCTCCCGGGCCATCTAAACCGGCCTCTGTTCTGCGGCCACCTGACCCTGGTCCCTTGACACACCCCCATAGACTGCTTGCCTGCCCTCTCGGCCTCCATGGTCTATCTATCTACCCTCTCCACCTCCCTGGACTGCCTAATGGCCCCCATGGACTTCCTGCCTGCCCAGTGTACCCCCCTGGTCCGCCCATGTGCCCACTTGTCTCTGTCTGTTTGCCCCTGGTGCCCTCATTTTGGTTTTTCTTTGTGGGTCTTTTTAGGTCTTTTGTTGTTTTGATCGTCTGGAATCCGATCCTTTAGGGGGGCTATGTAATGATTACCCTGTCTTGTCTCTCTGTTGCCCCCTTGTTTTCTATCTTGTCACTTTTCACTTCTTAAGTTTTCACTTTAGTCCCTTATTTAATTCCATAGTCCACCCTGTCTCGTTTCACTGTTGCCCTCTCGTTTTCCATCTTGTTGTCACTTTAGTCCTTTATTTGATTCCACAACCCTCTGTTAGCGTTCAGTATTCACTGTTCATTGTTTACACCTGCCCTGGTTAATTTGCCTTTGGTTTCTGGTTATCACCTTGTTACCTTGTTTGAGTTCTGTTCTTTCATTGGCCACCTTTCCCACGTTTGTCTATTTATACCCCGTGTCTTTGTGCTGTCTTTGTCGATCGTTGTTTGGTGTAAACCCGGTATGTGTTCCCTGCCCAAGTTCTCCGTTTGATCCTTCGTGTTTTAGTTAACTGTTTTATGCTTTATTTCCCCATCGTGGGTAGTTTGTTTGTGTTTATCTTCTGTTTATTCAAATAAAGCCTCAGCTGCGTTTGGATCCGTAACTCCTCGTCTGCCTCGTTACTCCAACATTACACATGGTCATTCAGACCATTCTGGCACCCTAGGCGAGATCCCTATTGCTGCCCCCGTTGGGGGGGGGGGTGTTGGGCATTGAGGCGGCCTCCTCTTTGGAAACCACCACCCCACCCCCCCAACATGTGGTGCCTTAGGTGACCGTCTAATTCGCCTATGCCTAGAAATGGCCCTAGCCACAACTGCTTGAGGCTGTCTACAGTGGAAGTGTCGAAACGAAAATTTTAAACTGTTTATTTGTCTTGATGGCAGGAGTATCTCTAATGTGTAAAGTGTAAAATTGGAGTCTGCTGTTGGTGCAACACAACAACGTGACTTACACATCTAGTGTAGAGAGCATAATTGATTTTAATTGGAGTGATTTGCTTTTGTCGCTTGTGTCTGGTGTAGACAGGGTGTAACACTACCGATAGCACATTGAGCATGCAAACTCTAAAACACAGGTTCTGGTACCATGGAAACCAGGAAGCAATCGAGCTCAAAAACAATAGTAAGAACGATTCGGAAATTGCATTTTCGGGTACAAATTATATTTTCACTTAACTGATGGTTGAGTTAAGGGTTGCAGGTGGGGTTAGGAGGTAGAGTTAATAAAAAATGTTTTTCTTTTGACTGAATTACATTATTTACTAAAAATACAACTTGCTTTTGGTGCATTTTGTGGACATTTGTGGGGAAAACTCTGCAGAATGGAGTCGATGTCTGGGTACCGGAACATTCGTAGTTCAAGTTCCCCAATGATCATGTTGGAGTTCAGCGGGGACCATGAGAAAATAATGACAGAGAAACTAATTGAGAAACAACTCATCAATGTGGGCAAACAATAGGGGGATCTAATCAAGAAGTTTTCTGTTGTTATAGGAATAAAACACAAGAAAACAGCTAAAAGATATGAAGTGTTCACTTTTAAACAGCTTCTACTAAGGACAACCAAAAGTAAAGAAACTGAAACAGACAGGACACATTATTTTAGTTTAGCTGCAATTAGCAATGGCATGTTGAATGATATCTTTGTGGCAGAGGCGCATTAGCCTCACTTACAGTATATCTGAGAGAATAAAACTGGAAATTGGAGCTCGGGCCATGTTGATGACCTGTCTGATGGCATGTTACAGATCAGAGCATTTACTAGAAAACCATGCGTCTTGTTACTGGCACACCATCAGAAAAGTGTTTCTGAAATAATGAACAATTGTTAAAGAGATGCCAACACCATCTTCAAGGCCATTATGACATCATCTAGGACTGAATAACGGCACTCACTGAAAGTGTTGCGTTATGGAGGTTGTGCTTGTATAAATACACCAATCAGCCACAACATTAAACCACCTGCCTAATATTGTGTAGGTCCCCCTCATGCCACCAAATTAGTGCCAGCACGCATCTCAGAATAGCATTCTGAGATTATATTCTTCTCACCACAATTGTACTGAGTGGTTTTTTTAAGTTACCGTAGACTTTGTCAGTTCGAACCAGTCTGGCCATTCTCTGTTGACCTCTCTCATCAACAAGGCATTTCTGTCCACAAAATTGCCCCTCTCTGGATGTTTTTGGTTTTTGGCACCATTCAGAGTAAATTCTAGAGACTGTTTGTGAAAATCCCAGGAGATCAGCAGTTACGGAAATCCTCAAACCAGACTGACACCAACAACAATCCATGTGATTACCTAATCAGCCAAGCATATGGCAGCAGTGCAGTGCATAAAATCATGCAGATACTGGTCAGGAGCTTCAGTTAATGTTCACATCAACCATCAGAATGGGGAAAATGGGATCTCAGTGATTTGGACTATGGCATGATAGTTGGTGCCAGATGGGCTGGTTTGAGTTTTTCTGTAACTGCTGATCTCCTGGGATTTTCACACAGAACAGTCTCTATAATTTCCTCAGGATGGTGCCAAAAAAAAAAAAAATCCAGTGAGCAGCAGTTCTGCGGACTTGTTGATGAGAGTCAGCAGAAAATGGCCAGACTGGTGCGAACTGACAGTCTACGGTAACTCGGATAACAGCTCTGTACAATTGTGGTGAGAAGAATATTATCTCAGAGCGCTATACTGAGATGCGGTTTGGCGCTGTTTTGTTGGCACGAGAGGGACCTACACAATATTAGGCAGGTGATTTTAATGTTGGGGATGATCGGTGTATGTTCAGTTATGTAAAAGTGGTCACATTATGCATTATTACAAAATTTTATTGTGTATTTACATATTTATTCAAATCTACACCCACTGGCAATAGCCTGCATGATTGATTGACCCTTGGTCTAAGTACTTGTTTTCCATGTCCTCATTAAAAAAAAATCATTGCAAATGGAGTTTAGCGACAGGGGTTAGACTGCAGTCTGGTCAGGGTGAAGAGGGCGTGCAGACGAAAGACGAGACAATGAGGGGTGACCAAGTGACATGGGGTCCTGACATTACAGCGCATGAGCTTGAGGCAGGATGACTGTCGGACCGTTATATTGATTCTCCCTGCTGTTCCAGAGGTAATTGAATGTTGAAGGTCTCTTGAGATTAACAACACTCTGATAGACATTTTGCTGTCTTTAAATCTATATTCACTTTTTTCAGTTCAGTCACGATATATATATAACTTAAGTTAGCACAAATAAAAAAACAACATATATAGTGAATAAATCACTTTTAACATTAAACCCCAACTACATCCCCTCCTCCTACGAATCTCCTTCTTGGATCTTACAACACCCCCAAAAAACTTGAATGGCATCGCCAGCAGGTGGGTGTGTCCTTAAGACCAAGCCTATACAATTTAAAAGGGGTCCAATAAAATCTATGTAAAATCTTAAATTGCATAAGGCACACCCTTGCATTTCTAGATGCAGACTTGACATTTAATTAGAATCCTAGCCAACAAGCCCTCCTCCAATAACAAATTTAAACCTTCCTCCCTTAATCTTTTGAGAGAGTTTAAAGCTCTGTCCCCTAAACTCTGAATTAGCAGGGAGTAATAGGGGAGTAATACTGATGCCTCATGACCTTTTCCAAAAGCAGTAATCACCTCTCCCAGAGTATCTGCCAATCTAGGAGGGTGCGTGCCACTCCCAAAAACAGTGAAGAACAGGTAGCACAGCTGTAAATACTTCTATAATTGAGATCTGGAAATCCCAAACTGTTTAATAACATTTTCAAAAGATCTCAATACTCCACTCTCATATAGGTCACAGAGTGTAATAACCCCCCCTCACAATCCAATCTGACCAACAGAAAGGGGACCTATTAATACATTCAGTAGTTTAGGGTTCAGCCATATGCTCGAGGCTACGTTTAAATAACTATTCGAGTTAAACACTCTGGACACTTTTGTCCATATTGAGTGTAAATGCGAGATAACGGGGTGTGACTTAACTTCTCTAATTAGTTTGATAGAAGGGCTTTGCAGTGGCAAGATAGGGGCAAGAACTTCCTTTTCAATACAAAACCAGGGAGGGGCTCTTTCAGGTGGAAGCGACCAATGAGCCAAATGTCTGAGACAGAATGCATAATAATAAAACAAAATCTTGGGTAGGCCTAACCCAACTTTGTCAATCACCTAATTTGACTTCTTGAAATTTAACCTGGGACACTTACCATTCCAAATGAAGGACTTCGCTATGCTATCATATCATATGCTTGAAATAAGACAGGGATACATCTACAGGGAAAGATTGTAACAGGTTATTGAATTTAGGAATGCAAATCATTTTAATTACATTAACCTTCACAATCATAGATAAATCTCTAAAAATTAACAAAATGTTCAGGCAGTCTCTTGCTGGTTTTCCCGACACATTCAGGATCATTACCGTTTTTGCTGGTGTCGCTGTGGCTCACTTTGTGTGTGCGCTTGTAAAATGTATATTTTAAAGGCTCATTATTATGGTTTAGTATTTCTCTGTAATGTAGAACAGTGTTAGTAATGTTACTTATAACATTCTTTATACTCAAACCATTTCCAACTTATAAGCAATTAAATTAATATCATAAACATGTGGCGACTAGTCAACTAATGGCTTAAATTAATGACTACTAGTTGACTAGGAAATTCTTTGGTCGGGGGGAGCCCTACAGATTTGCAGCATGTTTGGGAAAAGTTGGAAGACCTTGAGAATCATAATCGGCGAAACAACAACCAAATTGTTGGAATTCCTGAGAATGAAGAAGGCAAGTGAAATTCCTAGATGAGCTCTTCCTGAGTCTGCTTGGCATAACAGGGCATAAGCTGGAAATAAAGTGAACTCACAGGGACCTGGCACAGAGATTCGCTGAGGGAGACAGGCCATGATCAATTCTTGTGCTGGTTCCACCTAGCGGCTGGAGTTTGTTTTGTGGAATAACACTCCTTCAAGAAACCTTTGCATCAACAGTGGGTCGCTTTTACACTGAAGGTCCTGGCCAGATTAAGAATAGATGCTAAGGATGGCCGCAAAGTATTTACTTGTCCCCAACATACTTGTCCCCTATTCATAAAGTCAATGTAACGAGTAAGTCATTGTGTGGTGCTCACTTTGCAGCCAAGTAGACCTGACTCACTGAACATTCACTTGACTGTCTATGGAAACTGGGCACTTTCTTTTTTCTTTTTGTACTGGTTCTGCCTAGTGGCTGGAGTTTGGTTTGTGGAATAACACCTCTTCTGGACAGTTGTGGATGAATTTGTACATTCTTTGTGCTTATGCCTCCTATTGGATTGAGTTTGTTTTGTGGAATATTTTTTGCAGGATATTGGAATGATTATGTCATCTGCTACACTCACGAAACAGCCAGCTCACTGAACATTCATTTGACTGTCAGAGGAAACTGAAGGGGTTTTGTGTGTGTGTGTGTGTGTGTGTGTGTGTGCTGGTTCTGCTTGAGGCTGGAGTTTGTTTTTGGGAGGAACACACTTTTGGGACAGTATATAAATATACACACTTTTTTGTGTTAATTCTGCCTATTGGCTGGAGTTTGTTTAAATGATTTTCTTCTGTTATGTAATTCTGTCTAACAAAGTTTGTATAGAAACAACGGTCTGGGGGCACTCATAGGCGTTCATGGACTGTTTGAGTGAAGAGGGATGGATGCCAGTTGGTGCTGTCATGCGCTGGGTTATTGTGGACATTTTCTTTTTTCTATTTGTTTGGTTTGGGGGAAGTTCAGGGTTTGTTTGTTGCTCTAATGTTGGAATGTGGTCTTTATAATTTTGTTTTTGACACACAATCTATTTTTTTATTATGTCAAAATGTAAAATGTCAATATGAGTGGATTGTCTCTTGGAATGTGAATAGGTTGGGGCACCCCATAAAAAGAGGGAAGGTTATTTCTTTCTTAAACAAGAAATATGATATAGTGTTTCTTCAAGAAACACATATTTCCCCGCAGGAAGCTGAAACATTTGGGAGGATATGGGTGGACATGTTTTCTTAAGTGTTGGCTCAAATAAGAGCAGGGGAGTCATTACATTGAAAAGTAAACATCTACAATTCAAATGTCTCAAACATTAGTCAATGTTTAAGCAGAAATTCAGTGACAAAGTCTTATTTTGGTTAATATTTACACACCTATCGCTGATGATCAGGGCTTTTTTATGAAGGGATGTTGCAAGCCGCTAGCACCCCTCATGATATAATATTGGGAGGAGACTTAAATCTTTTGATGGACTAAGTCCTTGATCATAGTAAAGAAAATGTGTGTAAGCCCCCTAAAGCAACACTGACACTTCACAGGATGTGTAAAAATCTTGGTCTTACAGATATTTGGAGACTTTTGAACCCATCTGGTAGGGACTATACATTCGTTTCATCAGTCCATAAGATTTATTCTAGAATAGATTTGTATTTTTTTATAAAAAACTTTGTTAGAAGTGTATACAGAATCATAAAATAATGGAAAGCTTCCACCAACCATGACACAAGAGTGGATCAGTCTGATTCTTAAAAAGGACAAGGATTCAAGCGAGTGTAAGAGTTATCATCCAATTTTCCTGATCCAACTAGATGTTAAAATATTCTCTAAAATTTTTACTAACCGATTAAGTAAAGTTATGACATCTCTTATCCATATAGATCAGGTCGGTCAGCTCTTCTGATAACATTAGACATTTCATCAATATCATGTGGTCGGTGGCGAATGATCAGAGTCCAATCACGGCCATCTCACCCGATGCTGAAAAGGCGTTTGATATGGTAGAATGGGGTCATATTTTTTCTCCCCTCTTCTGATAACATTAGGTGTTTCATTAATTTCATGTGGTCAGTGGCAAATGATCAGACTCCAATCACGGCCATCTCACTTGATGCTGAAAAGGCATTTGATATGGTAGAATGGGATCATCTTTTTTCTCCCCAATTTGGAATGCCCAATTCCCAATGCACTCTAAGTCCTTGTGGTGGCGTAGTGACTCAATCTGGGTTGTGAAGGACAAAACTCAGTTGCCTCCGCGTCTGAGACCGTCAACACATGCATCTTAGACATAGCATGTGTTTAGCTTTCACGTCATCCACAAAGGCACCCATGCACAACTCACCACATGCCCCACCGAGAGCGAACCACATTATAGCGACCACGAGGAGGTTACCCCCGTGACTCTACCTCCCTAGCAAATGGGCCAATTTGATTGCTTAGCAGATCTGGCTGGAGAGGCTCAGCATGCCCTGGGATTCGAACTCGAGAAACTCCAGGGTTGGTAGTCAGTATCTTTGCTCGCTGAGCTACCCAGGTCCCAGAATGGGATTATCTTTTTAAGATATTGGAAATGTAGGGGTTTGGGAATACTTTTATTGGATGGAGTAAGTTACTTTATAGACACCCGGTAGCAAATGTGCAAACAAATGGATTCATTTCAGATTATTTTACTCTGGATAGGGGCACCCGTCAGGCTTGCCCTCTTTCCCCATTATTGTTCTGTCTTGCCCTGGAACCATTAGCAGCTGCGATAAGAAGGGAAGATGATTTTCCAGGGGCGGTGGTGGGAGGTATGGTGCATTAGCTTCTGCTTTAAGTAGATTATATTTTATTATTTGTCTCCGACCCCAGTAGATCTATGCCTTTCCTCTACAGAATTATTAATTCCTAAGTTCTCAAGATACAGAGTCAATTGGTCTAAATCCAAAGTTTTGGCTCTGACAGTGCCCAGTAACAGCTTTCCAGCCGGCCGCCTTCCAGTGGCCCACACAGGGTATTAAGTATTTGGGCATTTTATTCCCAGCAAATTTGAGTTAAATTTATCCCTTAATAAAAAGGTTTTCAAGCGATGTCAGCAGGTGGGCTTCATTAAATGTATCCATGATTGGGAAGGTTAATGTAATTCAAATGAATTGTATTCCAACCTAAACCTGAACCCTAAATGATGTATTAATAGGTCCCCTTTCTGCTTGTCAGAGTGGATTGTGAGGGGGGTTACAACACTCGGTGATCTATATGAGAGTGGGTTGTTTAGATATTTTGAAAATTTTGTTAAAATTTTTGGGATTCCTAGATCTAAGTTCTCTAGGTATTTTCAGCTACGCCACCTGCTCTGTATTGTTTTTGGGAGTAGCAAACACACACACACACACACACACACACACACACATGTTGTGTTTCCATGTTTTATGGGGACTTTCCATAGACATAATGGTTTTTATACTGTACAAACTTTATATTCTATCCCCTAAACCTAACCCTACCCCTAAACCTAACCCTCACAGAAAACATTCTGCATTTTTACATTTTCAAAAAACATAATTTAGTATGATTTATAAGCTGTTTTCCTCATGGGGACCGACAAAATGTCCCCACAAGGTCAAAAATTTCGGGTTTTACTATCCTTATGGGGACATTTGGTCCCCACAAAGTGATAAATACACGTTCACACACACACACACACACACACACACACACACACACACACACACCCCCATAAAGCGGCAGATACTCTGGGAGAGGTGATTACTGCTTTTGGAAAAGGTCATGAGGGATCAGTGTATTACTCCCTGTTAATTCAGAGTCTGGGGGACAGAGCTTTACTTCAATCAAGTGATTATGGGAGAAAGTTAATTGTGGGGGTTTAATGTTAAATGTGATTCATTATATATATGTAGTGGTTTTGTCTTTGTGTTAAGTCTATGAATCAATAAAAATGTTAATTGAAAATAAAAATAAGCAAAAATCGAGGTGACGGTGAGACACTTACAATGGAAGTGAATGGGTGTCATTTTTTTAATGTTTAAATACTCAATATGCTAATGTTAATAATACTCAAATAGAGTATTTTAAGGTGACAAAATCACTTACTAACCTTTTCTGTGTAAAGTTATAGCCAAATTTACAACTTCGTTGCCATGACGATGTAATGTCAACTAAATCTAAAACCCTAAAACAACTGTTAAAATTACAATTTAATCAATTTTACAGCTCAAATTATACATGAGCTTTAAAAGAAGAATTAATTTAAGTGCTTTTATAAAATTATAAGCTTCACATTTCTGTGTTTAAACCCTCCAAAAATTCCAAGTGCCTCACTGTAACCTCGATTTCATCCACAAAGGCATCCACGCACAGCACACCACGGAGCTCCACCGAGAGTGAGAACCACACATTATAGCATCCACGAGGAGGTTACCCCATGTGACTCTGCCTTCCCTAGCAACCGGGCCAATTTTTTTGCTTAGGAGACCTGGCTGGAGTCACTCAGCATGCCCTGGATTTGAACTTGCGACTCCAGGATTGGTAGGATTTTTGTTTTTTTTAAAGAAAAGGACTGAAGAAAAGTCTAAATACATTTTGTGGTAATCATCATTATGCCACAAATGCTTGTGCAAATCCAATGTTCATGTCACATCCTGTCTACTAAGATACCTTCATCTAATCGATTTTTAAAGGCAGCATAGATGTATCCTTTGCTGCCTATGAAATCCCATAATCCTGTGTGCACGGATCCACGGCAGTTGAGCTGAAGAAAAAAAAAGGTGGCCGAAGAGGCGGTTGATAGCCAGTGTATAATGCACGTTTTTTCCCACTTTTTCCAATGTTTGATTCCATTTATATAGAGAAATTAGTATTGAAATTATGAAATACACACTTGTTTATCACCAAAACTCAAGATTAACAAGACAACTGCCTTTCGGACGAAGCCAGCGAACGGCTTCACTTTTTTAAATAGCCAATAGCATTTACTGTAGTTCAGGTCACAACCAGACAAAATTAAAAACAACAACAGCAAAAACGTGTGCCAGTTCCATTCTAGTTGATGATTGGGAAAGGACAATAAAAAGGAGCATTTGTGCAACCAAATACACGATGACGTTCAATGGTTTTGTTTTAATGGACAAAATTTAGTTTATGCCTGCCCTGTGTGTGTTCTGTCCCAAATGCCACGCTTGATGTGGTTTGTGACATTCATTTGCATATGTTTGTGAAGAATTTATAAATAACTTTGAGTCACACAATAATTCTAAAATCCTCTTTGAAACAAGGATAACAAATATTTCGTTTTAAGGCACTCGCTTTTATGATCATGAAAACTTGAACCAGTTTTTGAACCATTTATACACATTATATCACACCACAAAGTGTTAATATACATACAATAAACAATAAGTGATCTGTTGTTAATATTTTTTTAATATATAATTTAAGTTATTAATACTAAATTCACACTTGAATGTCAGAATGTTTTCTTTGTGATGAACAGTAGCATTGACTGTGAGTCCATATCAAGTGCGCCATTTGCAACAGGGACAGTATTTTTATATTTTATATATTAGAGGAGAAAGACTACATTTTAAATGTGTTTCTACTGAAGGTTAATTTGATAATTTTTAGGACTACACTAGTATTTAAATGCTCTTAAAGCTAACAAATTACAAGCCACAAAGCTACAATTTTGGCTCTTCATAATACTTCCAGTAAGATGCATCGAGCACAGGTGAAAACAGGTATTTTGGATTGTTTTAAACTATTTTAATGGTTATACTATCATATTGTACTGCTACTTTCAACAGACAGATCTCACGAAAAAGTCAGCGACAGGAGGTTGAAATTTTTTGCCTTTAATGATGTGAAAGGCATCACATTTTCGGCTAAATCTTAGTAGTAACTTCATTAATATAGTCCTAACTGGAACCCACACTCTAAAGCTAATTGGAGGTCAAAAGGGAAACATTCGGAACTAACATGCTGATTTCCCGAATGATCATGCTAATTAAGATATACACTTACCGAGCACTTATGGTCCTAATAAAGTGCCCAACGTGGTCTTCTGCTTTTGTAGCCCGTCCACCACTAGGTTTGACGTGTTGAGCATTCTGAGATGCTATTCTGCTCACTACAATAGCACAGAGGGTTTATCTGAGTTACCGAAGCCTTTCGGTCAGCTTGAACCAGTCTGGCCATTCTCTGTTGACCTCTCTCATCAACAAGGCATTTTCGTCCGCAGAACTGCCGCTCACTGAATGTTTTTTGTTTTTGGCACCATTCTGAGTAAACTCTACAGACTGTTGTGCATGACAATCCCAAGAGATCAGCAGTTACAGAAATACTCAAACTAGCCCGTCTGGCACCAACAATCACGCCAGATCACATTTTTCCCCATTCTGATGGTGTCTGCTGCAACACGATTTGCTGATTAGATAATCACATGAATAAGTAGGTGTAAAGGGTGTTCCAAATAAAGTGCTCGGTGAGTGTACATACTATCAAAATACATATGCTGTAGACGCTTTCAGTTCAAACTGAAAGCTCTTGCGCTCATTTGTGTGTGTATCCGGTATGGAAACCCAGCCACTGCACACTCTTAAATTCTTGTTTTCGTCTTGCTAGCAGAGAGGAAGTGATCTATTGATCAGAGGAGTTAATGAGAAGAGATGGATAGACAAATGGAGGGATGAACAAATGGATAGAAAGATGGATGAGGGGTGAGGGGTGAATAGGAAGAGCGTTCAGAGAGGAGAGCAGCGGACGGATACTTTGCAGGATTGGATTTCGGTTACACAGCAATACAGGCTGGGACCCCTGCACCGTGAAAGGCAGTCAGGCCAGCACATGTAGAGGAAAATATCATATTCCCAAAAATAACAGAGATTGATCGTTTTTCTTTTTTAATGCCTGATGCTATTTTTAAATACAAAACACTCTCAGCCTCTTGTATGACATTAAAACCCCTGCTCTTCCTTCTGAAAACCCCAAGATGACAGGAAGAGCACGAAAAAAATTGGATACTTTCTTTTTTTCCCATGTGGTGCATGTGCATTTTTTTGCTGGAATGAAAATCTATCCTAACCCCTTAATAAACTATAATAGTTATAATAGAGTTAAAAATACACTTTGCTTTTCGATCTAGCTCATCTTTGACTCTGTGAATGGGGTGCAAACGTAATACTTTAATAATCAAAATCTAAAAAACCCATTTCAGTTGACCAATAATCTGAATATCTGAATACTATGCCACCACAAGGACTAAGAGCACATTGGGAATTGGGCATTCCAAATTGGGAGAAAAAGGGGAAAAAATAGAGGCTATTTCCACTGAACGATACTGTGCTATAGAAAGAAACTTATGCAGTGCCATGAAACAGTCAAAGTCTGCCTAGTGTCTAGTGCATGTTTACATAGAAAAACAATGGAAAATCAGCACGGGCAGACACAAAAATGCACTCTGTTTGAACGGCCCCAAAGGTGGTTTAGGTAATTTAGGTTGTTTGTTGTCTGCTGTACACTGGTCAATCTACGTGTTTTAAGGCATGGACCAATCAGTTGTATTTATGTGCAACCTTGCCTATGAAAACCATATACTGTCTCAATAATCATAATAAGGAGAACAATAATAGTGTAGATAATAGATATTGTCTATATGAGGAAAGGTATGTCCAGTGGGGTGCAAGAATTCTGAAATTCCTGGTAAAATTTAGTCTCCTAATCCCTCCCTGGTCTGAATAATGGTTGTGTTGTTTACGGCCCTGATACTAAGCACAGTGCATGTTCTGCTGAAATAGTGGGAGTAGTATGGTAGCATGTTATTCTGATCATAGCCCAGCATTCCCTCGTAAGCATTTTGCTTTAAATGAACACATATGGTCAGACATTTAACATAATAATCTGAAAGCAAATTATGCTAAAATCATCAACTATCCCTGCTGTCCAAACATAAGATAACTGGAATGTTACACTGGAAGGTTGCCAGTAGTAATAATTTTCTTCTTTAACCATTTGTCATCACGTTAGTGGTTGTTCAGCCAGCAGAGCTTTCCCTGGAGCACGTCACTCAGCATGCATACCAGTTTGAAGGTGACCACATATAGTCTAATGTTGAAAAGTTATGTCAGAATTTTGCGGCAAATGTGTTCTTTCTTGTGTCCTCTCTTTTAGTTGTCGATAGATTTGTCTCAAACCAACTCAATCAACGTGGAACCTTTGGATATTTTCAGGGTGAAGTAAAAGATAATATTTGCTGTATAAAGGTCATTTTCACAGGGGTCAGAGGAGAGATTACAGCTTTCAGGAAAGAGAAATCCCATTGATTGTGTAGATGTAGTGAAAAGAATGGTGGACGGCACAATCAAAATATCAACTCCTAAAATAATCTGTCACATTAAATGTGTTTACATGCACACCAATACGCTGATAACTACCAACAATCAGAGTATTCAAAAAGTCTAACAGTGCTAGAAAACCATTACATGAGATTTGAAATTGTGATGGCCATGGCCAAGCATTAGGCAGGGAAAGGAATAGGGCAATGACACTAGAAGAATTGTATTTCTTCAAGTCATCATTCAAGTCATCAATCTTAAGAAAAAATATAAAAGAAAGACAAATAAACCAGACTTCTATATTATAACTCTATTTTTGGTTAATAAAGTAACAACCAAAGAAAAAGAAAAAAACACAAAATCAAATATTATCGACCAATATGTCAGTAGCCCATGATGGTAAAGGGCTAACAGATGTCTGTACTGAATTCAGCTAACAGACGAAATGACTCTCTCGCCTTGCTTTAACCACACTTATAGACACATTTTGGACTCTACCAAACATATGAAGAGAGCTCTTTTCATCTGCTTGTATTCGCGATCTTATCCTTTTGGTCACTATCCAATTACTGCAGACGCTGCACTGATCCACCTATCAATCTCACACTCCAACCTTCTCTCACTTGTGAACAAGATCCCGAGATGCTTGAACTACTCCACTTAGGGCAGGTGCTCTCTTACTACTGTACCTTGTAATGGGGTAAAAGGGAAAGGAGGAGGTGAGAACCGGCTTGACAATAGAAATAATAATTTAGTGATTAACATTAAGCTAAAGACATACAACACAAACTCATACAGGGCAGCTGCCTGTAGCTCTCTCCCTCTCCCGAACTGCTGCCTCTGGCAGCCTTTATCCCTCTCGTCGGCTTGATAAGCTTGATTAGGGGCTGGGCATGCATCATCACGGCCTACTCTGGCCCGGCCCTGCCCTCCACTTTACCACATACCTAAACAGAGTAATCCACCCATTTCTGGCAGAGAACCATTGCCTCAGACTTGGAGGTGCTGACCCTCACCCCAACCACTTCACACTATACCACAAACCTCCCAAATGCACGCTGCAGCACACAGCATGATGATGCCAACAGGACCACATCATCTGCAAATAGCAGGGATGCAATCCTGAGGCCCCCAAACTGGACACACTCCACACCTCGGATATGCCTTGAGATCCTATCCATTAATATCACAAACAGGATCGTGACAAGGAATAGCCCTGTCGGAGTCCAATGGCCACTATGAACAAGCTTGACTTAATGCCGAGGATGCGGACACAGCTATCGCACCGGTCATACAGGGGTGAATGGCACGTACTAGCAGCCCCGGTTCCGCATTCTCCTGCAGTATCTCCCACAGGACATCTCGGCGGACACGGTCATATGCCTTCTCCAAGCCCACAAAACACATGTAAACTCTAGGACCCGCGTTAAGGTAAAGAGCTGATTCACTGTTCCACGACCGGAACGGAATCTACATTGTGACCTCTGCCAGGGAAATGGGTGTCAACCCCCCCCCCTAAAGTGTTCCTTCCACCACTCAAATATATTGCCAGTTGAGGTCGACAGTTCCCAGCCCACAACAGCCTCGAAAAATCCCTGCTTTCCACGCCTGAGCCGTCTAACGGTTGCTAGAGCCTCTTTGCGGCCGACCAAATGTCCTTCTCCATGGCCTCCCCAAATGCCTCCCACACTGGGTTTTCCCTTCCACAACCACTGCCCTGCAGTCCTTCTGGCCTGCCGGTACAGGTCAGCAGAGTCCGGAGTTCCGTGGGCAATCCTGAAAAGCCTCCTTCTTCAGCCTGACAGCTTCCTTCACCACAGGTGTCCACCAGCGGGTTCTAGGATTGCCAAACCGACAGGCAACAACAACCTTCCAGCCAAAGCTTACAGCAGGCACCTCTGCAAATCAGGCCTTAAACAGGGTCCACTCGGACTCCATGACTCTAGCCTCTTCCGGGATGTGGAAGAAGCTCCTCCAGATGTGATGATTAAAAATCTTCTGGAAAGGGGTCTCTGCCAAATGTTCCCAGTTTACCCTCACAATTCGTTTGGGTTTGCCAGGTCTATCTGGCAGTTTCCCTGCCATCTGATGCAACTCACAACCAGGTGGTGATCGGTTGACAGCTCAGCTCCTCTCTTCACCCGACTGTCCAGAACATACGGCCACAAGTCTGAAGATATGACAATAAAGTCGATCATCGACCTTTGGCTCAAGATGCTCTGGTAACAAATACACTTATGAACATATGTTTGAACATGGTCTTTGTTATGGCCAATCCATGACTAGCACAGAAATCCAATAAAAGAACATCGCACAGGTTCAGATCAGTTCCTCTACATTACTCCCCTCCAGGTATCTCTATCATTGCCAATATGGGCATTGAAGTTGCCCAGCAGAACTATGGAGTCCCCTGCTGGCACCCCTTCCAGGGCCCCTCCTAGGGTCTCCAAGAAGGCTGAATACTCTGGACTGTGGTCCGGTGTATAAGCACAGTCCACAGTCAGAGCTTTTTCCCCTGCAACACTAAGTCACAATGAGGCAACTCTCTCATCTACTGGGATAAACTCCAAGATCATAGCACCAAGCCTGGGCTTGTGAGTATACCCACACCTGCTCAACACCTTTTTCCCTGAGCAACTATAGAGAAGGAGAGAGTCCAACCCCTGTCCAGGTGTTTGGTTCCAGAGCCAGAACAGTGTGTAAAGGTGAGTCCAACTATATCTAACTGGTATCTCTCCACCACACACACACTAATTCTAGCTCCTTCCCCACCAGTGAGGTCACATTCCATTTTCCGAAGGCCAGTTTTTGTAATCAAGTTTCAGTCCGCACAGGCCCACGCCTTCGCCTGCTAACCATTAGGCATCGCACCAGTCCCCTATTTCTCTCCTTGTAGGTGGTGGGCCCACAAGGAGGCAGCCCCATGTTGTTTTTTTGGGCTAAGACCGGCTGGGCTACATAGGTCAAAGCCCGGCCAAGTTTGCCAAGGGAGACCAGACCCTACTAGAGCCATTGCTCCCAGGGTCATTGAGACATGCATACTCACCTCCATCACTATGAGGGATGTATTTTAACATTCAAAAATTAATTCATTTCCATTGTAAGTGCCTCGATGTAACCTCAATTTTAGCTTTTTTTATGGAAAAGGAGGGACGAGTCAAATTCATTTTTATGGTAAATCAACATCATATCTTATGTGGACATTGGCGACACGTCAGCGATTCTCTCAAATCACGTCTTTGATTGTTCATACATTGCGATCGTTGCTCATGTGAGCGAGCTTCGATTTGCCCACGATTTAAGGCTTTTGTCGCCGATCTCCACAAAACTGTCTGCGAATATCAGGCTTAAAATCGTGTAGTGTAAACTCTTCATAAGTGATTGCTAGAGTATCAAAAGAGCCCACTCCAAAGTCTCTATAGGTGCTTTTCCACAAAAAAAGCACGGTTTGGCACAGCACAATTATAAACTGTTCTCAGCCTGGAATTCTTGGTACGGTTAGCTAACCATACTCAACCGTTCTCAACTGTGCTGGTGGAATGGCTTTAGTATGTGGTGACTTCATGATTTTATTATAATGGTTTCACTAGGATTGTTGCCAACACTTATTTTTCTACAAGCCTTTTTCATCAGAGAAGTGGATAACCAGCTCATTTAAACTCAAAATATTTCAATACATTCTCATACACTTCTTTATATTATCTTAATATAATACTTATATACTGTACTCAGTGGCGGGCCATACATTTCAAGTCTAGGCCTTCGGTGTGATTCATGCATTAAGTGAATGAATAAGACATCCTATGCCTTTGGGCATCATACAATATGTCGCAGCAAACAAGTAATACCAATTGACATTTTAAAAACACATCCACGCACTAAAGCCAGAACTTGAAATGACACTTAATGCTCAAACAAGCCTAATTTTAACTGCAGCATGACAGTAAACAAAACATTAGGCTCACCCCCACAACCAACCTTCCACCCCCCAACAACAGTTGGGCCAGTTGCCATGTAAAATCCTGGGCCGATTTATCTTCCCAGTCCAGCCCTGGCCCAGGTGTCAGGAGTTTCTGATCTCTATCCCTAAGTATGAGCCATAATAATAGTGCCGCTTGCCATTGCAAACACCACTAATAGTGTACACAGAAAAATCAGACAGGAATCGTTTGTCCCAACACCAACAATTACACAGATCTCTTTTCTCTACAAACCACACACAAAGGTAGATCTAAGCCACCAGTAACTGCCCAACTGCTGCTGTTATTGCCATGCCTTGTACAATTTACTGTTCACAATGAACTGAAATGGGACAAAAGGGCTTGTTTTAAAAGAGCTTTTCTCTTTTGGAGTTGCAGCCGTGGAACTCGATCATTCAACGACACCCAAAGATCTTTATGGAAACACTGCAAACTTTACCTTACTGCTTCTGTGTACAGGCCAATCACTTCTTCAGGGTTTGCATGTGTGCAGTACCATATTACATTATTCCTCCCATTTTGTGTGTATGTGTGTGTGTGTGTGTGTGTTTAAGAGAGAGAGAGAAAGAAAGAAAGAAAGAGAGAGAGAGTGTAGGAGAGGGGGCAAAAGAGGAAATTCTTCCACCTCCACTTTGGAACATCATGAGACCGGATTGTTTTTTCTGCAAGTTGAACAGTGTTTCTGTTTGGCCGACCTAAACGTTGATGGCATCCAGAGACAAGAAAGCAGCAGTGTGTTATTTCAAGTAATGTTTTTTATTAAATGCAGCACTGTCTCTCATTTGTATGCGGGATATCATGGTCACTTTGACCCAGAAACACATTTGGAGTTTTAAGCACTAAAGAACTAATTCAACATTTAGATGATTATATATGCTAACATTTAAATTGTAATATCTTGAGAATAGTTTGGAGTAGAAACAATCATTATATCATTAGAAAGCCGAGACTTCCATTTGTACTTTAGTGCATAAACTCAAAATGTGTTTCTGGGTCAAATTGACAAAATTATGAAGCATGACAAAATTTCTTTCCAAAAAAAAAAAAAACACTGGTTAGCCTGGGGTGAGTACGTTTATAATCTATTCTATTAACAAAAAAAAATCAGAACCCAACAGATACACAACACATACATAAAGATAAAATCATTCTGGGAACGAACCCATATCCATTAAAAATGAACTATATTTTCATTTTTCATTTCATTTTTTATTCTAAAGTATTGTCTGAACTGCTAAAAAAGGTCTCCCATTATTTACTCACCCTTATGCCATCCCAGATATGTATGATTGTCTTTCATCTGCTGAACTCAAATGAAGATTTTTAGAGGAATATTTCAGCTCTGTAGGTCCTCACTATGAAACTGTCCATAAGTGAATGGGTGCCAGAATTTTGAAGCTCCAAAAATCGCATGAGTCTGCATGAACATAATCCACAAACTCCAGTGTTTAAATCCATATCTTCAGAAGTGATATGATAGGTGTGGGTGAGATATCAATATTTAAGTAATTTTTTCCTATAAATTCTCCTCCTTGCTCAGTCAATCTCCACTTTAACTTTCTCTTTATTCTTCTTAAGTTTTTGGTGATTCACATTCTTCATGCATTTTGCCCCTACTGGGCAGGGAGAAGAATTTCTAGCAAAACAGGACTTAAATATTGATCTGTTTCTCACCCACACCTATCATGTCGCTTCTGAAAATATGGATTAAAACACTGAAGTCGTATAGATTACTTTAATGTTTCCTTTATGTGCTTTTTGGAGCGCCAACATTTTGGCATCCATTTACCTGTATTTTATGGACCTACAGAGCTGAAATATTCTTTTCAAAATCTTAATTTGTTTGCTGCTCAAGAAAGAAAGTCACACACATCTGGGATGGCATGGGGGTGAGTAAATGATGAGAGAACTTAGATTTTTGGGTGAACTACCCCTATAAATTTAGTCAACATGAAACCGTTTTTGTAACCCATTTTTCTCCCAAATGCTGGGCAGGACTTAATTTTAATGACTGGGAATTTATTTAATTGTGAATAGTGAGATCTACATGACCATATTTTCTTAATATTACATTGTTTTTTTCATAAATAACATGATTAGTGAAAATAATGTTTTTTCAGAGGTGGAACAAGTGGTAACATTTTAATAAATGATTATGAAGACAGATATATTTCCTTGAAATATTATGCACTAATGAATGGTTTACAATAAGACTTGGCACTTGTATTATAATAGTAAATAGGGTCAATTTAGCTTTTTATAGAGTAAAGGACATCCTCTTTAGCTTCCACAAGACACATACCAGCTTTGAAATGAAGATTTATGTGTGTGCTTGTGTAAAAAAGAATTACAAAATAAAAAATACAAAGAGTGATGTCTTTATCTGCATATCATACATAAATATGTAACGTATGTACTGTATATATCAGGTGTTTTGTTCAAATGTGCACTCACATATGTGTATGTGAATGCATGTCTGTTTTGATTATGTGCAAATCTTTATGGTTCAGCTGTCTGCTTGCTATCTGGTCATTAAATGTGTGAACAGGGTGAAAAAGGCCCATCTGTCATGATTCATTTATGAGCGACTCCATTTGGGAGCGATCTCTCCTTCTCTGTTAAAGCATCAAGGGCTCTTTTGCCCACTGACATATTTTCTCACAGCTTCCCCTGATGGATTCACCCATTTATTCCACTCAGCAAAAGTATGAGACCAGGTCACACCATTCTCCCTGCAGACAGGGTTTGGATTAGGGGAGGGGCTGAGAAAATCGTTTCTCCTGCAACAACCAATAAGAATTCACCCTGTCTAAAATCAGCTTTTGTTTAATTGGCTAGATGATTTGGCAAGTAGCAGGTGGGCTCAGTCAAAAACTCTGCTTTCCATCCCAAAATGCTCCACAAATTCTTGGTCCAGTTCAGTCTGGTGTGACCACAATCATTCTTATCTCGCCACAACCCCGACAGGAACTTTGTGAAATAAAACAAAACCTATAAAAGACACACCAAAAAACACAATAAAACATAAACAACACAACATTAATATAATAAATAAAACAATAAGGACAGCACTACTCAATAAAACATAGAAAACTGAGCAAACAGAACTGAAACATCAAATTATAAATGAATAACAAACTAATAAAAAGCTAACAAAAATATAACAACAAATAATAGAACTGAATCAAACTGCTAAAATGTTATTAGTGTTCAGAAGTGAAAGCCTGAAGCAGTGTAGTAGACATACAAATAGGGGGTAAAGTTATTCCTCAGTGCTTTAGTATGAAAAGATGAAGCCATGAACCAAAATCAAACAAAATGCTGTAATTAAAAGGTGGTCAAAAACTTCTGGCACTTTCCGGCAAACTTTTTTAATAGTAAGATCAAATGGGCAGATTAAATTTAAATACAGCTTTATTGGCCAAATAAACTTGAAAGTACATTGCCAATGCATTATTAGACACTATACGCAGATATAAAACTTATTGAAAGCTGAAGTTTAATTTGCTGAAGTTTAACATGTCAAAACTATAATTTCCTCTTGCTGCCGTTCAGTCTCTACAAGTGTACCTGTCTGCAGCGAACGGACAGGTCCTTCTCGGTCTCTATCATGCACACGCTGGGTCTCTCTCACGTGGTTTTGCTTTTCAGACTGGTTCAGATGAACGTGAGTTAGCGTTTTCAGGGAATGCAATGGGTATTGCAGCTTGCCTGTATCTCTCGCATGCATGGTTCACTGCTTGCGGGTGAAGTCTCCATTTACTGTACAGTAAATCCGCTCTTGTGTTTATTATGCCCGGGACATGCGTTGCGCACAATCAGTTTGTGTGCTGGGATGTGCTGTTAAGTCGAGCGTGTACTACGAGTGTGTAAATTGTAAATTGTAATGTAAATTTTAGCCACAGAAAATGGGGGAAAAAATGGATTCTGCATTAATTGGGTTAATAATTATAATAATAATAATTCCTTACATTTATATAACGCTTTTCTAGGCACTCAAAGCACTTTATATAGTATAGGGGGAATCTCCTCAACCACCACCAGTGTGCAGCATCCACCTGGATGATGCGACGGCAGCCATAGTGCACCAGAACACCCACTAGCTATTGGCGGAGAGGAGATGGTAGAGTGATGTAGCCAATTCAGGGATGGAGATTATTAGGAGGCCATGATAGATAGGGGCCAATGGGGGGAATTTGGCTAGGACACCAGGGTTACACCCCTACTCTTTACGAGAAGTGCCCTTGAATTTTTAATGACCACAGAGAGTCAGGACCTTGGTTTAACATCTCATCCAAAAGACGGTGCTTTTTTACAGTATAGTGTCCCCATCACTATACTGGGGCATTAGGACCCACACAGACCGTAGTGTGAGCACCCCCTGCTGGCCTCCCTAATACCACTTCCAGCAGCAAACTTGGTTTTCCCCAGGAGGTCTCCCATCCAGGTGCTGGCCAGGCTCAACCCTGCTTAGCTTTAGTGGGCAACCAGGCAAGAGCTGCAGGGTGATATGGCTGCTACTATTAATATTTTTTTATGCATTAAACTAACTGCATTAAACTATTAATTGCAGAAATTAACATGTTAAATTTGCCAACCCTAAAAATGTAACATCCATGACTGCAGTGGACACATCATTTTTAATTGAAACATAAGTGAGAGAATAGTGCACAGGAACTCTCCTTAATAAAAATTATCAACAACATTGAGGCAAACAACATTTAATGGTGCAATGGAATAAGCTTTAGCCTTACAAGATATTCAAACTGGGATCTTACCATTCAGTGTGTCGATCTTTTAGCACCAAACTGCCCTAAACATCTACATGAATGTACCAATATAAATGTATAACTGTAGGGGTGTATGTTTATGTGTGTAGCGCATGTTATGCAGATGAATGTGTGTGTGTGAGATCTCAGCTGTTGGTGATTCATGTTCTGTGAGAATGATTCACCGTTGGATCAAAGTAACTGTGACACTTGTAACTATGGCAGCAGTGCATGTGGTGGGAAGACAGGTCCGCCCTCCCCAGCTCTTAGCACACAAACTCATGCATTTTAAGAGCAGAGTGCACTCAGAATGACAGACGGAAGTTGTCGTTTGATAATGACAGTTTTCAGAACACTTACTCAATCAGAGCTCATTCTGTTCATCTTGAAGAATTCAAGAAGAACTCTTTAACCCCCTAACAAGACACACACTTTATTTTATTATAAATAAAGTGTGTCTTCCATGTTGCATATATTACATGTAACTAACATGTTATTATAATTTTTTTTAAGTCAAAATTTTTTTAAGTAAATATTGTTATTACTCAGTATTTACCAATGTAATTGCATAGCAATAAAGATGCTGTATGTAAGATAATGTAGTGTATGGCCCTTTAAACTTAAAACTGGTCAGTTTGGTGGTGTGAAGGTTAAGCCTGAAAAGGATTTGTTTCATGGGAGTAGTAACGTGTCTCTTGAATAGTTATAGACCAATTAATTGACTATCAAAAGTAGTAGATGCACCCTTGTATTAGATCCAGAAACAACAGACAACCTTGTGTTTAGTAAGGAGAAGCGATCTAGCCACAGGAGTCTGCAGTGCATGTAAGTGTGTTTATTTCATTGTTTCACTTTTTTTGTGTGTGTGGTATTCATTGCTAGAATTGTACTGTTTGTTTACTGTGTTGTGCGGTATTGATCTCACGCCGCTTAAGCGTGTGTGTGTGTGTGTGTGCTACATTGTTTTGACTTGTCCTAGGCTATTCACTGCTAGGTTTAGAGCTGTTTATTTATTGTGTGTAAAATTAGCGTTGAGTTTAAACAGTGCTTCACATGTTTTAGAGTTTATTTATTGCTAAAGTTTAGCATTGTTTGTTTTACGGTGTACTGAATTCACGTTTGTTCCCGCATTTGTCAGCTCGTGCGACCCTTAGTTTAGTTTTCCAACATGACTAGCTTTGTTGTGCTAAGCAGTATTAAGGCGTGTCCAGCTTATTTCAAGTAATGACCCAATAGCAGCGTGTATGTATTTGATGTGAATACTGATGTGCAAGCAACAGTGAAAGTGGCAGCCCTTGTGTAAAGCCCTCCTTGTGTGAAGAACTACTTGTGTAAAGACTAGCGAGTCTGGACACCGACAAGGCGCCACTCACCATAGCACTTAATTATCTTTTTACATTCATTAAATGTTTGTATATTTTCCTTATACATTCCTATATGTCTACTACATGGATAACATGTGCCCTCAAGCCCTCAAGTTATCAGTTACAGACAGTTTACGCGATAAAAATGCAGGACACAATGCAAACCACAAAACCTACTGTCACGGTCGTGTCACTATGTCTGTTTAGGTTTTTGTCTGACAGAACCATGGCATCATGGTATCTCTGTCTTGTGTTTCATTGTCTGTCTTTGTGTGAGCGCACTGTTTCGGTTGATTTTCTTGTCTTGTTTCAGGTCAGGAGCATGGTGTCTGGATCCTGACTTCCTGTCTGATTCCGTTTCGGTCTGTGTTGGGATCCAGACACTCATGCTCCATGTTCTGTATGTTATTGAAGTGGGTGCATCATGTTTATGTCATCTTTGTGCTGCATGCCCAGGTCGCAAACTGTCTTGTGTTTCATGTCCGGAGCATGGTGTCTGGATCCTGACTTCCCTGTCTTCATGTTGTGCTAAGGTTCGGTCACTTTGGTCTGAGATTTCAGGTTTGTGTGTGGCCAAACTCTAGCACAGGTCTCCTGTCTTTTTTTGTTGCCATTTGCATTCATTGTGCAGCGTTTGCCTCATGATGTACGCTCAGGTTTTATTTAGTATGAGAATGTGTGGCATCACTTTGTTTGGCATTGGTACACATTCTCGGTCGGTCCTGTTTCCCTCTGCCCCAGCTTGGATTACCCTTTTCCACTTCAGGTAGTTTATGTTTGTTTTTCCCCCTTGTGGGAGTTTTGGTTAGTTTTTTATTTATTTTGTATTAATAAATTTCCTGTTTATTTTCATTCTGCATGTGGGTCCTAAGCCTCATTATTCTCTGCTAATCCTGACACCTATGGCCACTTTGCACATCAGTACCTGCTCTGCTCTCATTTTCGGTGGGACTCAGGAACAGCCAGTCAGCTGTGAACAAAGCTGACTTCATTCCAGCATTCGCCACACAGTCCACCGAACTTCATGCTCTTCTGGCCTTTTTTGACTTGGAAAGGCACTACAGCAACTCACAGATTGGGCAGCCAGCTGGACCTCATTTTTTACACGTAACTGTACCAACACTAATATTCTTGTTACTCCTTTACATGTCTCTGATCACTATTTTGTTCAATTCAACATGACTCTCCCATCTATATTAAAACAGACTCCGCCTTTTGTTTCCTTTTGCTGTTACCTCCATTCTCTATAACCCACATGCCTTTACACTGCTGCCTCTACCTCTCTTCCCACACAAAACTGATTTTCCACCCTGTATGTAAACACTGCCAAAGACACACTAGGCTCTACTTTAACAACTTGTCTAGACAGCATCTGTCCTCTCGCCTCTAGGCCAGCCCATATGACACCGCCCAGCCCCTGGCTGTCTGACGTTCTTCATGAACATCGGACAGACCTCAGGGTGTCTGAGAAGAGATGGCGGAAATCTAAAGATCCAGCAGATCTGGGTAAGTATCAGTCTCTGCTTGCATCTTTTTCAGATAACGCTAAATTTGAAAAAAATGTCCTATTACCATGGCAAGATCAACAGACACTCACAGCCTATTTAGAACATTCAACACACTTCTCTGTCCTCCCCCTCCACCACCTGACACCTCACTGACAGCAGATGTCTTCGTCACATTTTTTACTAATAAGGTTACAGGCATCAGCAATACATTCTCAGCACCACACCCTCTTAAACACCCACCTCCTGTATGCAGGTTTTCTATCTCAGTGTTCTCTCTTCTCCACCTGTCCCCTTGACCCCATTTGTTCCCACCTTCTCCAAGCCATCTCTCTGTCCAGCCTACCTGCATTTACACACATAATTAACACATCTCTACTTACAGGCATTTTTCCCACTACATTTAAGCAGGCTCGAGTTACCCCGCTGCTTAAAAAACCCGCACTTAACCTCACACAAGTAGAAAACTACAGACCAGTCACTCTCATCCCATTCATGGTGATAACACTTGATAGGGCAGTTTTCAAACAGATCTCTGCCTATCTCTCGCAGAACAAGCTTCTGGATGACAATCAGTCAGGCTTTAAAACATTCCACCGAGACTGCCTTGCTGTCTGTCACTCAGTCGCTGAAACAGGCAAGAGCTGGATTCAGATCATCTGTCCTGATTCTACTGGACCCTTCTGCAGCATTTGACACAGTCAAACATCCAATCCTACTCTCCACCGTCTCTACTCTGGGCATCAGCCTGGAGAGGTGAGGTGTCCAAGTCACATCATCTACTTACTGGGTTACCTCAGGGCTCAGTGCTTGGGCCACTTCTATTTTCTATATACACAACATCACTGGGACCCATCATTCAGGCACATGGGTTCTCTTACCACTGTTATGCCAATGACAATGATCCAAAATGGTGCTATTTTTGTTAAAAAAGCCAGACTTTTGCGACACATGGACATCGGAGAACCGGTGTTCGTGTCTACCATCGCCAGACACTACTGAAATATAAGACTCATGCAAAAACCAAGCTGCATGATGACCTGCAGGAGGCGCTACGCATACTCGGCTTGCTGCGGAGACCAGGCCTCCAGTCCTCGGCATCACCTGATGCCGGTGGCCGGGGGAGAGGATATCGTAAGCGGTGTGCGAGGAAGAGGAAGCGCGGCAAGAGGGCAGGGGTCCATGCTAGGCTAAAAACAAACCCTAGCCGGCAGACTCTCCCGTCTATCCTGCTCTCAAATGTTTGTTCCCTGGACAATAAACTGGACTATATCCAACTCCAGCAGGCTAGTTTAGAGACTGCTGCGTCTTTGTTTTCACGGAGACGTGGCTCAGCGACAGAGTTCCGGACGCCGCCATTCAGCTAGATGGGCTCGCCTCGTTTTCGTGCCAACAGAAATACAGCTCTCTGCGGTAAGACTCACGGCAGTGGCTTGTATGTTTACATCAACATGGTGCAAGAACTCTATGCTAGTCTCTAGTTACTGTTCATCGCTGTTGGAGCTTGTGACTGTTAGATGCAGACCTTTTTATTTACCACGGAAATTCACCACTGTTATCATAACCGGAGTTTACATTCCCCCCAGCGCGAACGCTAAGGAAGCGCTCTGTGAACTGTATGGGGCTATGAGCGAACTGCAGAACACTCACCCCGATAGACTGTTTATTGTCGCCGGAGATTTCAACCATGCGAATCTCAAGACAGTGCTCCCTAAATTCCATCAGTATGTGGACTTAGCAACGAGAGGGGCGAACGCGCTTGTTCTTGTTTACACAAACATCCCAGGCGCATACCGGGCGGAGCCCCGCCCCCACCGTGGCTACTCAGACCACATCTCTGTTATGTTAATTCCAGCATACAGACCGCTCGTCAGACACACAAAACCGCTTCAAAAGCAGGTGAAAACCTGGCCAGCAGGAGCCATCTCTGCTCTTCAGGACTGTTTTGAGTGTACTGACTGGCACATATTCAGGGAGGCTGCAACATATGGCGATTCTACCAACTTGGAGGTATACACAGCATCAGTGGCCAGCTACATCAGCAAGTGTATTGATGATGTCACTTTTTCCAAGACCATCACCACACGCTCCAACCAGAAGCCGTGGATGACTGCGGAGGTGCGCACGCTGCTGAGGACCCGAGACTCCGCCTTCAGAGCAGGCGATAAGGCGGCCCTAAGAACAGCTAGGGCCAAACTGTCCCGGGCCATCAGAGAGGCAAAGTGCGCACACGCCCAGAGAATCTACAGTCACTTCCAGGACAGCGGTGATACGCGGCGCATGTGGCAAGGCAACCAGGCCATCACCAACTACAGGACAACATCAGTTGCCTGTGACAAAGATGCCTCCCTTCCAGATGCGCTGAACGACTTCTACGCTGGGTTTGAAGTGCAGAATGACGTGGTGGCGAGGAAGACCACCCCTCCTCCCAACAACCAGGTGCTCTGTCTTACCATGGCGGATGAGAGGAAAACTCTACGTAAACTCTGCTGGACCAGACAACATTCCTGAGGATGTGCAGACCAGATGTGTTCTTACCAACATCTTCAACATCTCTCTGAGCAGCGCCTGGCGGAGACCATCACCTGGTCCCTCAACACCAGCTCTATTACCAAGAAAGCCCAGCAGCGTCTCTACTTTTTTCGAAGGCTGAGGAAAGCACATCTCCCACCCCCCATCCTCACTACATTCTATAGAGGGACTATTGAGAGCATCCTGAGCAGCTGCATCACTGCCTGGTTTGGGACTTGCACCGTTTAGGACCGCAAAGCCCTGTAGAGGATAGTGAGGACAGATCATCGGGGTCTCTCTTAACTCCATCAATGACATTTACAAAAAACATTGCATTCGCAAAGCAACCAGCATTGTGGATGACCCCACACACCCCACACAAACTCTTTACCCTCCTGCCATCTGAAAAGAGGTACCGAAGCATTTGGGCCCTCACGGCCAGACTGTGTAACAGCTTCTTCCCCCAAGCCATCAGACTCCTCAATACTCAGAGACTGGTTTGACACAAACACACACACCCGTGTCCTGAGTTGCACTTTAATTACTGTCACTTTATAACTGTCTGCTACCTCACTAACTGCTATGTGCATAGAACACTATCTCATAGTATGTTATGTTTATGTTTTTAGAAACTGTCATCTTTTTGCACTACTAAGTACTGGTCGGCGCTGCACTGTATCTCACTGTCTCTCACTGTGCCGATTGTCCTGTTCATTGTCAGAAATGTATTGTACTGTCCCATACTTTTTGCACATGTTTGCACGTGCACTTTATATAGGTATATATATAGGTATTTTATTTAGTTGTGTAGTCTCATGTGGTCCTGTGTTTGTCCTATGTTGTTTTTATGTAGCACCATGGTCCTGGAGGAACGTTGCCTCGTTTCGCTGTGTACTGTACTAACTGTATATGTTTGAAACGACAATAAAAACCACTTGACTTGACTTGACACAGCTCTACTTGTCTTTCTGGCCCAAGGCACCACGATAACTGCTTGAATCTCTGCCTGTTTGGCAGACATTTGTACAGAGCGGTTATCTGAGTTACCGTTGACTTTGTCAGTTCTAACCAGTCTGGCCATTCTCTGTTGACAAAAAAAAAAAATGTTTGTTTTTGGCACCATTCTGAGTAAATTGTAGGGACTGTTCTGTGTGAAAATCCCAGGAGATCAGCAGTAACAGAAATACTCAAACAGCCCATCTGGCACCAACAATCATGCCATGGTCAAAATAACTGAGATCAAATTTTTTCCCCATTCTGATGGTTGATGTGAACATTAACTGAAGCTCCTGACGTGTATCTGCATGATATTATGCACTGATTAGATAATCGCATGGATGGTTGTTGGTGCCAGACGGGCTGGTTTGATTATTTCTGTAACTGCTGATCTCCTGGGATTTTCATGCACAACAGTCTCTTGTTTACTCAGAATGGTGTCAAAAAACAAAACAAAAAAAAACACCCAGTGAGGAGCAGTTCTGTGGACAACAATGCCTTGTTGATGAGAGAGGCCAAGAGAGAATGGCCAGACTGGTTCGAACTGACAAAGTCTATGGTAACTCAGATAATCCCTTTGTACAATTGAGGTGAGAAGAATATAATCTCAGGATGTTATTATGAGATGCAGGTTCACGCTGTTTTGGCGGCACGAGGGGGACCCACACAATATTAGGCTGGTGGTTTTAATGCTGTGGCTGATCAGTGTATATATATATATTTTTTTTAAATATTTTTGTTGCACTCTAATCTGTCTTGAATACTACTATTCTGATGCTAGTGAAACTTTATTATGCAGCATTTTTCATACCACTGTCTCCTTAAGATGAATCGCTTATGATGTATTATTCCTCTTTCGTATGTCGCTTTGGATAAAAGCATCTGCCAAATGAATAAACGTAAATGTAGAACATTTGAGGGATTTATCTTTAAATGTGTGTTTATTTACTGTAAATGTCTTTTACTATCATTAAATTGTGTGATGCTTATATTGGCATTATTACAGACTAAAAGACTAAATTCCTCATTCAAAAAACGGGACTGATCATAAACAATTCCTTAGGCTTGCCTCAGTGCCGTTTGCTAAAACAATACTTGAATGGGTCGGTTTACTTTCCAGCCTATTATTTTCATACCAGTTTGCACAAGGCGGGAAAGTTTTGTTTTTAGCTGTATCGATAATTTCCTGTACCATGCTGTTTTTCTATATCTAATAAGACTCTCAAAAATGGACTGGTAAAATAAAAACAATGTTCTGGCTTACCCCATATACTCTAAGTCTCCCTAGGAAATATAACCTCTGTTGCAGTTTTTCACACAAATTCTCAATATGGGTATTTCAACTCAATTAGTTATCAATGTAGACCCCCAGATACTTAAACGTGGAGACCTGTGTAATGGGATAATCATATATTAACATTGAAATATGATCCCCCACTGATCTGGGGTCAAATATAATTTCTACTGTTTTGCTCTCATTTAAATTCAAACTCACCACTGTACAAAACGATTAACTACTGTAAAATACCCTTGAGAACAAGTATTCCTGTACATTAAACTTAAAATAGCAGTACCATCAGAGAACTTAAAAATAAAGATATTTTCCAGGCTACTAATGCAATCATTAGTATACAAAGTAAACAAGATGGGGGGAGCTGAGACACCCGTGAAGCGCACCAGTATTTACCACTTAACATCAGAGAAGAAATTGTTAACCTTGACCTATTGTGTATGATTAGTTAAAAATGAATAAAACCACTTAATAACAAAAGGATTAACATTCAACCCTTTCAGTTTCTGAATGAGCAGATGAGGTTGAAGAGCAAGGGCGAGTCTCAGCACCCCTAAAACTTGGAGTAAGAAATGTTGTTATTCTAAAAATTTTATTCGTCTTTGACAAGGTTAAATAATGTCCAAAACATACTCTGTAGTTTGTGGTTTAAAATGTATGTGTTAAGGATGAAAATGAAAACACCCCTGCTTAGCAAATGGTGTCATCCTCTTCTCTTCTTCTACTTCTCCTCTGTACCTGCACCGCTCAGCACGACCGTCATCCAGCGCGAAACACACGCAGAGTGAGAACCCGTTATGTAGCGTTGTGAATCAACTAAGTTACTCCAAAGCTGTGTCTCACACTTCTTTCCTTTTACCTAGAGATGTTCCGATTCCGAAACCATATCGGTGAGTACTGGAGTCAGTATCCTGAATCACCATGGTACACCTATAATAAGTGTTTATTTTCTGACTATTTTAGTCCAGCGGGTCGCCGCCGCTGTGGAGTAGCACAGGACCTGGGTGACTCATCCATAGTCATAAACGGAGAGAAGTAGCGCCGGTTAAAATGTTCTTCCGCAAGACGCATGCAGTTCTGTTTATTAACTGCTAGAGCGTGAAACAAAAACAGCAGCGTGACAAATAAACTGCGTACCTGTGTAGTGCGTACGTGTGTCTCTGTTGGTAAAGTTTAGCGTTAATTTGATACTCATTTTAACAATCGGGAGTCATGTAAACATGACATCACGTGCGTCTTTTCTGGTCAGTCGTCATGGAAACATGAAGCCCTGGCGTTTGGACCAGAGTGAAAACAAACATATCACTGTATTCCACCAGTATGTGTGAAAACACTCACTGTGGCTTTTTAAATGAATTGTTATTCATTCCTAGATTTATATCTGTTATTTTTCAGTTGTGGCTGACTATAAAACTAGACAATAAAAGAAAGTTTAATGTTTTTCTTTTGCTGTATTTATTCATTCCTCACACACAGAGGATTTAACCTGAACCAGGCTTAACTCCTGAACTCCTAGCATTACTCTCTCTCTCTCTCTCTGTGTGTGTGTGTGTGTGTGTGTGTGTGTGTGTGTGTGTGTGTGTGTGTGTGTGTGTGTGTGGCCTGCCAGTGAGCAATGGACATAAGAAAGTTCTTTAAAAGAAAAAAGACAGATTCAGGTGAGAGACTAGGGACAGTCCATAATGACCTCTAGCTTAACACTTTTCAGAAGAACAAATAAAACAAAAAACAAGACAAAGTAACAGATAATGCAAACCAGCTATCTGTTGTTGTATCAAATTACTTATCTAGGCAATGGTCCCATGCTTTTATTTTTTGATTTATTTCAAACCCACAATGGAGAATACCGCTTCTCTTGTGAAAGGAATTTGTGATTTAAAAAATTTTCTAAGCCCAATAATAATAATAATAATAATAATGAAGACATTTAAAATGGCACGCCTCTGTGTGCCTTTTGATCATATCCTTAGAATCTGTAAATGGTCTCCATAACATTTTTGTGACATGACAAACTGACCTCAACTCTCCTGCCTACAATATATTTGTGTATGATTGTCAGTGCCAAGGGAAAGAGAGGGAGATGGAGAAGGAGAAAGGGAAAGGGAGAGCATGTAGGAAGAACCAGGTGAGGAAACAACAACAATAAATTGACATATAGTGAATAGTGGCAAGCAAAACAGTAACTACTCATACTCCTATACTAACTTATTGGCATTAAGTAGCCTATATTACATTTACTTTCTGTAACATTATTTTACACCACATTTTTTCATAATAAAGGAGGAGGAAAACAACAGGGAGAGTCCATAAGGGATGAGAGGGAATTGACTAGTGAAAGAAATGAAGAGACTGAGGGAGTGCAACATAGAGACCACCAAGCCAAAGCAGCAGAGACAGAAGAGAGCTGTTCAGACTTAGGGGATAAGGACACTGGTCCTAAACAGTTAAAGCTGTCTCAATACCCTCATACTCAGTTTGGCACACACAAAAAAGAGCCTTTCAAGAACCATTTTTTGTAAATAATTTACAGAAGATGAATTACATTTTGTTGTCCAAGTACCTGTTACTTTGTTCAATGACAATAAAGTTGAATCTAATCTAACCAATCTGATGACTGTTGATACAAAAGGAGGCACATGGAGTTAACGGTCAGGAAAAGCAGCTGAGTGAAGAAGGTTTTGTGTTTGTTACAGGGGGCTGTCTGTGTGAACTCTCACAATTAAGCTGGTGCTCTGAAAGGTCAAAAAAAAAAAATAATCTGGATTTTGGATTTAGTTGAACCAATGTTAAAATGATAAAGTTATTTGTCAATAGACATATTTTTTGTTTTTGTGTGAAAAGAGGGTGGGTGGTGGCAGTGGGGCTCATTGGGTGCTCAGCACCCCTAAAGCTCTGACCCTAGAATCGCCCCTGTTGAAGAGTATTAAAAGCAGAACTAAAATCCACAAAAAGTAATCATGCATAGGCTTGTGGGTTCTCTAAATGCTTAGTAATCAAATGAATCATTTTATTAAGGGCATCATCTGAGCTCTGACCTCTCTTATATGAAAATTGAAGTGGGTCAAGTAGTGAATTAACACCTTCTTTCAGGACAGATATCATAAAGCGCTCAAAGCATTTCATTATAATCGAAGTCATAGCCACAGGCCTAAAGTCATTATTCTCAACTGCACTAGGCTTTTTAGGCACAAGAATGATAGTAGCTTTTTTCCACAGTGTTGGAACAGTATGGGAGTCCAAGGATTTCTGGAAAACAGGGCACCATGCTATGGCAAGTTTATCAGCACATGTTTTCAATAGGAAGCCAGAGATGCCATCAGGCCCTGCTGATTTCCTCGTATTAACTCCCCTAAAAAGTAACTGAACTGTATTTAATGCAACCTCCAATCTTAGCTTCTCATCACAAGAGACAGTCTCTAGTACAGCCCCATTTTCCAAAAGTGGTTACAAATATCTTTCCTTTTTCAGAGGAAAATCCTTAACCTCGAACCTAAGAAAGAAGTCAATCAGTTTATTCAATTTTTCTAAATCATTAAAAGATATCAGATTTTTCCTACTAGGTTCCATATTTGTAACCACTTTCATTGTATTCCACAATTTTTTAGGATCCCTATTATTAAAACTGTTGCTTTCTACCTTCTTTTATCATTACATTCAGTCCCCTTTGTGCTTGTTTGAATTCCCTTCAATCTTGATTTATGAAAGCTGTTTTTCTTTTTACACAATCCTTTACCTCTCTAGTTATGTAAGGCTTTTTGTTTGGAAACACACTGACATTTTTCTTCGCCACCACCATATCCAAACAAAAATTTATATAATCCGTTATTGTCTCTGTAGCCTCATTAATATCCTGTTCATGGAAAACATTCCAGTCCATACAAAGAAAACATCCCTTTAGAGTCTCAAATCTGTCCTCTGACCACACAGACACAGTTTTAGTTTGTGGTTCACTGGTTTTAAAGACAGATCTGTATGTTGGAATTAAAAGTACTGTATTGTGATCAGAGTTGGACAGGGGGGACTTTTTCCTGGCAGTATATGCATTCTTTCCTGTAACATTTGTCTAGAACCTTGTTTTCTCGTGTATCACACCTAATATATTTTCACAACCTGGAGGGGAAAGTTCCAGTCTACAATGATTAAAGTCTCCAAGTATAAAAATGGGGGCTCCAGGGGTACACTGCAGTTGTTGGTAAACACAACTGGTTATACAATTTGTGGCTTCCTTGGCAGTCCCTCTGGGAGTCCCACTGCACAAATGATGACGTTCCCTAATTCTCTCTGGAAATATAAAGGTCCAGTGATAGACACAAAAGTTCAACATCAGGACTCTACACAGTATCCCTCACCATATACTGGCTGCACCATTTATCTCTGACAAATATAAATTCTGCCGCCTCTGCTCTTCCCCGATGGTTCACTCCTGTCCGCCTGGACAATGGAAAAGCCCTCAAGTTCAATCAGGGAGCTGGGGACATCCCTATGTAACCAGTTCTCCATGAAAACCAACAGACATGACTCCCAGGAATCAAAGCAGACACTGGCAGTTGTACAAGTTCCTCTATTTTGTTCCTCAACGACCTGACTTTGCTTAAAATCATTGATAACAGTGGTGGTCTCGTACCTCTATGGCAAACAGTTTGTCTTATCCCTCTTCTCTTTCCCCTCCTCTGGCGGTGTCTGCTTATATATTGAGCTTGTTGCCTTTTTATCACCTCTGTTATATCCGTAAGGGAAATGGTCCTTGCAGGTCTAAGCGAAAGCAGCTCAACCCTACTGTAGGAGAGTGCCAGCATACCAGACGAGCATGTTGGTGTAACTCCGTCCATTCAAAATGCTCCCTTATGATCAACGTCAAGAGCAAAATCTGTGCAGATTCTGCAACTGTCACCATAGTGTTGATGTTCAAAAAACTTCTCCCGTAGAAGTTGACACAGGGTTGACATTCTTTTTTGTGACATTCAGTGGCTCCCAACCCTGTTCCTGGAGGCCCCCCAACACTACACATTATGGATATCTCCCTAGTTAAACACACCTGATTCAACTCATCATCTCATTAGTTGAGACTCCAAGACCTTAATTGGGTGTGTCAGAAAAAGGAGATATACAAAATGTGCAGTGTTGGGGGACCTCCAGGTACAGGGTTGGGAACCACTGGTCTAGGGTAAGTAATTGTGGAGGGTTTACAAGCACTTACTGTATATTCATTCTTCTGTACTAAACTGTGTTATTTGAACTGTAAAGTTAACTAAATCTTCCTTTTAATGGTGCCACTACTATTCTAGGTGGATGAATTTCTAGTTACAGACGTGATTCCTGTGGGTGGATTTTTCTCTACACTCCAAAAAACATTGGGTTATTTATTTTACCTAATAGCTGGGTTAAACATATTGGGTCATTCTGTTGGGTTATTCCTAATGTTTTTGGTTTTTTTCTATAATAACACACCCAGTTAGGTTAAAACTGGTCACGCAGGACATTTTAAATTTCAACAGTCTACCAGTGCCACTGCCAACAGAAGATACAGAGGTTAATAATATTACGTTATATGAACGCATTTCATTTTCTTTATCAATATACAATAATAAAATACATAAAATAATTTCCCCTTAATTTTGGGTCTGCTGTATTGCTGACTGCTCCATGCCATGTCACAAGCAAACCTCTGCTCACTGGTTCAGGCCCGCCTCCATCCCTACGACTCCACCTTGGCTCTGCCCCTCGAGCCTCTCAAGCATTTTCAAGATATTTGTAACTTGTGCATTATAATTTATATACACAGCAATAATAATAATAATAATAATAATATTAATAATGTCAACAATAATAATAGTACTAATAATACCAGCATGGTTAAAGCAACATTTTGGCACCCCCAAAAAATAAAACCCAACAAATTAGTTAATTTATAACCCAATGTATTGGGTAAAACTTGCTACCCAATGCATTGGGTTAAAATAACCCAACAATGGGTAGGTGCGATATCAACACACCATTGGGCTATTTGTTGGGTCATTTTTAACCCAACTGATTTTAGTGAGTATCAATGGGAGCAATTTAATCTTGAGGTACAGCATTGTGCAAAAGTTTTAGGCACTTGTGAAAAATGTTGCATAGTGAGGATGTCTTCAAAATTAATGACATAAATAGTTTTTATTTATCATTTAATGTCACACTAAGTCCAGTAAACATAAAAAAAAAAAGCTAAATCAATATTTGGTGTGACCAACTTTGCATTTAAAACAGCACCAATTCTCTTAGGTACACCTGGACACAGTCTTTCTTGGTTGTTGGCAGATAGGATGTTCCAAGCTTCTTGGAGAATTTGCCACAGTTCTTCTATCTATTTAGTCTCAATTGCTTCTGTCTCTTTATGTAATCTCAGACTGACTCAATGTTCAGTGGGGGCCATGACATCTGTTGCAGGGCTCCCTGTTCTTCTATTCAAGTTATTTCTATTTGCAAAAGTAATGTTTCGGATTCTAACTTTTATATTTCCTATTGACGCACTAAAGCTGAAGATATAAATAATCATCTTAAGACACACACTTTTGTGAATCATCTTATGTGCCTAAAACTTTTGCACTGTAATGTACATGTAAATTTGATGGGATTTTTTACGAGCCACATCAGCAGGGGGCAGTCTGCACGCCTTAACAAACTGCACAAGTAGCACAGCCACAGAATGAGAGTGGGTCACATAGTGCGTCTTCTTGTCATTTGGAAGAAGCACAACAAAATGCAAGGGTCTTAGACACGGTTTTCAAAATTTAAACTACGTTTAACTTGAAATATTATCCTAATAATGCTGTGTCGCTGAAAACCAATAAGATGCTCCAAAAGCATTCGGCTGACGCATATAAACATAGACAGACAATATATGTAAGGGATGTTCAGTCTGTATTTTGTATCACCCTGAAAGTTTTTATTTTGCGATAACATCTGGAGTCTACATTATCCAGCTAATAACATGGCTACTAACCAATTAAATAAATACATGGACATATAATATTGATTTGCATTGAAATTATGTAATTTGAAAAGAAAGAAGGAGCTGAAATCCACCTCTGGTTTGCATCAGAGTTCTGATCATGTTTATTTTGTGAAAATAACCATCTGACTGCTCATTATTCAGCCTATTACAAGATTACTTGCCAAATAAATAAATAAATGATCATGAAACTTTGATTCAAGTTGAAATTATTTGATTTGCTTACTTGTAGAGATCGCACAGTGACCTGAGAACAGGTAAGTTGGCACACAGTACCCAGATGAGTGCCATTTACAGTACCAGTAATTGACCAGTAACTGGCACCATTGACCAATCAGAATTTAGTATTCCAGCATGCCATGTAATCAGGGCTGGACTGGTAATCTGGCATACCGGGCATTTTCCCGGTAGGTTGATGCGCTTTGGGGTCGATCAGGTGCGGAATGGCCATCGGGAGAACCGAGCGGGCTGGTGAGTCAGCCGCGAAATATGCTGAATGGGCTGCGATAAGCTAAAATGAGCCATCACGTTATGCATCACGTTTTTTTTTTTTATGGGTTTTAAAAAATGTATGCAATTAATGCAGTATCCGTTTTATTTTTCTTCTTCCTGAAACTTCACATGGCAGGCTACTCAGCCTTACAGGATCTGATTAGGATTGGAGCAGGAACAGACCCAGCACCTTTGTACAATAGGCAAAACATCATTAAAGTTTTTATCCACTTTCTGAAGCTAAAATTGGCATATATAAATTTAAAGGACGTACACGCTCGACTTAACTGCATATCCTCGCACAGAAACTGATTGTATAGGGCAGTGCACGCATATTCATTACATGCAATGCATGTCCCAGGCATAATAAACACAAGAGCGGATTTACTATATGTAGAATGGAGACTTTACCCACAAGCGGTGAACCAGGCGTGCAAGAGATATAAGATAGAAGATTCCTCTAAAAACCTACACCTCTGATGGTGAGAAGAGTGGTTGAGGAGCACCTTTACTGTGTTAACCAAAGGCCACGAGTTCAAGAATAATGATACTTCTGACCTTGACCAGCTTTATTGATTTTTTTGATTCATCCAAACCAGAGAAACCAATACCTGCCCTCTAAATCATTGATAAGTGCGAGGTTGCTGACTCTGGCTGTCTCTCTCTCTCTCTCTCTCTCTCTCTCTCTCTCTCTCTCTGTCTCTTGCAGATGGAGTGGCGTATCTCTGCAGACACCCACACTTCCTGAACCTGAGGGCTACAATTTCACCTCGTTTCATTCCCACTCTTCTTCCGCTCTGAATGGTACAGGGCTCTGCTACACTCTATGCTGCAGTCTCACTGTGTTTTTGTGCCTGTGTGTGTGTATGTGAACAGTGGGGTCCTAAAGTTCACATAAAAAATCTGGGATTTAAAAAGAAATTTAAACCTGGAGAAAAAAGTTACAAAAAAAGTTAAATAAAAAGAACTGTTTTGCATGATGCATGATGAGTCCATACTAGCTTGTGCTTCTGTTGTCATTATAACAGCAAACTGAACACTAAGACATTCTAAAATTTATGTCAATCAACTTTAAGCAGAAATGTAGCTGATAATATTATTTTTAATTCAACATTTTGTTTTAAAATGGAGGGAAAAATTTTATAAAAGTAGCATTTTCACTGTGGTCTCAGACTTTTGGACCCCATTGTAAGTTCAAAAGAGACAGGAAGTAATTTCCATATTCATGGTGGGATCATGGCGTGGTTAGAAGCAAAACAACATCGGAATTCAGTATTAAACATTCATATGTGTCAGATATCAAGCTTCTTTTTTCTTGTGGACAACCAAGGAAGCAGTTACACACCACACACACACACACACACACACACACACACACTCAAAAATAAGCCCCTTAGGACATTTAACTCGACACTTCCTCTCAGAGAAACCACAAAAACAATTGCATGCACTCACTCACAGACCAACTCACTATCAAGCTGTCAGCAGCCAGGACGGATGCATCAAAGAAAGGCCAGCAAAAATACCACCTTTACATTCATGCATCAATCTGAAATTGTTATGAGAGCTCTGCCAATACTTTAAACCCCAACCAGAACACCCCAGCAGTGCACTAAAAACCCCTCAGTTGTGCATTACTCAAGTGTCATTAGCCAGCTATGATCGTAAGGTCCATCGTTACCAATTTATTACTAGTAAAAAAAAATCCCTCAATTACCTTCTATCACAATATACAGATCTAAAATACAGGTGGCGCTCAAAACAGCTGCGCACTCACCATGTGCTCGTCATAGACATTCGGTGTATTTTCTGATTGCCGCGCCTTCAGCATTGTTTCATCAAATATCTTGGCCTCTGAGTGGACTAAAAGCTTAATCTTGGTGTTTTTTTAGCAATGGGAGATCGCCAGCTTTGCGGTGATGTAGATTACGTTACCAATTTACATGTTTTCATTTTGCCAATACATTTTTTATCATGTTTGTTTCTGCTGGACTGCATATTTTGTTCTGGAAATCTGAGATATTAGATTATTTACAAAAGCAAGTTCACACACAAGTAAAAAAAATACACATTTTAAAGAAAACAGCCTAAGGTAATAGCTGATATAGAATTTGTGGGTACTGCTTATAAGTAATATAAGAAATATTTGTCTTAAAAAGATCAATTTTCACTTTGTAATTCTTTCTACTATTTTACTGCTATTTGAAATGTAACATAAATGTTAAAGTGATGGAGTTCTCTAAAAAGTTCAGATCCTAAGATATCAACTGGTACCACATATGACTAACTAAAGTATTCAGGAACTTTTACATTTTTAGCTTAAACTTACAGGGTTAAGGGATGCCTTTCGCACAATTGTACCCTGAATGCAGTGTATAGCTTTCATTTAATTACAGAGTAAATACTTTCAATTCGATCTCCACAGAAATTATTACTCCACCCTCTGCGTAGCATCATTAGCAAGACTGTTGAGCCTTGGTGGGTTGAACGACGGATGTGCTGATTTTCGATATAGCTACTACGGTTTCAGAAAACAGCCATGACTAGCTTGTTAGTTTCTCCAGTGATGCATTGTAGTATTGTGGTTTAGCAGTGAGCTATGCCATCCTATGGTAAGTACACCTTAGAAGACCTTAGCAACCACATAGCAACGCCCTGGCGTTTCTTCAGAAAGGTACAAATCTAGTATCTTTAAGATCTCTAACAAACGTACTAAAATAAACACTCAACAAGTACCCCTGCACAACACACTCCAAGTACCTATTCCTTATGAGAAGTAATGTTGAATCAAGACACAAGAAATCTGGCAGAGTGAAAAGAAAACACAAGCAAATGCTGGATTAAGAGTTTTAGTATCTACCACTTTGCAAGTCATTTAACAGTGAGCAAAAATTATTTAAAAAGTCAACATGAAACAGCGATTACAACCCGTTTTATTTATGTAATGTGGTCTCTATTTGATAGGTAGTTGAAGGGAATGGGTTGAAAAACGAGGGCTTGGTTATGCCAGCCGAAATGGAAAGTGATTTCATAGATGGACCAAATTATATTAATAGACAATTAGAAATGACAAAAACAAGCATACTTGTTCTTTAGAGTAGCGTGCACTGATTAACTGTCCACAATAAACAGTGTTAATTCAGATTTTACGTTGACTTTAAAAATGATTTCTGCTAACTTGAATGTATTGGACTGCACTTTAATACACTCAGTTCTATGAGAAACGAGGATATATTAGACAGATGTGCTTAAGTAATTAGTTGAGTTTGTTAAAGAGATAAAGCACAGCCTTCCTTTAGCATTCCTCTTTTTCAACTGTCACAAAAGAAAACCCACTTATTCCTCCCAACACAATATATCTATCCAAAGCAACAGTCCTTAATGAAGACTTGGCAGACAAAGCTGAGAGGTGCTTACCTTTGATCCCAAACTTTGAGTTGCGTCCAAACTTCAGAATGACAAGCATCAAGATGAAGCCCATGAATGTGATCGCAGCGATTCCCACGACCACGTACACCTACGAGCAGAATGGAGGGGCTTAAAGAGCGGCCACTGCTTTCAAAGCAAATGTGTGCAAAACTTGTTTTCCACCAGGATAGGCTGTTGGATTGAAGCTATGTACATGCAGGCCTGATAAAAGCACTGCATTTTTGCCTATATGTATCATTAAGTTGTTTTATTTTGCTACAGTCTGAAAGTGCTCCTAGAGGTTACAAACACGCTACAAAAATATTCTGTGCATCACAGACGGATTGACATTCCTCCTGCTAGGTTGTACTGTTACCATGGGATTGATGTTTCATGAAATGAATAAAGGTCTGATGCTGAATTCTGATTGGAGGAACCATTTTTAAAGCTGTTGCGAAATGCCGATAAACAGCCTACAGCTAATGAAGGATGATACTTGTCGGAAGAACTGTTTATGCTTCATGGGGTAACATATGGCTTAATTCAATTCAAAAATATTATTTAACATCACTGAATCAACCTGAAACATTAGGTTACACCAACAAAACAATTTTTTTAAGTAACTAAAACTAACTAAATTAAGTTTAAATAGATCTCTAATCTTAAAATTGCACGTTACAACTTTTTACAATGTGATTATTATTAATATTAAACTAAATTCATTATTCATTGAACATTGGTGTTGGTTATATTGCAGTTGCCATTATTTTAGGAATTAGCCACTGGAGGTTGTGTGATACAGTGGTACCATGGTTAAGGGGTTTTTAGGTACTCTTCACATCATGCTATAGAACGCCACTTATCCATAGTAAAATAACTATGACACTTTGCCTTGAGAGGCTTATTGCTATAATTGCATATGCAACACAAAAGGTGACACAGTACAAATGCATAAGCACTGAAATCATATTAAATAATTCAATTTCACCCACAGCAACTTTGTCCTCAGGAGGTCCAAGTGGAGTATCATCTGTTCAGAATAGAGGAAATGTTAAGATACAGTCTATGCACATCTCACATTAAAAATACATCATTTATAATGTGTGTTTATGTGCTTTAGTTCATACCTGTAGTGGGATCTCACACACAAAAAGACAAACAGAAGAAGAGTGAACTTTAAAATCAAACCATATAATCCAAAGTCTTAGTAATTAAGACTTAATTACACTGTAATTAACATATTTATTTATGTGGTAGCACTTTATTTTACAGTAGTGTTCTACATTTACGTACTATATAATTACAACAACTATAGTAATTACTAGGTACTAACCCTAAACCTAACCCCAACCCTAAACTTAAGCTATATTAAGAACATGTAGTTACCTAATATTATTCTTTCTTGGGTAAGAACACGTACTGTAAAATAAAGTTTAACCAATTTTGTACAGTATATCATTCCAGCATTTAAAGGTGAAGTGTGCAAATTTCTGTGCCACTAGCAATGGAATTGCAAAAATTATATTTTCAAACAGGTTTCCTGGACATACATTGGTCACTCAAGTGGAGCTCAAAGGTCTCAAACTCACGCTGTTGGTCGAGCCAATGTTGCTGTGTCAGGCTGGTTGGGATGCTCAAACAAACAGTGCAATGATTTGACAGTGCTCGGATAGAAGAAATTATTTTAACAGAAAAGATTACACACTTCAGCTTTAAGAGCTTATTGCATTGCAATTAAAGGAATATTCGGGGATCAATACAAGTTAAGCTCAACCGACAGCATTTGTGGCATAATGTTGATTACCTCAAATGTTAATTTTGACTCGTCCCTCCTTTTCTTAAAAAAAAAATGCTACCAATCTGGGTTTCAGTGAGGCACTTAGAATGGAAATGAATGGATGCAATTTTTGAGGGTTACATTTTTTTCACTTTTTCAGAAGCATAGTCACAAGACATGAATAATATGCATGTTTACATGATTTTAGTGTGATTAAATCACTTACTAACCTTTTCTGTGCAAAGTTATATTCAATTGTACAACTTTGTTGCCATGACGATGTAATGTCAACAAACCCTAAAACCCTAAAATGACTGTAAAAATGACAAATTAAACAATAATGCAGCTCAAATAAATGCTTTTCAAATAATATTTTTTCAATAATTGTTTTATAAAATTATAAGCTTCTCTCTTCTGCCTTTCAACCCTCCAAAAATTGTCCCAATTCACTTCCATTGGAAGTGCTTCACAGTAACCTTGATTTTTGCTTTTTATAAAGAAAAGGATAGACGAGTCGAAGTCAATTTTTTGTGGTAATCAACACAAGGCCACAAATGCTGCCGATTGAGCTCAATTTATATTAAACCCAGAATATTCCTTTAACACATTTATATCATAATACTATTCCATTGCTCCAATATTATTCCAAGTATGTTTAAATGAGACTCACCATAATACACTGGATCAGTAACCGACTCTGAAGGATTCAAATGGAAAAGGAAACAAATAAGAACACTTCTAGACACTGTCTGTTACGTTACATGAGGTGTAGCCCTTGTTGGTCGTGTTCCTATGCTTATTTGAGTCAACTCACCATTCCACGGCTCATGCATGAAATGAGCAAATACGGACTTGAGGTCCCCTCCATATGCATTACTGGCCACCAGTGTGTATTCTCCATTGTTGATGTGCGTTGGACTGTCCAGCTGTAAGCAACCGTGGTATTCGCCCTCCGAGAAATCATGGATTAAGGTGCGGATAAAGCTGCCCTCCTCCACGGTTTTGCCATTTAATAACCAGCTCAGTTTAGGCTCTGGGTTGCCTGATACGCTGAAGGGAATGCACCAGTGGTGGTCTGAGATAGCGTCCATTAGCTTGCTGATTGTAGGTGGAACTGGCATCCCGAATCAATGGTACAGATAGACAAATGAGTATAGACAAATATACAAACACGGATGTTAACAGTAATCTGTAATATTCTGTAATAGAGTCATATTCAGAACTTCATTTGGAATTATGTGTTCTGTTTAAATGTAATCTGCTAATCCTTTGTTGATTATTAACTGAATGACCATGTAAAAACATTTCCCTCTTGGGAACAAATTAAAAGCTATATATAGTGCAACTTTAAATTCCAATTTAAATGAGTAGTAATTATGCACCAGTTTTACACAAATAATGCTTATAGAACAGAGAACATCTAGATCTGTTGGTACAGCTGTGTGTTTTGTCTAGATGAGGTCTTACACAGTATGTCCAGATGCACAGAGCGCTCAGTCACGCCCACCATATTATCAGATCTGCAGGTGATTTTGCATCCGTTGTCCAAGGAAGAGACATCCAAGAGCTTGAGCTCTGACGTCTGACCCGAGCGCTCAAGCTGAGGGTGTGGATTACAGCAATGTCAATGTCATTTCTATTTACAGTGTTTCTGCTATGCTCTATAAATCAAAGCCTTAAAGGTTAGTTAACTAACCAATGAGTAAAAATCATTAACTCAGTTACAAACCATCTTCTCACCAAAAATATAATTACGTAAAGGCTTAAAGACAAAAGGAAATTGCATTCACAATATGTTTCATTTTCATAATGTGAAGTGAAACTGATTATTCAGCAGAAAACAACATAAGGGGAGGGACGTTACTTTTATCTCACTTTGATTGGATTATGAAATATTATGCTATGATATTATTGGTTTATATAATTTTCCCCAACCCAAATGGCCTTGGTTACATCAGAAGATTTTTAAAAAAAAAATATTTAAGGGGCTGAAAATTTATTAATATCTGCTCAAATATTATGAATATGAAAAAAACGATTTTTGGGGAAAAACATGCAAACAAATAAAATAATAAGATTTGTGAAAAATAAAAGCTTTGAATTTTTTTAACATAATTTTATTTAACCAAACCCACTGAAAAAGAAAAAGAAACAGATCTAACAGTGTATTAACGGCTATATTAATTTGGTGATAATTTGCGATTAATTATAACAAGAAATACTGCATACATTTTTAACACAATTAATTGTCCCTCCTGACCCATATGCACATTCTGTAATAAAAGTAAGTAGTATTTTCCAATTTTCTGAGCAATTCAAGCTTGAAGTGCATTGACGTGAAGTGACTTTGTGTTTTTACGAAAGTGAGGGGCACTTCAGCAGGGGGGAGTCAGCGCACCTAAACAAACCTCACAAGCAGTGCAGCCACAGAATGAGAGCCAGGTTGAGCGCTTGACAACTAGACTAAGCACACCAGATTGCAGGGATCCCGAGATACAATTTCCAGAGTACTGTTAAACTACTTTTAACTTCATGCAGCATCGTAAAAATGTGCCGTGTATGACTCTGAAAACCAATGAGATGATCCAGATGTGTCCGTCTGACGCAAATGTACATAAACCGACAATATATTTAAAAATAGCACAGACAGAGCAAAAGAAAGCGTCCTGTGAGAGCTGGGAAGATTGATGAACTCAATTGCAAAATAGATTGCTGTCAACTGTAGGCTTGTTTAATAATATGGGAATAAAAATAAATGATATATTGACTTTTAAAGCCACTTTTTGTTTTGCCATATCAATGCTTTACTTATCTGCCAACATATATGAAATGTATTTCAATTTGATTATATATTTGAATTATTTAATTATCTTTATTTGGGGGCCTTTCTCAGCAAATAATACAGTCTGCAATTAATTCAATTATTTAATCAGCAGGTCAAGTAATTAATTCAATCAAAATTTTAATCGATGGACAGCACTAATTGAAACTAAATATATGGCTCCTCATTCTCTCCCAGTCAAGTCTAAAATCTGATGAACTGAACCCGTGCGGATCCACACGGAAACAAACTCAACAACCACAAACACACACTGAATCACTTATACAGATTTAGATTAAGCTCAGGATTACCTCATATCTGGATTTGAGTGCACAGGTGTTCCAGTTCAGACTAGGTGTGGGCGTTCCTGAGGTGTTGCACGCCAGCGTCACGTTTAACCTTTCAAGCATGGTCACTTTAGTGGGACTGAGAATCACACTGGGGAGAACTAGAAAGAAACCACATCAAAAATCAAGACGTTTACATCCACTGATTAACTATAAAGAAGTTATATTCTTTATCAGTAAAAAACTAAAAACTAAACAACCATAAAATGTGAAAAATTCACTTCAGAATCTACATTTCCATAAGTCATTAAAGGAATATTGCGGGTTCAGTACAAGTTAAGCTCAGTTGACAGCATCTGTGGCATAATGTTGATTGCAAAAAAAAATAATATTTGGACAACTCCTTTTCAAGTACAAATCGAGGTCACAGTGAGGCACTTACAATGGAAGTAAATGGGGCTATTTTTTAACATTAAAATTCTATTTCAAAAGTTTAACCACAAGACAAAAACAGTATGCATGTATTTAATGTGATTAAATAGATAACTGACCTTTTCTGTGTGAAAATATGAAAAACTTAGTTGCTTCACATTTCTGTTTAAACCCTCCAAAGTCTGTCCCCATTCACTTCCATTGTAATTGCCTCACTGTAACCTTGATATTTTATTTTTTCTTTATTATTTTCCTTTTTTTAAAGAAAAGGACATGCAAGTCTAAATGTATTTTTGTGGTAATCAACATTATTCCACAAATACTGCCGACTCAGCTTAACATGCATTGAACCCAGAATATTCCTTTAAGACTTGTTTTCAGAAACATTATTGATTTTTCTTTGGAAATGTATTATTATTATTATTTTTATTTTTTTTCAAAGTTCCTATTTGGACATTTGAGGAATTTTTCAAGTGGTCAGTTGAACATCAAGACAATTGGAAAATGGAAAATATTCTATTTTTTTAGAAACCCATAGTATCATATTGAGTGATCCACTGATTGCACAAATTGTCAAATGTACACTTTTAAAAGAATTGCTAAAATACCTGTATTCCATGAGTGTAAGTTTTACCATTAATACATTTTTGAAATGCTTCAAAAATTTTGCTAATGCTCAATTTTAATAATTCTCAAGCAAACCAAAACATTTTTGGTCTTTTTAAGATGTCTTTTATTTTGAAATGTCTGAGTACTGAGTACAAGTGCTAAATTAATATACTTGTTTTAAGAAATCTTATTTTCATTTATTGACTGGCACATTTGTTTTTTTTTACTAGTTTCAAGCATAAACCTAAAACAACCTCATTTTTATGGTGTAGATTTCATCTAGAGTGCAAAGTGTTTTAAACTTGATATTTCAGCTCAGAAATCAAATCATTTGTTCTTTTCACCCATGTCACAGAAATGCCATTTTAGCCCGCTGGGTGCTCGCAGTAAATGCATTGAGTGTGGACAGTTCAGACTGTCTCTTTACTGATATCATCAGTGGACAGCCGAGTCAGATCACTATCTGCTCACAAGCTGCGACGATTGATGACTTTATCAGCCTGTGCCTGGCATCTCTTACGACTGCAGGAAACTGTTTAAACCGGTTGTTCTCCTATGAAAGCCGTTTACGCTACATACAAAATAAATACAAAATTGTGCTTTGTTCATAATTATGAGACAATAAGTAATATTTACGATCTATTATGATGATTAATGATCATTTTCTCACTGCATAAAATCATACCAGCCTAATCAACTGAGAACACATTAAGGAGTATTATTAAATTATGACATAATCCTATAATCATGACTAAGCACATCGCAATAATGACTTTTTATCTCAAAATAATGACTTTGATTTCAATATTTTCAATATGGTGTCCAATGTAAAATCAGGGTCCTGAAAACAAAACCAGTTGAGAACAACCAATTTAAAATGTAAAACAAATCTCTCAGTTACATTTGGCACTGTAGATGTACCATAAACTATGGTAAATTGAAACAATTTACTGGAGCTGTTCATCGTTTGCTTTCATGGTGCAAAAAATGGAAAAGAGAGACAATATTTGGCAAGAGGCCAGCTGACGCTAGCAGCAGAGTCTCTGCACTAAATAACATTATTGTGTTTTTGTGTTCCGGGGATCCCCCCCATCTATCTCTCTCTATATTTGTCCCTTATCCTCCTTCGCTCTCTCGTCCTCTCTTCCTCCCTTGAGGGCGTTCTGCTGTGGTAATGCTTAAAATAGGCCTGACTGGAGGCTGATCTTTGGATCAATAATTATCCGAGTCTCAAGCCGCAGCCATAAAACTACGTCCCATCTTAAGAAACAAACAAACCCAAACTTTACTTATAAACATTATAAAACCACACTAGGAGAAAAACCCAAGCAAAGTTTCCTTTAAAATATTTTTGCTTCTTTTAACTGACTGAATCAGCTCAAATAATTCATTTGAATTCTTCTAAATGGCAAAAACACAAAAATGTATAAGTTTTAGGTTTGTTCAGGTTTTTATGCTTTGGTTAAATGAGATCCTGCATCAGAGCTCCTTGTAAGCATCTTCTTTTCTGTTGGCTGAGCACAAAAATCAACACATAGCATTAAGTGACTGTCTTTGCAGTGTAAAAGTGGCTACAGCTTGATAAATAGATGCAAGATAGACAGGATTGATTACAATTCATGTGAAAGGATGTCAGCGCTGTTGATTACAATTTTAATGCTGAACATTCTATCAATGTAAGTCAATGGGAGTTTTTCATACATTAACTTTAAATTCCTTAAAAAAGTTTGCATTTTTTAGAGACCAAAAATAGATAACACACCTAAGGCTGAAATGATCTACAAAACAAAGTTTGCATGTAGTCTCTCTAAATTTGTGGATAAGAAAAAGAAGTATAGGAAGATGGTAAGAGGAATCTTCTCCATTCATGGGCAAGCAGTTGAACCTGATACAGGGGAGTCTGTACAGTATACTCCTTATCTTATTTTGGGCCAGTTGTTCTTACCACAGTTAGGCAGTGTGAGTGAGGAGAGCGTCCTCCTCTTTCCTCCCTCCTCCACACACAGCAGCTCCTCGGCCTCTTCTCCTCTCGGTTGTTTCAGCCACACGTTTTCACATGAGCACTGCAGAGGGTTACCTCCCAGCAACCTGAAACACAAAGACAGTTATATAAGATTCTGATATAAAAATATATATGCTGTTAAAAAACATTTTAAACACACAGAAATACACAAACCACTACACAAACCACTACACTAAACCTGATTCTGCTCATTACTGTGCACAATAGAAATTGACCGTTATATCAACCAGGCCAATTAAACTGATAATATTTGGCCTTTTTGAGATGATCAAGATTGGCCGATAACCCTCCTTTCTTGGCTGATTAACAAAAGTGTCAGCTTCCAAATAGAAGTATCACATTCCAAAATGTAATGACGCCCTTGCCAATGTTTTTGAGTGTCTCAAAAACATTATGCAAAACAAATGCTCGTTTAATTTCAATAATTTGGTGCAAGCCTCATTTGCTATCATAAATAGTATTATATCATACTATTATAATAGCAGCCATCAGCCTATCAGCCACCCCACTTTCTGTACTGGCATCAGTATGTGTCATGCACTATTGCATATATCAGAACATACACATACAAACAAGTAAAAAATAAAACATGAAATCTGAATCTGAATGATCTTTATTGCCAAGTATGCTTACACAGACAAGGAATTTGTCTTGGTGACAGAAGAAAATTAATTAAACAAAATGAAGCAAAACAAAATGAAACAAAATGAAGAAAAGCATAACAACACAAAACAAAGCAAAGCAAAACAAAGCAAAACAACACAAAACAAAGCAACAGCAAAACAACACAAAACAAAGCAAAGCAAAACGACACAGAAAACAAAGCGACACAAAACAAAACAAAGCAAAGCAAAACAACACAAAACAAAGCAAAGCAAAACAACACAAAGCAAAGCAAAACAAATCAAAGCAAAATAACACAAAACAAAGCAAAACAACACAAAACAAAGCAATACAACACAAAACAAAGCAAAGCAAAACAACACAAAACAAAGCAAAACCACACAAAACAAAGCAAAGCAAAACAACACAAAACAAAGCAAAACAACACAAAACAAAGCAAAGCAAAGCAAAACAACACAACACAAAACAAAGCAAAGCAAAACAACACAAAACAAAGCAAAGCAAAGCAAAACAACACAACACAAAACAAAGCAAAGCAAAACAACACAAAACAAAGCAAAGCAAAACAACACAAAACAAAGCAAAACAACACAAAACAAAGCAAAGTGAAACAACACAAAATAAAGAAAAGCAAAACAACACAAAGCATAGCAAAACAACACAAAACAAAGCAAAGCAAAACAACACAAAGCAAAGCAAAACAACACAAAACAAAGAAAAGCAAAACAAAGCAAAGCAAAACAACACAAAGCAAAGCAAAACAAAACAACACAAAACAAAGCAAAGCGAAACAACACAAAGCAAAGCAAAACAACACAAAACAAAGCAAAGCAAAACAACACAAAACAAAACAAAGCAAAGCAAAACAACACAAAACAAAGCAAAACAAAACAACACAAAGCAAAGCAAAACAAAACAACACAAAGCAAAGCAAAACAACAGCAAAACAAAGAAAAGCAAAACAAAGCAAAGCAAAACAACACAAAGCAAAGCAAAACAAAACAACACAAAGCAAAGCAAAACAACACAAAACAAAGCAAAGCAAAACAACACAAAGCAAAGCAAAACAAAACAACACAAAGCAAAGCAAAACAACACAAAACAAAGCAAAGCAAAACAAAACAACACAAAGCAAAGCAAAACAACACAAAGCAAAGCAAAACAACACAAAGCAAAGCAAAACAAAACAACACAAAACAAAGCAAAGCGAAACAACACAAAGCAAAGCAAAACAACACAAAACAAAGCAAAGCAAAACAACACAAAACAAAGCAAAACAAAACAACACAAAGCAAAGCAAAACAACACAAAACAAAGCAAAGCAAAACAACACAAAGCAAAGCAAAACAACACAAAACAAAGCAAAGCGAAACAACACAAAGCAAAGCAAAACAAAACAACACAAAGCAAAGCAAAACAACACAAAACAAAGCAAAGCAAAACAACACAAAGCAAAGCAAAACAAAACAACACAAAGCAAAGCAAAACAACACAAAGCAAAGCAAAACAACACAAAACAAAGCAAAGCAAAACAACACAAAGCAAAGCAAAACAAAACAACACAAAGCAAAACAAAACAACACAAAACAAAGCAAAGCGAAACAACACAAAGCAAAGCAAAACAACACAAAACAAAGCAAAGCAAAACAACACAAAACAAAGCAAAGCAAAGCAAAGCAAAACAAAAAATAGAACAAAAAACACACTTACTTTAGATAACGTTAAATTGCATGCATAAAATACATCTCCATGAAAAGGTCTGAGACTCACAGGTATGAGATGTTTAAATGGTGAAAAGTCCTCCAGGAAAGATACAACAGATTGTTTTCTTTGAGATTCCTGTAAAACGAGGTAATGATTAGCAATGACAAAACTCATATAATAAAACAGTATTTATTAGAGATCGACTGATATTGGTTTTTGATGCTCGATGCGATACTGGTGATTTTTTATTTATGTGTCTGATAACTAATATTTGGTAACACTTTACAATAAAGTGTAATTTGTTAACATTAGTTAACAACATTAGTGAACATGAATTTACAATGAACAACACATTTACAACATGTATTAATGTTTGTTAATGCTAATTACGATAGTAAGTAATATATTTTTAAAATCTAAAGTTGTATTTGTTAACAATAGTTAATGCAATATGAACTAACATTAACTAACAATGAACAATTGTATTTTATTAGCTAACAGTAACAAACCTTAATACATGTTGTAATAAATATATTGTTCATTGTTAGTTCATGATACCTAATGCATTAACTAATGTTAACAAAAAGTGTTACCTATTATTTTTTACAAAATATTTTTAGAAAACTAAAACGGTGGACAGTCTACAAAGAATTCATTTGCAGTTTAAGTTGCAATATACACTTGTTCAAAGACCCTCACTTATGAAATATTTCAAATGTAAAGTCTTTTGTGTCTAACTTTATCGGTAAACACAATATTAATGAGCAGATAACCGATGAAGTGTAAAAGTGTAAATATTGGTTAAAAATATTGGTCAAACCGATTATCGGCTTATCTCTTCCATTTATACAAAACATTTCATATTTATTTTAACAATAACTCACACAATATAAGATAATTTCATAATCTATTCTAAATGTAACATACATGTTGCAGAATTAATCATTCTGAAGTTTAAACCATTGAAAATCAAACCATGCTCATAGACAAACAACAGCACCTCCTTAAAAAACCAGACAAAGCACTCACAGATACTGAAGTTTCATGTTGTTCTGAAAGGCTTGCCGAGAAATATATGTGAGCCGTGTGTTTGTTACAGTTCTGTAGATCAAGACAAGCATTCACATATGTTTATAATTTCCACAGATATAGAACATAACCCGATTTACAGTTCCTATACACTTTTAATACTCACAAGTTTCTAAGGTTGCGGAATAAGTTGAGATCTTTTTCATTAATGGATGTGAAACTGCTTTGATTTGCAATGTATCTGCAAAAAACAAGAAAAGCACATAAGAGTCATTCATGATTAAATACCAATAACACTTGCTAAAGGGTCTTGATTGCCAGATATGATTTGTAAATGTAATACTAGCAGCTAATTGCAAAATAGCCTACTAATTAAACCAACTCAACTGCATAAAATGAACACATGCAAACTCAACATTCAATAACAATTACAAATAGATTATTGCATAATAGTCAACAGCAACAAGAGAAGCATCACTGCAGTAGAGTATAATGTGCAAAAGTCATGTCCATAGACTCTCATAGCACAATACTCATTCAGAGGACAAATATAATTGCGTACTCTAGTTTGAACATGTAATCTTGCTTTGACACAACTCCAGTACATCACATAAATAAATCATGTCTGTATTCAATGGCACACAATGGTGATGGCACAAGAATTCATTGGCTGAATGTTTTTAGTGTGATTTTAAAGACACAACACAAGCATGATTTATATGATATAAAGACCTCTGGCAGCTCCATGTCTTTAATCAAGCTCTCCGTCATAACTCACATGTCTGTGATGTTCTCCATCTCTGCGTCGGTCTGCAGCATGGGAAAAGCCATGATACTGCGCTCCGCATCCACACAGGAGATCCTCACGCCAGTGCACGTGCAGAGCTCTGGACAAGCGGCACCGGGCCTCCAGAGCGCGAGCAGCGCCAGAAGAACCCAACCGAACCCGCAGCCCGCCATGCCGAAGCCACCCAATAGCAGGTCCTTGCCGCCAGATTTAAGACCCCTGAAACCCAACGCGACTTGGGTCCAGACACGGATCGGAGCACGCTACCGACCTTGTCTCCCTCACGCGCGTGAAGTGTCAGTATTCCTCTCGCCTCAGTATTTCTCTCTCCTCGGGTAAATAAGCGAGATGCTCTGGATGCGTTGAATGACGCGCGCGGTCTGTGCTCTGACAAGAACAGAAGACGCGCTCTGGAGAACTGCGCGTGCTGAAGAGAGCGCTGGATGATGCGCAGCGCATCTGAGGGGAGGAGAACACAAGAGATCATTCAAATTCCTTATTGATTATTGACAACATCCCAGTGATCCGAAAGATTTGAAGTATCTATCTATCTATCTGTCTATCTATCTATCTATCTATCTATCTATCTATCTATCTATCTATCTATCTATCTATCTATCTATCTATCTATCTAAAGGTTTAATTCTGTTTGCTACTGATTGGAAACCGTGTGCTAAAATATAGTTCAAAAATATAATTTTAAGATTAACACATTTATATTTCAAAACAAAATTCCATTAACATGATCTGATTAATCTTTAATAAAAAAAACTAAATATTTTACATTTTATTCGTGCTATTTTTTTTTAAACATTATTATTTTTTTTTTTTTGTGGAAACTCATAGTCGACATTTTAAAAATAGTAAAAAAAATATGCATCACATCAAACTGTTTAGGCCTACAGCACACATCGACTAATGGTCTGTTATTGTTTACAACGTGAGTCTGTGCTCAATAAAGGTGCTAAATAAAATTATGTTAAATAAAATTTGTCCTTGATATTTTCATTATGATCAAACTGCTTTATAAAACCAGTAAATAACTTGAGGCCTTGCTATAAGCAATTGCGAATAAATGCCTTTAGCCTTGACTATTTTCATTATATTAATAATAGCATGACCCAGGGGCGTAGATTCCAGGTGGGGTGTGTGTGGGGTTAGTAGCCACCCCCCAATAATAAAAACAAGCAATAGATACGGATTATATATGCATCATGCACTATATATCATACAATAATAGCAGCTTGGAAAAGATGAAATGTGGTCTTGGGGATCCTTAACGGCAGGAAGAATATCTAGGAATCAGGGCCATAATCACAATATACATTGAGGGGGACAATAATTTATATACTTGTTGCTTTTCTGCTGCAGTTCATTATGCACCGCTGTCTAATTGTCATTAAGTTGTTGCAGAAATAACATAAATTTTTTTTACATGTAGTAGTCTAACACCGCTCATCAATGTCATTTGAAAAATCAAATGAAATGCCAATCAGATCGATGAAGGTGGGACTCAAATTTAAGAAGCTGAGCAGGAACCTAGTGGATTATCCCAGTGCCACGCATCAGCAAGAAGTTCACTCTAACAAGAGTGTTATTGTCATGTAAGATGTAACTAAACACACAATATGTGACCACTGATTTATGAAAGAAATGTTGAACAGATCAACAGCAATTTCCAGTAGTGCAAACTATTCACTATTTGGCAAAATTATCCCATTTTGAATTGTATGTACAGTAAGTGATGTCATTCATCATCCATATGCTGTTACTTTTACTTGGAAAATAAAAATAGATATTTTATTCCATAAAATATCAGTTTACAGTGAATTACTTTTATGTTATATTAAAAATTATTTTATCTCTTTGGACCTTGACAGTAGTGCTCAGTATGAATGGTGTTTGTATGGAAAAGAGCAGTGTTAGGATTCCTGAAGAAAAGATTGTGTTAAGATTGTACTGAGCGGAAAAAACAACGAGAGACAACTTGAGGGCAGTAAATAATTTTGTGTATTTTCTTTTTGCTAGCCAGCTGACACAGTCATGCCATTTTACAGATACATCAGTGATTAAAAGAAATTCTAATTATATTCATCTTTTCTTTGAGACAGCAAGAAAAGATGACAGAAACAGGTGAATTGCTAGCAATGCAGACACAGTGTTTGTCTTGTACAGTGTGAACTTTAAAAATACATGCATCTTTTAAAACCAAAAATTATATCATTTTGGGCCTTTATCGCATTTCAAGCCTTTATTCATAAAATTATTGCATTCAGCACTGTTACAATATTAAAGGACCAAAGAGGACCATTATATTGTGACCTCAACACCCCTGACCCCTCACCCCCAAATGGTTTGAAATCCCACTGCTGCCATCTATCGGTGCCAGATGGTATTTAATTAAGGGCTGTATAAGCAGTAGATCACTGTTGTTATTGCTCATGCTTGAGGTTAGGGATTTGAGCAAACCCCTAACCTCAAGTATTTAACCTATTTACTTATTTATAAACAGTGTTTGTGCTATTGATACAGGTGTGCTATTACTTCTCCAAGTGATTGGACTTTCCCACGGAGCACAACAAAATGGGCCTGAAAAAACATTGAATGAGGGATCCAACTTGGTTCATTCATAGCAATGCACTTAACACCACTTAAAACTCCTTAACAACTGAATAGCAATGCCCTGACAACCTTTCACAACACCATAGCCTTGTGGCTGCAGGTTTATGCACTATTCTTATTTTCTAAAGAAAATATAAAAATCTAGTTAATATTGTCCAGGAAATAATATACATAAATAATTTTAATCAGTTTAATTTGATTTATTTAACACTGAAAACATTCAAGTAAAAGTAACAAAGAACAAAACAAATCAATTTACAAAAATAGAATACATGAGGTACTGAAATTTTGACCTAAAATGGGAGCATTTTTGATCTGCCGTCTACAGACTCAGAGAACCAAAGAGATATTGCATTCAAAATCCCGTTGCCAGAGTAAGTTCACAGTAAGTCAAGAAAGAATTGCTTATTTCCTCCGCTCATTCACTCGTTTCTGTATCTCACTACATTCTCTTTCTGAGAGCAGACTGGCACTCAACACGACTCCTCTGCCCGTCTGATCCACCTGTATGCTCATCATACAGCACATATCCACCAGCTCTTTCTGACAGTGCAGAATCCCATTGTCCACATCACTGCGTCTCACTGGGTCTTTCCTCAGCACTCGGGCCTCTGCTGCTGAGAAGCCAATGAGGTTAGTGAGCATTGCGTCACACAGATCCACATCCAGATACCCGGTCCCATCTGATATGGTGGCCCCCAGTTTCCAAACTCCACCACTACTGCGCAAGTTCCCCACCAATGTAACAATAAAGGCTTGTAGACGTAAAACCTGAACACTGGTTGGCGGCCAAGTGCCAGCCTGCAGAGTGCAGAGGTACCTGGGTATGGGTGCGTCCGTTATTGCACTAGCATTTTGCTTCCTATTTGAAACCGATTCATATTTAGACTCATACTTTGGAAATTCATCTAAGGATCTATTGTGGTGGGAGCTTCTTTCGCCAACAGGAGTTCTGGAGGCAGAATTTGACTGGATCTGGTTCAGTCCTCCAGTTTTGGGCTGGTTAGTATGGTTGTCCAAACTTGGTAAGTCTAAATCTGGAAATGTCTGTTGCTCAATTTTAATGTGTTCTCTTGTGCTAGGCAACACTACTGAATCTAAAGGGCACATCACGCTATCTAGCTCCTCTAATGGGATGTCATCAAAGTCCTCAGGAATTTCATCCACCATATTGTCCTCAAAGTTTTGTGGAACTTCATCAAAATCATCTGGAATGCTGTTGAAGTCATCATCTGGAATTTCAACCTCATTCCAGCTGTTGTCACTGGAAATGGGTGTCTCTTGTTGACGGAGGCTTAACTGGGAGCGTTGTGATTGAAGGTGAGGTGCAGATGGTCTGGAAAACACTTGCAAATTCAGGCTGTCGTAGCCGCTGTCAGCTACCTGAAAATCTTCCACAGCCTCCACACTGGCCAAGAGCTCCTGGTCATCCAGTTCCTCACCTTGTGGATGGTTTTCCTCAGGCAGACCCAGTGTCCCACAAAGCAGTCTACTTTGACAGTATATAGGCAAGAGCTGTTCCACCTCCCCTCCCAACACCTTCACATTCTCTGCCTTCAAGAGCAACACCCCGAGACGAACAACGATAGGCCCAACTATCTGTAGCTTCGTGCCGGGTGGCAGGTTGGTACTCAGGGCTGGGATGGGCCGGTACTCCATACCCTCCAGACTGTGCACCCCATCCGTAAGCTGCAGCATCAACATGCGAGTGGGCTTGGCCTCCCATGGCCTCTGTGTTTCCTGCGTAACCGCGGAGACTTGTTCGTTGGAGCAGTCAGTGCCCCGAATGCGCTGCAGTTGAGTGTAAGCAGGCTGGCTGATATCCATTAGAGAGTCCATCTGAACACAGTAACAGCTGTTTAGTTCTGTCTTCTGGGCCTCTGAGATGCCTGCAGGGAGCACTGGGTGAGCCAGATCTCGCAGGTCTGTTAGTAACCATTGCTCCAAGACACGTTGATTGAGCAGGGCCCGGGGCACAGCTTCTCTCTCCGCCTCCTCCTTTATCCAGTTCACACAAGCATCCAGCCAGGCAGGAGGGACCTGGATGTGCCATTCAGAGTGCAGCCATGCCTGGGTAACCTGGACTTCACTCACTGTGGACATCTTCTCACTGTCCCAAACACCACGGTCTGAACTTCTAAATGGAGAAAGAGAAACATTTTGTTGTTATTTAATTATTAATTAAAAATGATCACATTTAACCAAAATGTTTATTTAATATTATATAGGGATATAATCCTATCCCACTGATATAGGGATGCAAGCTCATGAGATGTGAAAAAGGTGAGAAAGTCATAGCAGGTGTTCCAGGGGTATATTTACAGTTCATTTGTTTGTTATATTTTGTTGTATTATCTTTTTATGTGTTTAAGTTAACTTAAAGTACACATTTCAAGAGATTTTATAAGAAAAATGTAGGACTTGTATGAAACTAAGGGCAAATTATCTTAAAAAAATGTGACTTTATCAAAAAGGTGAGTAGCCTGTATCCCTGAATATTAAACTGAATTTATGATGATGCAACATACAATTAACACTTAAAACATTTATAAATATGCAAATGTTAATATTAAGCTTACAGATTCAATTTGACAATTTTAACATAAACTTGAAATACTATGGAACATAAAAAAAATAATTAAAATAACTTGTACTAAAATTAATTAAAATGCATACTATACATTTTTTTATTTAGTTAACATTACCTTTACAGTGCAGACACTACATGGCATGTTCAAGTGAAATACCCTTTTAAAAACAAAACAAAAATAATATAGTAAAACGTAAAATAATATTAACAATATAATAACACATAGCATAATATAAATTATTCATATTCTTAATTAGCATACTATATAATTTACTGATTACTATTCTATATTGTAACCTACTATACTATATAGTATTATACAACTTACTAAACTATAGACAACAAAAAAAATCGAGTAATTCCACGTTTATTCTGGCGCAGGTTACAATGTGCGCAATATGAGGTCGCCAACATTTTACAGACGACTTGCTCTAATAAGTAAATCGCTGTTATAATTTTGAGTACAGACTTTTTGCTTCTTACTTACGGCGACTAATGATGTTCTTGAGGATTAACTCTTTAAGAAACTTCACAGTTGAGCGATATCAAACAACAACTGTTTTCCAACAGAATCGGATCAGCTAGTCGGCTCCGCTCATTTCTGTTTGCGTGGCCGGGAAAGATTGACGTCTACATTAGCCAATCAATCTCCGTGCCTCTACTTTAGTTTCATTTGTGCCGAGGTTTGGACCAATCAGGGCACGTTTCTTCCTTGGAGGGAGGCGCTTTCATTGGCCAAAGCTTCATTGGCGTAACCAAGAAACTGTGCGTCATCGTTGCTGTTACGAAAGGGGGAGTACGACGAGTAGAACAGGTCGGTTGCTAATACTGATGCAAAACTAGTTTCATTATTGTTTTTACACAGTTATCTACATATATTCTGAAATTAATCGTAAATATTCCATATTCGTTTCCATGCACATGGTTAGTCTTCGCAACTTGCATTGTTTTTTCTTTGCTAGAAAGCTAGCGTCAGCTCTGTTAGCTAACGGAAGCTAATAGCCTTGATAAGCTCTCATCTACTGCATTTATCATGTTCATATTTTAATTATTTAGTTTTATTTCTTAACAAGGAGGCATTTTAAACCCCATAAATTGCAATGTACTGTTTAAAATTGTATTTAGGTGTTGTACGGTAATTAGCTATCTAGCTGTAGCTTCCTGAAACCATCTATTGTTTATTGGCCAGTTAGGAAACCGATCCACTACAGGAAGATAGTGAGCAGCGAGTTCACTTGAGAGTTTTGCTGTGTCTCAAATCAAAGTGAGCTCCATAACGAGCCAGTATGTTTAGGCATAGACTTCGTCGAAAGGTGCCCCAAAGGTGCCCCTTCGTCGTGGTGCCCCAAAAGTATGTACCTCAAAGGATTTATGGACACACTAAGTGTTGGTTTGTTTTTCAACGCTTTACCAGACAGTCAGTATTAGTTAATAATTGTAGGTTAACTGTAAGGTTTTTTTGTTTTTGTATTGAAGAATCACTTTGATTTCTACTTTTGTGATATAGCCTATAGTTTTTTTTTTTTTTACCCCTTCCCCCCAATTACCACTCCTTAGGTCCTGGTGGTGGTGGCGGTGAGGTTACTCTCCTCAATCCGGGTGGCAGAGGACTAGTCTCAGTTGCCTCCACTTCTGAGACTGTCAATCCACACATTTGATCCACAATCCACTCATTGTGCAGGACACCACAGAGACTCCCTGCATGTGGAGGCTCATGCCCACAATGCCTATAGATTTCTTAATGTTACTTATAGGCCTACAAAGATCTGATACACATAATTAGGGCCCTTAGGAGTTTACCTAATATATTACTCCTTATTATCCTGTAGTCATGAGTGTGCTCGATGGACAAGAGCACTGTTTATTTCGATGAGAAAAATAATATTATAATACACTAAGCTTGGGACTAGTATCCTTATCTGGTTAAATACAATTTTAATTTTTTCATTTGTATTTTTCCTCAGGCATTCATTAGGACAGAGAGAGCTGTTCATCTTCACTCACTGTAGATAGATAATGGAGCCAGAAAACGACTTGCATGAAGAGGAGACCACATTCAGCAACAAAGATAGTAACGGTAAGATTTAATGAGTTTATGGTCAACATGAATTTAAAATTGACCTAATTTAGTTTTGTAATACACGTTTTCTGGTCTAATCGTGCACACGTAATTTTTCTTGTTGAATTCTTTGCTCCACTCTGAAATACTGCACATTACATATACTATGTAGTTGCGAATGCGTTGTGAATGTTTACCTGAAGAAGGACTGCTTTCTTTGAAGTGAATCTGAAATTCACGATATGCTAATTAGAGTGTCCATTTGTGGTTGTACTAATTTTCACCTTTATTTCCACTCAGGTAAGCGTTCTGCTGAAGACATGGAGGAGGACAAGCCCTATAAACGGTCCAGAAATTCAGATGATATGGTAGAGCTCAGAATCCTGCTACAGAGCAAAGTAAGCCCCTAAATATTCTGTCACCATTGGGGTTTGTTTCTCCAACTGTATCTCAATGCTGATTGGTCCTCTCTTCAGAATGCCGGAGCAGTGATTGGAAAGGGTGGGAAGAATATTAAAGCTCTGCGCACAGATGTGAGTACTCTTCTGTTTGGCTTGCGCGTTCTCACTTATCTGTAATACTAGGTTACTTTGGCATCAAACGGTAATATCTTTGAGAACCAACAATATTTTTACACTCGTCTTTGTCCTAGAGAAAATGCATTTTCTGCAACTGAGTTGTATGTTGTTTGGAAAGTAGTGCTTTTATATCATAGTAAGAGTCCTTTGCAATGAAGTACATACCCCTTGTTCTACTGTGCTCTTTAATTAATCACAGAGTATATCAAATGTGCCAATCATTGATACAGGCTGAAATAGTATTATTTGGCCTAATACATATTCTCATAATCTCTGTTCATCTCCTGTCCTCCATTCTCCTCCAACATTATGAGATTTGAAAATCCAACTGAAAGTTTTTCCAATTAAAAAATGTATTCCTCTTCCACTCCCTCTCCCCTTTTCCTTGTTTATTTTTTCTGTCCATTTTTGGCCAATTCCCATATTCTGGATCGACTTGTACCGCCCACCTGCATTGCCGCCTGAACTCCTGACTCCCTGGTTGGCCACACCAATAATCCCGCCCTTCCTAATGGGCGGCTTACTTGATTGACATCTGTGTGCTTGATTGCGCTGGGTGCTTGGCCCCGCCCCCTGCAGTACAATGCCACTGTGTCAGTCCCAGACAGCAGTGGGCCCGAGCGGTACGTGCCACTCAGATACTCCAAACCTCCAAGTCATATCAGCACTGTTACTACCAATATCAGAACTGTTTTAGCATCCTTAATGTACAAAATACTGCCATAAAAAAACCTCAGTGTGATGCTGTCATGACTATCAATATTTTGAAATACTGTGATGCTATATTAAAATGCCTTTTCTGTCATATAAGGAAGCCCTCTCCCACCCTGTCTCCCTCTCCGTCCACTCTAAAACAAGAAATTTTATTTTTTTGAACCTCTGGGAAATTTACTTCCTCCCATTTAAAGTTTTCTTGTTAATACTAAGATAAATTAAGTTATTGGGGGTGAAGGGTCAGCGCAAATATATACATTTTCTCCCTTTTTTGTTTGTTGTATTGTTTTACAATGATATTTGACTTGTTCTGGTCCCCCAAGAAGCTCTGTTCACTGAATCATCTTTGCACTGCTACTTCCATTCCGTTCATCTGTCTCAGCTCTTTCTATCTCCTCTGTAGTGGATTAGGAACAACTCCTTCATGTTCATCTCTTCCATGTGCTCTCTCTCTCTGTGTGTGCACTTTGTCACCCCTCTGTCACATTTAAGGGTTAGTTCACCCGAAAATATAAAAATTCTCTTTTCACCCCTCATGTCATTCCAAACCCGTTTGACTCCCTTTTTCTTCTCTTCCATGGAACACTAAAGGAAATGTACTTTAAGGCAGAATGTTAAATACTAGCTGGATTTCCATCCAAATGTTTTGCATTGTTTATGTGCATTTCTGAAAATTGGACTACAGAAAATACGAGTCGTTTCGCATTTGCATCCACTACGTCAGACGCATTATCTTGAGGAAGTCGCCTTGTCATCATGGAGCAGCTGAATAACCTCCTTGCTTTGGGGCGAGTTCTATTTGCAGGATTTGAGCAATTGTACCTTGTTTAATTAAATGCTGACAGAAGACGTCACAGAGCAAGAGTAATATCTGATATAATGAGGGCTAAATTGTACGCCGCTAGCCTCCGCATACCAGGGAGCGCCCGCAACTGTTTTTGCGGATTGTGAGGACCCTCTTTAATGACCAGCTGTGAGTTAAACGCTTCCGAATGCCAAGAAATATATTTGAAGAGTTGTATGCCACGGTCTGTCATTTTGTTGAGCCAGTCTCATCAAGCTTATGGCACACTCAAACACAAGCACGGATGGACAAAACATGTCCTCCTTTTGCAAATAAACCATTTCTATCATCTTGATGTGCATTTTAACTAATTCAAATCTCTAGAAAATCTATCTTCTCCTAGTGCATTTAATTTTAAGTGAATTTTTAAGTTTATTCGCATATCAAGCGTTTCCATTCAGGATTTCTTACGTGCAGTTTCAAAATGTAGATGGAAACCCAGCTACTGACAGCCTCGGTCACCAATCTGAGAGGCTTTTTTTGTTCCAAGGAACAGAAGTCATTTGGGTTTGAATAGACATGAGGGCAAGTAAATGATGACGGGGTTTTCTTTTTTGGGTGTATATTCCTTAATTCCCTGGCATCCCTCTTTCTCACTATATGTCTGAACTTCCCTGTATCTTGACATTTCAGCAACTGGAAGGAGCTTCAGTTTGTTTTTCTGTGTTTTTTCACTCCCCTTTGATATAAACTACATGACACTCTTTGGGATCAGTTTGTTCCCTCTCTTTAAATCAACAAACAGAAACGCTGAGTGTTTTCTTCAAGCTGTTTGAATGTCTAATATCGTCTTTTCTTGTGGAATGCAATTCGTTGCTTTGGCAGAATCCTAAGCATCAGCGCCGATATTCCCACAGTAGCTGGGATATTGCTGAAGATCATACCGACTCTGGAAGAGGTGAGTTTTCATAAATTTGGAATATGAGATAGGAGGATGGGTGGGCAGTTGATTAGTGTTTTTTTTTGCTTGGAATAAAGATCACAATAATTTTTTACGATTTTGAAGAAATAGTTTTTTATTTTAGTGATTTACAAAACCTGAGCATTAAATAACAGAGTAACATTCAATTTAATAATGGTTCTAACAAAATATTAGTCTCTGCTTTTAGTCTATTAAGAAAAATGCAATAAACCAAAAGAAGGAAGTGTAAGTTGTAAATCAAAAACATATATCAATGTCCCACAAGAGGGTGCAACAAAAATATTGTAAACCAAAGAGCACTGTTATTGCAAAAAAAAAAATCCTGAAAATCCCCATTCATATTCTAACTTGAAAAGTGAAGTAAAAAGCAGTCCTCATGCCTCCATGCAACATGCTTAAGGCACATTCATGCATATGAGCAGGGACGCTGGGCATCTTTCTTTTGGTGTTTTTCAGAGTCAGTAGAACGTCTCTTTAGTGTCCTAAGTTTTATAACTGCGACCTTAATTGCCTACCGTCTGTAAGCTGTTTGTGTCTTAATGGCCTTTCCACAGGTGCAATTTAATTTGGATTTTTATTATTTTTTTATTTTAAAATACAGTGTCCTGAAAAAGTTTATTTTTTGCTGAGTTTATATATATATATATATATATATATCTATCTATATCGATCAGCCACACCATTAAAACCATATTAAAGCCTAATATTGTGTTGGTCCCCCTCATGTCACCAAAACACCGCCAACCCGCATCTCAAAATAGCATTCTGAGCTACACAATATTAGACCGGTGGTTTTAGTGTTGAGGCTGATTGGTGTATTTACAAAAAAAAAAGTAAATCTAATGCAAAATAAAACTACTAAAATGATTGGCAATGTTTACCGTGTGATTATTAGATGTACATTAATACTACTTTGATGCTGTCAGAATGTCTGAATGCCCATAACTGATATTGGGCTGTATTTACACGTCGCACAGATCAAACATTTTGAGAGAAACCATTTTTGTCCCATCTGCTTATACATTAACAACTGTGTTTACCTTAATATTCTGTTAAGAAGGGCATTTTGACACAAAAGCATTTGGCTGTTCACGCACACAACTGCATTTATCATGGGACATGAGTGCACAGGCAAACATACTCATACGAGTGTTTGAAAGTAGCCAGCTGAAGTCAAACAGTGCGTAGCTACCGAATTGAGTCACGCTTTAAAAATGCATCTCAAAGCAAATTCCAAAATTCTATTTGACCGCATAACATAGGCATGGAACAAGAACGTTAACATACAGGTGAAACTCGAAAAATTAGAATATCGTGCAAAAGTTCATTAATTTCAGTAATTCAACTTAAAAGGTAAAACTAATATATTATATAGACTCATTACAAGCAAAGTAAGATATTTCAAGCCTTTATTTGATATAATTTTGATGATTATGGCTTACAGCTTATGAAAACCCCAAATTCAGAATCTCAGAAAATTAGAATATTACATGAAATCAAAAAAAAAAAAGGATTTTAAATACAGAAATGTCGGACCTCTGAAAAGTATAATCATGCATATGTACTCAGTACTTGGTTTGGGCCCCTTTTGCATTAATTACTGCCTCAATGCGGCGTGGCATGGATGCTATCAGCCTGTGGCACTGCTGAGGTGTTATGGAAGACCAAGATGCTTCAATAGCGGCCTTCAGCTCTTCTGCATTGTTTGGTCTCATGTCTCTCATCTTTCTCTTGGCAATGCCCCATAGATTCTCTATGGGGTTCAGGTCAGGCGAGTTTGCTGGCCAATCAAGCACAGTAATACCATGGTCATTGAACCAGGTTTTGGTATTTTGGCAGTGTGGGCAGGTGCCAAGTCCTGCTGGAAAATGAAGTCAGCATCTCCATAAAGCTTGTCTGCTGAAGGATGCATGAAGTGCTCTAAAATGTCCCGGTAGACGGTTGCGTTGACTCTGGACTTAATAAAGCACAGTGGACCAAAGTCCTCTTTTCGGATGAGAGCAAATTTTGCATCTCATTTGGAAACCAAGGTCCCAGAGTCTGGAGGAAGAATGGAGAGGCACACAATCCAAGATGCTTGAAGTCCAGTGTGAAGTTTCCACAGTCTGTGTTGGTTTGGGGAGCCATGTCATCGGCTGGTGTTGGTCCACTGTGCTTTATTAAGTCCAGAGTCAACGCAGCCGTCTACCGGTATATATATACTATATAACTATATAATATATTAGTTTCACCTTTTAAGTTGAATTACTGAAATTAATGAACTTTTGCACGATATTCTAATTTTTCGAGTTTCACCTGCACATAGCTGAATCGTTGTCATTTAGGAATAAGATTGTGCATATCTAGTTGGAATTATAAATTGTTTGCAATTTCTGAGTCAGTAGATTTGAGTGTGTGTGTGATTCGAGTTTTAATCCAGGGACTGCTGATTGACTCCAGCTAGGTCTTCTGAGCAACCAAATTGGCCAAATAGTCACATGGAGTAACCTCCTCATGGTCGCTATAGTGTGGTTCTCTCTCCCTGTGGAGCACGTGGTGAGTTGTACGTGGATGCCACGGAGAATTGATGGTTTCAGGTGTGGAGGCAACTGACATTCATCTTCCACCACCCAGACTGAGGCGTCACTACGCCACCATGAGGACTTGGAGCGCATTTGGAATTAAGCGTTCCAAATTGGGGAGAGAGAAAAAATAGCACCTGGTTTAACTACATTTTTAAAAATTGATGATATATAGTCACCAAAAAGGAAGACTAAAATACAAAATGTGAATGTGGATCAGGAAATTTGGGATGGAGGGGTTCACTTTATAATACCGCTAATCAAAGTCAACTAAAAAGAAAAGCCTTGTTTGGATAAAAAAAAAAACGATACTAAGTAAATAAAATAGTATTATTTATTTTTAATGCATTTGTTCCATTGTGATTTTTGAGCTTTTTAAGTTTTCTTAGTTATTACAGAAATATCGTTATTAAAGTTTTAAAAGTATTGTGATAAAAATATTTAATAATAGCACTCAACCCTAGATGCATGATATTTGAATGTTAAAATGTGATTCTCTTTTCTGACTGGTTGGAGCAGTATCAGCATCATAAAGGGGTGGACTTTGACTGTGAGCTGAGGCTGCTCATTCATCAGAGTCTAGCCGGAAGCATCATTGGTGTGAAGGGAGCCAAGATTAAGGAACTCCGTGAGGTAAGATGCCAGTACAAGAATTTTCACAATGCAATTAATTTCCTGCAGTGGTCACTTTTAGTTTTGACATTTTCTCAGACAATGCATAGCTAAACTGTCAATTATTCTATTGCAGAGCACCCAGACCACCATCAAGCTATTCCAGGAGTGCTGTCCTCAGTCCACTGACCGTGTGGTGCTCATTGGAGGCAAAGCAGAGCGAGTGGTGCAGTGCATTAAGACCATGCTCGAGCTTATTGTAGAGGTCAGATGAACAACATTTGGAATGGAATACTAGTGTACTGTATAAAGTACAGTTTAGAGTGTGCACTAGGGGTTGCATGACTAATGATTTTTAATTGTCAACCTTTACATAGATGTATTTAAAAAAAATTATGTAGCTGTATGTCATCAGACATTGGTTGCCATGGAAACATGCATACTAGTTTGACACTTGAGGGGAATTTAATGACAGATTGTCCGAGCATTGTTTTGTATGTGAACGGATGGGATGAAATAAATAACAACCATAAAGTGATCTCCTCTTAAACAACTTTTTATTAGAAGTATGCCACAATATGTAGGCATTCTTCTAGCTGTAACGTAGGTAAAAGTTAACATAACTTAGCCTAGACTTCCTGTAGCTGCAGGTGGTTCCCCGTCATCTTTTCAGATGGTTTTAGGCAGACATGCGCTGTTGCATGCAGACGAAAATGGGAATGCATTCCGTCATGTCAGTGGACTCCAACTTGAAGCACTTTTCAGTGTTTCCCCACAGGATTTGTGAGACTGCGGTGGGTGGACCCCGAACCCTCTAGGGGGGTCCGGGAGCATGGTCCGGCGTAAGAAACTTTTGTATGTTTAAAGTTGAATGCGTCAATCTTGTGTGCTTTGACTGCAAAATTAAGAGGCTAAATCTATAAAGAACTTTGTGCTCTTGTAAACAATTTTGTGCTCTAGGTGTAACTTAATCATAAACACATTGGTTGCATAGATATGAATGGTCATGACATGGCAAAAAAAAGTCACCCCACAAAGCATGGTAAATGAGGCAGAGTTTCACAAATGGTCAAAACACAAAACTAACTAGAGCAATCATTTGAACCATCAAAGAAATAAAGCAAAAGTGGTTACATGTGTTGAACTGTTTTATGTTTTAGAAAATAAAAAATACACTGGATGAGGAGAGCACATAGCCTTTTCCCTGTTTAGCTTTGTAGTAGAAAAATGTTGGTGGTCGAACCAAATATATTTGGGAAGTATTCCATCAGGTCATCAGACTCCAACTTAAGTGCTTGACTGTTGCAACCGTCACTGAATCGTGTTCCTGAAGGAGCCAAAGAAATAGAGATTGCATGAGGAAAGGCATTGGGAAGCAGGAGACTAATATTGATAGAAAATAAAAACATCACCCATGCCTCCCGAACCTCTGTCCATCATTATTATCATCAATTCAGTGCAATAACAGACATGAGCTTGTCTTTTATGTTGTTTGACATGTAGTCACAAATTAACTCTCCCTTTGCTATGTGCGCAAGTTCGTGAATTAATTTCGGGATTGTAGTTTTAGTCTGGGACAATGGTCATTTGGTTGATGCATTCAGTCTGCGATCAGTTCTGTAGTGTGAGCTTGGCTTTTAGTATATGCATCTGACTGTTTGTTTTTAACATATCACTCTGTCTTTTGCATGCACATTAGAGCTACTGTGCTGCCACTGTTTGATTTTAAATCCGAATCGATTCTGAATTTTTCAGAACCATTCGAGAGAACCACGATGCATCTGAGAAGCAATGTTTTTTTTCTCTCACCCTTACTATATACAGCAGAAATGGTAATAGTATGCTATTCTGAAATACTTCTCTCTCTCTCTCTCCAGGCTCCCATTAAAGGTCGTGCTCAGCAGTACGACCCCAACTTCTACGATGAGACATATGACTACGGTGGCTTCAGCACGATGTATGAAGAACGGGGGCGTCGGCCAGTTGGAGGCTTCACTTCGAGGGGGCGTGGAGGTGGGTTTGACCGTATGCCCCCCAGTGGAGGTCGCGGTGGCCACCATATGCCACCGAACCGGAGAGACTATGATGACATGAGTCCACGCAGGGGCCCCCCTCCACATCAAAGAGGAGGGAGAGGAGGGGGCCGCCCCCCACGTAACATGGGAGGACCTTCCCATCATAGGAGAGGGTGAGCCACATTTTCATCTACTATTCCTTTAAAAAGAGGTACATTAACTAGCAGGGATGTAAACTACTCACCTTTCAGCGAAATTCACAGTTTTAAAACCCAAATTGGTCACTTTTGTAATTCGTGCAAGTCCAAAGAGTTTAGGACTCCCTCGTGATTCCTTACAGCAGAGACCAGTCGCTTGCTTGAAAACAGCAGTCCTACCGAGGTAGATCACTTGATTACAGCTACGACCGATCGCGTGCTTAGCTACAGCAGTGTGCACACACTGATTTTGTGTCTGACAGGAATGAAGCATGAAGGGCTGTGAAGAAGCAGCACTTGCGAAATCTCTCATTTATAAACAAACTGAATCACTTGGTATGTGTACTAACCGACTGAATGAGAGGGGCATGTTGTTTGTTCACTTTGGCATCGGTACGTGAGTCTAACTTGTTCATGAAGGAGAGAAAGTGGCGGAAGAGCTAGTAATGTGTAAAAGTGACTGATGTTTATACACGCTTGGGAACTTTCACGACTCATATCAGCACTGATGAATACATTGAAGTCTATGTAGTGACGCGTCACCGCAGTCTCTGCTCCAACTTTACACAATTGTGTAAAGGGATCAATGGAACGGAGGTGGCGAGAACCGGCTTTTCAATATAAATAATATTTTAATGAGAAACTTAAAAGACAACATAAACACACACATGACGGACATGTCCGTAAACGATCTCTCTCTCCCGCACGACACCCTGCAGTCGACCTTTATACCTTGGAGGCTTGATTAGCCTAATACGGGACTGGGTGTGTATGATCACGAAAACATTTTCACAAAAGTTTTTGCCTCACAAATTATGTCTTTGAGAGTACAAAGCAACAAGAACAATTTAAAAACTATCCAAAAGTATGAAGAGATATTGAATGTCTCATTTCTTTTAATAAATATTACCTTCTTGTTTATAAGAATCCAGAGATCCCAGTTATTGAACTACAGTAATTACATTCACCAAGAAAACGCTAAGACCTTAACGACATAAGACATAAACGAGTCCTCTTTTTACTTTCTGCAATCAAAGCAATTACCATTTTTTTCTCTTCCAATTAGGCCTACATGTTTTCATTGCACATCTCCCAGTTTCTTGTTAAGGAAACTCGTAAAATCACCCACGTGATGCTTTTTGCAACGCTTGTCATGCAGAGGGAAAAGCTCTGTTTTACGCTGTCGTTGAGCAGTGTTGACAATGCGACAAGTCTGGTGGAAGCTGCTCTACGATGATATGCTTTCATTGTAATGTCTTTCTCAGAAAATACTTTCTCAGCAGTTTAAATACTGTAGGAAAGTTATTGATCTGGTTTTTTATAATGCTTAATTATTCTACTGAAGTCATTGTAGACATGCAAATTGTAATAAAGAAGGTAAGGACACTATTAAAACTGACTATTTTTGTTGTCTTTTTGGATGAAAAGTCATGCTCAGCAGTTCACAAACTGAAGAACAATTTTAGATCTGCTTTGTTATTATAATGCTTAAACACTATAAAGTCTCTTGGCAGATTTCGGTCATTAAGAACTCAATGATTCAATGACTCGCTCATAGCACTGAAGACTCATTTTTCGCCACCTAGTGACATCTATAGAATGGATTACTGAAGTGATCGGTTAATAAATCTGAACAAATTTCTGAAACGGAAGCAAGACACCAAAAATACCCTTTAATTTTGCAGCTAATTCTGCTCAAGTTTGCAGTTAATTTGCTATACTTAAATCATTAAAATGGCTGGAATTGGTGCTTTTAATTTATTCTTTACAAAAATATCACTGTAAAAAGACATATGTGGATCAGTGATTCTCTCACCTTTTTTTGCCTCATAAATTTGCATCCCTGAACAAGGGTTAGAAAGGTACTATAGCAACCACCCAGAAGATTTAAGCAACCACATAGAAATGGCCTGGTATATGCCATTCATTTTCACCATTCATATTAATTGATATTCATGAATTAATTGAGTCTTAATGTTGGATGGCAATATATGTCTTTTTATAGGGATGACCAATACTCCTACAGCTCCCAGCGTGGCCAAATGGATGAGAGACGACAGTAAGTTCTTCATCTGGATCAATGTAGTTTTGGGGTTTATCATTTGTTTTTCTTCAAAAGGTTCAAAGTTTTTGCTGCTTTTGTGTTTGCTTAATTTCTAATAGATGGACAACATATCAAATGTTATGCCTTTTTTATGACACTGTTTTCTTCATATTTATTTGTACCTTTTAAACATAACTATTTTCTCTCATAAAAAGTACTGTGAAAAAGAATGGCATTTAGCAGCAGTCATGTTACATTATAATTTGTTATTGTCAGTTAATCGTTGCTTGTCATATTTGCATTGCAGTAATTGTTTGCCTTTCCTTTTTTCAGTGGAGAAAGGAGAGGACGCAGTGATCGTTATGGAGGCAACATGGTTAGTACGCAGTGTTACACATGTCCTGCAGGCAGTTTGCTTGCATTATAAGTACAATTTTGTAATCAAGGTTTCTTTAGATGAGATTATGCAAAAAAATCTGCAATTTTCCCGGCTTGTATAGCTAATGCGCATGCGCGTCCTCAAGTTGATTGACAGGTAATGTCTGTATCTAAAAAGTGATTGGCTTTTTTACATGTAGGGTGGGACTTCCTCTTCTACATCCATTGGGCATTCCAATTTCTCCCATTCATTTTAATAGAAGTAACCCATCTCTGCTAACTAGGACTTAGGACTGACTGAATAGCTAGGGACTCCTTGAATGATTTCTGTGTAAATTGTCTGAAAACATTGTGTTTGTGTGTAAATATAATTCTTATGGTCTGTTCTCTCTTGTGTTTCAGGATGATGGATATGGTAGGTTTTTGTTTAAATCTTTGTCTTTCCTAATTTTATTTGTGAGATTTAAAGGAGAGCTTTTAGCTGCTCTCTTTAAGAGTAGTGGTACTGGTACTGTAATTTATTTCCCCCAAAACAGACAATAATTCATCTTGGGATTCCTATCATTCTGGTAAGTGTCCTAGCCTGTAATCAAGGCATAAGAAAGTTCACCCTCTGAATCTCAAATTATCATCGATTTCACTTCACATTCTCGTTTCACTGATGCTCAGGTGGAAGGGGTAGTGATATTGGAGGCCCTGTTATAACCACACAAGTGACAATCCCCAAAGATGTGAGTACAGTGATCCATACATTCTGGCCATGTGATGCTGTCCTAATGCCAAGTCCCTACTTCTAAATCACATTCGTTGAACTCGCCCTGCTGTGATTCTCAGTTGGCAGGATCCATCATTGGTAAAGGGGGTCAGAGGATCAAGCAGATTCGTCATGAGTCTGGAGCGTCAATCAAAATCGATGAGCCCCTGCAGGGTTCTGAAGACCGCATCATCACCATCACAGGAACCCAAGACCAGATCCAGAATGCTCAGTACCTGTTACAGAACAGGTATGATACAAACTTGCTGTCTACTCAAACATGAAGGGTACTTTCACTTGGCCATTGTGTTCTTACTGATCACCAATGAAACTATTTGACACACAACGACTTTTCTACCACAATTGTTGAAGCAATTGCAACTGCTTCCCATTTTTAACTCAATCATACTTTCATATAGTGCCGGTCAGGATTTATATTTTGCAGATGCGTTTAAGGAGCCACGTGTGAATGAAATGTGTAATCTGATCAAGACGCCTAAATAGGCCCTTGAGTTCATGCAGTTAAATTTCAATGTTGCTTGTACTGCAGCATAATGGCTTGTCTGCTCTCCCACTTTGTCTTTCCAGTGCTCTACACCTCTTGGGCCGCCAGAGCTAACCAGCCACCTTCCTCAGGATATCCATCCAATTGAAGCTTGAGTCCTCGCCACCATATGATAGATTACACATTACAAATCCTCCTCGCCTGTTACCTAGAATCCCTCATAGAATACAAGCCCGAGCCCTCTGGTTGTCTTCGATTGTGGGTTTTGTGGGGTTGTTTTTGTTTTTCTTCCTTTTTTTATATATATATATGAATCTTAATTTTATATGGGTCAACTTTCATGTACTTCACATAAACTCCTTGCATCGGGTAAGCAGATAGCTGCTTTTCAACTGGATGTTTGTTTTGATTTGATATTGGAGTTCTTTTTTGTTAGGATGATTGTTGTGTGAGTAATTAAATGTATTTTCCATCATTTAAAAAGCTCACTCCAAAATTTACACATGTACATGCAGGAGTTTGAAATTCATTCTTTAGTGCTAATTTTCTTGTTTTCCAGAGAGCTCAAAAACAGAATTGAGTAAAATAGGGAATGACATGTAAATATCCATTGGAAAATGATTACTATGGACAAAAGAAAATGAAAGAGTCTCTTCCATGTGTGTGCTGGTTTCCCCTCAGAAATACAGAGAAGATTTTCACCAGGTACTGAAGCCTTGCAGTACTACTTTGTACATCTTTTCTCCCGTCTGTTGCTCTGTTTTTAAAATCTAGTGATTTAAGGAATTTGCTCTACCTCTGGAATTTTTGTAGGTCTGCCATCCAAATGAATGCCCACAAAAAGTCTGATTTTTAAAAAGAGAGGATAAAAAATATTTGAAGTTCTTTTAGACTGTGTTTGCATCAGAGCAGGACAATAATTCTCACTCCCCCTTTCCTTTTTGTTTTATTTTTTTTTTACGCAAACTGTCACTAACTTTCAACCAGACACATTTGTAGAGTTTGTCATTTGTCTGAAATAAAGGACATGCCATTTTTTCCCAGCGTGATGGTCTATAATTGTCTATAAGCTTCACTTGATTCTGCAAAGCACTCTCCGTCATTATCTTTGTTAGTGTTTCCATCCGTTTTGTTTTTAATTTTACGAGCAATTTAGTTGTATTTAGGTTTCTCTCATCTCACTTTGTAAGTCAAAAAGTAATGTATGATGTATTTAAACCATTGTGAAATATCATTAAAAAATGTTTATACATTTAAAGTAATATACTGGGTTCAGTACAAGTTGAGCTCAATCGACAGCATTTGTGGCATGTAGTTTATCACAAAAGATAATTTCGACTCGTCCCTTTAATTTAAAATAAAAACTCAAGGTTACAGTGAGGCACTTGGAATGGAAGTGAATGGGATACATTTTTGGAGGGTTTAAACAGAAATGTGAAGCTTATTTTGTAAAAACACAATTATTCTGTTTAAACTTGTGTATTATTTGAGCTTGTCGTGGCAACGAAGTTGTAAAATTTGCTATCTTTACACAGAAAAGGTTATTTTATTATTTCACACTAAAATCATCATGTGGAAACAGGCTTACAGTCTACTGCCATTTGCACATGCTACTGAAAGTTGGCACATTCATTTTTAAACAACGCTTTGGCATAGTAAGGTAAACTTAAATGCATGCAAAGAATGCTGCATTGACCCAAAATTAATAAACTCCCATTTAGTCTTTAGTTGAGCTTTAAAGAAATACTGGATACAAAAACTGAAAACAGATTAACAACAGAATTGCATGTGCCGCTGAATTTAGTGGTATGTATGGTTGTTAGTGGCACAAGCCGTTTCTGGATCCATACAGTATGAAAGTTTCATTAGTCCTTCTTTAAAGCTCAACTAGTGACTACATAGTTTATTAAATACATTTGGTCAATACTGCATTCTTAGCATGCATTTTTGTTTTGTCTGGTTAAAATCCATTAAGAACGTTGGCAGGATAGTGGCATGTTTTAAGATTTCTGAGCTAGACCATGATCTTAACCAATGCTTTATAATTTACAACCTTACCCATCAGAAGTGTAGGGTTACAGAATCAGAGGGCAGTCAACCCAAACATACGTCACACTGTACCCACTACATCCTTGCAGCACTTGGACACAATAACCTGTTATTGTGTGATAAAAAGAAGAGTTTAAAGTGAATTACCTTAAAATCTTGGGTGGTTTATAATGAACAAGTCCTATTCTTGGTCCACTTTCTAGAAACCGAATACATGACAGTTCACCAGTGATGCACTTTAATGACTTTATCCAGTGTCTTCATGTTCTATGAGGCAAATTGTTAAAGGTTAATGAACTTACAGATTTATTATTCAAATGATACACATTAAATAATTAGTTAAAGTGTATTAACATTCACCTGCTTTTACATGAACATGCAATAGAATATGCAATAGACAAGTAATATAACCAAAAAATCCATGAACTACTCTGGTATGTCTTTCTAAAAGCCCCAACATATAATAATTTTTGATTCTTGGTCAAAACAAAAACAACATAAGAGCCAGACTAAACTATACACCATACATTTCAACCCCAATTGTAATATCACAATATTTTACACTTATCACAGAATGAAGTGATCCCCAGCCAGGCTCAGGGCTCTCATGCTGACTGACACATCAAGGCAAGAATCCACAGTGCCTTCAGGTTTAATGTCATTTAAAGAATAAAGAATGAATTAAGTATTACCACGAAATACTCTTATAAAATATGTCACTTTAAATTTACAACCATAAAAAATGTTTAGCAATACACGATCAACGCGATAAGTTTCAAGTGAGGATATTTTGTTTTGTTTTATTTTCTCCTGAATTTGGAATGCCCAATTCCCAATGTGCTCAAGTCCTTGTGGTGGCATAGTGAAATGTCTTAATTACAATTACAACATTATAGCAACCACAAGGAGATTACCCAATGTGACTCCTAAGCAACCAAATTGGCCCAGTTGCTAGGGAGAGTGGGGTGTGTGGTGAGTTGTGCATGGATGCTGCAGAGAATAGAGTGAAGTCTCCACGTGCGCTACGTCTCCCCAGTAACGTGCTCAATTAGCCACGTGATAAAATGCACAGATTGATGGTCTCAGACTTGGAGGCAACTGAGATTGTCCTCTGCCACCAGGAATGAGACGAGTCAATACGCCACCACGAGGATTTAGAGCGCATTGGGAATTGGGCATTCCAAATTGGGGAGAAAAAAAATAATAATAAATAATTTCTGGGAGATAATGGGTACACTACACATCCAGCGATATTTATTAATTTAGCTACTAGCTAACCCTATTGTTAAAACATTTTCTACCACGTCAGTACAAACATTGTACTGCATGTGTTCGTAATTTTATTTTTTACAGCACCGTAATGTTTTGTTTATGTGCTGCCGACTCCTCAAGTGTGTCTTTAGAGGAACGCTTTCCAAAACGGATTATCGATGGTATCAAAATGTCATGTAAATATGTAAATGTCATGATTACTAACATCCGACAGAGGGAGTGTTACAGTGCAGATAAAGTGAAACAGCCTAAGCTCGACTCAGGTAGTAAATTCATATTTTCTCCGTGAATATATTGAACACACTAGAGCTTTTATGAAAATAACTTATTTGAAACAACGGTTGTTAATATGTGACACATCTTGCCTCATAAATCGATCGTATTTATGTTCAGGGCTGTTCATTCACCTCAAATATTTGTACACTTGTTTTTCAGTTAACTTCTTGCCTAGTGCTCTTACATTTGGCATTATAATGATCCAAGAGGATTAAATGAAAAATATTTTGTATCTGTACATCTGCAATTCTATCACATTGATGCACACGATGCAAAATACTGCCAATGGCCACATTTTTGCACTTTGATCAACGGAAATGATCACCTGAGTGTGCACCACTCTCGGTGTGTGATAACTTCAAAAGGAAAGTTTAGAGAGGCTATTAACTGACAGACGAGGTGGAATCGTGCAAAGTATGCTTTGCAACCATCTACCAATTTTTCTGAAAGTATAAATACCCTTTTAGTTACTGATTATCTTGTAGCTTGTTACACAAATCGCGGAGCTCTGCTTGACGGACGTTGTCTGCAATTGGTGAGGTAACACGCGTATAAATAGTCATTTTAACTCTGCTATACACAGTGTATTTAATACATTTAATAACTATTACAAGTTCTCGGTGAATTATTCAGACTGAATGGTCATATTGTCGTTATCACATGTTACTTTTCAAAGCGGTGGCGGAATGGACCAATCACAGTCGGTTATGAATGTTGAAGTTTCATAATTTTGTGGCGTTTATAGGGGCAGATTTTCATTAGTATTTCAGATGCGCATATTTAAAATGAATAGATTTAAACAAATATACTTTCTTGTGTACACATGTCTCTAATGAGACAAACGTTCTGAGATTTAATTGCGGTTAATTGAGAATTCGTCTCTGTAAGGATTATAATTCTACACAGCCGTAGCAGAGCATACCAATGAGTCTACAAGGTTAGCAAAACAATGCATAATGAAGCGGTAGCGAGGAGATCAGAGGCCGTTTGATTTTATTTATTTCTAATTTTTTTAATGCAAGTCTATGGAGGAGATGTGTGCTAAATAAATAGCTTTTGTGAGGAAACGGCGCATAACTTAAGAAATTTCCAGCATATCCGCTAAACTTCAACATGTTGTACGGTAAACTGTCCGTTTGGAATAAACTATGTGTGGAGTTTACTATGTATGAAGACGCGGACAATTTTGCGACAGGTAGGCGTCGGGTTACGGCTCTCCCCATTAATCTTTATATTATCCGCAAACGGTAACTCACTGTCGTAACACTAGTTGACCGGTGCTCTCTCTCCTTTTAAAAACTTCGAGTTTGTATATAAGATCTCTGGACGTAGTGCAACTAGCTTCCTGTAGTAGTCTGCTTCTGTAGCTATCATGGGAATGCTTGACAATATCAATTGAATGACTTTTCAGTAAGTTCAAGTTTGTAAAACTAATCTTGGTGGTATGACAGGTGGTAGACGTACTGTTTCTGCAGTATACATACCGTGCACTTTATGCACATTTTTAGTATGCATGGAATACAGATGATTTAACAATTCTCACTGTTTTTAACACTTCTTGTTGCATACTGCATACTGTTCCATGTACTGTTTAAAAAGGTAGGCAGTTTACAGCATATAGTAAGTATGAAGTAAGTAGTATGCTACTATACCATTCTGATTATAGCGATAGTAGTGCAATATTTCTTCCCAAGCAGTGAGCAATGGAGGAGCCGCTGTCCCCTCGAGAGTCTGGTCAGTTTGTGGCAGAGCACAGTTGTGATGTCTTCGTGGATGAAGAGGGTGTTAAACACGTGGCACAGATGATCTATGAGCTCCGCCACAGTGAAGAGTTTACGGCCAGTGGCTGGAAGGCAATGAATCCACTGGCTCCTCCACCGGACTCAGACGAGGCCATCAATTGGGTGTTTGTGACGGACACCATGAACTTTTCCTTCTGGCCGGACAGAGAGGAAGAACAATGTGAGGTCACATGCAGGGGAAGCACCTATCGAGGGTACATGTCTCTCTGTGCAGCTGTCACCAGAGCTATGGATGAAGGTGACTACACACATGTGAATTTATGTTTACATCTGTCTTTCAATTTTGAATCCCAAATTGTCAATGTGAACACAGACTTTTTAACCCCTGATAAATGTTGCAAGCCCTTTCCGCTATTAATCATGTGCAAGATGTGAATTATAAACAGGGGCATTTCTAGGGTCAGTGGAAATTTGGGGCTTAGTCCAGTCCTCTGTCGATATGTATGGGGCCATCCTATGATGAAATATTGGAATATTATACACTTTATAACAAAAGTTTAAATGTTACATCTGTGAGGTGTCATTTATATAGTAAATATACAAATATTACTGAAACTAAAACTACTAACATCTTGTCTCGGCTTCAGATACGCTTGAAGATCAGAAATTGCATGCTTTCAACTGTCTGGTACTGGAAGTAAAAAATGTAAAAGAAATTCCCCATGGAACAAATGAGCTCAAAGGTTGTTCATTGAGGCTATATGCCTTTGTTTAAGCCATCAGTCTGCATTATTTCAACTTCATTGTTTAAAAATCGTGTTTAATAGTGGAATTCCTGGTGAACAACTACACTACCCGTGGTCCAGCAGAGAAAGATCAACCAATCAGAAAACAAAGCATGCACTGTGAATTATGCATTCGAGTCGGTCTCCCTACAGCCTCAAACTACTTGTATATTTGTATTTATTGGAATATTTCACAATAAACATACACTTTAGGTGTTATCAATAGTTTTATATATTTCCATTCTTTTTTATTCTATTACGTCATTAGCGGTGCTTCATAAGATTGTAGTTAATGCCCTCGTGAAAAATGTTAAGTACACACTATTGTACCTTTTGTCTTTTTGTACGATTTTCAAATTTGTTTTGCTCCAAAACAGAGTTTGTAATGTTGTGATTCACCTCAGAGCTGGTTGGTTTGATTCAAGGCTAAGAACTCTTCACAAATTATTTTATGAAAAGCCTATGGGAAAAATACACAACCCAAATGGCTAAAAACATGGGCGGGTACTGTCCTTGATTCGTTGGATGCTTTTAGTTAGTTTAGAAGATAGCATGCTGTAAATAGGCTAAAATAGTTACTTATTAGGAAAAAATAGTTTGCCAAAGTTTGCAAGGTTTATTGCATTGTGCAAAAAAACAAATGTCCTGGCTCATAACTTAAAGTTTGCAAATTCCTCGAGCACATCAGTATATATTACTCTTTGTTTTCAGGGTTTTCTGGTGCATCCAACGATTATACATATCGGTAATAGTCAGAATGTTAATTCTTGAGAACCACAATGGAAATTTTACTAGTGATATCAGTAAATATATTTGCACTAGAATTTTCTCTTTTAATTTTTGTGGTAATTTCAGCTAGTAAAAAACGATTAATTATTGATATCTGTAACTACATTTTCACTAGTAACATTTCACAATTATTTGTCATTCACTGATTTTTAACTTTAATTCATTTATTACTATTTGAAATTCCAATTTCAAATATCAGTTATGTTAAATATACATTTTAATATAAATTATTACATTGTTAGTACAGTTAACACAGTTCAATGGAAAGGAGGAGGCGAGAACCAGCTTGACAATATAAAAAGCTGCCCGTAACTCACTCTCTCTCTGTCACACTGCCGTCTCCGGTCACCTTTATCCCTCTCAGTCTTCATCAGCCTAATTAGTCCTACATCCACCCTGCCACATTCCTCCCATGGCAGGTCATCTTCATCTTCCTGGATCAGGGAGAGGACAAGTTTCCGGTACTTGTACGCCATAACGGCAATGGTACCAAATTAAAACACTAATTTAAAAAGAGAGGAAAAAGGCCAACATGGATCGGCAGTGGGAGAGAGATAGAGAGAAGAAAAAATAAATAAATAATTTACTCACCGGTTCTCCGATACACCATAGACTGGTCCTCGGCCACTCCTCCACCCTCTAGTGGACGACAGCCGTGCCTCCCCAGGTGGATCGGAGGCAGTCCTCCGGCCCCTGGCGGACGGAACAGCCCGCCGTGTTCCGATGGACAGAAGGGGTCTCCCCCGCCCCTGGCAGCGGTCCTCCAGTTCCAGGTGGTCGACCAGGTGCCACACTTGCGGTTGGCGGTCTCAGACCCCGGCGCGTTTCAGCGGCTTGTTGGGTCTCCTTCAGCGGCTTGTTGGGTCTCTGGCAGCAGCCCTGACCGCTCCAGGCGGTCGGTTAGGAGCCCCTCCTCCCCTCATAGTCAGCGGCTGTTCCTCCTCTCTCAGGCGCTGGGCTTGATGGATTTCAAATATCAATAAACTAAAGAGTAATTAAAGATATCTTAAATGGCTTTCATACTAATTGCAGTTACATTAAATATATCTGAAATGAACATTGCCACTAGTGAAAACCAAATTCCAGATATAACTAATAAGCATTTATTTTTTTTAATTCAATTGTTGATATCATTAATAGATATTTGCATTAGTAAAAATGCATTGATATAAAAAAATATTATTTTTAAAGTAAACAACTGATATGGGTATTTGGAATTTCAACTAGTAAGAAATTAATTATAGATATCTGCAATTGTGTTCTGAACAGGTGTGAATGACATACGGTTTTAAAATTCTACTAGTTAAAATGCAGTTACAAATATTTTACTTGTTGAAATTCCATTTTTGATATCAAGAATGGGTATTTCCACAAGTAATTATGTAATTTTTATTTCAAGAGTGAATGTTTTTTCTAGTGCGAACGTACTGTAATTATTGATTTTTAAAAAAATCTACACTAGTACTAATTTCATTGCTGATATCAAGAATTAGCATTTTATCTAGTGGAAAATGAATTATAGATTTCTATACATGTAATTCACATATTACGACTGATTAAATGTCAATTCGGCTTGCCGAAATTCAAAATTAAACTCTTTATTGTAGGAGTGCCCATCACAAGCCCCGCCTACTTCTCTCAGATCAGTGAGGCCGAGTTGGCGCGTGTCCTACGTTCAGACAGCGCAACAGCAATGCCCATGCTGAAAGAGCGTCACCAGGCTCTAACTGAAGCTGGACGAGTGCTCATGGAGCAAGGCGGATCTTTCCGCAAATTCATGAGTCATTGTGAGAATGATGCTGAGAAGATGATGAAGTATATTGTGCAGAATATACCATCATACAGAGATGAAGCCACCTACGAGGTAAAAGATTCACATCACAGAATAAAGAAATTGGTGTCAAATGGTACAATTTCAAACCATTTGAAGCCATTTTAGGAATGCATTCAAAAGAGAATTATAATAATTTTTATCATTTAACAAGGCATTCTCATTGCTTCTAAAAAGTCTTGTAATATACATGACTAGTCTCAATTTATGTGCATTTGATGTGTTGATATCGTAGGGTAAGCGGATTTCATTTTACAAGAGGGCTCAAATCCTTGTGGCAGACTTCTGGGGCATCATGGATGCCCGAAGGGAGGGGAACATCCCTAACCTTGACTACCTGACCATGTTCGCCGACTACAGAGTACCACAAGGCCTTGTATACCTTGGGGCTTTACGCTACTCTGATGCCCTCATGGAGGCATTGAAGAATGGTTTGTTGTGTCTTATCTTGTGCAGAATGATATTCTTCTCAGTTTTGTTCTTGTAATGTTAATTATTAAATGCTGCACTTTTTTTCCTTTCACAGGTGAATTGTTGTGCTCAGGTGAGCGGCGAGAGGTGGAGATCAGGGGTTGCTCCATTTGGTGTGTGGAGAGAATCAGACAGCATCTGTGGAAGCTTGTGGAAGAAAGAGATGGGAAGAGCTGTCACATCAATTCGGCTCTTATTGACTTTTATCTGTGGCCATATGCTAAAAAACATCACAAAGAAATGGCACACATTCCTATACATCACACACGCTGTGTCTACTATTGACAACATGAATCATAGATCCATGTCTTTATCCAAGTTTATATTTTGACTTCATGCTGTTTATACCTTTGAATAAAGTTATAAAGAGTGGGTGGTATATAATTATTTCTTTGTTATCAAGAAAAAAACGGAATATTTTTTTTTTTATATAAATAGTTTTATAAGAATGAGGAGAAGAAAGAAGAAGCCTGCCTTTGAGTTACACATGTCTCAAACTTGAAAATTAAAATGAAAATAATAAATTAATAATAATAAAAACGAGTTGAATGTGTTTCTGTGAGGAAAATACAGGGTAAAATCACAAAGACAGATACATATACAAATCCCGGATCATTCAAAAACAATGTATAAGGGATAAGGAAAAATACATTCGCATTTCATGTTCCATGGCTTAAATTATTAGTTTTACTCCCTATGCCTTTTGAAACTACAGTAGGGTTCGTACATTTCTTATAAAAACGCTTTTGACCGCTACTGTTTATAGAAACAACATAAGCAGAAAGACAATTAGCACGAACTGGCTATATACATGTAGGCGGTGATTAGCGGCTTTGATTATAATTATATTTGTAGTTCTAACTCTTGACCTTTTTTTTTTTTTAATTGTTATTAAAGTTCCTCTGTTTTATAGCGTTATTATTATTCATACGTCAAAAATTCAGATCTGACCGCTGTTGAAGCATGTCACGTGCTACCTGTAACCTTTGTTTGCACTGAGCAGTATGGACTAATCAGACTCGTTTGTGATTACTTGATGGCGATCTTTATTAGCGATTAATAGAGATTGAGTTGGGGGATTTCTTTTTTATATATCACGCACAAATTATTGTTAATAATATATTTAAAAGGTTGTACATAATGTTGTAAAACTGTCTCCAATAAGACATAAATCGTCCCGAGATTTGAATGCAGCTCAATGGAGGATTCCTTTTTTTTCTGAGCTGTAAAGCGCCCTCTGGAGGACCCTCTGTGTCTCATAGCAACAGTAACATATGCCACCCAAGGACACCGTCAAAACACTTCTGTCCATACCGGCCTCCGTAGTTTTGTCTGTTGTTGAAGTTTGCACTCACACCAAAACGAGTATCCTACCAACCTTCACAAAGTAAAAGTTTGTTTAGTTAATTTAAACCGCTACTCACACCGACATTTCGTCACTTTTAGATAAGGCACGTCGTGAAAACTAGCAGGCTTTCCCTGTTGCTAGCACGAACTAACCATAACACTATTTCCAAGCATAGTGCTGCCTACCTTGGTAGCATTTTAGGGATCATTGCCGCAAGAAATGACCAAAAAATATTTTGTAGTCGCTAAACAAATTGATCTTCTGAAGGCTGGTCTTCAGCGAGCTCGAGCTGCACATCAAATCCAAACGAATCGATTATTTACTAAACCTCTTTGTCAAGTGCATTACCAAAGTATACCAAAAGAATCGTTTTGCAAGTCAATCAATGCAAATGACAGGTGTTTTAATAGTTTATTTGAGTGCATTATACTTACTAGATTATACTATAGATATGCTTATGCATGCTACAAGAGGTGCCTCAGTTATTGATAGCACTGATTCATAACTGAAGAGAGAAAGTCATATGGGTTTGGAAGAAAATGAGAATGAATAAATGATGAGGGTGAACTATTCCTTTAAAAAACATGATAATGTGCTTAATGTGTTGGTTGTGTTATTGGCAGGTACAGTTAACATCAGCAATGATTTCAGTACCCATCACAGCATCACGTTTCACTCTGCTGCAGGTTGACTCTGATTCGGACAGTGATTCAGATGCAGGATAGCCAAAGGCTGGTCATGGAGCAGGGAAGCCCTGCTCTGGGAAATCTCCCAGTGGGAAGAGCAACCAAAACAACGACAAGAAGAAAGCGAAGAAGAAAGAGAAGAAGAGACGAAAGAAGGAACAACAGCAAAGTGAAGCCAATGAGGTGAATGAAGCTGTAACAGCAACAAAACACAATACAAACTTGACCTTGTTGTTCATTTATGGCTGCTGAGACCCATATTAATGTACATGTATAATGTATAGTTTTGACCCTAAATCTTCACTTTCACGTTCACTTTTATGTAAAAGTGAAAGTGGAGATCTAGAATTAAAAAAGGACGTACATTTTAATCTGTTCCTCACCCAAACCTATTATATCACTTCTGAAGATATGGATTTAACCACATAAATGGATTACTTTTATATTTCCTTTATGTGATTTTTGGAGCTACAAAAGTCTGATCACCATTCACTTGCATTGTATGGACCTAGAGTGTGAAGATATTTTCTAAAATCCTTCATTTGTGTTCAGCAGAAGAAAGAAAGTCATACACATCTGAGATGGCTTGAGAGTGAGTGAATGATGGGAGAACTTTCATTTTTGGATGAATTATCCCTTTAATTGAAATAGTCTGTTATTTACTGGCTCCTATGCTGTTGTTTATTCTTTGGAACATAAAAGGAGAAATTTTAAAGAATCTTTATTTGGCTCTTGCCATACAAATTATAGTTAGCTGTGACCACAGCTATCGAGCTCCACAAAAAATAAATAAAAACCCATAAAAAGTGTCCTTGACTTGTGCGCTGTATTCAAAAACTTGTGATCATTTTGTGTGAGGACCAGACTGAAATTTAAATTATTGAATGTTTGTTGCATGTGGCCAGATTATTTTCTTTCTTTTTATATTTTGCTTATGCAATATTATACTTTTAGTCAATTATAATCAGCTCTGAAGTCATATTCATGTACTCATTTATACCCTAAATGTATGCTGGAATATTAAGTCATTCTCTTGTATGAGAGTTCATGTGACCTCCAGAGTCGGAGTCAGATAGACCTTTTTGTCTGTTTTTTATGCTTTTATTATCTATGCTTTATTGAATTTATACTTATTTATGCTTTATTGTTAATCTTTGTGCAGTTGAGAGACACATGATGTCTATATGCTTTGCTTATCTTGCTGAGCTCAGATACTTGCAGTTGAAATCAGAAATTTACATACACTTAGGTTGTATACACAAAACTCATTTTTTAACCACTCCACAGATTTAATATTAGCAAACTATAGTTTTGCAAGTCGTTTAGGACATCAACTTTGTGCATGACACAATTGATTGATTTTTGGTTACACCATAATCACACATTTTGGATTTTATTTTGGACTCTTGTACTTCTGTCAGGTGCCTGTCACAGTAAAGAAAGAGTAAAAACTTTTCCACCACCTTAGTTATTGGTTTTGACAAAATCGGACAACCTCTAATAATTGCTATTATTAATAATATTATTATTTGTTTATTTATTTAGTTTTGTTCACCTGATATCGTCATGAAAATAGCCATAGAATCTGTCATGCCGTTAAAAGCAAACAACAAACAAATGCATAATGTGAGTCTTTGTTGTTATCTCCCCGCAGCTCCGGAGTTTGGCCTTTAAGAAGATCCCTCAGAAGTCTACAACACCCCCCTCCACGCTTACGCTGCAGGATTTAGCAAATGATCTGCTGAACCCAGCGGCTGTCCATCCTAAGTCAACACCACAGGAGAACTGGCAGGAGTGGAAACAGAGAGATGAACAGGTACAACTTTCTCAGGAAACCAAAGAATTTTTCTCAGTGTGCCTTGACATTTTTCTACTTGCTCTTTTCAAACATATTTGTGTTTGTTACAGCTGACCAGTGAATTGTACGAGGCAGACCTGGAGAAGGCCTTGATGCTGAGTAAACTGGAATTAGAACAAAAGGTGCAGTAAATCATATGTCTGTTTCCCAAGTACTTTAACCTCCAAATGAACCACACCATATCCCTGGCATGATTTGTTTACCATCCAGCACACTACAACAAATGGGCCATGAGGCCTTTGCAGGCCTTTTATGAAGTTAAAGGAAAAGTTCACCCATTAATGAAACTTCTCTCATGTACTCACCCTAATGCCAGCCCAGATGTGTATGATGTTCTTTCATCTGCTGAACACAAGCAAAGGTTTTTAGAAGAATATCTCAGCTCTCTTGGTCCTCACAATGCAAGAGAATGGTGTCCAAAAAGCACATAAAGGCTGTTTCTGTTTCTCACCCACACCTTTCATATCACTATTGAAGACATGGATTACTTTTATGCTGCCTTTCTTTGCTTTTGGAGCTTCAGGCTTCTGGTCACCATTAACTTGCATTGTGAGGACCAATAGAGCTGAAATATTCTTCTAAAAATCTTTGTTTTGTTCAGCAGAATAACGTCATACACATTTGGGATGGCATGAGGGGGAGTAAATTATGAGAGATTGTATCACTTTTTGGGTGAACCATTTATTTAACTGTATCAATGGAGTGTGTTTTGTATACCAGTTGATGGAATATGTATATTGTTGCAATAAACATTGAAAATGGACTGAAACATTGGGCAGTGCAATGCAATTACATGAAGATTGTAGCAGACGTGGTGTAAAGGGATACTTCAACCAAAAAATATTAATCGTGTCTTTTATATGCCCTCATGCTGTTTCAAACAAATACAAATAGAACAACACAGGTGTAACTACTATGCCCCCTTGTGGCTTTTGTAAAGTATTACAACTACGAAAACTCTTTGTAGGATGGTCAAACTACTACTAAAACTGAATTAAACTAGTTCAGTGCTCATTTAAAATACTTCTTGAATCATGTTTAGCATTTTCCAAATTTGTTTAACTCTTGTAATCTGGTCTCTCAACAGGATGTTGAAAAAACAGAGACGACGTCACCAAAGGCCAAGACAGGAGGGAAAAAAGACAGGAAAAAGAATCAGCTGGGGAAGGACAAACGAGTGACCGTGTCTCTCAAAGACTTCCAGCAGGAGGGCACTATGGGTGAGAGAGCTGTTCTGTTACTGTACATCTGTTTGAGAGACATGAGCCATTCTAACTCACTGTCTCTATTGCAGATCAGCAGAAGAGGCCTGACAGAGAGGTGTGTCTTCATTGGCTTCTATCGTTCATTGTTCGGGTGACAAGAGCGCAAGATGACAGTGTCTGTTGTGTTCTTCACATTGCAATGGCAGGAAAAACAAAAGCCAAGAAGCCGTAACACAGCGATTTCACAACGGATGACTGTAGCATGATCTTATTACGTAATTTATTACTTGGGTAGTTTTATTCGTATAACGAAAATGCCTTTTCTTTAAATTTTTTTTTATACCTTCTTTCAATGTGATCAGAATCCGTTCCTGACCACCTCCGAATGTGGTTTCAGTGATCTGATCACGGTCCAATGACATTGCATCTTGGGTGCCTTTACACCTGTTATTTAATGTGGTCAAGTGCTATCCATTAGCCAAAAACGCATGTTCATGCAAGACGTACTTCATGCAAGACATACTGTGAATGGGGCCTATGAGGCACCAAACTTGGGCAAAGAAAACAAACTGTTTTAGAGAAATGGTGGTATCATGGAGGCCTGAGCTGCCACAGCAGAATTAAATGTACGAACCTAAAGTTGATGAATTAAAGGAATATTTGTACCACTTTATATTATTTGTCTTTAACTACTATGCACTAGCATTAAAATACATATGATACAAAGTACTAATTGTGCAACTACATGATCTGCAAAATTCTCACAAGATTCTCATTTGTTGCTACTGCGGTTGAGGCACGGGTAGGTTTAGGAGTAGGATTTGGGGTTAGGGGTAAGATTGTCAGTGTAACCTCAAATGTAATTAAGTGCAGTTACTTTTTACAGTACTGTGATAAAATATTTGAAAATACCCCTTCCTGATTTATTTTATTTTTGTGAATTTTTATACTAAATCTTTTTAGATCATCAAACGAGATATAACAAAACAAAGGCAATCTGAGTAAACACAAAATACAGTTTTCAAGTATATATATATATACACTCACCTAAAGGATTATTAGGAACACCATACTAATACTGTGTTTGACCCCCCTTTTGCCTTCAGAACTGCCTTAATTCTACGTGGCATTGATTCAACAAGGTGCTGAAAGCATTCTTTAGAAATGTTGGCCCATATTGATAGGATAGCATCTTGCAGTTGATGGAGATTTGTGGGATGCACATCCAGGGCACGAAGCTCCTGTTCCACCACATCCCAAAGATGCTCTATTGGGTTGAGATCTGGTGACTGTGGGGGCCATTTTAGTACAGTGAACTCATTGTCATGTTCAAGAAACCAATTTGAAATGATTCGAGCTTTGTGACATGGTGCATTATCCTGCTGGAAGTAGCCATCAGAGGATGGGTACATGGTGGCCATAAAGGGATGGACATGGTCAGAAACAATGCTTAGGTAGGCCGTGGCATTTAAACGATGCCCAATTGGCACTAAGGGGCCTAAAGTGTACCAAGAAAACATCCCCCACACCATTACACCACCACCACCATCCTGCACAGTGGTAACAAGGCATGATGGATCCATGTTCTCATTCTGTTTACGCCAAATTCTGACTCTACCATCTGAATGTCTCAACAGAAATCGAGACTCATCAGACCAGGCAACATTTTTCCAGTCTTCAACTGTCCAATTTTGGTGAGCTCTTGCAAATTGTAGCCTCTTTTTCCTATTTGTAGTGGAGATGAGTGGTACCCGGTGGGGTCTTCTGCTGTTGTAGCCCATCCGCCTCAAGGTTGTGCGTGTTGTGGCTTCACAAATGCTTTGCTGCATACCTCGGTTGTGTACAGTATATACTATTAAACTTAATAGCTGGTGGTGCCACCTTTAGCAGCAACGACTGCAACCAAATGCTTCTGATAAATGGAGATCAGTCTTTCACAACGCTGTGGTGGAATTTTGGCCCACTCTTCTTTGCAAACTGCTTTAGTTCAGCCACATTGGAGGGATTTCCAGCATGAACTGCCCATTTAAGGTCCTGCCACAGCATCTCAATTGGGTTCAAATCAGGACTTTGACTAAGCCACTCCAAAATTTTAGTTTAGCTTCTTTTGAGCAATTCAGAGGTGGATTGGTGGAACTCCTATGCTTTGGATCATTGTCTTGCTGCATAATCCAATTGTGCTTGAGCTTCAACTCATAGACTGATGTGTTAGAAGTTCTCCTTTAGGATTTTCCGGTAGAGAGCAGAATTCAAGTTTTCCTCAATTATTGCCAGTCACCCTGGCCCTGAAGCAGCAAAGTATCCTCACACCATCACCACCATGCTTAACCGTATGTCTGATAGAGCTTGAGAGGTCCTGCAAAGAAGAGTGGGAGAAACTGCCCAAAAATAGGTGTGCCAAGCTTTTAGCATCATACACAAAAAGACTTGAGGCTGTAATTGGTGCCAAAGATACTTCAATAAATTATTGAACAAAGGCTGCGAATACTTATTTAAATTTATTTTTTATAAATTTGCAAAGATTTCAAACAAACTTCTTTCACTTTGTTATTATGGGGTATTGTTTGTAGAATTTTGAGGAAAATAATGAATTTAATCCATTTCATAGTCTGTAATATAACAAAATGTGGAAAAAGTGAAGCACTGTGAATACTTTCCGGATGCAGTGTATTTGAATAAAACGTTTCCTCATTATTTCTGGCATAGTGCGCTACTGGGTGAGACCTTTTAGCCAACTTCATGCTGCTGAAAAAGTCCTTTTTAGGTGCTGATTTGATGGAATAGTGCTGGCAGTAAACAGGTCTGTGTGTGTCTAGTCCAGCTGAACCCCATTATGAATGCAGTTTCATAGATTTAGGGCTTTAGTAACTAAGGGCCAAATACTTTTTTACACAGGCCCAGATGGGATTGGATAACTTTTTTGCTTTAATAAATAACATTATAATTTAAAAACTGTATTTTGTATGTACTCTGATTGTTTTGTGTTAGATTTTGTTTGAATTTTTCAAACAATTTAGTATGAGATGTACACAACAACAGAAGAAATCAGGATGGGGGCAAATACTTTTTCACAGCACCGAATGCAATTACAATGCAACAACATGTATGGAAATAATAAGTACATTGTATCAAATGCTTAAAGAAATATTCCAGGTTCAGTACAAGTTAAGCTCAATTGAAAGCATTTGTGGCATAATTTTGATTACCACAAAAATTCATTTTTGACTCGCCTCTCTATTTCTTAAAAAAAAGCTAAAATCTGGGGTGCAGTGAGGCACTTACAATGGAAGTGAATGTGGGTCCAATTTTTGAATGTTAAAATACTCACTGTTTCAAAAGTATTACCACAAGACATCAATACAATAAGCATGTAAACATGATTTTGGTGTGATACAATCGCTGCCTAGCCTTTTCTGTGTAAAGTTATAGTCAATTTTGCAACTTTGTTGCCATGACGATGGAATGTCAACAACCTCTTTACCCCTCAAATGACTTTAAAGCTAAAATAATGTTTAAAAGAAGAATTCTTGTAAGGGCTTTTATAAAATTATAAGCTTCACATTTCTGCTTTTACACCCTCCATAGATTGGCCCATTCACTTCCATTGTAAGTGCCTCTATGGAAACCAGATATTTTTCTTTTTTAAATAAAAGGATGAACAAGTCGAAATAAAGTTTTGTGGTAATCAACATTATGCCATAAATGCTGTCGATTTCGCTTAACTTGTATTGAGGCCAGAATATTCCTTTTATGGTAATACATTTAGCTAATGCTAAATATAGTGCAAACTATTAAAGTTGTATAAAGAAACAAGTTTATGAAATGCTAGTATGTTCAGATCCAGTCTTCATAATCAAAAGTATACTTTTACGTACTTTCAGAACAAAGTATGTGAATTGGGATTAAGCTGCTCCTTGCCAATAAATGCCAGGTGAATTAATCTCGGGCCCATTGACTTCTATAGTGCCTCTCAATAACTGTGGTTTCTGCTTTTTTTTTGTTTTCATTAACACCACAAATGCCTGTCGATTAAGCTTAACTTATATTGAGCCTGCAACATTCCTTTTAAATAGTTAAAGTTTGGCCATTTTGAGACCATCAGCACTGACTGATAACTGGGCTGCTTGCTTGGCCAATTGACAGAAGTGTTTGTTGATCTTTTTGGCAATTCTGATACTGTGTCTATCAAGGACTTTGTAAATGGATGATACACAAGTAAATATTGTGGAAAATAAGAGCTCATTTCAGCAATTTTGTGCATTTGCCAGCATTATTCATGTGTATATCTACATTATATTGGTTTTTGCCATCCTGTTCTCCTGATACATGGACAAGCCTTTGAAAAACCCGGTCAGCCACTTGTCTTAACCTCAATTCTACAACACGGCAGGTTTTTTATTTTATATTGTATGCAGCTGCACAATAGTCATATTTATTTATTTTTTTCTGTAAAGATTGCAGTTGTACTTTCAAGACCTCTTACTTTTCTTGCGTTTATTACTTATTCCTTATTTATTACTTATTATACTTAGAGTGGTGTGTGGCGTAGTGGGCTAAAGCACATAACTGTTAATTAGAAGGTTGCTGGTTCGATCCCCACAGCCACCACCATTGTGTCCTTGAGCAAGGCACTTAACTCCAGGTTGCTCTGGGGGGATCAAATCAAAATCAAATCAAATCACTTTATTGTCACACTACCATGTACACAAGTGCAACAGTAGGTGAAATTCTTGTGTGCAGTTCCGAGCAACATAGCAGTCATGACAGTGACGAGACATATACCAATTACAATAAACAACATATTTACAAAAGACAATTTACATATCAAATGTACACATACTTACACAAAACAATTTACAAATCAGATGTACACATACTTACACAACACAATAATTATATACAATGCAGAATATAGAACAGAATATACAATACAATACAATAAGTGGGAGTATATGAAATATATATGTGTATATATATATATAGCAGTTGTATTGAGGAGAATATGTTGACAGTCCAGTGTGAGATTATAGATGAATAAAGTGCAGTGCTAATTATTGATCCTGATAGATCAAGTGTTCAACAGTCTGATTGCTTGGGGAAAAAGCTATCATGTAGTCGGCTGGTGCGGGTCCTGATGCTGCGATACCGCCTGCCTGATGGTAGCAGTGAGAACAGCCCATGACTTGGGTGACTGGAGTCTCTGATGATCCTCCGAGCTTTTTTCACACACCGCCTGGTGTATATGTCCTGGAGGGAGGGAAGCTCACCTCCGATGATGTTCCTGGCAGTTCGCACCACCCTTTGCAGGGCTTTGCAGTTGTGCGCGGTGCTATTGCCGTACCAGGCGGTGATGCAGCCAGTCAGGATGCTCTCTACAGTGCTGGTGTAGAACCGTAGTGAGGATGTGGTGGTTCATTCCAAACTTCCTCAGCCGCCTCAGGAAGAAGAGGCGCTGGTGAGCCTTCTTCACAACGGCCTCAGTGTGGACGGACCATGTGAGTTCCTCAGTAATGTGGACACCGAGGAACTTGAAGCTGCTGACTCTCTCCACCGGTGCTCCATTGATGGTGATGGGGCTGTGTTCTCCGCCTTTCTTCCTGAAGTCCACAACAAGCTCCTTGGTTTTACTGACGCTGAGGGAGAGGTTGTGCTCCTGACACCAGCGTGTCAGAGTGTGCACCTCCTCTCTGTAGGCTCTTTCATCATTGTCAGTGATCAGACCTACCACCGTCGTGATCGCCAGCAAACTTAATGATGGCATTGAGCTATGTGTTGCCACACAGTCATGTGTGTACAGGGAATACAGGAGTGGGCTGAGAACACAGCCCTGCGGGGCTCCAGTGTTGAGGGTCAGTGATGAGGAGGTGTTGCTGCCCATTCTAACCACCTGACGTCTGCCTGACAGGAAATCCAGGATCCAGCTGCACAGCGAGCTGTTTAAGCCCAGAGCCCGGAGTTTCTCATCAAGCTTGGAGGGCACTATGGTGTTGAATGCTGAGCTGTAGTCTACAAACAGCATTCTCACATATGTGTTCCTTTTTCCAGGTGGGAGAGAGCAGTGTGTATTGTAGATGCAATGGCATCATCAGTGGAGCGGTTGTTGCGGTAGGCAAACTGCAATGGGTCCAAAGAGGGGGCAGAACAGAGCAGATGTGATCTCTGATTAACCTCTCAAAGCATTTGCTGATGATGGGGTCAGAGCAACAGGACGCCAGTCATTTAAGCATGTGATTATAGCTTGCTTCGGAACAGGCACAATGGTTGATGTTTTGAAGCATGTGGGGACTACAGACAGGGAGAGGGACAGATTGAAAATGTCCGTAAAAACACCAGCCAGTTGATTCGCAAGACGCTTCTGATGACGCTGCCCGAATGCCGCCTGGACCCGCGGCTTTACGGATGTTCACCCGTCGGAATGATCGGGTTACATCCACAACAGAGACGGAGAGTGAATCAACCTCTGTAGCGTCAGTCGCGAGTGCACTCTCCGCGAGGGCAGTGTTACTGTCCTCAAAACGAGCATAAAATGTATTAAGTTCGTCCGGAGAGATGCAGCGGTGTTCATGGCGGAGACTTTATTCCGCTTGTAGTCCGTGATTGTGTTAATTCCCTGCCACATACTTCTGGAGTCAGTGGTGTTGAACTGACTTTCAAGTTTGTGCCTGTACTGGCGCTTAGCTGCACTGATAGTGTTACGGAGGGCATAACTGGCTTGTTTACGCTCCTCCGTGTTAGGAGAATTAAAGCGGAGGTCCGCGCAGTGAGTGCCGCTGAACATCGCCAGTTAACCCATGGTTTCTGGTTGGGGTATATCCGTATAGTTTTGGTCGGAACAACGCCCTCTACGCACTTCCTGATGAAACACGCTACGCTGTCAGCGTAAACCTCGATGTCGTCATCAGAGGCGGACCGAACATCTCCCAGTCCGCGTGATCAAAACAGTCTTGTAGCGCAGAGTCTGATTGGTCCGACCAGCACTGGATCGTTCTGAGGGTGGGTGCTTCCTGTTTCAGTTTCTGCCTGTAAGCGGGCAGAAGCAGAACGGAAGAATGGTCCGATTTGCCAAATGGGGGCGGGGAGGGATTTGTAGCCTTCCCGGAAGGGAGAGTAACAATGATCCAAAACCCGGTCCCCTCGTGTGTTGAACTTTATGTGTTGGTGGTATTTTGGGGCGATTGCTTTGAAGTTGGGATTGTCCCTGCACTGTAAGTTGCTTTGGATAAAAGCATCTGCCAAATGTGTAAATGTAAATTTATTCTTTAAAACTTGGAGGTTTGACCATAGAAAATGTATTTCTTCTTAATAAAGATTGCTATGACAATTTCATTGATTTTGATTTAGTTGTAGTGTGTCTGCTGTCTATGGGAGTATTTTCAGGACTATTTTCAAACCAAATTGCAAGTTGTATTTGCAATTGTGTTTTCTGCTTTTGGACACATAAATTGTAACAATCCAAATGCAATTGCAAATGTTATATTACCGTTTGCAGTTTCATTTACACAAACATACAAAGTCTGCCAAATTTCAATTGGAAAAGCAAATTCCATTTGCAGTTGCATTTTCTATGTCTTACGAGTTATGTAGACCTGTCATATTGAAAAATCAATATAATTACCTAATTTGCTATTTCACTTCCTCGGTGTCCCGTATCAAGCCTGCCCAAATTCAAATGGAATCGCAGTTACATTTCCGATGCCTTACAGAGACAACTGTCAATCCGTTTTGGGGTGAAAGTTTATACTGTGGGGCGTGTTTGTAATTGGAAGTGACGTCAATCACAATTGACCACATTTTAGATCACCTGCCACCTTGCTGTCAGCGGCCAAGAAGGAGATGTGCGTTTTATTTTCTGCTTTTGTTACGTTTTATTTCCGCTGTCTTTTGTAGGTAAGATATAAGGAAGTGAAGGCCAGAAATGCTCAGCTGCTTAAAATGCTGCAGCAGGGAGAGAGTGAGTACATAACGTATTTGCGAAATTAAATCTGTTTTTTTATTCTTGGTGCTAATTTAATTTGCCCTTTTGATTCAGTGAAGGACAAAGCTGAGATTCTACTGCAGGTGGAGGAGCTCCTGAATATGAAAGAGGAGTTGTCCTCACAGGTGAGTGTCTGTGCATTCCCATGTTTTCAGTTTGGCAAATGTTGTGCAAGATACCAAAAGAGAATAAAGAATATTTCACACTCTGGGAACAGTAGTGGCTGCTCTTGTGATAAGAGTTGTTGCTGTAATATTTTTGGAGTACCAAAATGTGTTTCTCCTTTCCAGGTGGCATAACTGCATGCGGCTCTTGAACAGGAGAGGTCAAAGGTGAAAGGCTTACAGTCAGAACAACCAAAACATCAGGTGATGACATGTCCAAACCTATGTGCTTTCTTTTCCTGACCAGAAAAGGTATGGAGACAGACACAGGGCAGTGAAGATATAAATGAAGACCTTAGCAAGCACTAGAGAGAGCAGCTGATGCAGCAAAAGGTGGAAAAATAGAAAACTCTGACTTAAGGAATAAATTATACTAGACTGGACATTTCCTGCTAGACAGTAGCATCTGTGTAGCTTTTGCAAACCAAAAGGAAAAAATAAATAATGATAATAAGTACAAATAAAAAATAAAAGGAGCTTATCTTTAGCATCATGAATATGCTCTATTTATATTCATAAGCCTACTTTTTCTAACTATTCCTAGAGCGTATGTCGATCTGGACGAAATTTGTCATGCGTCATCTAGTGACAATCTAGACAAAATGTTATTAAAAGCTTTTTCATAGACCACACCGTTCGCAAATAATGCTTCAACGAATTTGACCTTGAGAATGCCAAAATGGACGTGAGGCTATAACTATGCAATGCATTAGCGTATTGACACGAGACTTACTAAATATTATAACAGGCATGCCCTGAGGGTGCCGGCAGTGTTTCCCCACAGTGCCACTTAGTGGTCAGGAGAAATGAAAAATGGCTATAGTTTGCCCTACAATTATGAGATTGGTCTCATTCGATTCTGTGGGTCATGCCGAGTATGTTGATACCCAATTTTCCATACTTCCTGTCTGCCAGTTCTCGAATAGCGCACCATCAAATAGATGACACAACGCCAAAAAGGAATGGAGGCTGTATCTTAGCAAGGCTTTAATGTTTGGAAACAAAACTTGGTATAACTCTATTATACCATCATTTCTAAACTTTATATTTGTCCTCATGATCATGTCCTGGGATTCCATGTGAAGTTGAAGGGTGGCACTAACTAGAGGTCAAAAGCTATAAAAATAGTTTACATCATATTTCTAGAAATACACTTCAAACAGCTTGATTTAATATAAGGTTTTTCGTCTCATTGGATAATTTGGCTATGCTTGCTTATTTGCTTACTCTGCTTCTTAAGCGCTTGAACCTTGTTAATCCCTGCTTGCAGCTATATACATATATATATATATATATATATATATATATATATATATATATATATATATATATATATATGTGAAGATGTCTTCAAAAATAATGACATACATAGTTTTCATTTATTAATTTAAATCATACAAAGTCCAGTAAACGAAAAAAAAACCTAAATCAATATTTGGTGTAACCACCTTTACATTCAAACAAGCACCAATTCTCCAAGTTACACCTGGATACAGTTTTTCTTGGTTGTTGGCAGATAGGATGTTCCAAGCTTGGAGAATTTGCCTCAGTTCTTCTATTTATTTAGGCTGTATCAGTTGCTTCTGTCTCTTGTAGTCCCAGACTGACTCAAAATTCAGTGGGGACAATGCCTTCTGTTGCAGGGCTCCCTGATCTTCTATTCTATTAGCAAAAGAAATGTTTGGGAGTCTAAAATGTATATTTTCTATTGACACACTAAAGCTGAAAATATAAATAACCACCCTAAGAGTTTTGCACAGTATTGTGTGTGTGTAAAAAAATATTTTATATATATATATATATATATATATATATATATGCTGACAGCCAAAAGTGGAATAATGTACAGATTTTGCTCTTATGGAAAGAAATTGATACTTTTATCACATTGTATATTCAGGACATTAATAATGTGAAAAATTACTATTACAATTAAAAAAATGTAAACAAATAAACTACTACAAAAAGTTCTCCACATGCAGCAATAACAGCTTTGCAGATCCTTGGCATTCAAGCTTGTCCAGATGACATTTCACCCCACACTTCCTGTAGCACTTGCCATAGATGTGGCTGTCTTGTCGGGCACTTCTCACGCACCTTAAATTCTCGCTGATCCCACAAAATCTCAATGGGGTTAAGATCCGTAACACTCTTTTCCAATTATATGTTGTCCAATGTCTGTGATTCTTTGCCCATTATAACCTTTTCTTTTTGTTTTTCCATTTCAAAATTGGCTTTTATTTGCAATTCTTCCCATACTGCACCCCTGAGTCTTCTCTTTACTGTTGTACATGAAACTGGTGTTGAGCGGGTAGAATTCAATGAAGCTGTCAGCTGAGGACATGTGATACATCTATTTCTCAAACTAGAGACTCTGATGGACTTATCCTCTTGTTTAGTTGCACATCTGGCCTTCCACATCACTTACTGTCCTTGTTAAGAGCCAGTTGTCCTTTGTCTTTGAAGACTGTAGTGTACACCTTTGTATGAAATCTTCAGGTTTTTTTGGCAATTTCAAGCATTGTGTAGCCTTCATTCCTCAAAACAATAATTGACTGACGAGTTTCTAGAGAAAGCTGTTTATTATTTTTTTGCCATTTTTTTTTACCTAATATTGACCTTAAGACATGCCAGTCTATTGCATACTATGGCTACTCAGAAACAAACACAAAGTTAAGTTTAATTTAATGAACCAAATATCTTTCGGCAGTGTTTGATTTAATGGCAAGTGATTTTCCAGTCCAAAATTAGCAATTTAGCATGATTACTCAAGGATAAAGTGTTGGATTGATGGCTGCTGGAAATGGGGTCTGTCTAGATTTGATAAAAAATGACTTTTTCAAATAGTGATGGTGCTGTTTTTTTACATCAGTAATGTCCTGACTATACTTTTTGATCAGTTGAATGCCACTTTGTTGAATTAAATTACCAATTTCTTTCTGAAACAGCAAAATCTGTACATTATTCCAAACTTTTGGCCGACAGTGTATACAGTGGATACAAAAAGTCTACAAACCCCTGTTAAAACAGCAGGTTTTTGTGATGTAAAAAATGAAACAAAGATAAATCATATCAGACTTTTTGCAACTTTAATGTCAAATTTACAACCTATGCAATGCCACTGAAAACCAAAGTGACACATTTCAGAGAATAAAAAAAATAAACTTAACTGCATAAGTGTGCACACCCTTTTATAATTGGGTATGTGGCTGTTTTCAGAATCAACCAATCATCAAGCTCATGTGAAATAGTACAATCCTGTCTTCTCCAAATAAATCTTCTTCTGACATCTTCTTGGTTGCATGCTACTACAAGAGCCATGGGCCACATAGAGCTTACAAAGCATCAACGGGATCTCATTGTCAAAAGGTATCGCTGAGGTGAGGGCTAAAAAATGTTTTCCAAGGCATTAGATGTACCATGGACAAAGTGAAGACAGTCATCAACAAGTGGAGAAAGTATGGCACAACAGTGACATTATCATGAACAGGACGTCCCTCCAAAATGTATAAGAAGAGAAAGAGAAAACTGGTCAGGGAGGCTGTCAAGAGGCTTACAGCAACATTAAAGGAGCTGCAGCTCTTTCTTCTCTTTCCTGTATTCTTCAACAGTCTGGGCTATGGGGTAGTGTGGCAAGATGCAAGCCTTTTCTGATGAAAAGATAACCAAGTTTGAACTTTTTGCCAAAAATTGTAAAAAGTATGTTTGGTGCAAAAACAATACCGCACATCAGCAAAAGATCACCATACCCACAGTGAAGCATGAAGGTGGTGGCAGCATACTGCTTTGGGGCTGCTTTTCTACAGCTGGAACTGGGGCTTTAGTGCAGGTGGAGGGAATCATGAATAGCTCCAAGTACCAGTCAATTTTGGCACAGAACCTTCTGGCATCTGCTAGAAAACTGAAAATGAAGAGATCTTTCAGCATGACAATGATCCAAAGCACACATCCAAATCAACAAAAGAATGGCTTCAGCAGAAAAAGATTCATGTTTTGGAATGGACCAGCCAGAGCCCAGACCTGAATCCTATAGAAACTCTGTTGGGGGACCTGAAGAGGGCCGTACACAGGAGATGCCCTCGTAATTTGACAGATCTTGAGCGTTTTTGCAAAGAAGAGTGGGAAAATATTCCCAAGTCAAGATGTGCCAAGCTAATAGTACTCCTATCCAAACCGACTGAGTGCTGTAATAAAATCAAAGGGTGCTTCAACTAAGTCTTTGTTCAGGGATGTGCACACTTATGCAGTTAGATTATTAAGTTTAGATTTTTTCTCTGAAATGTGTCACTTTGGTTTTCAGTGGCATTGCATGGGTTGTAAATTTGACATTAAAGTTGCAAAAAGTCTGATATGATTTGTCTTTGTTTCATTTTTTACATCACAAAAACCTGCTGTTTTAACAGGGGTTTGTAGACTTTTTGTATCCACTGTATACACTGGCAGCCAAAAGTTTGGAATAATGTACAGACTTTGCTGTTTCGGCAAGAAATTGGTAATTTAATTCACAAAAAATTCTGTTATGATTTATCTTTGTTTCATTTTTTACAATTGGTGTGTAGACTTTCTATATACGAATTTGGGGAATGTGCTTCATTCATATACAAAGAGTATCACAACAATAATTCTAATTTTCTTTATGCAAGATTATTTTTCATTTCTTTTGATTTTGGGGTGAAGTTTGACTTTATTATGATTGTCTCATCAATATCTGCATTATATTGTTTAATTGAACACATCCTTCAACAGAAAACTAATTTGTTGTTACCAGTTTGTTGATTGATAGTTGATGTATTTACAGGGGAACCGAAAGGGGAAGAAAGCGTCAGACGGGGATTTATGAATATCGCACTTAAAAAGAAATAGACAGCTTGAATGCTCCACCTCCTTTGTCAGGCTGCTAATATCTTTATGGCTTAAAACACAGCCTCACTCATACAAAAGCTTCTCACCATTTCTTTGAAACCATAGCTCTTGTCATCATACGCATCCTTTGAATTCACTTACTGCTACATAATCCTGTTAATCTGATCACTCTGACTTATGGTAAAATCATCCTTATACTGTATTATATTATTACAGGGCAACCTCTGATGTTACAATGAGGTTTCATGTTTCTGTTGTCTGTAATGGACTCCCATCAATTAGTGCCACTGCTTCTAATCTACTGCGGTTCTGTGCACTATAAATGAAAGACTGAATCTTGAGTCGTTTTCAATAAAAAGACTAACCTACTTTTTCAAAGTGTGATGGATATTTGTGCATGAATTACACAGGTCTCTGCAACTGTCTTCAGTCCACAAACTCCACTCAGTCAACACATGAAGTTTATAGCTGGCTGTGCATAAACAAAAGGATTGATTAAATATTTTATATATTTTTTCTTAATATTTGAGACACATGTACTGTATATATGAATATGGGCATACATATGCTAAAGTACATAACTTATTATTAACCTGTGGCTGCAAATGCCCTGACAAAAAAACATTTACCATGGTAATTACAAATTATGCCAATGGCAAAATGTTATGCTTTTAACCATCATTTAAATAAATAAAATAAAATATGAAAGCTTCTTACACTGGATGGAATTTGAAATTATTTGTGAAACAGTAGTAGCTATGTTAGGTGACTACGGTTGCCATGGTATAACTCCAACTACTAAAACATTTGGACAGAATGGAAAAACTGAATTCTTTCTGCTATATTGACAGCACTACAACAATGCATTATTTTATGTTTTACCTTGTGAATCATGATTGCAACACAGTCCAAAAAAGTTGGGACTGTCGAGTGTTTACCATTGTCTTCTAATATCACTTAAGCGTTTGAGCAATGAAGTAACAAGGTTATTAAGTTTAGCAAGCAGAATTTCTCCCCATTTATCCATCATGCAGGTCTTTAGCTGTGCAGTTGCCATATTGGTGTTCAACTTCGGAGAGAAAGAGAAATGCTGTCAATGGGGAATGAATAACTCACAAAGTCTCAAATTCGTTTTAGGTAAGTTAATTGAAATGGAAATGTTTTTTTCTTCTTTTTTTCTTTTCTTTTAGGTAAGTGGAATATTCAGTGCAGATATTTCAATGATACATTCAATCACTGATGGGTGTTAACAGTACCAAAGTACCAAACTCTAGTACAATATCATAACATCTCAACACTTTTAGACTTATGTACTTCTGAAGTTTGAATGCACAAAGACAAGTAAACATCCATACAATCACTCTTGGTTCGAAGCATGAAATATTGACATGTGAAATAGTAAAGCACATGACAATAAATGTTCAACTGATTTCAGTTCAGATCTTCAAATTTAGTTGTTCACAATCAATTCAATTCAAGCATATTTCTCCAAATAAAGAAAGAGTCAGTCCAGAATTTAGTTCAATTGCTTGACTCATATTAATTTAATAAGAAAAAAATGAGAAAGAAAATCAAACAAAATGAATCAGATTTTCCTACCTCTCTGGTAATCACTAAAGTTGACCCTATTCACAGGAAAGGAATCATTTGGATGAGTCGCCTTATCCGAACACCTCCAGCATTCACAGCGTTTAGTGCAAGGACAAGTTCACATTCAGTTGTAGTGAAGATACATACATGGAGATAGAAATATGCAACAGAAGAAAGGAACCCAAGGCAGACTTATAACGGAGCACACACGTGGGGCTACTCTTGCAACGTGTGGGGCATAGTCCTCACATTAATTGTGCAATCCTTGTTAGATCCAAGTTATCCTTACAGATATCATCCTTAAATCCTCAGTTCGATGTTATCAACTCTATTTCACATTCCAGCGGGAGCTGTGATCACAGCTGTGATGATCGCATCATCCAAATAAAGCAGACAGAAAATCCTTCTTTTAATCCTTGCGGCTCTGATGTCGTGCAAAATACTCATGTGTGGTCTTCGACACAGGAGAAGTTCCCGGAAGAGGATCAACGACTGCTGCTGCTCGTGTCTCACGGCAAAATTGAGTATTCACCTCAAGCTGTTGGGAAAAATGGCGCAGGGTCAGAGTTTAATCCAATTCTGTTTTCTTATCTCTGATTGGAGGGTGTTCATTTCTAAAAAAAACATTCTCATTGCTTCTCGGTATCAATTTAGATACCGAGGTTGGTTGCTCCATCATTTCATATACATATATACTTCTCTTTCGGTAATGTTATCTTTCTTTTTCATGTCTCTCTCTCTCTCACTTTTGTCTCCTCGCTTCACCCTCTAGTAACATGGGTTACACTCTCCCCTCCTGGAGGTATGCACGTCCTGTTGCATACTCTGAGCTGTGAAATCACAGTGGGAAGGTGTTCCCTGTGTGACTCTAGGAAGGTGTCTCTAAGGAATTCTGACTCTTCCAGTGATGTAGCAAAGGCTGTACTAAGTCTGTGCAGCAAAGACTGTATAACCAAGGTAAGTTAGGGGGATACCTAATTTAGGATACTGAAATCTTTTTGGGGGTTCTTGAAAATTTTGAGAATGTCTAGGAAAAGATTCTAAATTTTTATCAACCTCTAGCTGGTCTCTTGGAATAGCAGTATCACTACACAATCAAACATCATTCCTCTCGTCTGTATCAATGGATATTTTTAGTGTTTGTTCATCCAATTCCTACAATCGTTGTGCAGGCATTAGCTCTTCCCTCTCAGGGTCATAATTCTAAAGCTCAGTTCGCTCAGGATCCCTTTTCGGTAAGGTTTTCCTTTCAGGTCCATCAGGCATCCACGGTTCCCACATCAGGTAAGTCAACCAAGATGTCTTTCAGAGGTCTCATTGGGATAGAGCGATCAACATCATCCACTGTTGCAAGTTCCATTTCAGGTAAGTTCTCTGTCATCGGTTTACCTTTTGAAGCATTTACTGGTTCTGTGTTAGAGAGAATCCTAGTTTCCATCTCTGGTAGTTGTTCAGACACACAATAATCAATTAAGTCATCCTCTGAGTCAGAACACTCATTAACGAGTTCAGTGTCCTTAGTGCCAGGGTTGTTTCGGATCTTGGTCTGCAGAATATTTTTGTCTTAACTGGTTCCTTTTGTTCATCCACTGGTAGGAATCCGCAGGGCAGCAACAAGTCACGATGAAAGGTTCAAAGTAGGCCATCTCTCTTTTCAGGTCATACCGCATACACTGGTAACTCGTTGGCTTTCTGAACTACTACGTATACATCGGATTCCCATTTATCAGCCAACTTGTGCTTCCCTCTCACTCTGATGTTCCTCACCAGGACACGATTACCCACTTCAAGGAATGAAACGATAACATACCTGTCAAATCTCCGCTTGTTTCTGCCACCTTCGAGGCATTCTCAGTCGCCACTCTGTAGCTTTCCTCCAGATGACTCTTCAGTCCTCGTAAGTATTGTGAGTGAGACTTAGCTGGACCGTCAACTGGTAAGCTAAAGGCTAAGTCTTCCACTGGGTGGAAAAAATATTCCACTGGGTTCCCTCTTGGATGATATGGAGTGCCTCTCTCCTTCCAAATACCTGCTATTTCACAGAGTTATTTTATTGTTCTCGACTCAAAGTCTGGCCCTTGATCACTGTGGAGTTTCTTTGGAAATCGATAGTGTACTAGAAAGTTGTCACACAAGCACTGGGCTAATGTCTGGGCTTTTTTTTTTAAGGGTAGGCACTGCCATGGCATATTTAGTGAAATGGATGGTCATTACAAGGATATCCTTGGTGTCACTCTGATCAGTCTCTAATGACAAGAAGTCCATTCAGACTAACTCCAAAGGCCTGCTGGTCTTAATATTCACCAATGGTGCAGCTCGTTTGGGTCCAGTTCTTTTCAACATGTAAACAGATTATGACCATGGCTTGAAGATTAGCAGGCAATGTTAGCTGATGCAACACTTTTCCTTGGTATTGCCTCTTCCTAAACAACACTCCATTCCTCAACTCCAGTTGATTACATTCTGTCATCCAAAGGGTTATGAATGAAGACTCAAGTCTCTCAGGTTTTCTCCTGGACTCCAGGTACTTAATAATCACCCTAAGTTCTGGATCGGCCCTCTGGTGTTCCTTCAGTTCCTCCTCTGACAGATTGTGAAGCACTGGAATACCATGGTTATCTTCCTTTTGAAATCCTTGAGGCATGGCATCAACATGGAGAGATAGTGACTCAATTATGGTAGCTGGAGAGTATGAAGGTTCAGAATCACCATGAGGTTGGTAGATTATTGTTTCTTTCACAAAGGGGTTTCACAGCCTCGGGCAGAATGATCTGTTGTTTTGCTTCCACCACATGATGTAGGGTGAATTGTCTGATTCGACCTGCATCTTGATTTCTGCTCCTGGCTTGATACTGGAGTTTGAATTTGAACGATGACAAACTGGACAGTCATCTGTAGCTAGTAGCATTGAGGTTTTCTGATGTTAGGATGTACGTCAGGGGCTTACTATCAGTCATCACAGTAAACTCTCCACCATACATCACTGAAGTTTGCAGTAACAGCCCACTTGAGTGCTAGGAACTCCAAATGGCTCTTTCGGGTTGAAATATCACTTGTTCTTCTCTTGGATCAGCTTATGTTTGCTTTGCAGAGGAGGGTATCCTGTGGTGAGATCAGTGAGAAGTTTAGTGATTTTGATGTAATCTTGAACGAACCTCCTATAGTTCCCAGATAACCCCAGAAAGGATCTGAGCTCCTTAAGAGTGTTGGGTCTTGGCCATTAGGAGTGCCACCAAGGGGTATCTAGAGAAATTGCAGGCTTTAACAATGGCCAGTGGAGAGTCCTGACCAGATGTGCTCCAATGAGGATTGACAAAGATAAGTGAGATGAAAGTCTTAGCTGACGAATTGCCAAGAGCAGAGCTTGAGCTAGAGCATCACTCTTTCGACAGGCATCTTCAGACACATGTGATTTGCACTCCTCAACCATTAGAAGGATATATAGTGTCCCCTGTTCTGAGATCAGAGTTGCAGCTACTGCATTACCTTGTGGCCAAGTAGGTTACCAAAATCAGTGCTGCTGATACTATACACTTTCGATCTGCCCATAACTACGTTACACCCCTATGCACGCAAATAGTAGTGATGAAGCACATTGTGAAAATGAGTGATGCAATGTTGCCACACAGTTGTTAATTTAATATATAAGCCTTCTAGCATTCTTCCTCTATAAGAGGAAGGAGCCCTCATCCAAGCAATGAGCCTGATTTCGATACCTGGCATGTAAGTGTCGACTACTGAATGATATGTCCCTACCTGATTGGCATAAAACACGGAGGATCCTGACTAGTCTGTTGCTTCAGATGTCATCAAACATGTCAGCCCACAAGCCCTACCTGCAGAGTGTCTTAGATTATTGGAGTTAGTTTACAGATAATTTGAAGACGGGGATGAACTAATAGCAAAATTCATAAGTACATTGCAGAACCCTGGTGAAAAAGCCTATCTACACAGACTGCACGTGATCCTGAGTGCCATGATCAGGTGAGGTGTTGTAGAGAGTGAGCTGGACCAATGTCTGTTGAAGTAGTTTTGTCATGGCTGTTGGGACAATGTCTTAATTGCTGATCTCCAGGTTGAAAAGAGGAAGGTAGCCCCGCCCTCCTTTGCTGATCTAGTTATGCTCATTCGTACTGCTGAGGACAAGCAAACATAAAAGGAAGAGAGGATGAGAACATTTTGGAGCGGGCAAGCCGCAGACAAACCCTCCTAAATTCCACACAGCTGTGCATCAACAGTCTGTCTATCCTTGAACTGCATTCGAAGGGGGCATTGCTGAGACCTCATGTCAATTCACTCCAAAACAGTCGTCATCTTAACAGAAGAGCAAAACTCAATGCTCAGAAATGTCAGAGGTAGCCACCTTAAAGAAGGACATTTCTGGGCTTCAGACTCAAATTGTAGCCATCAGTCAAGCTGCTAAGAAAGAAGTGAGGAGTGGTTCTGAAGTAGATGAACTTCAGGAAATGAGAAAGCAGGAGCTTCGAGTTCAAGTTGCTGCTTCAAGAGCACAGAGAAACCGACCTGAGAAACTCCCCCACCTAAGAGACATTCCTATCAAACCCCACTTCAAAGCATTTATGGAGATGGAAATGAACAACCAAAGTATCCCATGACAATGTCAAATCAACCTCGTCTGTGATATTGCTTCTGCTGTGGAGATGATGGCCAACTAGCTGTCACTTGTGAGAACACCCCAAACCCATTGAGAGTTGAGGAGAAGAGGTGTAAACTAAGAGAGAAACAAGCTGAGTGGGATCTCTGAAATGAAGTTATTAGAACATTAGCCCTAATTATGGACGAGTATTCAACCAGTGTACAGATGTCAAGAATACTCTGCAAAGACTACCAGCAGGATTAGTAGGAATGAAGTGTACTGCTAGGGTAAACATTGAAGGAAAGGACAAAAACTGCCTGTTGAATACAGGTAACCATGATTCCCTTGTCCTATTATAGAAGTAATTTATCAAGCCATTGGATCATCTTCTGGAGGTAGAAGGGGCCAACGGACAGGTTGTCCCTTACCTGGGTTACATTGAACTGACTTTTAAGAGATTCCCACATTGGCACTAGTAGTTCCAGACTTGACAAATGTGCCCCAAATACTCATTGGTGCCAACTCACTAAAGATATTATATGCCAATTGCATGCAAGGAAACACAATCAGCCCCAAGTTGTTCCTCCCCGGCTATCAGGCAGTAATTAGAATTTTAGAAGTGAGACGACAACAAGCCCAAACCAGTACATTAGGATGAGTAAGGGTAAAGGGAATCACACCTGAAGTTGTGCCTTGCAGGATATACAGTAGTCATTGATGGACTTGTTCAAGTGAGAAGCCTTCACACCTGGAGAAATTGGTAGCCATAGAGTCAACTTCTTTGTCCTCTATAACCAGTTGTCTTTTAGTGGTAAGTTGCCTGTATACATTACCTGTGAAATGACGTTCGGTCCAACTGCCAGTTGTACTAAAGAATGAGATTCAAACAGACCTGCTGATTCCTCCTAAAACAGTGTTTGTGGAAGCACATGCAGTATGAGTAATGGAGAGAGAGTTTCCCAAAAGTGACACAAAAGAGAGAGAGTAGATCCTATTCAATCCAGTATCCCCACTGATTTTGGAGATTCCACCTTACCACTAGAATGGAAAGAGAGAATAACAAACATATTGAACTCTATGCTCGATTTCTTTGCATTGCATGATCTGGATTATGGCCACTATGACAAGGTGAAGCATCACATTAACCTCAGTGATAGTACACCATTCAAACAAAGAGCCAGGCCAATCCAACCGCAAGATGTCGATGCAGTCAGAAAACACCTGATAATCCTTGACGCAGGCATTATCAGGGTGTCGGAATCTCCCTTTGCGTCTCCTATAGTGGTGGTGCAGGAAAAAGAAGAACTCCTTGTACTTGTGCATTTGTTTTAGGAAGTTCTGAATTCTCAGACTGTAAAGGACGCATATGCTGTCCCGAATATAGATGAAGCTTTTTCCGCCTTAACTGTCTCGAAGTGGTTTTCAGTCCTTGTTTTAAAATCAGGCTACAATTAGATCGAGATGGAGGAGGCTGATAAACAAAATACTGCATTTGTGTGTCCCTTGGGGTTCTGGGAATTCAACATTTATTTTTAAATGCCCATTTAAAAACAATAAAACACACAATAAAATAGAGGAAAGAGAAATATTCTATATGTTCAAAGTATGCATATAAATATGAAATTATGCATTATAACAGATGTAGAGTAGCATCAACAGTTGACAGCAATAACAGTTATTATCTTTTCCAAGATGTTAGGTGAACACGAAGTCTGACTCTTGCAAGTCCTGGAACGACTGAGAGAATACAGGTTAATCTTGCACCCGAAAAGTGCAAGTTTTTCCAAACGTCTGTCCGATACTTAGGCCACATCTTGTCCTTCCAGTGCTTCCTCATCTGTCAGAGGAGGAACTGAAGGAACATCAGAGGGCCAATCCAGAACTTAAGGTGATTATTAAGTATCGATTGGAGTTGAGTAATTGTGTATAGTTTAGGAAGAGGCAGGACCAAGGAAAACTGTTGCATCAACTAGCATTGCAATCTTCAAGTCATGGTCCTAACCAGTTTACATGACAATTTGGGCATTGAGAGAACTCTTGATCACACTCAATCTCGGTTTTATTGGACAAAGATTCCTACGACTGTCGAGAAGATTAAAAACCTGTGAGCGCTGCATAAGGAGAAAAACTCCAACCAAACAAACTGCACCATTGGTGAATATTAAGACCAGCAGGTCTTTGGAGTTAGCCTGCATGGATTTCATGTTGTAAAACATGTTACTGATCAGAGTAACACCAAGGATATCCATGTGATGACCAACCATTTCACCAAATATGCTGTGGCAGTGCCTACCAGAAATGAAAAAGCCCAGACGGAAGTCTGGCGCTTGTGGGACAACTTTCCACAACTATGGATTTCCAGAGAAACTCTACAGTGATCAAGGGCCAGACATTGAATCGAGAACAATAAAATAAATCTGTAACATAGCAGGTAGTCTGAATGGGAGAAACACTCCATATCATCCGAGGGAACACAGTGGAATGTTTTAATAGAACGTTGCTTCAGATGTTAGGGACCTTGGACAATAAAGGAAAAACATGCTGGAAACACTTGATCAAACCGTTGGTGCACGCGTATAAGTGCACGTGGAATGATGTAACTAGATTTATGCTGTACGAATGAATGTTTGGGAGACAACCTCGACTACCAATTGACTTTTGGTATACCTGTTGTCAGTCTGCCTAAGTCTCACAATTCTTATGGGGACAGAAGAGTCGTCTAAAGGAAAGCTACAGAGTGGCCACTGAGAATGCCTTGAAGGTGGCGGAATAAAAAAATGGAGGACTGACAAGCATGTTGTCCCTTCATTTCTCGAAGTGGGTGATCGTGTCCTGGTGAGGAACGTCAGAGTGAGAGGGAAGCACAAGTTGGCTGATAAATATGTACAGGTGCTGGTCATATAATTAGAATATCATCAAAAAGTTGATTTATTTCAGTAATTCCATTCAAAAAGTGAAAATTGGATATTATATTCATTCATTACACACAGACTGATATTGTAATGAAGACTCATTACAATATCCCAACTCGGTAAGTTGGGATCCATAAGCAGTGTTTTAATGCAGAACTCAATGGTCGTACAGGCAATGGTCAAGCAATCGGCAAACAGAGAGATAGGAGGCAGGCAGAATCAGAGTCAGAGCAGGCAGAAGAGCGGGGCAGGCAGCAAAACAACGATGAACAATGACAGGCAGAGGTAATACAGGGCAGGTGGCAATCAAACGTGGTCTAAAGAACAAAGCTAGGTTGGTACACGATAAACAGAATAACAGACAGGGAAAATGCTTAGAAATGTAGCCGGAGCAAAACAAGACTTCACAATGAGTGAGTAAACAGTGTTCGTTTAAATAGCGAGTGGTAAAAAGGGAACAGCTGTGGCGCAATCAGACCTAGGTATGCAGGCTTATGGGAAATGTAGTCTCTGAAGTCAGTATTCCGGTGAGTCTGATCTCCGATGGCTGGAGGGGTAGGCGCTCTCTATGTTCGTGACAGAGACCCCCCCCCCTGTGAGCGGCTCCGGACGCGAGGATGCGACCTGCGTCGAGGTCTCCCCTGAGGACGAGGGGCCGGTATCTCCGGATTGGTCCGGTGGAACTCCGTGATGAGATTGGGGTCAAGGATGTCATTGGCACTGACCCAGGATCTTTCCTCCGGACCGTACCCCTCCCAATCCACCAGGTATTGGATCTGACCCCGGTGTCGTCTGAAGTCGAGCAGGGTACGCACCAGAAAGGCTTCCTCGCCACCCACAATCATGGGAGGGGGCCCGGGGAACACCTCGTCCTCAGCCCTCGGATCATCAGCCGGTTTGAGCAGGGAGACATGAAAAGTAGGAGAAATACGATAGTTAGCAGGGAGTTGCAAACAGAATGAAACAGGGTTAATCTGTCTAAGAATCTTAAAGGGGCCCACATACCTAGGACTGAGCTTCTTGCATGGTAAGCGAAGACGGAGGTCTCGGATGGAGAGCCAGACCCATTGGCCAGGGGCGTAGTTAGGACCGGGACGACGATGACGATCGGCTTGTTCTCTGGAACGGTTTACCGCCCGTTGTAGGTGGACGTGGGCCTGGTCCCATACCACCTCACTGCGCTGAAGCCAGTCGTTCACTGCGGGGACCTCTGAGGGTTCGCCGGACCACGGAAACAGAGGGGGCTGGTATCCCAGGATACATTTGAAGGGAGTCAGATTGGTAGATCGTTTAAGAAGTGAGTTCTGGGCGTATTCGGCCCACGGAAGGTAACGACTCCAATCCGCCTGATTGTGATGGCAGTATGTATGGAGGAATTTGGTTATTTCCTGAATCAGGCACTCCATCTGGCCATTGGACTGTGGGTGGTACCCTGATGTAAGACTGATATTTACGTTTAAGAGCCGGAAGAAGGCTTGAACGTGAACTGGGGGCCCCGGTCCGAAACGATGTCCTCTGGAAGTCCGTAGTTGCGGAAGACGTACTGGAATAGGTGCTCGGCGGTCTCGAGGGCTGTGGGCAGCTTGGGTAGAGGTATCAGTCGGCAGGCCTTGGAGAATCAGTCAATGACGGTGAGAATCGTGGTATGATGTTGAGAGCTGGGTAAGTCAGTGATAAAGTCCACAGCGATATGCGACCAGGGACGTCGAGGTATGGGTAGCAGTTGAAGCAGGCCAGCTGGCGGCTGTTTAGGGGTCTTGGCTATGTTGCAGGCTTGACACTTGTTCACGAAGTCAGTCGTGTCGTCCGACAGTGTCTCCCACCAGAAGCGGTTCCGCAGGAGGCGAACGGTGGCTGTGATGCCTGGGTGCCCAGAGTGCGGAGTGTCATGTACCCAGAGAATTACCCTCTCCTGCAGGCTGGGAGGTACAAATGTCGGTTGGGTGGACATTCAGGTGGAGGCGGAGCAGTGGCATGAGCCTGGGTGATGTCCGAAATGAGCTCCCACTGAATGGGAGCAAGGACCAACTCGGGAGGAATTATGGGTTCGGCGACGGAACTTTGTGGCGTGGCTTCGTGCTGTCGAGAGAGTGAGTCGGCCTTGACATTCTTGGAACCAGGGAGGTAGGAAATTGAGAAGTCGAAACGGGTGAAAAACAAGGCCCATCTGGCCTGTCTGGGGTTGAGTCTCTTGGCAGAGCGTAGGTATTCAAGGTTGCGATGGTCAGTGAAGACCTGAAATGGGTGTCTGGCCCCCTCCAACCAGTGTTGCCACTCCTCCAGCACGGCTTTCATAGCCAGGAGTTCACGGTTGCCGACGTCATAGTTTTGTTCGGTCGAAGAGAGTTTACGGGAGTAGAAGGCGCAGGGAAATAATTTAGGGGTTATTGTAGCCGGAGCAAAACAAGACTTCGCAATGAGTGAGTAAACAGTGTTCGTTTAAATAGCGAGTGGGAAACAGGGAACAGCTGTGGCGCAATCAGACCTAGGTATGCGGGCTTATGGGAAATGTAGTCTCTGAAGTCAGTATTCCGGTGAGTCTGATCTCCGACGGCTGGAGGGGGATCTATGCTCTCTATGTTCGTGACAGATATATTTCAAATGTTTCATTTAATTGTGGTGATTAAAACTGACAACTAATGAAAATCCCAAATTCAGTATCTCCGAAAATTTGAATATTACAAATACAAAAAAAGGACTTTTAGAAATGTTGGCCAACTGAAAAGTATGAACATGAAAAGTATGAGCATGTTCAGCACTCAATACTTAGTTGGGGCTCCTTTTGCCTGAATTACTGCAGCAATGTGGCGTGGCATGGAGTCGATCAGTCTGTGGCACTGCTCGGGTGTTATGAGAGCCGAGGTTGCTCTTATAGTGGCCTTCAGCTCTTCTGCATTGTTGGGTCTGGTGTATCGCATCTTCCTCTTCACAATACCCCATAGATTTTCTATAGGGTTAAGGTCAGGCGAGTTTGCTGGCCAATTAAGAACAGGGATACCATGGTCCTTAAACCAGGTACTGGTAGCTTTGGCACTGTGTGCAGGTGCCAAATCCTGTTGGAAAATGAAATCTGCATCTCCATAAAGCTGATCAGCAGCAGGAAGCATGAAGTGCTATAAAACTTCCTGGTAGACGGCTGCGTTTACCTTGGACCTCAGAAAACACAGTGGACCAACACCAGCAGATGACATGGCACCCCAAACCATCACTGACTGTGGAAACTTTACACTGGACTTCAAGCAACGTGGATTCTGTGCCTCTCCTCTCTCCCTCCAGACTCTGGGACCTTGATTTGTAAAGGAAATGCAAAATTTACTTTCATCAGAGAACATAACTTTGGACCACTCAGCAGCAGTCCAGTCCTTTTTGTCTTTAGCCCAGGCGAGACGATTCTGACGCTGTGTCTTGTTCAAGAGTGGCTTGACACAAGGAATGCGACAGCTGAAACCCATGTCTTGCATACGTCTGTGCGTGGTACTCCAGCTGCAGTCCACTCTTTGTGAATCTCCCCCACATTTTTGAATGGGTTTTGTTTCACAATCCTCTCCAGGGTGCGTTTATCCCTATTGCTTGTACACTTTTTTTTCTACCACATCTTTTCCTTCCCTTCACCTCTCTATTAATGTGCTTGGACACAGAGCTCTGTGAACAGCCAGCCTCTTTAGCAATGAACTTTTGTGTCTTGCCCCCTTGTGCAAGGTGTCAATGGTCGTCTTTTGGACAACTGTCAAGTCAGCAGTCTTCCCCATGATTGTGTAGCCTACAGAACTAGACTGAGAGACCATTTAAAGGCCTTTGCAGGTGTTTTGAGTTAATTAGCCTCTTAAGAACCTTGCCATTTTTGGGGATTTCTGCCTGGATTTGGCCTACCCAATTTAAAAAGCTTCCCATTCCCACATACTTTGGCCTAAATACACAGTTTTGGTGTCATTTTACAGGAAACCCTTTGAAGTTGCATAAAACACTGCTAAAAATTAAAAAAAATTAAATATATGTTGTCTGAACAGTAATAACCCTCCTAAAAAAGAGGCACTTTTTGATTTTTTTATATAAATTCATTTTTGAAAGTGTATAACTCAAGCCCTGTAAACCCTAGCAGCAAGCAGACAGTTTTGGCTGTTTCCACTAGATGTCAGCAAATACCTGAAAAGGAATTTTGTCTGTATCATGTTTTATTTAATATCTATTTCAATTTATTTGAAGGGAGGAATATTACCTTTTTTGGTGTACTTTCCACCTACCCAAATCTAAAGTCTCCCCATACCCATATACAGTGCTATAAATGCAAAATCCCAGTGTAATTTTACAGAAAACCCTTTGTCATTACATAAAACACTGTTGAAAGTGGTAAATATGCGCTCTGGTGTCTGGTGAGACGCGTCTGTGTGTTTTGGGCACGTAACCTACCCAGTGATCACTTCACAGTCTGGATGCAATATCACAGCCCCTGATTGGTCTATTTGATCTTGAGAGACATTGCCGGAAAGCGGAGGGTCTAAGCTTTACGGCAATATATGCTTTATCCGGATCGGATGTTTACATATTTTCCTGGATTGTTGAATATCATATAACATTACTTTGTGGTGTTTCTGCACTCGTGTGACATATCGAGGGATTACTTGGGCACACAACCACAGAAAACACTGAAAAACGGCTCATTTTGCAGAGAATAACCTAAGGTAAAGGATTATGTAGCATTTGTGGCTAACTGTGCTGTCTAGTGCGAGTAGCACGGCAAATATTCAATAATTTCACTTGTATGATTGTATACTTCATGATTCATTCGAAGTGTATTAGATATGTGATTATACCTCAATAAAAAGACTTATTGGAACTTCTTACTGGCAATGAGAGCTTTCATTTGATACATGGTTTGTACATGTGCGTCATATTTGAGCGATATGAGACATATGTATTCAAAAGCATACATAATTATGACCACGACTTTTGATGGGTGGAACTATGTAATTTATTGTAAATAAGTTACTTAGTGTAAAACAAATGCCAAAGTGATGCATATCTCAAGAAAGTAGACATTCTAAGCTTTCAAATGGTACCAGATATGAGCTCATAACTCCTCCGCATACATTTAAAATTGGAAGTACATTATTACTGACGTAATTTTAAATCCCGGAACCGGGATCGTGGATTTTAAGATGTTAGCTGATTAGAGAGTGGCACCCGGTGTCTTCAATATTGAACCTTTTCACAATATTCAAATTTTCTGAGATACTGATTTTGGGGTTTTTCATTAGTTGTCAGTTATAATCATCAGAATTAAAGGAATGAACACTTGAAATATATCAGTCTGTGTGGAATGAATGTATACATTATCCAAGTTTCTATTTTTGAATGGAATTACTGAAATAAATCAACTTTTTGATGATATTCTAATTATATGACCAGCACCTGTATATAATGGTATGATTCACAGTTAAGATAAATGTGGTGATGGGGGGGTATGGTCGAAAGTCTGTCTGTCCGCTCACTTAAAAATAAATCACTTCTAGTCAACGACTTAATAAGCACATACAACCTGGATTTTATGTTTCTAAATGAAACTTGGCTAGAAGACAGCTGTAGTGCAACAGTCCTTAATGAAACATCCCCTCCTAACTTTACTTATTTGAGTGTCTGCAGAGAAGATAGGAGATGTGGGGGTTTAGCTGCTCTTTTTAAAGATGTCTATCAATGTAAGCAAATATAATTTGGGAATTACCCGTCTTTCGAATATCTGGGTAGTGTGTTAAAAGGTGCTCCACGCATTTTACTTATCATTATTTACAGGCCTCCAAAATACTCTCCAGCCTTTGCTGAGGACTTTACAGAACTGTTATCAACAATTGCCTCAGAGTTTGACTGTTTTGCCATTGCAGGAGATTTTAACATTCACATAGATAATGCAGAAACCAATATGACAAAAGAAATCAAAACTGTTTTAAAAACTTTTGATCTGACTCAGCATGTACATGGACCCACACACAATCATGGACACACTCTAGATTTACTTATCAGTAAGGGTCTAAACATTTCATCGATTGTTAATAAGGATGTAGCACTGTCTGATCATTTCTGTATTATTTCTTTGATATATTGATCTCTACTGCCATTGAAGCTAGATCTGTGTCTGTCAAGAAGAGATGCTTAAAGGAGAACACTAGTGTACTATTTATGAAGGCTATATCTTTAACACCAAGTATATCTGCTGACTCTGTTGATTTTCTCCTTGATTCTTTTAACTCAAAAGTTAAAAGTGTAATTGATGATATTGCTCCTGTGAAAGTCAGGAAGAAGAGTGGCAGACAAAATGCACCTTGGAGAAACTCAACAGCAGTGCAAAATATGAAAAGACATTGCAGAAAAGCAGAGCGCATGTGGCGGAAGACAAAACTTGTAGTCCATTATAACATCTGCAAAGACAGCATCCATGCTTTTAATATGGAACTAGGCAAAGCTAGACAGACTTTCTTCTCGAATATTATAAACAGCAACTTAAACAACACACACACTCTTTTTGCGACTGTAGAGACACTGACAAAACCCCCAAGCCAGATTCCCAGTGAAATGCTCTCAGACAGCAAGTGCAGTGAGTTTGCTTCTTTCTTCTCTGAAAAAATCAATAATATCAGAAAGGAGATCAGCACATCCTTGAGTTGTGCTGGGGTCAGGCAAATCAAACCACAACCTGAGAAAGTAGTTACTATGTCTGATTTCAAAGAAATTGATGGCAAAATTTTGGAAGAAACCGTACAGCACCTAAAAACATCAACCTGTGCCCTTGATGCACTTCCCACATCTTTTTTTCAAAAGTGTGTTCAACTGTTTAGAAGCAGATCTCCTAGAAGTGATAAACTCCTCACTTCTCTCTGGGAGTTTTCCAAACTCCCTGAAAACTGCAGTTGTCAAGCCCCTCTTGAAAAAGAGCAATCTGGATAAGACCATATTAAGCAAATATAGACCGATCTCAAATCTTCATTTCATAGGCAAGATCATTGAAAAAGTTGTCTTCAATCAGCTGAACAAATTCTTGAACTCAAATGGATACTTTGACAATTGTCAATCTGGTTTCCGATCGCATCACAGCACAGAGACAGCGCTCATAAAGATCATAAACGATATTCACTTAAATACTGATACAGGCAAATTATCAGTACTGGTACTACTCGACCTCAGTGCTGCATTTGACACTGTTGATCACAACATACTTCTTGACAGGCTGGAAAACTGGGTGGGGCTTTCTGGGATGGTCCTAAAATGTTTCAGTTCATACTTTGAAGGGAGAGGTTATTATGTGAGTATAGGAGACCATAAGTCTGAGTGGACGTCCATGACATGCGGAGTCCCTCAAGGCTCAATTCTTGCGCCACTCCTGTTCAACCTGTATAATGCTCCCAATGAGCCAAATAATGAGAAAGAACCAAATTGCTTACCACAGCTATGCAGACGACACACAGATCTACTTAGCCCTATCACCTAACGATTACAGCCCCATTGACTCCCTGTGCCAATGCATTGATGAAGTAAACAGTTGGATGTGCCAAAACTTTCTTCAGTTAAACAAAGACAAAACTGAAGTCATTGTGTTTGGAAACAAAGATGACGTTCTCAAGGTGAATGCATACCTTGATGCTAGGGGTCAAACAACTAAAAATCAAGTCAGGAATCTTGGAGTGTCTCTAGAGTCAGATCTTAGTTTCAGTAGTCATGTTAAAGCAATAACTAAATCAGCATACTATCATCTGAAAAATATTGCAAGAATTATATGCTTTGTTTCCAGTCAAGACCTAGAGAAACTTGTGCATGCTTTCATCACCAGCAGGGTGGATTATTGTAATGGACTCCTCACTGGCCTTCCCAAAAAGACCATAAGACAGTTGCAGCTTATACAGAACGCTGCTGCCAGGATTCTGAGCAGAACCAGAAAATATGAACACATCACACCAGTCCTCAGGTCTTTACACTGGCTCCCAGTTACATTTAGGATTGATTTTAAAGTATTATTACTGGTATATAAATCACTCAATGGGCTAGGATCTCAATATATTGCAGATATGCTCACTCAGTAGCGGTTTTAGGCACGGGCGAACCGGGCATTCGCCCGGGGCGGCATTTTTTCATGTCACATGGGGGGCGGCACGAGCAGTTACAAAAAAAAAAAAATCCTCTGCGCCGCGAAGCGGTTTTCTACATAGAGGTTTTCTATTATCTATCATTTCACCGTGTGGGGCATTGGCAAATTGGCGCCCCTGCGTGCTGAGAAGGTGCCGTGTGTGAGAAGGGGAAAGGGAAGGGGGGGCGCAGCAGGCAGGGGATAGTTCACCTCTGGGTGACTGACTGGGGGGGGGGGGGTCCACTGTATAACAGAGCAATACTCTAATGAAATTAGTGGGCTAAAGTCAGTCACACTCGACTTTCTTCCAAATAACGCACATTTTATTCATAATATTATAAATACAGGCCTATGGTTCCTGCACATTTTTGTTTTTCTGTGTGAAATGGCTAATAAAAATAAGTAATACAAAACGATTATGTGGTCACCACACCAAGGTGAATTGGTTTAGTCTTGACTTCTGGCCGTGACTCGTAACGTGGTGAGTGAGTGACAGTGTTGGGGGGCGGGGGATGGGAAATCTGTTGATTGTCGAGTGCCAAATAAACAGGGATGTATAGGAAAAGGTCAAAGCCATCAGGTGCACAATTTAGGAAAAAAAGAAATGAAGAAGAGGAGAAACGAGCAAAAGATAAAGGTATGCAACTATGTTCTCTCTGTGATATGATTACGGTATCCATGTTGTCAAGAATGAAGGGCTAATGTTAATTGTTGGTAACTCTTATGTTTGTTAGCCTATTTGCTATGATGCTTACTATGCTTATACAACAATAATTCGGTTTTAAGTCAACAAACACGAGATCTAATTTCACCATAATATTGTGCTTTGCAACCAAACTGTTACAAGTTCAGTTATTATTTATTTCCATCAGTTGGGTTACGTTAGAATTACAGGGAATTAGCCAACGGAATTTTTTTAAAATCTGTAGGTAGTTTCAAAGAGACGACATTTGCTATTTATTTACTACTTATTTGCTACATGACACATGCCATGAATATGAAGGAGGTTTTTATGCATGTTTATGACAACTGTAATTAAGTTTCACTCACTAAATAATGACATTTTTAATGCAAATATGACATTATTTGTTTGAGATGCCTTTGTTGACAACTTGACATTACCAAGACATCATAACCTCTCATAAATATGTCATAAAAAACATGACATAGCAGATGAATTATTAAACTTAAGAAACTACTTAGCTTTATGAGTTACCATTACATTAAACTGCCATGTTGGTTTTGACATTGGCTGTCATGAAGCCATTATATCTGTGTCATGAATATTTTTCTTTATTCTTTTTTAAGGAAATTAAGAACTTCCCTGAACTGCCATCAAAGACCATGAGCCTCCTTGTGCTTATCACTTTTATGCATGATAAGGATCTATTGGAGATCTACCCCAATTTTTGGACTGCTATCAGGATTGCACTTACTCTGCCAGTCTCTGTGGCTCAAGCAGAGAGGAGCTTTTCAAAACTAAAGTTGATCAAGTCATACCTGAGATCAACCATGTCCCAGGAACGGCTCACTGGCCTTGCCGTCATCAGTATCAATCACTCAATAGGGGAGCAGATTTCATACGATGACATCATTGATGATTTTGCATCAAGGAAAGCAAAGGTGGTCTCGCCCAGGGTGCAATTCAATGTAGAACCGCCACTGTGAGTGAGTGTAGGTACCTGTGTGTGCTCGATAAGAAGCCTTTACTCATTTGTGTGTGTGACTACTTCACCACTGAGTGCCTTTTTTTGTTTAAGTTTTATGAATGACGCTGAAGTGTAATAAAAATACTCACGTTGACAGTTCACTGCCTCCTGACGCCATTGCCCAGACAACAATCTTAAAATAGAATTTACAAATCACTCCTTTAGGTTTTAATTAGCATTTTCCATACAGTCCCAACTTTTTGGAACTAGGTTTGTAAATGTTTTTATTTAATGGAAAGTAACTTGTGGCAACACAATGTGCGAGCTCAGAAAATATGACTACCCTTACAATATGATATTGATTTGTCTTGTAATGTTATTAATTTTGTAAATGTTCAAGAATAAAAACAAATATCATGGTGACAATATTTCTCTTTCAGAAATGTTGTAGTAACCATTTTCCAAAATACCAATTATTGTAAAATCACTATAATTCATCCAATAATAATAATAATAATAATAATAAATATTATGGGTTAACAGCAGTATATCAACAACAGTAACTGGAGTAATTATTGTATTTTGGATTCATTCTTTAGTAAAGTGTAACAGTAAATCCCGTCGTTATGCAAATGCACAAGTACCACACAGTTAATGTAAAAAAGAAAAAAACATGCCAGAAACATTCTGAGAGCTAACTGCTTGATAACTATTGTTACCGCGAGGTACTCTCGTTGTCATGGCAACACACTGGGTGTAGTTGTTTATTACAGGTGAAGCGCTGATGTTGCTGATTTGATTGAATTACAGGTGAAGCGCTGATGTTGCTGATTTGATTGAATTACAGGTGAAGCGCTGATGTTGCTGATGTGATTGAACTGATGAAGTGATGCGCGCGCTCGGGAGGGAGGGCGGAGTGAATGAAAACGGGGTTCGTTCTCTCGGTCATGTAACGCGGTCATCTCTCCTTCCGACGACGCGTAACCGACACAACGTCCTTTCCCTGATACAAAAGGCACATTTGCTATGCGGAACCAAGAGCCATGAAAATGCTTCGGTTCCGGAGCCCAAGCATCTCGTCCCTGGCGCAGGAGGTCCAGTGCACGGTTCGGCTGCTGGACGACTCGGAAATCTCGTGCAGCATCCAGGTAGGGGCGAGCGAGCGCGTGTGCTCCAGCATTCGCGCGCTCAGTGATGCGATGCTCTTTACTGCGATTGTAAACATGGATATGGACATAATGCTTATTTCAAGAGCTAAACTGACAGTCGAAAGCGCTTTTTGGCTGCATGTTTGCGCATGTTTAGGTGGCTGACGCCTAGGGAGTGATGACGATTTCGTCATGTTGTCACATATTTCTCGTCATTGGATTGTCCGTTCAAACAGTTACGCCCTTGAGTACGCTAGTAAGCTTCGTATCCTAAATGCATTTTATTCATACAGGAGAGAAATGTGGAAAATTGAAAGATTGGTATTCGCTATTCCTCAGAAATATAACTGTATAATTTAAATGTCGTGATTGTAGAGGTTTTGGAACAGAAATCATGTCTGCTATTGATACAGGCAGGGGCGTCTTGTATCTTTTTAAGGATGCACCAGAGTCCGGCTCTCTATTAGTGCCCAATGCAAGATAATACTTGTCCAAAGGGGGAAACACTTTTTAACAACTTATTAGTGTTTATTTTGTCATTTTTGCAAGTGGAACCGGGGGTTGTTTACCTATTGAACTTAACATTTTGTAAAGATGCGTTTTAGACGAACACTTTTACCTTGCAATAATTGTGCAACTTAATTAACTAAGAGACTGAGACTTTACCAAAGTTGCATTTAAAATACACTTGCCTCAAAACAATCCAAAAATCCTCATTTTGTATGTGCACAACACTTCTAGATGCAATGCAGATTGTATGAGAACAAGTTGCATGTCCTTATGTTAGACCTCTCCTCTTTCTTTCCAAAGTGATGGAAGTTTACTGAAAAAGTCCTTGATGGACACCACCTTACTATTAGAAGAACTGTTTTTTTCATCAGCATTTTAGAGAGCACTTGAAACTGAATGTGGCTATGAAATTGAATGCTTTTGTCACCAAGCCTGTGATATTGCCATATCTTTTAGACCTTCAGAAATCCAATAGAAACATTACATAACACATGTTTTAAAGGAATATAAAAAGTATTTTAAAAAGTATTTCAGTACAAGTTAAGCTCAGTCCACAGCATTTGTAGCATAATGTTAATTACCACAAAAAATTATTTTGACTTGCCCCTTCTTTATCAAAAATCAAGGTTACAGTGATGCACCTACAGTACAATGGAAGTGAATAGGGGCCAATTTTTAAACATTAATATACTCACTGTTTCAAAAGTATAGCTGCATGACAAAATATGCATGTAAATATGATTTTAGTGTGATAAAATCACTTACTGACCTCATCTGTGTAAAGTTATAGCTAATTGTACCACTTCGTTACCATGACGATGTAATGTCGGCAAACCTTAAAATGACTAGAAATGTCTATTTAAATAACTTAACAGCTCAAATGACACACCAGTTTTAACAGAAGAATTAAAGTGCTTTTATAAAATAAGCTTCACATTTCTGCCTTTAAACCCTCCAAAAATTGGCCCCATTCACTTCCATTGTAAGTGCCTCACTTATTCATCTGAATAATGCTCCTCCCCTGGCAGACAGCAGCGGTTTCTCCGTCAGTCCCTGGCGGATGGTCGCGACTTCGCCCTGGCAGACGTCAGTGGTGAGGATTCCATGACGGCACATCCCTCCTCCTTCCCAAGTTTCAGCACCAATGTAACGAGTAAAGGATGGGCAAGGAGGAGGCAGGAACTGGCAGAGCAGTCAACATTACTTTAATTACATAACTGAACTTAAACAAACATAAGTGCGCACACGCACACACACACACACACACACACACACACACACACACACACAGTGGCAATGTGTCTCTTTCTCTCTCGAACCCGGATCCTCTTTATCCCTCTCCTGCTGATTGGGGTGTTTCAGCGCTGGGCATCCATTGTTACAGCCCAGCCATCGCCCTCCTCCTTGTCACACCCGGAATATTCATTTAACATGCATTTTATGCCAGGACAGGTGTTTTCAAACTGGGTGGTAGGGAGTAAGCAGACAATTTCAGAGAGAAAAAGAGTAAAAAAAAAAAAGTAGATAATAAGGAAAGCATTTACCAAATTTAACATTACTGTTTTATTCTGGTTTGTAGCCCACACATTATTTTCAATTGAATTGAAAATGTACAGTATACATGAATATGTTCTACATAATATTTTATTAATTTCTTTTGACTTAAGTACAATTACGACATAAAAGCCAATCTAATTATTATATAGAGTGGTGGTGGTGTAGTGGGTTAAAGCACTAAAGTGTTAAGCAGAATGTTGCTGGTTCTAACCCCACAGCCACCACCATTGTGTCCTTGAGCAAGGCACTTAACTCCAGGTTACTCCGGGGGGATTGTCCCTGTAATAAGGGCTCTGTAAGTTGCTTTGGATAAAAGTGTCTGCTATAAATGTAAAATTTAATTTTGCAATCAACATGCTGTCTTAATAATAACACACTATTTTTGTCATACATTATTAATGGCCCTTTCTACATGAAAATATACAGTTGCCGTAATATTTTAGGAAGTGGGTCGTCATATTTGGGGACCTTGGCATCAAAAGGTTTGAAAACCTCTGGTCTATGTGGGTAGCTCACTAGATTTTGAGACAAAAGTCCATCATGCCCTCCATCTTCCGGTCTAGTCAGATGAGGGAACACATTTGAGGGTTTCTGGGAAACACTCTTGATATTGCAGTTGGAGGATTCCTCTTAAAGCATTCTTGGGAACAATGAAAACGTCTCTATTGAACATCTGCCTGAAGTTTTGCTAATATTAATATAACTGAATCTCTAAAAGCATCATAAATGTTGTTATCATCATTCAGCTGTAATGCAAACATGCTTAATTGTTTGATGATAACTGATGATGAATTGCATTTGAGGTTTTTTTCAGGGTCACTCTCAGAACCAAGTCATCTTATATTATATGTGAAGTATAACGCCAAAGTATGGTTGGTTGGTAGGTTTTGGCTTCCTTTAGTGTTAGCAGCATCCCTTTAATAATCCCTTTAATGAAAACAACATCCATTTTCACACTTTCCTTTTGCGAAAACCACGTATTGACAGTGATTATAGGAAATTGCTGACTTATAATGGTACTACTGTCTACTTACACTGTATAATAGTGCCAGGGTTTTACAAGATTTAACAGTAATTTCTTACAATAAAATACTGTTTTCAATTTACTGAATTTTACTGTGAAATCAATGCTGACTTGTCTATTTTCTACCATATCACAAAATATTACTGTAAAATAACCATATAAATTTACATTGTGGGACAGAAGTGTTAATAGTCATATTGATGTCTTCTTTATTGTAGTTAATGTTCCCTTTGGCTTGGAACTTGCATTTAAGAACGTTTTCTTCATTTTATCCCAGCCAATTAAAAATTGTTGAAGAACACAAATGGTTGCATTCGGAATTTTGAAATATAAAGTCAAATAAAAGCACATTTATATCTGGTAATTGCAACTTAACAGGCTTTTCTCACAATTTGTACTTTATTTCTCACAATTGCGAGTAGTGGGGCACCGATCAGGAAATTTGAGGCTGATACCGTTCTCCGATGTTTTTTTAACACTAAGATCGCCGATACGATTTTAAAAAGTGAGTGCGCATGGCTGACTCCCAATGGGGCTAATCAGCCGAGCTAATAAGGCCGAGCCAGATGCTGCAGTTCAAGAGAGAGAGAGCCACATGCAGCTGTCGTGTGTCAGTTTGTTTTTTTTTTGTTTCATTAAATATTACTTTGACTGTTCAGCCAATTCTAGCCTCCTCCTTGCCCATCTGAACTGTGTTACATTGGTGCCAAAATCTGGGAAGGAGGAGGGATAAACTGGCGTGGCGTTCTCGTCACGGCCGTCCACCCAAAGGAGCAGCTGTGGCTGTCCACCGGGGGACGCATGGCCAACCTCCGCGAGGGGAGGAGAGGCTCTCTGCCGGCCGCCTGGAGCAGTGGAGCCGCAACTTGTTGCCAGAAATATACTGTAAATTACTGGCTTTAGGTAGGTCAAGCTAATCTTGGATACTTGTCAAGTTTCAGAAAATTGGAAATGTCCTGACCAACATTTGGGCAATTTTAACACATCAATTTGATCAGTGCTGTTCAGGATGCACCAATTATAGTCGTTTGTAAGATTTTATAAAAATAATTTTCTTGAGATTATGCAGGGTAATTTCCATTGGTATTTTACATCCAATCCTTGAAACTTTTAGATTTAAATAAGCATACTTTTTTTTTTTTTGTGAACAAATTATTACCTGTCAAAAACGTCCTGAGTTTTGCGTGCAACCCAGTGGAGGATTCTGCTTTTCAAAAAAAATTTCATAAATGAGCCTCATATTTAATATGATGGGGCAGAGAAACAAGAAATTAGACTTGTTATATGAGGTAACTATGCTATTTAGCCTATATTACAGACACATTTTCTTAATACCAACATTTTGAATATTATACTTGCTATATGTCCCTACCAACTTTCCAACCAGGCTTACACCAGTGCGTGGATCACTGAAAAAAGCTTCTACAACATTTTACTGAACTTTTAACATTTCTGTTGGTGAATAATTCTCTGATGATTCACTCTGGTCCATTTACCGTAATTTCCGGACTGTAAGCCGCAACTTTTTTCCCACGCTTTGAACCTCGCGGCTTAAACAACGATGCGGCTAATATATGGATTTTTCCCGCTTTCAAATTTTATAAAAAAAAACAAAAAAACATTCTGTGACGTGCTCAGTTTTTTGCCGGCATGAAGCTTTCATTAGACCAATGAAATTGCCGAACGGGTTAAGGTCAAAGAACTTTTTTGTTTACTGTTTAGATTAAATTGAGCGCGCTCAAACTTCCCATCATTCTGATTACGGTAGTCATTTTGTCACCCTCAAGACACCGAGAAATGCATATGATGCAGCTTTCAAGTTGAATGCGATTGATCTGGCTGTTGGAAAAGTAAATAGAGCTGCTGCACGGGAGACGTTGGAAACAGCAGCGTGATGAATTGACTCAGTGCAAAAAGACAACTAAAGCTGAGGCTATTCAACTCCGACACCGATGGAGATGACTTCAAAGGTTTCATGTGCACAAGAGGAGGAAGATAGTGACCAATGACTTTCTTGCTAGGCTACTGTTTACTGCAAATTTTATTTTTTTTTGTTACAAGCCGTGTGTGGCAGCGGGGGCGTGGTCAAGCGCCCGTCCGGGAGAGAAAAGCGGTAAGGGCGCTTACACCTGTGCTAATGTCTAACACCTGTGTCTAATTTCAGTAAGCATGGTCAGAGCAGCATAAAAAGGCAGCAGAGAGAGTGTGTGTGAGTGAGTAAGTGACAGACAGACAGACACACGTCAGTCTAGTGTTGGCGCATAGAAGTCCAAGAATTGAGAAACTTACATTGCTGTGGCCATTAAAAGCCTTACCTGGAACGTCAAGTGCCCTGCTTCACGTGTATTTCTTGGGAAAACTGTCACCCTGGCACCAGTGTGACAGTTTTCAGCACTTGATGTAAGCGCCCTTACCGCTTTTCTCTCCCGGACGGGCGCTTGACCACGCCCCCGCTGCCACACCGTGTTTCGTTAAAGCCTATTTATTTTTGTTACAAGCCGTGTTTCGTTAAAGCCTATTTATTTTTGTTACAAGCCGTGTTTCGTTAAAGCCTATTTATTTTTGTTACAAGCCGTGTTTCGTTAAAGCCTATTTATTTTTGTTACAAGCAGTGTTTTGTTAAAGCCTGTGTAAAGTTCATTTGTTTCAATGTACCGGTAGGCACCTGCGGCTTATAGACAGGTGCGGCTTATTTATGTTCAAAATAATATTTTTTTGAAAATTCAGTGGGTGCGGCTTATATTCAGGTGCGCTCAATAGTCCGGAAATTACGGTACCTATATCTGTACCTGTTGAAGGAAGTGTACAGATGAAGTGGAAGTATTAGAGGACAGAGAGAGAGAGAGTTGTACATCACTTTATCCCTCTCCATTCTTCCCCTCCAATTTTTTTCAGATAGTGTTGGTCTTTCCAGTGTGATGTTTATAAACTTGAGCTAAAAGAGGGAGTGTTCTGTTTGGTCTTATGAATAATCTAGAATGCCACAAAGCTTTAATGGCTTCTTGTTCTCGATAGGTTCCTGCTGCATATTTCATGACCATCCTCATAGACAAGGGCTGCACCTCCATCACTACACTTTTACATGTTAGAAGCACTCATGTTATTACTTTTTTATCAGCTACAAAAAGATTTAAATGCTGAGTTATGTCTGCTGTGTCGTTTGTAGTGTAGGTCAACTTTCTCATTTAGGGATGTTTTTACATCATAAAAACTGGCCAATCATGTTAAAATTATCATTATTGAGCCATGAAAGACAGAGGTACATACCTTGAGTTTGATACTTAAAACTACTGTAAGCCATTTTAGCTTTCTGTAGCTTTCCCGTGACTGAGACATTGAATTAGCCACACCCACTCATTCCAAAACCCCACCCTCCAAAGATAATTTCGAGACCAAAAACCGAGCAAAAGAGCAGCATTGTTTGTTCCTCTGGCTGTCAAATTAAACAGTGGCACAATAGACCTTTTTCACAGACTGTGATGACATGCTTACTCCTTAGTTAGAAGCGTAAATCTAGCAAACTTTTTTTATTTGATAATTATTTTTTTTATTGAGTGTAAGTTTATATAATTATGCTTTGTGTTATATTGCCGTAGAATTAGTTTATAAAAAGGAATTACCACAGATGTGAGGGGGTTACGTTTACAGCTGCTGAGAGAGTGACAGTAAATTTGGCATATTCTCCCATCAGAATGTCTTAATCCACCGCTCTCAATTTTTTTCTTCTGGAGAGTATGTAATAGTCAATTTTTCTTTTTACTCTAGCCACAAATGAGTAAATGAAAATATTATTTGCTGTGGTCTCCCATTCACTCCCATTAACCACTGTCGAAGTTTACCCTGCAATCGTTTACTTCTGTGTTCTAAAACCCAGAGTGTGAACAAGGTCTCCACAGTTCCTTTTTGATTCTGTTCACTCGACATTGCGAGAATCGCTATGGGGAATTCCTTCTGACGACTTAGTTGAAACCCATGTACAATAACGCCAATCCTGAGATTGGCAATGGTGTTTGAGTTGGCCTATAGAAGCAGTTGTGCAAACACCATTTTTTCATAATTTTCTTCCTTCAAGAAAGCAAAATCATCTCTCGACTTGAAAGCTGTCCTTGCTTTGCCATCAAGATACACTTCTTCAGCAGACTGGAACTTCTCAGCAGACACGGACATGACAACTCATCGCCTGTACCACTCAGTGCATGCAATGAGAAGACTCACCCCTCCCCTGCAGTGTTCCGGTGAAGATTCTCTTTGCTTTGCCATCAAAGACGCTTCTCTGTGAATGGGTTCTTGGCTTCAGACGCTCGCTGTTGAACAAAACCGAGCTTCAGTGAGACCACTCCAAAGTGGCTCTCATAGAGACAGTCTGCTCTCAATGCGATGACATGTGTCTCCGGACGCTCCGCTCAAGGATCTGAGGGATGCAGGAACTCACAATCTCCTAGTAGAGAACGCAATAGAGATTGCTCCGAACTGTGACATACACAAAGATTCTACAGCCGATGTCTTCTATTCTGGAGTAAGCCGGTAGGCTTCAGCCCATTTTAGATGCGAGACATTCGAATAGTGCACTCGCAAAGGACCAGATCTTGCTGTGCATCTGCCCTTGTGCGGCAATAGATTTAAAGGACACACGCGTACTTTCATGTACAAGTTGCACCTCGTCTCAGGCTGTTTTGAGATTCGTATTTGAGGGAACAACTTATTAATTCCTTTCCTTGGCTCTCCACACTCCCAAAGTGTATCGATGCAGTGCTCGCTCCGTTGAAGCTGAGTGCCTTGTGCATTTTGAACTACCTCTATGATAGGCTATTATTAGCCCGAACAGAGGCCCTGTTGTGCGAGCATGGGAATTTACTACTTTGAGGCCAAGGCTGTACAAATTGGGCAAAAAGCATCCTCTATCACACAGTTTAGTCTTTTACATGAGATCTCTCCAATGCTGCCAGCAGGATATTGTCATAACTCACAGCTGTCTGGCTGCTCTAGCTCCTTGGACAGCTCCAAACTTTTAATAGCATCATGCTGTGTCCGGTCTTCTGGCAAAAGGTGGAAATCATGGATGTGTTCAGTGCAGGCTGAGGTGCACTGTGCGGCAGGCGCCCAGCCTTTGGCACCTAGCACTTCAGTATTCTGGAAATACTAGCTATCTCTTAGCCTTGGATGCTTTGCATTCTGAGGTAGCGAATCACCATGTTCTGATTCGATCAGACAACATGACAGTGGCAGCTTACATAAATGTTGTGCCCTGCTGAGGTGAATGTCATTCTGCAAGCTACAACACTGTCTGCGAGACGCCTATTTGTGCTAAGTGGTGTGTGTTTAAAAATTGGTGCTCTTCACGTGGTGAAGACTCCGTGAACTGCTCCTTAGCTGAGATTCTTTCATTCCTCCAAGAGCAGCTGGATGTGGATCTCACCGCATCGACACATTGGTAGCAACTATGTTGGCATGCCATGCCCCGGAGGCTGGCTGCTCCATGGGCAAATATGTTCTATTTTTCAGTTCAGTTCAGGGGAACAAGGTGCCCAAACCCTCTCGGCCTGCTACAGTCCTAGATTGGGATTTAAACCTGGTGCTAAAGGCACTCACGAGCCCCCTGTTCGAACCATTAGAGTTTGTTGAGTTGCGTGTGCTTTCTCTAAGAATGCTTTCGTATTGGCTCTGGCCTCAGTTAAATTGGTGGATGATATGCAGGTGCTGTCGGTTGACTACTCATGCCTGGTATTTGGGCTGGGGTCTTTCAAAAGCCACCATCAACCCAGAAAGGCTATGTGCCTAAAGTTCTATCCACGCCTTGCAGGGCTCAGGTGGTCCGCCTACAAGCCTTCTTTCCCCCAACGTTTAATTCAGATGAGGAGCATTCGATGCATTTGTTATGCCCTGTGCAGGCATTACACATGTATGGGAAGCACACCTGCCAGTTTAGGCTGTTGAAACCGCTCTTTGTTTGTTATGATGCACATCTCCAAGCAAAGGTTCTCTCACTGGATTGTTGATGCGAGTTCCCTTGCTTGCACTGGGTGTGAGATGCCTCATGGGTGTGAAAGCGCATTCAACTTGAGGCATGACCTCTTCATGGTCATAGACAAATGGTGTGTCCTTACAGGACATATACTTTGCAGCAGGTTGGTCATCATAAACACTTTGTGGTGTCCATCACTTCCAAAGTCCTCTTTGTCTAGAGCGCTTATTGTTCCAACATTTGCCTTGGTCAGGGCGCCCTCCCGGTTCCGTTCTTCGTGGAAGTGCATGACGAGCTGACACGGTCGTGGAGGGTACCTTTTACTGCCCGGAACCGACCCCTCCGCTCGTCCGCTCTTACTACTCTGATGGCGGGGCGGCCAACTGGTACAAGGAGGTCCCCCAGGTGGACAGAGCGGTTGCGATCTACTTGTGTCCCGAGAACACCGCCACCTGGCACTCCCTTCCAGAGCCTGTAGAATGATGTCATCACTGACCTCAAAAGTCTACAGCGCCACCGGACAGGCTGCCTCCGACCTGCATGCCATGGCTCTCCTGCAATTTCACCAAGCCAAGGCACTCAAAGATCTGCACCTGGGTAGTCCCGACCCTGACGTGCTGCAGGAACTGCGCTCTGCCACCGACCTCACTTTCAGAGCCACGAAGGTCACAGCGCAGGCACTCGGGCGGGCGATGGCCACCCTCATGGTCCAGGAGCGTCACCTCTGGCTGAACATGGTCGAGATGCGCAACGTTGACAAGGCACGTTTTCTCAACAGCCCTGTCTCCCAGCTTTGCCTCTTCGGCGACACCATCGACGACTTCGCCCAGCAGTTTTCGGCGGTGAAGAAGCAAATTGCTGAGGGCGTCCCCCTGCGGCTAAAAAACAGGTAGCTCTGCCTCAACCCGGGCCCAGCTCTCAGCCCTAGCATCGAGCACCTCGCTGGCGGCGTATGCCCCCCCTGTCTCCAGTACCAGGAAAGCTCCGAAGTGCTCCTGAGATGGGCGACCCAGGCAGTCAAACGTTCGCTCCGGAGCTGGTACCAAGACCACTCCGTCCCCCGGTTGAGGGCCGGGAGGAGAATCCATGTTTCATTTTCATTCTATGTAAGAGACATTGTGAGAGAAAAGGCACGGCTGCCGGGCTTGCTCCCATGCTAGTCATGTAGCACCTGTTCCCCCCCTCAGGGGTGCGGGGAACCTAAGGTCTGTATGTGACTCCTCTTAAGGGGCATTGGGGAGGGCTACGTGCAGCCGACACAGTTTCCTCTAGCACGCAGTAGCCTGCTTACACCTGTCTCGGCAGTTCACGTAACACGGTCAGTGCGTGGCGTTTTTATATGGGACCCCTTGTGTCACTTCATTCGACATAACGTCGAGTGAGTGACAGAAGGGGAACATCATGGTTACTGTTGTAACCTCCGTTCCCCGTTGTGTCCCTCCTGCCACAGCACTAGACCTACCACTGTAAACGGCCATACCTTATTTTCGGCTCCTCAGTGCAAAATCCTGACTGGCACTCGCTGCCCCGCTTCCCTTTATACCCGTATGTCCGGGGCGGGGCATGCAAATTGTGTCTCCCAACTTGACATTGGCCTTTTCTCAGGTTCAGAGTAGGGTTGTGCCAATGGACGATATCATCGTCCATCGTGATGGCTGACCAACATCACAATGTAGAGCCACCATCGTGATGCCACGCCCCCTTTTGCGAGTCTTGCTAGTGTGACTCTCTAATCCTAGTCTCTTCTATAGTTAACCTAAAAACTTTGCAGGGATTGCTCTGTAAATTAAATTGAGAATATAACTAATGCATATATGCTATTTTAAATACTGTAGTATATGCCAGAGACGTGACGTGTTAGTCAGGCAGGCTACCCAAGTATTGATCTTGACATTGTTAGCTTCTTGTCTTTTTTTTTTCTTGTCTTACACTGTACATTTAGATTAAAATATTTTATGTTGTAGGCTACAAGAAAATAGCCTTTATTAATTAATTATTAGTAGTTGTAGTGTCTCAGAAAATCTTGCTCATTGTCACATAGCTCTTGTATACACTGAAGCGGCAGTTTAAGATAAACCCAGACCAGCGAACGTCAAATAACTTTTGTCTGGTTAATACTTTTAAAGAAAAATTTCCTTGGCCATAAATCCACAATGTCAAATCAAATGAAAGAAACAAGGTGAATATGAATAACACACATTTATTAAAACATAGAAGAACAACAAATAAAGAACAAGAAAAAGGGAACAACACTCAGACCGATACTCAGCATTAACATTTCACTTATAATTAGCAGCACAATTAACTTCAGCACAGGCTACAAAATAAATTATGTTATTGAAATATTGTAAAGTGGTCATATGAACTACACAAATGAACGTTTAAAAAATAATAAACGTTCAATACAAAATCGAATAGCTCCGCAACGGATGGCGAAAAATGCTCATCAGTGAGTAAAAGAACGAAATTATAATTTTTAAGTGGAAAATAGTATTTATGTAAAGAGATATATTAAAATAAAAAGTGCACAACTCTTCTTAAGTGAAAGCTAAAAAAAAAAAAATGCTTCACGTGTCGTGCAACCTGATAAAGCGCCGACGAGTCATTAGTTGGGTTAGTAAAATAACGAAATTATAATTTTTCATATAAGTTTTGAAAATTATATGAAATTATATAATCCCCCCCCCGCCCCGCCCCACCCCACTGACGATATCATCGTCCATCGCGATGTTTTACTGTCAACATCATCAACTGCCAATTTAGGGGACATCGCCCAACCCTAGTTCAGAGGTACGTTTGGCGTCCCATGAAGACCCTTTGTGTCACTTCATTCGACACAATGTCTCTCGTTCCTTCCCTCCAGGAATGGAGGTTACAACAGTAACCATGACGTTAATCAAAACCAATAAATTATTATTATTTTTTTAAATTCTAAAAACGCATGGCATGGGTGAGGTAAAGCCATTAGAGTCCTCTCTCGATAATATGCACTCATTTACAGAGGCTCTTCACAGAAATTACGGTTTTCTTATACAGTCAGTACTGATTTTTAGCATGTGTTCAGCAAATTAATGTAAATAAAACAAAATTTCACCAACAAGGATTATTCTTAAATTTAGATTAAATCAACGTTTATCTGATAATTATGTTTATCTGATAATCAGTATGCTGATAAATGCCTTCTGAAAGACGTTTAGCATTTTATTTTAGTTTATTATGTTTTGAAATATTGGGCCATTGCCATACGTGCAAATCCGGGGTGGGAGTACAATGGCTCACATCTCGGTGGTGGCGCAATTAACCGCTTATCCATCGTGTACATGTGGAGACGCTGGACAGAGATGGGTCTCTCAAAGAATTGAGGAGAGCATTAATTTGGTGTACAGGCATGATAGAATAAACGATCTGTGAGCTATTTTGAGTTAAATCTTGACAGACACATTCTGGGGACATAAATCTCATGATTTGAGGTTACCTGCTTTGCTTGTGATCACTTTGAGCTATTGACCTGATATAACATGACATGCTATTTTCATGTTGACATAATGTTATTAATTTAAACATTTACAACCAAAATATAAACTACACTCTTAATTACATATTTTAGTATTTTAGTATATTTTAATGATTACTTAAGTGTTGTATCCACTACACAATACAATTTGTTTGTATTGTACTACACATATAATTTTAAGAGGTGAAACTAGTTAAATGGCTGATTTGAGTTCAATTGAAGACATATTTTTATATTACAATCTACAGCCGTGGACTATGCAAATGAACCTTAATACTACACATGTAGGTCTATGCACTGCAAACAATAAAACTGTTATATAAAAACACAAAATAAGGATTGAATAATGATGAAATATACTTTATTAAACATGAAAATAATATGCAAAATGACAAATACAATAATAAACAGTTTATTTAATCGTTCCTTTGGAAGTAAAGTTAATAGAGAGATGGTTACAGTACATAACTGTGCTGTGAAATCAGTACATTATAAACAACTTGAGATGAGCATACATTCATGGGAATCTACCTTACATTTAGTGGCTTTTAGATGCAATTTTAATTTGTTCACTCTGTTTAAACAGACTATCTGATAAAAGGGCAATGCAAAGCGACACCAACTTCTGCATTTACTCAGTCATGAATATTAGTAAATATGTTTCAGTAACTTCAAAAACTAAACTTATAAACACACAGCAATTGGTACACATGAGTAATGTTGGATTCATGAAAGCATTACAACCAATGTAATCTTCAACAGCCCTACCAGAAAACATATCCAAGCATTATAGCAGGTATACAGCTTCACCATAAAGTAAAAAAAAATTATAAATCCATTAGGAGAGTGATTTCATACCGCTGCTGTGACTGTCCTGAAACCGCAACTCACTGAACAGCTGTTGCATTCGCTTTCAAGCTGGACCTTGTTTCAGAGCTTTCAGACATGATGTAAACGTGCAAGGACAAATGACGTATGCCTGCGTTTTCACACCAAATCTGACCCAACAGCTCTATATAAAAATTATTATTGTAGGATTTCCGTAGTAAATCGGGGTAAGACAAGGACAGGGTTTTGAATTTAAAAAAAAAAATATTAATATCTTAGTGCAGCTCTAAGATACAGTATTCCATACAGCATGCTCTGTTGTACTGCACATTTTGACACATAGCAGAGTTCAGAATGGCACACTACCTTGCTACTATTTCTACCATATCTATATACAGCAGAAATAGTAGGAGTAGTATTGTGGAATGCCATTCCAAACCCAGCCAATATCATAAACTGTAGGTTTTCCATGCATACAGACAATTGACTTATTTAGTACACTTAATGTGGCTTATACTGCAGAAACAGCAGCCTGATTGATATAGTTAATGAATAGTTAAACCATTCCAACATTAAAGAATGCTTAAAATGCAGACATAGTGTTAGAATAATTAACCCATCATTAAAAAGAGAGTAAATGTAAATGAGATGTGTGTGTGTGTGTGTTATGTGTGGGTCAGTGCTCACTGCTGACGTGGGCATGTCGAGAGATTTCTCAATGTCTGAGGGACAGATATGTCATGTATTATTAAAGCAGATCATGCTTTTCAGTGTGCCTGCGACATCACTCATGTGCTACTGATGCTGTCCTCATCTGCTGTTTTTAAATTTCTTGTGAGAACCATACTAGACTAAATTGAGTGCCTTACAAAATCTACAGAAGAATTTAGACCTTCGAGTTTCTCATAGAGATGTAAAATATGAGATGGGTTTAATGAATTCCTGTTTAAAGCCTGAACATTTCTTATATAACACTGAGTCTTTTCAAGCTGGAACGGCAGAAATGAATATTTAATGCCAGATAATTTTTTTAAATAATATTCCTTATCATTGTGCCTTTATGTGTGCTGTGTTTTAATTAAGTTTCACTCATAAAAATGTATCATAAGCTACCATGGAATTACCGTAGTATTCGGGCATGGTACTATGGTAATATGAACATATTCTTTGGAGTACCTTATAGCACAATATCATTTTGTGCTGCATTGTTTGAATTTGGTTGAAAAATTGTTAAACAGGATAATTAATCAATTCCCATTAATTAAGTTCCCATTGTGACAACTTACCCCACATAGTGGGACAACATGCCTTGTTGTAAGTGTGCTAAATCAATAAACTAGCCCCAGTCTCCTCTATATCAAAGTACCATGGTATTAACATATGAAACCATACAACCGCCACAGTATATTTTTTGTAAGGGTTATTGAGATGCCAGCATGCCACAGCTTTACTGACATTGAAATATTGGCACCCTTGATAAATATGAGCAAAGAAGGCTGTGAAAAAAAAACTGATAGAGGGGAAATATCTCATTATTACATTTTTTATTTTTTTTCTCCAAAACACGTTGGCCTCAATTATTGGCACCCTTATAAATTGTTATGAGTAAAATATATCTGAAGTATATTCCCATACATATTTAAAAAGGTTTAGTGCACCTGGGTGACTAGGAACATGAAATTGCTGAACCGTGACTTCCTGTTTCACAGGGGTATAAATATGAGGTAACACCAGCCGTGGCCCTTGCATTGTTGGTCTAGGCCTTCAGTGTGATTCATGCCATTAAGAAAACAGTTTCACAATTAATAAGACACCTTATGCCCGTCATACATTACATGGCAGTCAACTAATAATACCAATTGACATTTTAAAAAGCTCTCTAATAATATTTGCAATTTAAATTTGGCTTGCAATAAATTTTGTTTCATCAGGGTACACAAAATTTGATCCGACACTGAATGCTCAAGCAGCCTAATTTACATTTAGAAAACTCCTGATGTTGCTAAAACAATGCAAAAAGCACTTACCAATTAGCTTCAATCATGCAGAAGATCTCAGGTTTTTAAATCCTTAAGGATCTCTTTCTTGATGGTAATGTGGCATTGACAGCCGATTCATCACCAAAATCTCGCGCTCTTCGCTTTCAAATTACGTACATCACTTAAAGCGTGATTGCATCACTCAAGGCCAGCTAGAAGACCTGGACTGGGACATATCCTAAAGACCACACCCAAAAGAACAAATAAAACAATCTGATTGGCTGATGAATCAGACAGTCTGACTTTAAATGCCTATTCACTGCATTGTCGAGGGATTCTGTGGAAATGCTGAAGGCCTGACGGGGTGGAGCTCAGACTCATGTGCAGCTTGTGGGCAGTGGTGGCTCAGCGGTTGGGGTTCTGAGTTACTGATCAGAAGGTCAGGGGTTCAAGCCCCAACACCACCAAGACACCACTGTTGGGCCCTTGAGCAAGGCCCTTGAACCTATCTGCTCCAGGGGTGCTGTATCATGGCTGACCCTGCACTCTGACCCCAGCTTAGCTGGGATATGTGAAAAATAAATAATTTCACCATGTATATGTAGAAATGTATGTATAATGTGTGACAATTGATCAATTAAATTAGCTTTGGCTAAGGAGCATGACTTTGTTTTTTGCTATTCGTTTGTAGATGAATTAGGAGTGGAAAGCGAATGAAAATACATCAATGAGAATGAAAGGATGAAAAAATATTTAGGCATGTTACACCAGCAGAGAAGGCTGGCCCTGAGAAATCATCAGGGCTGGATTAGGAAGAGAAATCGGCAATTAATTTTACATGGCAACTGGCCTAAGTTGGGGGGTTTGGTTCGCTGTCTTTTTCTGCATATCATGGCACCATTTTGTGGTCCATTCTGCATAACGCGGTGTCTAATTTTTGCTTATCGTGGCTCATTCGGCACGCTTCGAGGCCGCTTGGTTCTCCCGCTGGCCAGTCCGCCCCTGATTGGCCCCAAAGTGTGTCGTCCCACCGGGAACCAGATTGCCAGTCCAGCCCTGGAAATCGTCACTGGGTAACACACTGGCCAAAATGCCTTAATTATCAATAACAGTGGGTTAGACTAAAGAATATAGTTCTGATGTTTGGCAAAAGGTTGTTGAGCTTCACAAAATGGGAAAATAAGAAAATAGCCAAAGCATTGAAAATGCCTATTTCCACCATCAGAGCAATAATTAACAAGTTCTAATCAACTGGAGATCTTACGAACCGGCCTGGAAAAGGACGTGTCTAAATCAGGGGTGTCATACTCAGTCAACTTGGCTTATATTTATTTTTGTTTAAAAAAGAAATGTGATGCTGCTGTGACTCAAACTAGCCATTGATTCTTACAAATATTATCAAAGAACTAAAAGCAAACATTACTCAATCATGAATAAAACTTTAAATTACAGTAACTGCCCAACCTAATTAAAAGGTTAGTTCACCCAAAAATGAAAATTATCCCATAATTTACCATCCTAGGTGTATATGACTTTCTTCTTTCAGCCAAACACAATCAGAGTTATATTCAAAAATCTCCTGGCTCTTCCAAACTTTATAATGGGAGTGAATGGTACCTTAGATTTTCAAGCCCAAAAAAGCACATCCATCCATCAAAACATTAATCTATATGGCTCCAGGGGGTTAATAAAGACCTTCTGAAGCGAAGAGATGTATTTGTAAGAAAAATATCCATATTTATATCTTCATAAACTATAATCACTGGCTTCCGGTAACGGCCGTCCATGCATTCACTTGCTTCCTCTGTTCTCTGTGCTTTCACTTTCATCACTTCTCATCGGAGCTTACACTACACATACGTCATATGCCAGAACTCGACTCTCTTGTGAACGCGCAGACGGCCAGTACCAGAAGCTTTTTTTTTCTAAGGTACCATTCACTCCCATTTTAAAGCTTGGAAGAGCCAGGATATTTTTTTATATAACTCTGATTATGTTTGGCTGAAAGAAGAAAGTCATATACACCTAGGATGGCTTGAGGGTGAGTAGATTATGGTATAATTTTCATTTTTGGGTGAACTATCCCGTTTAAGCATTTATCTTGATTTCAGGCTTATTTTGTTATACATTTGCTACTACTTGACACCTGTGCCCTGTACCATGAAGGTCGCTGAACGAACTCAGAGTTTCAGTATTGGTTTCAGGTTGACAAATTCCAACCAAGCGAATCATGCCCATGGTAACATGATGATGCTCATACACTTTCTCTTTCAACTCAGGCTTCGATCCTGACTTTAAGATTAGATTATGTGCTCGTGCACATGAATGAGTGAGGTTTGTAGCACACAACCAATTGTGTGAGAGAACGCAATTCACTTTTCGCTAGACTCAGCGGGATATACCTCTCTGCTGAAAGCTGATAATTATGAAAAAATATTTTTAATTAAAATATTTAAACTGTGCACAAGACATAGTTTTAAAAATATAAAAAAAAACCTTAAAATGCATTTACACCGCTCAAGAGTTCAGCATGAAATCATGAAGACTTAAAACACATGATTTACACAGTACAAGGGATAACTGTAAAATTATGAAGTAATTAAATACATTTACACAACAAGAAGAAACAGCTGCTACGAGAGCTCAAGAGGACTGCTGCAAACAAATTCTTTGTGATAAAAAAAAATATATATATAAAACAGATATCAATGTGTAGTATTCGTAAAGGCCAACAACAAGAACACACAGACTTATTAATTTTAAAAGCTTACATTTATTTAAAATATAAAAGCTTGTATATTTATTATAATTGAAAACTTTATATATCATTCAGAACTATTACAAATAAATATAGGCTACTATTGATTACAAAATGAATAGAAACTGTAAAGATGAATATTCTCCCTAAGTTTATTTTCCTTTTCAAAATCTACCAGTTCGTATATCAAAAAGTGTTTTCAGAGAATGGAATGAACTATTTTTAGAAATATATATTGGATAATAGGAAACCCAGAATTAGTCTTAAAATTCTTAAGTTGTCAAAAAAGCTTTAATGACTAGAATTCCCAAATGTAATAAATTGTTATTAAGCTGCCCAAATTCAGCCTATATTGATTTGAATGAACGAAGAATCTAAAGTGAAATGGAGGAAGAAGGAAGTTTATCAAATGGGAGAACCTATTAGTATATCCCTGTTCCTACCCAAACAAAGCAACAAATTTAAATCAATAAATAATATTTGTATTTATAGTACTTTCAGAATTTGGTTAGAAAAAAATATTTAAATGAATAAAGATAATTTACAGTTAGTTAATTTAAAAGAAATTGATAAAGATCCTGATTTCATGCCAAACAGATTAGATAATACATTAAAATTTTGGCAGATAGAGGTTATGTGTGCGGGAGGATGAATTAAAATTACAAATTTGTCAGCAAGACTGGGAAGAAATATCATATAATACATTTCATACTACTCAATCCAGGAATATGCTTGGAAGATATAGAGTGCTCTAAATGGACAATTTAGACAAATTAGACAGGTTAATTTAATATTTAACTGCACAATATAAATGCATCCAGAATCTCTCCTTATTTGGGGTAAAATGCCATTGTCCTTAAAAAAATAAAACTGATCAAAATATATTTAGGGTAATCAGAATAGCAGCTTTAAAACATATTACTAAAATATTGGTTTAATCCAGAACCCCCACAATTTCAAAGATGGAGAGAAACAATTTTGGAAATATACCAAATGGAGAATGTAACATTTAAAATGAATAATTCAAGTCTGGAATGTGAACATTATGGAATTTGCTTAAAAATATTATAGATTAATTTAGATAGATTGTTTCCTTCAGATTCTTGGTTTTGAACAAAATTACAAAATTAGTTAAAATATGAGGTATGACATCCTAACTCATTTAATATTTAAAAAAAGGAAGGGGTGCAATTGTAGGTTAAGTGTGTTGAGATGGCCTTTTATGTCACACAAAAAAGCCAATTCACACAACAACCTTTCATACTGGAGCCTTGCTGTCCATGAAATGATGTATTTCCTCACGCAAACTCAAAATTCTCCTCCCGCATCTTTTCTGGCAATTCTCCTCCCGCATCTTCTCTGGCAATTCTCCTCCCGCATCTTTTCTGGCAATTCTCCTCCCGCATCTTTTCTTTCAATTGTCCTCCTGCATCTTTTCTCGCAATTCTCCTCCCGCATCTTTTCTGGCAATTCTCCTCCCGCATCTTTTCTTGCATCCTCCCGAACAATTAGCTCTTTTCACCACACATTGCAGGTGCCCCGTCCGTTGTCAGTCCAGTAAGTTTAAACCAAGGCAATTTAATTTAATTTAAAGATTTTTATACTTGTTTAAAAATGTCATATCCCATGGTTGTGTCATGCATTGCTTTAACGCCCAAGAGCTCTTCTGTAACGGATTAGTTGGAATCCACCCCATGGATAAAAATGGACATTTGAGCAGTGTCTGTAGCATCAGTACTCTCATCAACAGTAAGTGAGTAAAGCTACAAAGGATTTTCCAAAATTTCCTTTTTCAGTGAGCTGCTCTTGTAGCTCGATGGCTAGCTCATCCACATGGTCTGCCACTGTATTTCTGCTAAGACTGACATTCGCAAATGCTTGCATATTATCGAGGCACAGCACATCGCTAACTTTAAGCATGCATTTCAGAAAATCACCCTCGGTGTATAGTTGGCCTGATTTAGCTATTTCTTCTGCTACAATAAAACTGGATTTTAATGCTACATCACTCTGTGCTTTTGCTTTAGAAAACATTGTTTGCTGTTGTACAAGGCCCTTCTTTATCTCTGACACTTTCTGTTGCCTCTGCTGTCTATCCAAGCCCCCATATTTGTTACAGTGTTTTGTCTCATAATAACGTCTTATGTTATATTCTTTCATTACAGCCAGAGTCTCCTGGCAATCGAGACAGACAGGTTTTCTTTATGGTCAACAAATAAGTATTCCAACTCCCACCTGTTATGAAAAGCCCTGCCTTTACTGTCAACTTTCCTTTTTTTTTGCCATTTTCTGCTAGCTAGCTAATACTTTTTTTTTATGATATGGAACAAGGCTGCTGCTAAAACCTATACTGAAGTTTTTTATTTTTATTTATTTAATATTTTGGATTTTCTCACCTTTTCTCCCCAATCTGGCATGCCCAATTCCCAATATGCGCCTCGTGGTGGTGTAGTGACTCGCTTCAATCCAGGTGGCGGAGGACGAATCTCAGTTGCCTCCACGTCTGAGACTGTCAATCTGCACATCTTATCACGTGGCTTGTTGAGCACGTTACCGCAGAGACCTAGCGCATGTGTAGGCTCACGCTATTCTCCGCAGCATCCACACACGTCACCACGTGCCCCACAGAAAGCGAGAACCATATTATAGCGACCGTGAGCAAGTTAACCCAAAGTGACTCTACTCACCCTAGCAACCGGGCCAATTGGTTGCTTAGGAAGCCTGACTGGAGTCACTCAGCACGCCCTGGATTCTAACCTGCGACTCCAGGTGTTGTAGTCAGCGTCATTTGTGGGGTGAACTGAAGAAGAGAGTCCACCTCAGGTGTTCTCCAACCTCATTAGGCATTATAAGAGAAGACTCAGGGCTTTTATCTTGGCAAAGTGGGTTGCAAAAAGTATTGAATAAAAGGGTACCAGTAATTATGGCCAATCCATTTAGGTGAAAAATATTTATTTAATTATGAGATATTTCCCCTGTGTCAATTGTATAACTGAAAAAAGCTCAAATGTCAAGGCATGTCAAAACTTCTCCAGGGCTCAAAACACCCTCAGACCCCAGAGAAGTTTTGACATGCCTTGACCTTTGTGCTTTTTTCAGTTACTTAAAAACATATTAATGGCTAAAGTCTGAGAACACTGTATTCAGCACAAACTGGCCTACAATAATATGTGAGCAACATGTATGTACAGGTTTGTATTTTTTAGAAAATAACATTTATGCGTGTTTAAAAGTAATTGAAATAAGGCCATATAACACATACTCAACATTTGTCCACAAGACATTTGAGAACTGGATCTTGTAGCCTAGAGATTTTGCTATAAAATGATGTGAAAACCATCCTGATCACTCATTCATGCAAAACAATATACTGTAGTAATCTAACTTTTGTCAGACACTTTTAGTGTTAGAAAGGTCATATGTGAGGAGGTGTGAACTATCATGAATATGGATGTATTTCACACCTGAGGAGACAAAGACCCCTCCCCTGGGCCTATCACTGAGGAATGTGACAGAAAGACTTAATGATCAAAATCAAGTTTTAAGTTAAAAGAAGTAATATGACTATACATTTTCTTTACATAAAGACTTTACTTAATTTTAGACCTACACTACCATTTAAAAGAAGTATCTTTTGCTCAACAAGACTACATTTATTTAATACAAAATACAGTAAAAACATTGATATTGTGAACTTTACAATTTAAAAGAACAGTTTTCTATTTGAATATATTGTAAAATGCTACTTGTGATCAAAGCTGAATTTTCAGCATCATCACTGCAGTCTTCAGTGTCACATGATCCTTCAGAAATCATTATAATATGCTGATTTTCTAATATGGGCATATTCAAAGTGCATTTTACTAATTTAACCTGAGCAGTTACTTGCAAGCACAAGCTTTGTTGATGATAATGAGGCAGCATAAACACTAGATAAAATATAATCTAAACATTCATATTATTTTTATATCATATTACATACCATATTTATATCATACAGCATACAATTTAAATATCTGCTTTAGCTGAAACAGCATTTAAATGTAACTAAAACTTGCTTATTAGGACATTTTTCAAATTTCAATACTCTGAATCCTGGCTGGCAAGTCTAGAAACAGTCCCATTAGTAAAATATGTATATGTTTATATAAAATAGCATGTCAACTAATGAAAACTAAATTACTTACTTGTCCGAAATTGTATCCTCAGCTGGTTCAAGTCTCGCTTCAAAATTCAAACGTTCATCTGAGTCCCGCTCTTCTGAGGAAAATGTTAACTCTTCGTCACTATCCAGGAGTTTCCTCGCTTGTGTATCTTGCGATCTTTCAAACGCGTAGAAAAGTGAATGAACTAGATGCTTTTAAAGGCACAGTTGGGGGCGTTTACCATTTGCATTGTTCTCCTCATCACATTAGCGTATGAATAGCGCCCTCTGCTGGTGGATGTGATCACATTAGGGATAATTAGCTGAGCCAGGAGAAACTCTACATTGCCTTGTTTCATACAGATTACATTGCAGGAGAATATTTGTTTTAAATTTGAATTGTTTTATTTAAAAGTAGACATTTTAAGCTTTCTTTAGACATATGTTTCATGTTTGTATGATAAGTATTTGCTGAGTTTCAGTTCATTTTTGTGACGTGTTTCAGAAATATGCTCGTGAACACAGACTGCTTACAGCTCACCCTTTTTATTTTCTTTATTTTACAAAACACAAGGTTTTGTTGTTGAATATTTAATGTTGTTTCCGCTGTAATGCCGAAAACAATCCAGCAGGACATGCTGGCGCATCTGTCGACCCCAGAGCGTTAAAAGGATAAATAAAGCAGATTTTTTTTTGCTCATATTCATCAAGGGTGCCATTATTTTTGGATATTTATATATATTAGGGATGCTTCCGATTGGTATTGGCCAATATTGACATCCTATGACTCGATCGGTGATTTGTTAATTTGGCCGATTGCGTAAACCGTTGCTCATGTTGCAAAAGATGCTTGGCTCTTTTAAGACTTCAGCAGCACTGTCATGGCATCACAGAGTGTGGGGAATACTGGCAGTGCTGGACTGGGAAGATAAATCTGCCTGGGATTTTACATGGCAACTGGCCCAAAACTTGTTGAGCGTCCTTTTCTGCTTATTACGGTGCCGTTTTGTTGTCCGTTATACATAAATAGCGGCTCACTTTAGCTTATTGTGGCCTATTCGGCACTTTGCGTGACCGACACACCGGCCTGCTATGTTCTCCCGATGGCCAGTCGCCCCTGATCGGCCCAAAAGTGCGTCGGCCCACTGGGAAAATGCCCGGTATGCCTGATTACCAGTCCAGCCCTGAATACTGGCATAGTGTTGTAAGGCAACAAACTTGATTCAGCAGTTAAGAACGATGTAGCAGGAGTTAAAATTTTTTTTTACGTTTGTGTACTGTACTGTACTGTTTTGGCGTTTCACACACGACAAAGCAAAGGGAAAACAGCGCAAGCTGTGAAACGATCCTTATTATCGTTCATGGCGGCAGCTTCTCAGTCTCTGCCGGGCATTTGCATCTAAGTAATTACACAAGTTACAAGATGTGGTGTATTTCAAACACCTTTATTAAATATCTCCTGATTAAACAGCATTAACATTAGTAGCACCTGTAAAGTCCAGAAACATGTGCTCTTTTTCCTCTTTCCTTTAATCTCTTGCCCTCATGAGAGAGTGCGTGTTCACCTCATTAAAGTTCAAGCAGTAACAAGTGAAATATGAACTATTAATACAATCATTCAACTAAATGAAAAGGCAGTGAAGGAATTTATAAATGTAACAATTCTATATACAATATTAAGATACCATAATATAATGTATATAATGTATAAATATAATGCAAAAATAAAATAGAAATAAAATAAGGAATAATACTAATTATATGAAGTAATAACAATAACCAAAAAAGACACATTAAGTTTAATTGCACATATGGGTTATCAGTTTGTCTTCAGTTTGACACTAAGCTTCATTTTTATATGGCTATATATCTTAATATAGAGAATATTTTGTTAGCCTAAATTTAAATTATTATTTAAAAAAGCTTCTTTAATAATTTTTATAATTTTTTCTATATATATATATATATATATATATATATATATATATATATATATATTACAAAATTTAAAACAAGTGTAGGCTAACAAATATATAAACTCTTTTTGTGTGTGTGTGTCTGTTGAAGTGTCCAGTTCTGTTTGTGCATCACTAGCCTGGGGCAGTGCAGCGACAGAGTGTGATAGATATTTTAAGAGACAACCGCATGTTTGGCCATCGGGGATATATGACCCATTACACACACACACACACACACACACACACACACACACACACACACACACACACAGTCATCTCTGTCGCTCACAACAGTTCTGGTTGGTGAACTCCGAGTAAAAGCATATCACAGTCCACAGAGCCCATTCAACTGCTTACTGACCCTACTGACCTTACTGAAGGACAATTAGAGTGGTTTACTTCCACTCAGTCATGAGCATAAATTAATTAAATTGCATTTAAAGAAATTGAACTTCATAAAATTGAATCTGGTGTAAATATTCTTCCTCTTAAAAATAAATTTGGCTTATAATTTTAGTAATGATTTACAATATATCAGTGACCAAACTATTTTGTTAATTAAAATAACTGGTGGATAAGACTGATATTGGAAGCAAATTAGATTGTAATAAGGGAAATTGTGTAGTTCTGTGTTGGTTGTAATCTGATGACAAAGTAAATCAGTGTAATCTAATAACTTTTAAGTAACAAAATAGTGTAATGCATTACATTTTAAACTCTTGTAATCAGATTACACTTACAAAATGTCTATTAAGTTTGGCTTACATATTTATGAAATAATATAGAATACATTTAGAACATGAATGTTAAGATGTACATCTGTTTGCGTTTCTGTGGCATCGTAAGGGAGTGCCATCGTAAGGGAAATCGAGAGAAATGTGTGGTTTTGAGTCTGAGTGAAATATAGACATTATTTAGAATTTGTTGAGCAGAAAAACAAAAACTTGTTTAGGAAAGTAACTTAAAAGTAAAGTAATTAGGAATATGAGTAGTGTAATTACAGTTTTTTAATTTGTATTGGATTACATTTTGAGTAATTTACCCAACACTGTCATTTGTCATTTTAAGGGTAAAAAATAATAATAAAAAATTATTGGTTAATAGGTACACCTTAACATATACGGTGAAATATTATAATATATTTAACATGACAATGCATGTATTTTTTTGCTAAAATACTGTACAAAAATACTGTGATTTTGACTATAATTAACAGTAAAAATGTATATTATGTTTAACCAGAGAATACATGTTAAAATACATGTTAAAATTACAATAATAATCAGGTGTACCCAGAAATCCCTGCGTGACCAATCACATTTAATTGCATTTTACGGGAATAGTTAAGCTTCTTCTTATATTTAATATAATTATTTTAGTGCCACATGTGTTATCCTGATGAAGTGTTTTGTGTTTGTGTGTGTATTCATTATTGCTCCTGGAAGGGTCACACTTATTGAACTTTAAGTCATCATGTGGCCTTTTGTAGTTATTACAATGATTTACAATACAAGTGATAAAGCAGACTTTTATAGTTCAGAAGGTTAGTATATCAAGTTTATATAATTTAATAATATAAATAATATCCATGCATCCATCCATCTTCAACCGCTTATCCGAAGTCGGGTCGCGGGGGCAGCTGCTCCAGCAGGGGGCCCCAAACTTCCCTATCCCGAGCCACATTAACCAGCTCTGACTGGGGGACCCCGAGGTGTTCCCAGGCCAGTTTGGAGATGTAATCTCTCCACCTAATCCTGGGTCTTCCCCGAGGCCTCCTCCCAGCTGGACGTGCCTGAAACACCTCCCTAGGGAGGCGGCCAGTGGGCATCCTTACCAGATGCCCAAACCACCTCAACTGACTCCTTTCGACACAAAGGAGCAGCGGCTCTACTCCGAGCTCCACACGGATGACTGAACTCCTCACCCTATCTCTAAGGGAGAAGCCCGCCACCCTTCTGAGGAAGCCCATTTCGGCCGCTTGTACTCGCAACCTAGTTCTTTCGGTCATGACTTTCGGTCATATAAATAATAGTGAACCTTAAAATATACAGGCTTCAAAATTACAGTTTATCCAGTAGAGCCTGAAATGTAATGTAATTTTTTTTAAAGACCTTTTAAAACTACTTTTGTTGGTGTAACCTAATTTTTGACCTCAAATTAAATCTGTTATTTTATATTATTGTGAATATGAGATGTATTATTTCCCCAAATCAAACAGAATACTCTCTTTATCCTAGTTTACAAATTAATAAACAGTTATCCATTCTAAAATGAAAAACCTCTGAACTTGAGAAAAGGCCAATGTCAAGTTGGCAGACAGAATTTGGGGGGATCGGGGGAGTGAATGTCAGCCAGATTTTTTTCTTCGGAGCCAAGCGGTTGTGCAACAGCAAAGCTGAGTTCACCACTGTTCCACTCACCTCTACTGGCGATAAGCACTGCTGTTGGATCTACAGCGCATTCCAGCGGCTTTCTCCTCTCTGCACGCTGTGCAGTCCATGCCCCTGGGCGCTTCAACAGCGCTTTCATTGCCTGAAAGTGTGTTTCTCCTCCTAAAAGAGTTTATTTCCTCTAAAAGAGTTTGCAATCATAAAAGAGCAATACACAGCAGGCGTTGAATGTTTTCAGGACACGTCTTTTTCATGCCCTTCCGCCTCTGTGTAGTTCCTGGATGCGGTCAATTTCTCTCCACTTCTGACGGTCATAAAACGCTGCCTTGCAGCGTTTTATGAATGGTTCATGTTCTCATGGCGAGAACATAGCCATGGTAACATTGCGGTCATGGCTTTCTTTTCTCATGAGAGAAAGCCACTTCATCAGCCCCCCCCCCCCGCATCGTTCCTTCTTCCTATGGGATTGAGGACGACCCGGCTGGCATTGAAGGTGATTCGGGGATGACGACGGGCTCTGTTTCGCTGGGTAAAACCCCACGAACCACTAGCCCCCCGGCACGCTTGCTTGCTTCCGTCCGAGCTCGGGATTAGTGCGGCTCACCTCGCGGCCAGCCAGCATTCTCCTTCAAGCCCCCGGAATTGGATGATGATTTCGCTGCTGTATCGGAGAGCGTCACAGCGGCGTCTGATGCTGATGACTCGTCTGGGCTGCCACCTTCAGATTTGCTCGCCCAGGCTGAGCCTGACACGTGGATGTCCGCTATGTTTTCCCAGGCTGCCGCAAGCGCGAGGTGGACTGGAAACCTCCATCCCCCCTCACATCTACTTGATCGGTTCCTTGGGCCAGGGCGCCCCCCCTCTGTTTTCTGCAGACATGAGTCCCCCTACAGCAGGTGTCCAAACGTGTCATGGTCACCACAGACGCCTCTCAACTGCTGGACGGTGCCCCGCCTGCGTTGGCACATCAACTGCCTCGAGTTGTTGGCTGTACTCCTTGCCCTGCGGGGGCCTCTCCCGCTGATTTGAGGCAAGCACGTCTTGATCCATTCAGACAGCACTGCCACGGTAGCGTACATAAATCGCCAAGGCGGCGTACGCTCCCGTCACATGTCACAACTCGCACGCCATGTCCTCCTTTGAAGTCAGCCACGACTCAGGTCGCTGCTTGCCACTCATTTCCTGGGCGATCGCAACACAATGGCGGACGCGCTGTCGTGACATATTTCGCTCAGCGGAGAGTGGAGTCTCCACCCCCAGTAAGCCTACTTGCACTGGGGCTGTGCAAGTTCAGGGAGGATGAGGAACAGGACACCTTAGTGGCTCCTTACTGGCCCACTCAGACCTGGTTCTCGGATCTCACGCTCCTCGTGACAGCACCTCCCTGGCAAATTCCATTCCTGGCACCCAGACCTCTGGAACCTCCATGTCTGGCCCCTGGAAGGGACGCGGAAGACTTAAGTGGTCTACCACCTACAGTCGTAGACGCTATCAACCGAGCCAGAGCTCCCCAGGCAGCTTTACGCCCCCTGGCGTCTGTTCGCAAATTGGTGCTCTTCCGGATCTGAAGACCCGCAGAGATGCGCAGTTCGGTCAGTGCTTTCATTCCTGCAGGAGAGGTTGGAGGGGAGGCTGTCCCCCTCCACCTTGAAGGTGTATGTTGCTGCTATCGCAGCCCACCACGACGCATTGGATGGCAAGTCCCTTTGTAAGCACGACTTGATTATGTGATTATGATTATTACACCCAGGTCGCTCCCCCACTCCGCTTTATACCTGTATTTCCATGGGCGTGGTGTGCAAATTCTGTCTGCCAACTTGACATTGGCCTTTTCTCAAGTTCAGAGGTACACAAGGCTCTCAGAAGAGACCCCTTGTGTCACTACAAGTGACACAACATCTCGTTTCTTCCATCGGGGAACAGAGGTTACAACAGTAACCATGATGTTTTATCTCTTTTAAACCTTGTAGAATGTTGGTTTATTTTCACTGTAGGGCATGACTAATTTATTTTGAGCATTCTTCCTAAAGGGGGCAATTGGCATCTCAGTAAGATGAATCCTCATTCATGTATCATTCAAATCTGAGAACAGTAGAGATATTTGCCCATTATTATTATTACATTTAAAAATAGCACAGATTGCTCACTGGAATATAACATGGAAATTCACTCAAGCTGTCATTGTGAAATGTTTACATAAAGTGTGGCATGCTGCACATTCTTCACAATCCCGTTGGCTTTTGAAGTAATATTGGTAATCACTTACAATTATTCCACAACAAAGGGCTAGTTTAATCAATAATCAATGACAATCCTCAATGTAATCATTGTAAACTGACCAGAAACTGTTCATACAGACCAACCTATAGAGGAAGTAGATCCAGTTTCATCCTTTAATGGTCATTTTCTAATCATTATGTGACTTTAATTGTTGTAAACGGTGACATCATCTGAGCTGATCAGTTAAGAAACAATGAGTCACTGGTTGTGGCAGTTGAACTTCCTCCTGAATGTTTTTCTATCAATTAATTTATCTGTTTTCAACTTCTAACCCAGTGATTATTAAGCTTGTGACATCACACATTTGACTTTGAACCAATCACATCTCATCCAGCTTTGCACGCGCTAATAAGCATGCCCTTAGCATGATGCAGGAATTGCTTCATTCACTTCAAGTACAAAGCAGCAATTGTCAGTTCACAAATTGTTCATACTGTATATGGCCAATGACATAATAGTTAGACTGTAGGCCAAATAAAAAATGAATACATAATAAAAGTACAATATGTGAACAATAAAGGTAGTTAATGCAGAGATTTAACATGGTAAATGCCACATGTTTGCTTAGTTGATTAGTAACTAATCAACAAACCAATCAATAAAGGAATCTTAAATATCTTACAAACTAACATTTTACATTTATGCATTTGGCAGACACTTTTATCCAAAGCGACTTACAGTGCACTTATTACAGGGACAATCCCCCCAGAGCAACCTGGAGTTAAGTGCCTTGCTCAAGGACACAATGGTGGTGGCTGTGGGGATCAAACCAGCGACCTTCTGATTACCAGTTTACCAGTTATGTGGTTTAGACCACTACACCACTACCACTCCACATATTATATCCTGGTTTAAATTACCAAGTACCATTCTTGTACTTTGCTTCCCGTTCTCTTTAACATCTGCAGTGACGTGATGACTTTAACAATTGACGATTGGCTCTTTTATTTAGAAAGCGGGACTTAATCCGCCATAACGGTGTTTGACAGATGACGTAAACCGAAGTGCATTATTGGCGTCGGTGCGATTCATGAGATATTGTGGTTGGAGTTCATTCGCTTTGTATATCTAAAATCTATGATCAGACATGTCTCGGAGAGCACAGATGACAGCAATTTAGGGATACTAACGTCAGCGGCCGTGGCACTGAATGAGCAATCGTTGTTATAGTCCAGGGTCGGGAACCTATGGCTCGCCGCGTGTCTCACCATTCACCAACACATGATCGTTTATAACTTTCTTGAGATACTTTTCAAACCGAAAGTGTGGGTGCGATTGCAAAGCTTGAAGTCAATGACACTGTTTTGGTTTCCTTTCTCCCGAATCTTACAGCCTACTCCTGGTGAACAAGGTTTGAAATGAACACCCACCAAATGCTGATTTTTCATGCCGAGAATTTTGCTGATGTACCAGCCACTGTGGAAGGCGACCTGGAAGATTATTGGAGAGATATATATAACAAGAAATTAGACACAAAGACGAGAGATGAAAGAAAAGCTGCTGAAAAGTCTGATTTGATGTGTGTGCGCAGTGAGCTCTGAGTGCAATGAAAGCGCTTCTCCAACACATGAACATTCATAGAGTTCTGGGACTCATTTACCAATAACTATTGATCTTGATTGATCTGATTGATGAGCGATTTTATGAACGTTCGTTATTTTTTATGTGCAACCAGGGTGTGATATAGCACCCGCAAAATGCGACAAGACTCAATCCAAATGCATTTCATGCACAAGTAATTTTGGTCATCTACCTGCAAAAGGTGTCTCAGAGTGACACATGACAAGAAATGCTGACGTGTTTTAAGAAACACACTTTAATATACATTTAAGAACAGACAAAAGAAAAGCCGTCAATGCTTGTGTCTGATTCACTGTTCAGAGGCATGCAACGGGACCCTGTCTCGTGAAACCAGCGCATGTAAAGAGTTATCACTCCTTTTTCTCTCTTTCATCCAACTGAATTTTTTTTGCAAGAATAATGTAGTCTATGAGAATGCTGCAAATGTTCTCCGATCATCTCGTGAAGTACTGCGAGTTTAGGTCGCTCTTACACATTGTGAACACAACTCTGCAAGTTCAGTAATATATACAGGTATCTTTGTATTAAATAAACAAAGACGAAAGTGATTAAATCATAAGGTAATACAAGACACGTTCGCCTTGAACCTAAAATTGAGTTCTATTTTTTTTTCTTTAGGCAGCATAAATATGACCAAAATGGAATACAAACACATTCGATAAGAACACACATTTGGCAGCATTTTTTGGGATTTTTTTTTTGGCTTATTTATTATGATGATTATTATAATTATCTTTATATTTATAATTGTATTTAGTTCTTAAGTATGCTAGTAATTTTCACCTGTTGCTGCATACGGATACTTGCGTGATGGCAAAATGGGGCCGTTGGAGATGGTAAAAGTTTGGATTTGGGGAGGTGGTTATATATATGATTTTTTTATCACTTTGTTATTTTAATAGCTTTTTTAGTTTCGCTTAAAGTACAATTCGAATTTAGAAATGTCTTATGTTCAAGTTTTTTGTGTTTCAATTAATTAATTTTTAAAGCAAAATCAATAAAGCAAAAATATTCACTGACCTTGGGGATTGACCATATAGTTGGGTAGTGATATTTTAAATGCAATTATCAGTAAAATGTTTTTGATAATCCCCAGCCCAAAAGGGAATTAATTATTAAGTTATAATTTTATGGATACCTGCACAAATACGTGTACTCAATTCCATATTGCAACATGTTACCTATTAATATTTGCACATTTGTTTCTTTTTGAGTAGAGTAAAACATTGTATTTTATTGAAAAACTTAGTAAAATAGTAAATTATTCGTTTGTGGTATGGCTCTTTCGAAAAAAAGCATCAACCAAAACATTTACTATTCTCTCCTTAGTGAAAAAAGGTTCCTGTCACCTGTTATAGTTAAAAAGGGCAAACAGTGGAAGTTATTGTATTATGCGAGATACAAAAAAACTGCAAAGCTGCAAAGTCGCGTTTGTCATCCGCCACCGTGACCACAATTGGACTTTTGAAGCTGAAATAATGAGTGGATTATATGCTCTTTCAATCAGCAAGAGAGGAACAACATGGATGTTATTATGCCATCTTTCTTGGCAAGGAGGATGGATTGTATGCATCACGGTCAGGTATAGGAGAGAAGGCTACTAATTAGGTAAGACACAAAGGTTTATTTTCACAACTTGTTAATAGCAATTAGCTGTGGGATCTGTGCCGATCGGGTTCAATCGGGTCTGGTTTCAAATAATAGACTGGTCTGAGTCGGTTCCGGGTAGTACATTTACAGCATTTCTCGGTTCTTCACGGATCCGGGTTCAAACTTTCAAATAATAGACTGGTCTGGGTCGGTTCCGGATAGCACATTTTTGGGTCTCTTCGGGTTCGGGCACACATTTTTGGACCTGTGAAGACCTCTGTCGTGTAGGTTATTATTGTAACCTCTGTTCCCTGATGGAGAGAACGAGACGTTGTGCACGATTCCCTCCTTTTATACCTGTATGTCCGGGGGAGGGACAAGCAAATTCTGTCTGCCAATTTCTCATTGGCCCTTTCTCAAGTTCAGAGGTAACCGAGGCCTTCAGGAAAGACCCCTAGTGTTGCTTCATTCGACACAATGTCAAGTGAGCGACAGACGGGGGACTGTTGTCAGCATAATCTTCTTTCTTACATTCAGAGATCAGTGGGGAAATAGAAAGATGCTTCTCTGGTTTCAAGATTCTTGCCATTATTGGCGGAGATGTTGTATTGATCATATAACATTTAACCCTATTTGTTATGGTATTGCTATATGGCAACATATAATTTTTCTTCACGTTCATGCTATTCAGAAAAACAACAACAACAACAACAACAACAACAACAACAAATTGCATTGATGGAATTTAAATGGCAGTCCAGTAATTCTGCTGTTATTGTTTTTAAAACCAATAATATGCTGTTTATTAGCCATGTAATATTTGATTTTCTACCCATTTGTTTCTTAGGATACATTACAATAAATAAATACAAATTTGAATCTTGACATGGGAATTCAATACTAGAATGGAAATGCAATAGTTCATTTATGCTCATGACATCAATTTATCATATTACCCAAATTATTTAGATTATTTGAGTTTTTAAAAGTGAATTACACGGCTATCTGGAAAATTTTATTCTGATGTGCCATCCTCCTGATATTTCTGAGTAGAGCGCAACCCCCACTTTTTCTGCCATCTTTGTTGCTCCAGGGTGAAACGCAACTATTACAAACTTTAATTTGAAGCAAAAAAGTATTTGAACTTTGGACAAAAAGACAAATGTGCAAGACTGTGTCCTTAATGTTTTTCAGTAAGGGACTGAATTACAGTTCCATGAAGCATTGCGGATGATGTAACCAAATTAAAAACAATGGAAAAATATAAAACTAATTGATTTTAAGTTGTTGATTATAAGTATAGAATCAATTTATTTGAATTGTATTACAAAATATTCTTTAAATATATTGAAATTGTAGGGAGACCGACTCGATTGCCTCATTCGCATTACGTCATACGAGTGGACGGTCACTGCTGAGCTTGTTTGTGCACTTTGTTGGCCGCAATTCTCTGATTGGTGGAGTTTTCCCATCAGGTACATGGGTCTAAAAAATGAGGTTGAAATAATGCTGACTGTTGGCTTCAACAAAAGCATATACCATAGATCAGGGGTGCCCATACTTTTTTGTGTGATGATCTACTTTTAAATGACCAACTCAATAAGATCTACCAACTAAAAAACACAGTTTCATTTAAAATAAGAAAATGCTTGTTGGGACTACTGCATGTATCCCTAAATGGAATTCATCTTATAATTAATAAAAAAATATATAATAATGTTCAATGTTGATATCATTCAGTTTTAAAACTAAACCCAAAACACCTCCAGCACAATAAATTACAATAGCCAGGGCATTTACCTTATTCTGATGACGAGTAAATATTGACCAGGCGAGGTTTTGTTTTTTCGGTTGCCATGACAACTAGGTTTGCGCATATGCGCCTTCCAAGGACTTCTGAGAACAGCGCGCTAAATTGCGATGCTACTGCCCGGATTAGACAAAACTGAATGGAATCAGACAGAAACTAAAAGAAGGAAAGACATTATATTTATTTGTATTAAAATTTAACGAAAGTACATTTAAATTTTGTGCCAGCATTGCCTTTGTGATCGACTGGTAGATCGTGATCGACGTATTGGGCACCACTGCCATAGATTAACGACCTCAGAACTCGCGTCTGGTTTGTTTTTAAAGCTTAAGTTACTGATAAAAGTAAAATCACCTATGGAAAAAATAAATGCGATTCTGAAAGTAATACCTGCGTCAGGTGCTGATCACCCTTTTAGGGTTTATTTTGCTAGAACAAGCAGCCAACTTTTCATTATCCCTTGCATAAAAGATTTTAAGCATAAATAACACAATTTTGATTTAAGTTTCCTTTGTTAAAAAAGTAACCATACTGTAAGAAATATTATGTGATGGAAATAGTATGGTAACAATATTGCACGTAATGTTTGTAAGAACTTTTCAATCCTTATTTTTTCAAATGAAATCTCCTTAATTAAATCATGTGAAGTCATCCAAATTGGTTAGTATTTAATCCTTGTTTTTTTAAATAAGATTTCCTTAAATAAATCATGTGAAATCACCCAAATTAGTTAGTATTAACTCATTTATTAAATTAAATTTCCTTAAAAAACATCATGTGAAGTCACCCAAACATTTGAACATTTGTGGTCAGAACTGAAAAAGCATGTGCGGGCAAGGAGGCCTACAAACCTGACTCAGTTACACCAGTTCTGCCAGCTTGTGGAAGACTCCCCAAAATATTTGACCCAAGTTAAACAATTTAAAGGCAATGGTACCAAACACTAACATATTGTATGTAAACGTCTGACCAACTGGGAATGTGATGAAAGAAATAAAAGCTGAAATAAATCAATTTATATTTTAAATATTATTCCCACTCAAAGCATTTATATATGAATTTATACATATGCAGATCAATAACTTGTACAAACAACAACAAGGTATAAATCCCAAACATTCAGAAAAACAAAGAAAAGGCTTTGATTGCAAAACTCTATAAAAGAAGTTTAGTGGATAACTTGCATGCATACATCCAGTTCTAATACGATTTTCTGAAAGGCCTCAAATGCATACCTCAGTTGTTTGGGATAGCTAAGGGTAGAGCATATGTGAGTCTCAGAAAAAATCACACAGGCTTTAGCCATATTATCCAACCCAGTCATGACTTGGACCCCCTCCAATATGAAGCTGCTGTCCTACTGCTCCCTCTTTGTGCTGACAGTAATGTTCATTACGTGCTGCAGGAGATCTTGCTTAACATCTGTATTCAAGCACTATAGAACACAAACACACAAGCAATTGGTACTTCTCACGTTGCAAGTATTTCTAGCATGTCAGCATTTTAAAAAGTGTTGCACGTATTTGTTTTATGTTCAAATAATTGTATCTCATTTTGATATTCTGAGACAATTATTAGTAAACCATATGTTTTCTGATTTCTCTGAAATGTGTAAACATTGTGACTCTTCGACTACATTCATAAAATCCATTCAGACTGGCTGTCTGCGATGCAACTTTTATGAAAAGGCGGTGCACAAAATTCAGTTCATCAGATAAAGTTTTGTTAAAAGTTACCAGGCTGTAACAATGAACACCTAGTCAAAACTATTTATAGAGTATATTACCTATCACCTCCTTTTGTGTTTCACAGAGGGAAACTCATCCTGGTTTGGAAAGACATGAGGCTGAGGTTTTTAAATAGACAAAAGTACTAATGCATATTTTCATATTCATATGAGCATATAACTGTTCACAATAGTTTCAGGTACTTACATCATACTTTTGTAAGAGATCTTTCTCCTCCTCTCCAAGGTTATTTACCAAGCAACAGATTATAACCTGTCTGGTCAATGCTTCTACCTGGGTCCTGAAAATGTATATGTTTATTTTTAATTTAGGTGTTTTTTCTCCTACATAAAGCTTAATCAGAAGCCTTTTCATTTTCGAGTCTTGTGCAGAGTTGTATGTCCCCAAGAACATATATAAAAACCACTGTTTTTTTCCTCAGGGCATTTTATAGAAGATTAGACTCTTTAAACTTCATCAGCATGGGGAACGTATGGTCCATAAGAAGTTTGGGAAAAATACTGGGCTGAAAGGCATCATCAGAAGTGGGAGGGAGCATTGAGGGGGAAAGATCGGCACCACTGATTTAGACTGCAGGAATTAATGTTTCTCTCATTATTTGTTGCAAGTTGCTCATGATAAAAGAAGCACAGCAAATGAAGATCCATAACTCCATTGGGACACGGGACGTAGCCTGTAAAATCAGACTGTCCCGATCTTATCAGGAAGTATGATCACCCTAGCGTCTCTTGAAAATGTTCTCGAACAAAAACTGAGATAAAGCAAACAGTGACCATTTGTTTAGTCTGTTCACGTTGGTTTTCAAACCATTTTTGAATCTTAACCATCTTAACCATCCTCCATTTATGTTCCATCTCCACTCGAATGGGAGAAGAAAGGAGGTATTATTAACAATCATCGCCCTTTTTTCATCAGACCATCATCCCCAATTTGTCCACAAAACATTGCACACTTAGATGTCTCTAAATTTACACACCTGATTCAACTAGCTCACCAGAACAGGCATGGACATTAACTGGGAATATAAAATAAGGGAGCCATCCAAAATACGCGATGTTAGTGGTGATCCAGTACTAGATTGAAAATACCCTGTCAACCATTAATGAGACAATCAAGAAATAAAAGGAAATTACAAATTATTAAGGCTTACCTTTTAGTGTGTACATGTGTCAAAATGTCATTAAATCAGCAGTTGCTCACTTTCAAATGAATTGGTGTCCGTAAATTAAACCACAAAATTGCCAAAATATTTCCAAAATAAAATAGTTGTCTTCTCTCTTAATGTATTAGTTAAATGTACCCAATATATTTCAATCAATGCATAGCCATAATTTCAAATATAAAATAAATGTAATATTTATACATTTATGTTAATTTTCTTTATCAAATTTAATTGACACGTGAATCACTTTTTACTGTGAAAAAGAATGCACGACTGACTATACAATTACCTTTAAGAGCAATATATTATAAATGATATAATAGAGAATGTCTAATATACAGTATATATATTTAGAACATAATGCCTACCTCACCAGAAAGATAAATAATCCCTTACATGTTTTATATGTATATTATAATATATCTTTCAAATTTGTCACCACTTTTTTTAAAACAAAACCTATACTAATATTCTCAAAGTTTTGTAAATTGAGATAATATGAGACATTATCCTATGTGCACTATTTTAAGCCACATCCTCAGTGATTAGACTTCTTGAAACCTCTAATGATTCTTGTCACAGGGCAGACATTTGTTGAATCTTAATGGAGATGATACATACAAGAGTCACACAAGATTTGTTGTATAAACATCACCACACCCCCAAACCTTTAAAATCTACAAGTCCTTGTTATGTATCCGGGCCAAGGACAGATTAAACCATTCTGAGAGAATTAACGGTTAATGGGGATCGACTAACTGTTTGTCTTTCAAAAATGATCAACAGCGCAAAAAGGTCAAGTTGGCACACTTTAGTGATAGGTGTAGAATACTAAAATCTGCCTTATCAATAAATTTTCATTTTTATTTTTTTTATGTGACTTTCTGGGGAATTAAGAATTAGAGCACATCATTGTTCTTAAGTCACCTCTGATTGTCCTGGTCCCATTAATCTCACACTGATTTTTCTCTCTTCCCCTCTTTTAGTCACGTTCCTTCTCACTTTCTGGTGCATGACTGGAACAGGTTCCATTTCTTGCAGGGTTTGGTTTGGCTGATGGCTGCTGCCTATAGTTGAAGGAGACTCACTCATAAGAGATATTCATACTTTATTTTATCTAGGGGGTGGCCTTCACGTCCTAAACTCTGCTTGTTGAAGCTACTAGGACTAAAGGAATCATTAAGAAAATCTTAAAAGGAAAACTTGAAAGAAGAACATTGTGGTTTCATTGCATTTGAACAAGCACCAGAACACCCTAAAATGTAACAATTTAGTTATTTCTGTCATTATTTTTGTTCATACCATCAGATCATTTATTCAATCCAGATCATTCTTTTCCTTTATGTAACCACTGTTTCTCAGAGTGTAGGGGTATTGTGACCCCTCAGTGAGATGTATTTCACACATCAAGAGTGTTCTTATATAGCCCCCTACATCAGAGGTAATAAAAGCATGGTTAAAACCAGGGCTGTACTTGTAATCTGGCATACTGGACATTTTTCCGGTGGGCCGACGCACTATGGGGCCGATGATCATTGGCGGACTGGCCATTGGGAGAACTGAGCGGGCCACGAAACGGGCCAAATGGGCTGCGATAAGCTTAAATGAGCCACCGCGTTATGCAGAATGGACCACAAAACGGGGAGATCACTTGTCTTTCTAATGGTTGATGTGAACATTAACGTCTAGGTTACGGATGTAACCTCCGTTCCCTGATGGAGGGAACGAGACGTTGTGTCGGAGAAGCGACACTAGGGGTCTCTCTTGAGCGCCGAATATGCCTCTGATCCATTGAAAAAAGGCCAATGAGAAGTTGGCAGTCAGTATTTGCATACCCCGCCCCCGGACATACGGGCATAAAGGCGAGGCAAATACTAGAGTTCATTCAGGATTTTTCTGAGGAGCCGGAAATGGTTCTGGCCACTACAGCGGTTCGGCTCAGCGACGTGGCCGGGAAGACACAACATCTCATTCCCCGCCTAGACCTAGACGTTCCCCGTCTGTCGCTCTCTCCACGTTGTGTCGGAGAAGCGACACTAGGGGTCCAATTTAAATCCGCCATGTGCTGAGCCGTGTACGTGTTCTGCTGACACAGGAGCGGGCAGGTATTTGTTACGTGCCAAACGACCAGCTGTGCCAGGGCACGTACCCTTCCCCAATGCCCCAGAAAAGTCGTCGGGATCCTTTTAGTTACCCTAGGCAGGGGAACAAGGCGATGCTTGCCAACCTGGGAACGGGCCAAGCCTGGCTGGGCCTCTTTTCTCTCTATGTTTCTTGCATAGAGCAATAGACAGCCGGGGCCCTTACACGCATTGAGGGAAGGGGGTCTTACCCAGTTTCCCCTATTTTCAGGGGAAGACCATGGAGACCATCCCTGCCCAACTGGGGAGGTATGGTGGTGAATACGTCACATGTGTTCTTAGGCGACACGTGGAAGTGGCGCGGTGGCAGATCCAGCCTCAGCGAGGGTGGAGTTGCTACACACGGCGACCGGGGGGCAGCCGAAACTTACCCAAGGAAAACGCGGGTCTGCTCGTAAGGGGACCGTATCGCGGAAAATACACACAGGGGGAGTCCGCGTAGGAGGCCCTTACTCTGTGGAGCACCTATACCAGTACAGGGTAGCCATCAGGGTACCCGCAGTGACTTGGGTCGGCAAGTTCCTCCCCCGAACTGCGGACCCATGAGGGCTAGGGAGGAATCAACCAGGGATACACGTTGAGTGGAGTCTCCTGGGAAAAAAGATGCACTGTTTTACCTCAAGTGAGGGAAAGGGCGTATACGCAAGCGATTCACCCGGCCAGCCCATCAGCGTGTTACCGAGTTCTACTGGCTCGGACCTGAGAAAACACGGGATGAAACTGACTCAACCCTGAGATTGTAGTATCTCACAAATGTGTTGGGTGTCGTGTGATAAGCCAATGAAATGGAATCTACAACCCAGTGGGAAAGCCTCTGTTTGGAGACAGCGTTTCCTTTCCGCTGTCCCCCAAAGCATACAAAGAGCTGCTCAGAGCGTCTAAAGCTCTGCGTGCGGTCCAGGTAGGTACGCAAAGCACGTACCGGACACAGCAACGAAGGGGCTGGGTCTGCCTCCTCCCGGGGCAGCGCTTGCAGGTTCACTACCTGGTCTCTGAAGGGCGTGGTAGGAACCTTGGGCACATAGCCCGGTCGCGGTCTTAGGATCACGTGAGTGTCTGCCGGACCAACCTCCAGGCAAGTGTCGCTGACAGAGAACGCTTGCAGGTCCCCGACCCTCTTGATGGAAGCGAGCGCGATCAGCAGGGCCGTCTTAAGGGAGAGGGCCCTGAGTCCAACTGATTCTAGCGGCTCGAAGGGAGGTCTCTGGAGGCCCACGAGGCCTACCGAGAGGTCCCAGGAGGGGAACAGGCTTGGCCAGGAGGGATTTAACCTCCGGGCGCCTCTTAGGAACCTGATGATTAAGTCATGCTTACCAAGAGACTTACCGTCTACTGCGTTGTGGTGAGCCGCGATAGCAGCGACATACACCTTTAGGGTGGAAGGGGACAGCCTCCCCTCCAGCCTCTCCTGCAGGAATAAGAGCACTGACCTAACTGCGCACCTCTGTGGGTCTTCGGCCCTGGAAGAACACCAATCTGCGAACAGGCGCCACTTCTGGGCGTAAAGCTGCCTGGTAGAAGGGGCTCTGGCTTGGTTGATTGTGTCTACGACGGTAGGTGGTCTTCCGCATCCCGTCCAGGGACCAGACGTGGAGTTTCCAGAGGTCTGGATGCGGATGCCAGAGCGTGCCCTGCCCCTGAGAAAGAAGGTCCTTCCTCAGGGGAATTCGCCAGGGAGGGGCTGTCGCGAGGAGCACGAGGTCCGAGAACCAGGCCCGGTTGGGCCAGTAGGGAGCCACTAGTGTGACTTGTTCCTCGTCCTCCCTGACCTTGCACAGCACCTGTGCAAGAAGGCTCACTGGGGGAAAAGCATACTTGCGTAGCCCCGCAGGCCAGCTGTGTGCCAGCGTGTCTGTCCCAGGGGGAGCCTCTGTTCGGCCGTACCAGAGCGGGCAGTGGGAGGTCTCTCTGGAGGCAAGCAGGTCTACCTGGGCTCTGCCGAACCATTCCCAAATCAGCTGGACCGACTGGGGGTGGAGCCTCCACTCTCCACTGGGTAAGCTCTGTCGTGACAGTGCGTCCGCAACCACATTGAGCTTGCCGGGGATGTGAGTGGCACGCAGCGACCGGAGTCGCTGGCTCCAAAGAAGTAGACGACGGGTGAGTCGTGACATGTGGCGGGAGCGTACGCCGCCTTGGCGATTTATGTACGCTACCGCAGTGGTGCTGTCTGACCTGATTAGGACGTGTTTGTCTCAAATTAACGGGAGAAACCGCCGCAGGGCAAAGAAGACAGTCAACAACTCTAGGCAACTGATATGCCAGCGCAGCGGGGCCCCTCTCCAACGGCCCGCGGCTGCGTGCCCTTTGCACACGGCGCCCCAACCCAATCTGGAGGCTTCGGTAGTGACCACGACGCGTCGGAACACCTGCTGCAGGGGCACTCCTGCCCGTAGAAAGCAGAGGTCTGTCCAGGGTTGTAGTGTTTTTCGGCAGGCGTGGGTGATCGTCACACGGTGCGTGCCGTGGCGCCATGCTCGTCTCGGGACTCGAGTCTGAAGCCAGTGCTGAATCGGTCTCATATGCATCAACCCCAGCGGCGTGGTCGCGGCGGAGGATGCTATATGCCCCAGGAGCCTCTGGAAGAGTTTTAAAGGGACCGTTGTGCCTGGCCTGAATTTGGCGAGGCATTTCAGCACCGACTGCGCACGCTCGTTGGTGAGACGTGCGGACATTGAGACTGAGTCTAACTCCATGCCGAGAAAGGAGATGCTCTGGACCGGGGTGAGCTTGCTCTTTTCTCGGTTGACCTGAAGCCCCAAGCGGCTGAGGTGCCTGAGCACCTGGTCTCTGTGAGCGCATAGTAACTCTCGGGAGTGGGCCAATATGAGCCAGTCGTCGAGGTAGTTGAGTATGCGGATGCCGGCTTCTCGGAGCGGGGCAAGAGCTGCCTCTGCGACTTTCGTGAAGATGCGAGGGGACAGAGACATGCCGAAGGGGAGGACTTTGTACTGGAACGCCTGGCCGTCGAACGCGAACCGTAGAAAAGGTCGGTGTCGCGGCAAGATTGAGACGTGGAAGTACGCGTCCTTCAGGTCTACCGCTGCGAACCAATCTAGGTGTTGGATGATTGTCAAGATGCATTTGTGCGTGAGCATTTAGAACGGGAGTTTGAGCAGCGCTCGATTGAAAACTCGCAGGTCCAAGATTGGTCGTAAGCCGCCACCTTTCTTGGGTACAATGAAGTAAGGGCTGTAGAAACCCTTCTTCATTTCGGTTGGAGGGACAGGCTCTATCGCGTCTTTGAGTAAGAGAGTAGCGATCTCCGCGCGCAGGAATTTGGCATGTTGGCCGTGCACTGCGGTAAAGCGGACGCCCGTGAAGGGGGGCGGGGGCCTGGCAAACTGAATTGCGTAACCGAGTCGGATGGTCCAGGCCAGCCAGCGAGACGGGTTGGGAAGTGAAAGCCACGCATCCAATTTCCGTGCTAGGGGCACCAAAGGGATGGTTATTTTTGACGTACCCGGCGGGGCTTCGCAGCGGGGTGGAGCAGGTAGTACGCCGTCGGGAGGCGCGGACGCGTCCCGAGGCTCTGGTGCTGAGAAAAGACTCAAAGCACTTACCTTGCTCCGGACATCCGGCAGGGGGTGGGTTGGTGACTGAGGAGGAGGTCCTTTAGTGGCGTCCTCTGGACTCGTCAGAACCGGCCGGCCGGGGAACAGTCGTGGGGCTGAAGGCGGATCTGGGGCCGCGTTCAGCGTGCCGGGACTGTTGAGGCCTGGCAGCAGAGTGCCATGAGAATGGCATTTGCGGGCCAGGTGACCCAGAGACAAAAAAGGCAAATGTGGCAAATTAAATTAATTCAACAAAAGATTCTCCTCCCGGCCCTCCACTGGGGAACGGAGTGGTCTTACCAGCTCCGGAGCTAACGTCTCAGTCTCTGGGTCGCCTTCCGGGTCCTCGAGGGGGTCCGTGAGATGAGGGGGCGTCCATCTTCTGCGGGGAGCTCGACGCCAGGGCGGAGAGCTGGGCCCATGTTTGTTGAGGCGGAGCACTGGTTTTCTTTCTTTCTTGAAAGCCGCAGGAGGACGCCCTCGGCGAGCAGACAGGGCATGGCCCCTGGCGGCACGTTTGCGGCAGGGCAGGATGTGTGAAATAGCCTCCGTCTGGTTCTTCACCACTGAGGGCTGCTGGGTAGAGTCGTCAGGTGGTGTCGCCGAATGGACGGAGCTGGGAGACGGGAGCGTTTGAGAAAGCATGCTTTGTCTACCTCCTCTACTGCGACCAGGTCCAGTCCATGTGTTGAGTTTCTGGACCACAAGGGGGGCCATCGCGTGTTCGAGTGCAGTTCCTGCAGCATGTCAAGAACAGGACTACCCAAGTGCACATTTTTGGAGCCTTGACCCGGTGGACTGCAGGGGGTGGCCATGGCGTGCAGGGGGGGGAGTGGTCTGGGACCGCTCTACCGCCGAGGGTAGTGAGAGCGGAGGAGCGAGGAAGCTTGGCTTGCTCAGCTCGTCATGCACGTCCGGGAAGAAAGGAACCGGGGGTGGGGCGCGGCTGTGAGTGGCACACATGCCCGTGGAACCAAACAAGTAGCCGTGAGGGGGAGGGGGACGGGATTTTCCGGTCCAACCTCGCGCTCGCTGTACCCGGGGAAGCATATCGGACCTCTGTGCATCAGGCTCAGACTGGGCGCGCAGACCCGAAGGTGGCGGCGCAGACAAGTCATCAGCATCAGACGCCGCTGTAACGCTCTCCGATGCAGCGGTGATTATCGTCATCCAATCCCGGGAGCTCAAGGGACCGGCAGGCCGGCTGTGAAGCGGGCCGCACTCATCCCGAGCAGATGGGAGCAAGCAAGCGTGCTGGGGAGGCGGGTTTTTCGCGGGGGGGTACCCGGCGAACACAGCCCGTCTTTATCCCCAAATCACCTTCATCGCCCGCGGTGCCTGCCCCAATCCCTTGGGAAAGAGGCGAGGCGCGGGGGGCGGCTGAAGTGGCTTTCTCTCATGACAAAAGAAAGCCTATGACCGCAATGCTGCAACAGCTATGTTCTCGCACTGAGAACATAACCTTATTGGAGAGAAAACGCTCATCCCGAGCTCGGACGGAAGCCAGCAAGCGTACCGGGGAGGCGGGAGGCTCGCGGGGGGGGTACCCGGCGAACACAGCCCGTCTTTATCCCCAAATCACCTTCATCGCCGGCGGCTGAAGTGGCTTTCTCTCACTACAAGAAAAAGCCTACGACCGAAATGCTGTCATGGCTATGTTCTCGCACTGAAAACATAGACCATTCATAAAAACACTGCCTGCGTGTAATCGCAACCCAGGTATGCCAGGCAGTTCTTATGACCGTAGGAGGTGGGAGAAATCGACCGCATACTGAAACTACACAGAGGCGGAAACACGTCTTTAAAAAGACGCGTCCTGAAAAGGACGTTCAACGCCGCTGTGTATTGCTCTTTTAGAGAAAATCACTCTCTTAAACAACTCTCTTAGAGTTGGGTTTCTGCACTGTCGAAGCGCCCAGGGGCAATTGCACTGCCGTGCAAGAAGGAGAAATCGCCGCTGTAATGCGCCCTCAATCCAACAGCATGCAGAGCGTCAGAGGAATACAGGAACTGGTGTGATCTCACGCGAACAGCATGCAAAACTATCGGCTCCGAAGAAAATTTCTGAATGAACTCTAGTATTTGCCTCGCCTTTATGCCCGTATGTCCGGGGGCGGGGTATGCAAATACTGACTGCCAACTTCTCATTGGCCTTTTTTCAGTGGATCAGAGGCATATTCGGCGCTCAAGATAGACCCCTAGTGTCGCTTCTCTGACACAACGTGGAGAGAGCGACAGACGGGGAACTGAAGCTCCTGTCATATATCTGCATGATTTCATGCATTGCACTGCTGCCACACGATTGGCTGATTTGATAATTGCAAACGGTGTACCTAAAGTGAAATCACTGAGTGTATATTTGCCGCTTTATTAGCTTTTATATATGTTGAATTATATTAACAAAAATAAAATACATACATAAAAAATATTTTTTTCTTTTCCAGGTGTAAATCTAGAAACGTCTTATAAACACATGTATCAATATCATAGTATGCTATTTCAATATAATAGTGAGAACGGCTTGAGTGCTTATTGAGAAATGATTAAACCAGACTATACATAATACTTGAATTATTATGTTGTTTGAATTTATTATACATTATACATGTTTTTTGCTTGCCTCTACAGAGAGACACAAAAGGGCAGTTTGTCTTGGACCATGTGTGTAACCATTACAGTTTGCTGGAGAAAGATTACTTTGGCATCAGATATGTGGATCCAGAGAAACAAAGGGTAATAACATTCCTACTCACATGATGTCATTTGATGCTGTTCACTAAAGTGCCTTTAGTGAGTTGAATGTTTACATGAGCAGATATACTGTATCAGCAAAGCTTTCAGTGTGGTTTGGAAATTTCCTTGAATGTTCCTTGAAGATTTTTATTGTCTTAATTCAGACAAAAAGTCAACTCGAAACACCATTCGCACAACCCATTTTACTTTTGTTATATGACAATTCAGAGTGAAACAGCACATTCAATTAGATGAAATGTAGGGCAGGATTTGATTCTATCTACCTGGAATCATTTGGAATGTGAAAAGTGGGCATTATATACAGAACAAAGCCAGACATGAATGTGAGTTTGTTGAAACACTGCCTTGATAGCAATTTGGCTGACGTCAGTGGAAAGTCATTAACATTTAAATGAAAGATTATGACAAAAAAAAAAAAAATTCTCTTTGAAATAAAGTGCAATGATGGCACAGACCAAAGTGTATTTATTTACTTTTGTATATAAAGTAAACAGGGTCAATGTCAGTTTCATGTTGACATTATATTTTGTTTACTAACACAAATGTGGATATAAATGTGCAATTTAAAAATGTTCAATTTACCAAAATGTTTTGTAACACTTGTTAATGCCTTCTAAATGTGGACAAACTCAAATACAAAATGCTATATTGCCATGCAAAGGCAAAACACAGTAACAACACATTTAGTCCAAAGTGAGTTATTACAGTACCTAAATCAGGTCTCTTGATACGTCCTGTAACAGAGGGGTTTGTGAGTAAAAACTGAATCCACACTAACACGTTGAAGACATTTATTTATTTATTTATTTTCAGTTTCAGTGTTGGCAGAGGTACTAAGTTTTGTCTTTGTAGGGAAGTATGCATTTATGTAAATATACACATTCTGTAAGATTGTATATATATTGTAGTAGGTGCAGTATATACAGTATATTTTAGAAGAAAAAAACATGAATGCATTATAATAACTGATGTAAATACGTCTGTAATACTGTACTGTATATTTACACAGAGTTAAACTCCAATCACACTAACAAGACTTGATTGACAAGTTCAATCCAATGGAGAAAGAAATCATATACAAAATCTCACAAATCCCATGTGCTTGTTTCTTCACTTTCACCAGTGTAGATACCTCATCATACTGCCTTTAAATTCTGAGCAAAGTTACCATGACAACCGACCAAGGGGTTTTACCCAACTGTATGTATGACAGTGTTTCTTCTGTCGAGCAGAAAATCTCCCCACTGCACTGCTGTGAATTATTTACAACCATTTATGTTGTAATATTAACGCACTTTATAGAACAAATGCAGGGTTCATTAGTGGGAATCGTGTTTACAGTCCTTGCCTAAGCAGAATTCTTGTTCAAAGTGCTTGCCATAAAAATGTTTGATTGGTCACCATCTACCCCCTTTTCCTGTTGTTCTTCTCTTTGAATTCCACAGCATTGGTTGGACCCAAGTAAACCAGTGGTGAAACAAATGAAATGTGAGTTTTATTTATGTCTTTATTGTCCCCAAAATGCTAAGCAAAGCTCCCAGTTGCTGCATATTGTATATATTTAAGCTGTATCAATATGGAGTTGCAATCAAACAAAAGACCCATCTTTAATTTGCAGTGTAAAGCGATTTAGAACTATTAATGTTTAACATCTATGTTATTGGGCAGATATAGTAGAGAGCAAGAAGGCCCCGCCCACTCGTGGGGGAAAGGAAAGCCCTGTTATGATAGTTACTCAACCATACCTGAGGAAATTGAGGATAATGTGGAGAAATATCCAATGGATTTGGCTATTTTAACAACGAAAAACATGACGAAAAGCTGTTGTGTACAAACAAAGCCAAAAAATCCAGAAGTTATTTTGTATCGCCCACCAACCGACAAAAATAGAAGCCAAAAAAAGAGTGCTGTGGCCGCAAGCTGTTTAGACATCCAGCAGTTTCTGAGCAGCTCCTGGCTACCTCAAGACAGAACTTTGTTCATTTTGTCTTTTGATTGGTATCTAAAAATGTTGTAACTGCTTTATCATCAAACACTTTTATTTATACCTTTTAATATGATTGATGGTCAATGAAATTATCCTACACACACAATATCGTAAGTTTTAGAAGTGAAACCAGTGATATGGCTCATACGAGTTCAATGGAAGGCCCATCATTATTTTTAAATGATAATTTACACCCTCAGAAGAATGCAATTAGGCTTATAAGTTATAAGGCAATAATACATATTGTTAGACCTGCAATAAAACTTTGAACTAAAGACAAAGAATTTGGATTCAGTAATGAAATTGCATTTTTACTTGAAAAACCACAAATCAACAAATCATCATCTTGTTTTTCATTGTTAAAATATGAGGATATTTCTCCTCTTTTGAAATGCACGAGTAACTATGGTGACAGGGTTTCACTTTCCCCCAAGCTAAACCACTCCCCCAGTATAAAAATAGGTTCATAACTATTCCCACTTTATATTTGATAATATCAAGCTACATTAAGGTTCCAGAACATCATAGATACTTGTATGTGGGCTCCTGACTGATCACATGAGAAAATCGGCGACAGGAGGTCGAAGGTTTTGTCTGTTAAATTGGTCAACTGCAAATTTCAGAATTTCTGAACTTTCCCCCAGTGGCTAAAGCTGGAACTACAGCTGTGTGCTTTGCAACTGCATTCTTTCACTTACTATTTTGAATGAGTGTAAAAGGCTCTAAGCGAATCTGATTTTCACAAATATTTAAGTAGTATTTACTAGGGCTGTCGATTTAACATGTTTATTGTGATTCATTATCATGCCCCTGATCCGAACATACATTCTGTGATTAAAGTATTTATTTTCGTGTTTTTTAAGAGCCACACCAGCAGAGGGCAGTCAGCGCCTACTCAAACTTCAAAAGCAGTGCAGCCACAGAATAAGAGCCGGTCACAGACACAAGACAAGATTTTCGAACTTTCAACAACTTTTAGCTTGACAAAGGCATTGTTTATGAAGCTGAAAATCAGAGCGTCAAAAGCATCTGACAACATGTCTGTCAGATGCTGTTGACGCTCTGATTTTCAGCTTTTAAAAATTGTAATGCAGATGGAACACATCAACTCATCCTGTGAGAGCAGGACAGACTGACCAACTCAGTTGCAAATTGAACTGCTGTTAACTATTTAATGATGAGGCTTGTTTAATGATATTACAATAAAACAAACTATATATTAACTACTAGAGCCTTTTTTTGTCTAAACAATATTTAACTTGTCTGCCACAATAATGCAATTTCAGGGAGAATTCCTATCAAATGTAAGTGTCCTTATGCCCTTCTCACTCCATAGGGCAGAATTATTTAAGTGTGTACTTAAGGGAGCATGGGTTACTGTATGAATGTACCCTTCGCTAACCGTTTTGAGTAAAGACACTTTATGAAAAGCATCATTTTCTTAATTTAATTTGGAACAACTTTGAGTGGTGTCCTCTTCCCGTAGTGCCCTTCAAGGGCGTAAAATTTCTGTTTGGAATTCGCGCTCAATCTGGATATCTGAATTATTATATTTATTATAAGAATTGTTTATTTATCTTTATTTGGGAGCCTTAGTAATTACATGAACATACTCCTAACCTACCATGTATGGATGTGTTCAATGCATGCGCACAATGACTGCTTTGTAATACTCTTTAGTACAGTCAACAGCACATATCCAGACGCCTTGCACAGATGTGACTATGGTTAGGTTTAAGGCCAAAGCATACTTTGGTTGTCCGTGTGGCATCCCGTCTCACGCTCAATGCGCACAACACAAATTTTGTCATCAGCACAGTGCACGCGGACTGTCCACATGTCTAGGAAAACTGGGATGCATGCAGACAGTCTGAATTTTCTGTGCTCATGACAAAATTTTCGGTGCACTTTACCAAGTCTTCGAATGATGATTAGGGTTCACTCCTGAGTCCCCGATCTCTCTGAATAGTTTTCAAATCACGCTAATTCTCATTGGTAGATGTCTTTCAAGGTCCCGCCTCCATGCTCAGCAAGCATATAAAAGGCCAGGTGAAAGACGGGCTCGTCAGGACCTTCTTCGACTGAAGCAGCGTGAGGATCTCAAGCAACTTTTCAGTGGTAATCAGTATCATGGCAGGAATAGGTAATGTCTCGATCCCTCTTTTTAGGGAACTGGGGTTATGTTTCAGTAACCTTGGCGTTCCCTTTCAAGTCGGTCACTTGTCATAACTTATGTCAAATGATGACTAGGGGTCCCTATAAAATAATGCCATAATACTGATATGCTGCTTTTGCTCCCCATCATGTGGTAGCAAGCTAACAGACAGCCCGTTTCCTCACCTGGGTGAGGAAGATTCCTAGACAGCGAGTGACACCTAGTGCCACTGCCATAGACGAGATTAAGCCAATCTTTTCTATAGAGCTCACATCAAATGAGGTGATGAACTGTTGGAGGAAAGAATGAATCACAGTCTTTCAATCCTGGTTATAAAAGGGGCCACCTTCAGTCGAGTAAATCTGATACGTCTCACTCCCATAGGAATTTCATAACAAGATCGTGCTTGCTTATTGAAATGCCTTTAACCGCTGTGCGATCGCCGCAATGGCGCAACATACACCTTCAACGTTGATGAGGATAAACCCGTGGAGCCTGGCTTAGTGAATACCAAACAAATTCTCAAGACTACATGAGGATGGAATTTCCAATCTCTGGGGTGAACGCTCCGGCCCGAGAGTAGAAAAGCCCTGTATTTATACATCCGGGAATGTAAACTGCCAATATAAACTGATTTTAGAAGATAGTGCGTCAAATTCAACACTGGGCACAAAGGAATTTCCCCTTTGATAAGCCATCACTGATGTGTTGTCCATCCGGAACAGCACATGTAGACACTGGAGTTCTAGATTAAAGGCTTTTAGAGCCTTTTGATGCATCTTTGTTTGCATCTGTGGTGGCCACCTTGGGTCTGGACACCATGACACCTGCTTGATAAACCGCAATTTCCTCTGACTGTGACCGCGCGGCCATCAACAGCGCTTCACCAGCAGGCGTAATTTACCATGGCTCCATGCATCTCATTGCACTCTCGCACTGACCCTGCACTGAAGGGGTCTCATGTGCAGTAAACCCAACGGTCTGTCTGCTATTGAGGCAGCCGTCAACCCGTGAGTTTTCTGAAAATGATTTCAGGAGCCATTTTTCCCCCATCTTGAAACTTGCAAGTGCAAATAATGGAGTGGATGTGCGCATACATAAGACGTGCTCGCATTGTGTTCAAATCTATTTCCATTCTGAGATATTAGATTCTATGAGCCGGTATGAATACACTTTTTCCAATTGACTCTCATACCCAGCCACTACAAATGAGCAAGTAAGATATCTCTGTGCTTGCAACACCGGGCCTATGACTGTTAAAATTAGCCAGTCATCTCGGTAATTCAGAATGCATATTCTGTATTCTGATCATTGCTGGGAAAGGTGTTATGACACTGTCAGGGAGGAGGTGCATCAAATTAACATTGGATGCCACCAACATCCCCCTGGTGTACTTACTGTATTTACGTCACCACTGACTCTGTTCTTCATTTGAATCAACTTTTTTATACCAGAACTCTGGTCGAAATGATTTCGGACCAAGAATTTCCTTTTTAGAGGAGTCATTTTTTCTTCAAGTGATGGAGAATACATTGTGTGCACCTGCCTGATAGTGGCGTTAGAAAACGGCAACATCATCCTGTGACATCATGCATTCCATAATCCTCTCATACAGACCCAACAAAGGGGTCTTATGTGCCGTGATCACCGTGGTAAGGCAGTAGCTGATGCGACAGAGGAATGTGATGCAAAGTTTTGGAGAATTCGGCATACCAGTTATATGAACAGTAACATGCCTCGCCTTGCAACGCCGCTCCTCTGGGAATATGCTAAACAAAAACGAACCCCCCGTCCAATGGTGAATTTTGCTGGCATATATTCCACAGGTGAAAACATTATAAATGGAGAGCAGGAAGCCCGTAAAGTTTGCGCCGGCGGGAACCTCTCTGAATTTTCCACACTTCATATCTGAACATCGCACCACAGCTGTCTGTGTCCCACAGAGGAGGTGTTACAGGAAACTGTAGATGTGGCAGCGTTCTTTGAAAAGAACGGCTACCGCAAGCGAATCGTCAATGCTCATGCAGTCGCTGAGAATGCATTGTACATCGTTGAACGTTGCTTCATCATGGGCACTGCCCATGCCTGAAAGACAGTAAACGTTCATTAAACACACTTAAGATTATCCTGTCCTAAAAAGGACATATACATCACAGTGTTGCATTTTGTTTGTATGCAAAAAAAATACAAAAAAATAATATTTTATCAAGAGGAATACCACTCCTTTTTTGATAATCATTAGGATATACTTTGCTGGACATTCAGGGAATGAAGATCCTCCATTTGCCCCGTAGTATTGAAGAGAACTTTGTACGCTGAAACTGTACTTACAACGAAGGCCGTGAGAAGAGCAATACATTCCCAACTGCTTATGGAGAAGTTTCTCCCGGCCTTTTATATGCTCACTGAGAATGGAGGCAGGACCTTGAAAGACATCAGCCAATCAGAATTGGCATGATTGAAATTATTCAGAGAGATCGGGACTAGTCATCATTCAATGTAAGTAACGTCGAGTGACGGACTTGAAAGAGAACCAAAGTATTCTTTGATCTTAAAGAAATAGTTCACCCAAAAATGAAAATTCTCTGAAAGAAAGTCATACACATGTGGGATGGCATGAGGGTGAGTAAATGATGAGAGAATTTTCATTTTTGGTATAACCTTAACAGTACTGAGACCAAAACAGTGTTCTTTCACTTTCGTCTCTACAAATGTGGTATCTCTAGCTGGAGATCAAAATGAATGTGAAGTCAAAGGCAAAGCTTCAGGGTTTTATGCGGCATGAAAATTCACAACATGGTGGCACTTTAACACATTGGGACTGACTTTAATTTAAAAAAGATTCAGAGTCAACACACAGTGTAATCATGTTTAGGCTTCATTTACTTGGAACAGTAAGCAAACGTAAAGCAACAACATATAACACCCTAGCAATGCCATAGCGACCATTAGAACACCCTACCATTGCTGTGGCGAGTTTTTGAGAGAGGCATATTGGATGAGTGGCATGTGATCTGAAAAATAATCATGTGCTGACGTGTAACGTGTCTGAATGATTTAGTTCTTTTCATGGTTATTGTGCAAATGACTCCTCTAAGTAGACATTCTCAAAGTGACAAAATATTTTCCTTTGGGCTCTGAACTCTGCTGACTCATTTAGTTTATCTTTGAAGACTTAATTTGATTCCTTACCAAAAAGGGTTCCCTCACCTCATGGATTAATATAATCATTTTAGCCTCACTTATGCCCTCGCTAACAGTTCTCTACATAATCTGCTCTCTCTCTTTCCATCTGACTGTTGGTGTGTGTTGTTTTCAGGTCAGCAACCATACACAATGTGCTTCAGGGTGAAGTTCTACCCTCAAGAGCCAATCAAGATCAAAGAAGAGTTGACAAGGTAACATGCTTATGATCTAATGTTAAAGTTACAGCAGAATAACATTAAAACAACCCAGACCCTTCACTGTGTAAACAGCTCTTAAAAGGCTCAATATTTGAGATAGAGGAGTCTCTGGAAGAGATTTGCATTTTAAAAACGCCCCCAGGGCCGATCGCTCTAGATTCATTTGGAAACAGCATGTTGTTTACTGTGCAGCTGAGGCAGAAGCAGTAACGGACGATCTGTGGATTCTTTCATGTCAACATCACCAATGTGATGTTACTAGTGGGTGAATCTTACAAAACCTGTCAAGAACATGTCCGGGTCATATTTCACGCCAAACTCAATATAAAGATAGAAGCATATTAAGCCTATTTTTTATGACCTTTCAGCATCTCCTTTACACGCTGAATAACCGTTCGCATTTTTAGCGCAATCATGGAATTAATTTGTGCAACATTGTGAACTTGAGGTCAAGAGCAGGATTAAAGGGTTCATGAGGAATGAGGAATTTTCAAATTTGTGGAACTTGTGACATCAGAAGGACTAAATACATCTTCAGCAAGACATCAACACCTATTTTTTCATCATGGTGTCCTTGGCCCCGCCAACTGGTGCTCAGTCACAGGTGAAGAAGAGAGAAATGGGGCGATGGGTTGTGGGAGATTTATCTACACCAGAGGGGACTTACACAGGACACCTTCATGTCTGGATTTAAATGTTTTTCTTCATAAACCTGCACTATATGAACTGCTTTGACCGTTATCATGTATCTCACACCGCTTTTAAAAGACACAATGTCAAGTTATAACTCTAAAAAGGAGACATCCATTCTGTTTTATTCAGTTGTGCTGTGTCTTGCTGTTTTGAAGGCATCCTGGACCATCTGTCAGGGAATGAAATACCTATATGTGCTGGTATCTGTTAGTCTTTTGTAAAAAAACACTAGATGGATGTCTTTGATCTTTTGGATGCATTTCCGCTGATGTGTGCTGTGCTTTATAGGGAGAATTCACCCAAAAATTAAAATTCTCTCATTTTTTACTCACCCCCATGGCATCCCAGATGTGGATGACTTTCTTTCCTCTGCAGAACACAAATTAAGATTTTTAGAAGAATATCTCAGCTCTGTTGGTCCATACAATGCAAGTGAATGGGTGCCAAAATTTGGACACTCCAAAAAGCACATAAAGGCAGCATAAAAGTAATCCATATGACTTTATAGTACAAAAGGACTTAAGTATTGATCTGTTTCTCACCTACACCTATCGTATCGCTTCTGAAGACATTGATTTAACCACTGGAGTCTTATGGATTACTTTTCTGCTGACTTATGTGATTTTTGAAGCTTCGGGCTTTTGGCACCTATTCTCTTGCATTTTATGGACCAAAAGAGCTGAGAAATTATTCAAAAAATCGTAATTTTTAGTTCAGCAGATGAAAGAAAGTAATACACATCTGGAATGATATGGGTGAGTAAATGATGATCGAATTTTAATTTTTGGGTGAACTACTCCTTTATGAGCAGTACAAGCGCGACTTTTAAAAACACGTCTCATTCTGCTGCTACAACTGACTTGGAGAAACACAAGCTGTGCTGTGTGTAAACAAACATGGAAGATGTGAGATGTCGCTCCTGTGAAGACCAGCATCTCTGCTTTGGCCTGTTGAAACACCATGATTCAAGCTTTGCAAAGGAACTGTTATTGAAGGATGGGGCCGTTAAAAACACTTTTAAACCCTTAATAGATTTTTCTTTTCATCATCTTGGACATCTGTATTTACCATTGACCCATAAATGAATATAAAACATGTTAACTACTTAAAATTTTGTGTTAATAAGGAAATTGAATCTACAGACGAAAGCAAACATATCATTCTGAATAGATTTTGTGTCATATCTTCCACTAACATTATCAAAGCACTGCCTTGCAAAACAAAGCTTTGATTTTATTTCACTAATTCTCTATAGCATACACACACACACTTGCACAAACGTCTGCATAAATACACAAACACACACTCAGACCCACACACACCCACTTAAACACTCACAGATTGTTAGTGTGACTAAGTCATTAGTGCTGCTTACACAACATGATGATTTGTGCATGTACACCATCTGAACTGTGAAGATAAATGCTTCTGTCTCTCCGTATTGTTCACGCTTTCTCACTGGAAAGAGAGATCCTGTGGTTGGACAGGAGCTTGAGAGAGTGCAAGGCGAATATGCATGTCTATGCGTCTGTATTTTGGAGTCCAGGTTGTCTGAGCTGGAGTAAAAATGGGTTACATCCTGTGAAACAGGAAGGAATTGTTTGAGTTGGACGAGATAATATACGAAAATAACTATGTAACTTTTTCTACCACTCTCTCTCTGTGTTTAATATTTAATCGAAATAATGGATTTGAGTGCAGTGGGGTAGGACAAAATAGAAGGGAGAAAACAGTTAGGTCAAAAACACTATGCAAGTACACAAACGCAGACCCAAATGCTTGGCAAACATGAAATCTAAATTCAACCAATTTTATTTCTTTAATAGTAAGTAAAGTAAGTAAGTAAAATTTATTTCTAAAGCACACTCAAACACAGCAAAGCTGACCGAAGTGCTGTACGGATGAATCTACAATACATTAAAATAAAATGTCATTAAAAAAACAAAAATGGCAAGACAATCTCATTTAATACTGCAAACCACTATACAACGTGACCGAGGAATATGCATTAACATTTTGTCTGCAGATCTTAAAGACCTAGTTGGTAAATATGGCTGTATTAAATCCCTAATATATGATGGGGCCTGGTTATTAAGATCTTTAAAAAAAACCAACAGTATTTTAACTTGAATCCTAAAATAAACAGGAAGCCAGTGCAGAGAGGCACTGTCCTTGGTCTTACAAACTTATAAAATATGCTTTTTTTATCTTAATTAACTTATTAACTTTTTTATTTTGTGAAATCCATTCACTCTTTTGTGCCATTATCAATTCAGTTACCCTACATGTGGTATATCTATTTAATATGAGGGTTATCTACTTAATTTTAGCCTCAAAAACATTTCTTAGATAAACATTAATGCTGAGGGTTTAATAAGTACCAAGCTCTTAAAAGCTTAATTCCTTGTTAAAAAGTTGGTGTAACAAAGCATGGCTAGCTTTCCAGTGAACATAATCTAACTGGTTGACATTTTTACCCTGCAGTCATTGTCACTGAAGTTTTGTGCCCGCTTTCGCAAAACCACACTGAATTTATCATTTCCGATTACAATTTGCAAGTGGGAACAGTCAGGTTTAATGCATTTTTTACATAATCTAACATGACATTCACCATTTTGCATGCTTGAGTTACTCTTAAGTCAAACTATAACCTCCTTAGACCCAAGCGTGACTGCTGTGTGCATTTTCCAGTTCCTCTTTGATTTGTTAGTAACATCAAATAAAAAAGCAAAAAAATGTAATAAAAAATTCTAGAGCAAATTGATTTCCTAAAAATTGATGTCCACTTATGTGGACAGCGGGACAAAGTTGTGAAATTTTAAATTATACCAAGCTATAAAAGTCAGATTTTTTTCATCAAATAGTTTATTATGTGTCCATGAGTGTTGGTTATTCATGTTTTTGAGACATTATAAACTGTAAAGTTGAATAAACAATTCTTATTGAACGTAAAGGCCAGCATCATCCAATCACTGCCAACCATGTTAAAATAAAAAGGTCCCCTGACATGCTTCTTTTTGTAGGCTTTGATATAGGCCTTAGTGGTCCCTAGTACAAAATTCAGCCTTGGTACAGAATTATAGCCACTACAAGCCAACCCATAATGAGCTTTCCTTCAGACGTGCCATTTCGGTGTCTGTAGCTTTAAATGCTAATGAGGAGGAGAAAGGCGGGGCAAGGTGTAGTGTGGGTGTTTACATTGGATATATTGCAATGGCACTTAGACACGCAGACGTTCAGATGTTGCGAACGCATCTTTTCACACTCATTCACACCATAAGACGATATTAAAGTGTTAATATCTACATCTTTAAAGAAATATCAACAGTAAAACCTTTACCTCTCCTAAAAAAAGAAAGAAAAATTACCTACCTTTCGGAGTTGTTCGCGTCGCTGCCGTAGTGATTTCGTACGTGAAGTGCGAACACCGCAGCGCGTGAGCTGTTATTCAGTGCGTATGAGAACTGTCAGCGTAATGTTTTGCGCGATGGTCGTTTTCCTTCAAAGTGGTCAAAGTCAAAGAGCTGCGAACGCAGTCAATAGCTTTTAGAAATCCATGGTAACCGAGAAAGCCCTCCACAACTTTGCTCTACTGTGACCGAGTAAATGAAATTTATCCATTGATCCTTCTGGGGATTGGATGAAGGAAGTAAAAAAAGACTTCTGTGATCATTTGTGCATTCAATTATTGAGCAACTTTTGTGCTTCGATCGGTCACACGCCATGATATCTCTCGAGGATAAACTAAAATCGCACGTTCGTACTTCCTAGCTCGTTTTCTCATTGGCGGGTCAAATTCTCTGGGCGGGCAAAGCAGAGAAGGGGGAGGTAACCTCCCCCTATATGACGTCATATAGGGGGAGATTCAAGATCAGCCCATCTGAGATCACATTTTCTCACAGGCAGAGAAAGATAGCCAAAACTCGGTTTACACCGACTGAAATTTCTAGACACGAGGGGACCAAATACAGGCTAGGGGAACTAATATTAATGTTAAAAAACCTCAGAAAGTGAAAATTTCATGTCAGGGGACCTTTAAGCATTATTAATTCAGAATCTAGACGCTACTCTTTATACCCTTAACAGCTTTCATTGAAAATGTTTTAAGAGATTTCTTACCAGAGGCACTTTTGTTGGCGCTGCACCAGTAGAAGGAAATTGACGCCATGCTGTTGAGTCACATGACTCTGTGCCAGAAGTTTAACCCTTAAATGTCAGTCTACAGTGTTGTGAACAGTATTCAGTCTGTATAAATTAATAAAAAAAAAAAAAAATCTATTTTATCCCCAATTTATTAAGCCCAATTCCCAATGCACTCTAAGTCCTCATGGTGGCGTAGTGACTCGCCTCAATCCGGGTGGCAGTGGACAAATCTCAGTTGTGGATGAATCTCAGTTGCCTCTGTGTCTGAGACAGTCAATCCGCCCATCTTATCAAATGGCTTGTTGAGCATGTTACCACAGAGACCTAGCGCACGTGGAGGCTTCACGCTATTCTCCGTGGCATCCATGCACATCTCACCACGTGCCCCACGGAGAGTGAGAACCACATTATAGCGACCACGAGGAGGTTACCCCAAAGTGACTCTACTCACCCTAGCAACCGGGCCAATTGGTTGCTTAGGAAGCCTGACTGGATTCACTCAGAGCATCCTGGATTTGAACTTGCGACTCCAGGTGTGGTAGTCAGCATCTTTACTTGCTGATCTACCCTGCCCCCATAATGAGTTGTGTATATTGACAAAATACAATGTCCACGCATGTGGATTCGGGGTCGCACATGGATAATGTATCATTTATAACACTATTGCACTACAGTAATATCTAAACACCACAATGCACTGCAAAAATTTCCTGTTTCATGAGATCATTGTGTGTAATGTCTAAAGTTTGATTTTAAGGTCATTTGATGTAGTAATAATATTTCATAATTTTTCAAATGTTGTACATTTATATAGCTAGTGGTGTGGAGTGGTGTAGGAGTGGTGGTGGTGTAGTGGGCTAAAGCACTAAACTGTTAAGCAGAAGGTTGTTGGTTTGATCCCCACAGTCACCACCATTGTGTCGTTGAGCAAGGCACTTAACTCCAGGTTACTCTAGGTGGATTGTCCCTGTAATAAGGGCTCTGTAAGTCGCTATGGATAAAGGCGTCTGCCAAATGCATAAATGTAAATATAGATAATGATTATCCTGGAAATTATCACATTTATTTTGAGACAAAATAATGTAATTTGCCATTTTCAATTTTCTTCAATGTGATTATTTCAAAACAATTTCAATAACTGTCCAGTAAGTGAAAAGATAGTATTTGGGGTAAAAAGACCGCCTGTTGCAGGGGCTAAAGGCCCCTATTAATCACATTGTATTTGTTAAGTTGGGGGAATATGAACATTTATGAAAAATGTATTTCCAATTAAAAAGGTTCAAAGTGGGCTCACATTTGCTGATCCAATCACAATGGCGATTCATTTGTTTATAGAATACTTTAGATGTTATGAATGTCAAATGTGATTGAAATGAACAAGAAATGATGCACCCTTTTTCTGAAGTGGTTATTTTGAATAAATATTATAAATATGAATAATAAAAAAATATGAATAAAGCTTCTTGAAGTCTCAAAAGTATTTACATTTTCGACAAATTGTGCCCTAAAACTATTGCCCCAGGATCTACACAGTATCACTATAAACCCCCTGGGGACCTTTTACACCAAGTGAGGGAGCCTTTAACTCCAGATGTGGCATAAAAGGCTCAATCACACAATGATGTAGCTTTATTAGCATTCAATAAAACGAAATGTATTTCTTGTATCTTGAGACACTTTGTGACCAGAAAAAAAGCTAATTCTCCTAAGGGTGAGCCTTTAGCCCCATTGTACCTGTATTTGTTTGTTTACTTTGTTGCAACACCTGCTTTGAACAGTGACAAGAGAAGTTAAATTGAAAATTAACTAAATGTTAATTCTAATAAAACGATTACCTAAAGATGTCCAAAGTTGTATATTTCGTAGTAAATGATATTATGAAATTTGCTGATGCTATTATTAACATCGGAGGGTTTGGTATTTAACATATGTAAAATAGTCAGTTTAGGAGTGTTGCTTTTTTAAACCAGTGTCTGATATTGGCCATATTTAAAAGGTCATGTGAACAACTTCACAAATAATGGGTTTTGAAATGTACCCTTCACTGTTGTTTCTTTCACTATCTGTCTTCCTGGTCAGGTACCTGTTGTATCTACAGATGAAGCGAGATGTTTACCACGGCAGGATGTTATGTCCATTTGCTGATGCTTCGTATCTTGGAGCCTGTATAGTACAGGGTGAGATTACAACCTTACTTTGAGACGGCTTTTACAACCAATCACACTTATTACATTTTGTGCCACTGCCTTATTTGAGTATTATTTGACAACAGACCCACACTATTGGGAATGCAGTGTTCCTGAGGCGTTTTTAACTTGAGGCTTTTAAAAAATTAATTGTCATAATTAATATTTCTAAATGTCTCACAAGATGTTCTCTGCTCTCAAAGGAAACATAAGGTTGATACATTTTTAAGCTCTCATTACAGACCCACCTACATTTACACATTATTCCAACGTCATAAGCTTGCATAGTAGCTCACCTGATAGAGCGTTGGACTTTAGACTCTGCTTTTGGAAGTCTGTGATTCGAGCCCAAGTGGGTAAAATGACGTGATTACTTCAAAAAAAATGTACTTTTCATGTTGCATTTGCTTTTGGGACACTGTCGGTTAGGTTTAGGTGTTGGCTGAAGGTAAGGATATCTGTTTTGTGTCTAACTCTCATTTGATGGTTAGGTTTAGGGTAAAGTTTTAGGTTAGGGATGTACGTTTTACTCATTAATACCTTCATCTAAGACTCACCTTAAAATCGCTCGTCTGATTATGACAAGATTTCACTCGCTTTTGGCGCACCCCGCTGAACATTTCACTGGGAAACTGCAGTGAAAGTGTAAAAAGGCATGTAATTTCGTTTTGCAAACATTTTGCCACAGTTACATAATGTTCATGAGGTCAGGCTGAACTTGTGAGCTATATTTCAAGTCTTCTGAACAGAATTAAGTGAACAATTAAGGGTGTCTGTCTTGTTCTAGCTGAGCTTGGTGATTATGATCCTGAGGAACATCCTACAGACTACATCAACGACTTCAAGCTCTTCCCCAAACAGTCCCTCAAACTGGAACGCAAGATCATGGAGATCCACCAGAATGAGCTGAGGTGCGAGAAAACACAGTAAATTTAAAGCTAAACTCTGATTTAAGAACCAAATCTAATTGTACAGTGTAAATATATATATATGTCAACATATTCAGTTTTTACCCTCAACACAAGAAAACTGAGCTTTTATATTGTAAGACCTTGTTTATTTCTGTAGGGGACAGTGTCCTGCACTTGCAGAATTAAACCTTCTTCAGAGGGCGCACACATTGGATACGTATGGAGTTGACCCACATCCATGCAAGGTGCAAATGTCATATGTGTTTGACTAGTAATAGATACAATAAACAGTAGTTCTGACACGTTGCTTTAACCTTGCAATATTTGCAATAAACATTATAGTCTCTCCTGTCTGATATGATTTTGTTTTATCATGGTTTAGTTGACTCTTTTTTTGTTGTTGGTAGAAACCAGTGCAGTGATATGGAGGTTAATTATAGAAAAAAACTGAAATATTCAGTTATAAAGCATTTCCCTCAATGTACATTCTGTACTTGGATATTTGAACGCCATCTATGCCCTGAATAATGAGGAGTTTACTGAAAAAAGGTATATTATGCTGTTTAATTTTTGGGGAAATCAGGTAATGGCTTATTTATAGGTGTCTCTGCAAATTAAACTGGGCTAGGAGAAAGTATTTTAACATTGAAAAAATTACACACATCACCATTATGATTCCTCCTTCAACTCAACTCAACTCAACTCAACTCTATAGCTATGACTCCAGCTAAGACATCATGATTCTGATCTTCGCTGTTGTTCCTTATAGGATTTCACAGGATCCACAGCCTTCCTGGGATTCACTGCAAAAGGATTTGTGGTTTTCCAGGGAAATAAGCGGATTCATCTTTTAAAATGGTAACTCTAAGAAATTTCTTGTCATTAGTCTCACTCACCACATCTACCTCACCCTACTCAATCCTGTCTCATGTAGCCAAACTTTTGACTTTTGGCATAAAGTCTGATGCACATTTTCTGGCCAAGATCTGTCTGGTTGACATGCAAAGTAACCAATCACAGTTAATTTTTTGACATGACATTTAAAGGCAGGCAAATCTAAAACAAAGCATCATACACAGTTGTGCTCGATGATGTCTTACTGTACTTGCCACTTAGTTTCTAAAATAAACTCTTGAATATTTTTTAAAGTAATGTAATAATCCTTGATCGTTTTGATTGACTGTTGAAATGTGACATTCTTGCAGGGCAGATGTCAGCAAATTTAAGTTTGAAGGGAAAACATTCTATGTGATTGGAGTACAAAGAGAGGTAAGATGTCTTTTCTGTTAAGCTGTTCTGTCTATATCTGATTTGAAGCTCTTATTCATGGTAATCATATGCAACACTATCATGTGATCCATAGTGCATTTACCACTGATATAACACCTGGCTTAAAACCATTAGATGCTTTCCAGTATGTTGTACATTACATCATAATGATGTTTTTACATGATCTTATGTTATCACACAAGTCTAACACTGTGCACTCTTAAATTTGTGTTTTAATTCTTGTAAAACCCTTGGTAAACTCATGTGTGCCCACTATATTGACCTCAAGTTAATCTGTCCTCTGTATTAATGAGCATTCTCATGTCTTTATTCCGTTAAAGTGATAGTTCACCCAAAAATGAAGATTCTCTCATCATTTACTCACCCTCTTTCCACCACAGATGTGTAAAACTTTCTTTATTCTGCAGAACTGAAATGAAGATTTATAGAAGAATTTCCCTGATGAAGGCCTACGTGCCGAAACGCATTGGTTTGTGTTATTCATTTTAAGTTAAATAAAGTTTATCACTGCAAGTTTTGCTGGATTTCTCTGCGCCATTCTGCAGGATTTTTAAAGAATATCTCAGCTCTGTAGGTTCATGCAATGCAAGTGAAATGTGGCCAGAACTCTGAAGGTCCAAAAAGCATGTAAAGGCAGCATAAAAATAATCCATACAACTCCAGTGGTTAAATCCATACCTTCTGAAGCGATATGATAGGTGTAGGTGAGAAACAGATATTTACAATATTTAAGTCCTTTTCATGCCACTTGCATTGTGAGGACCTACAGAGCTGAAACATTCTTCTACAAATCTTCATTTGTAGAAGTCAAACACATCTGGGATGGCATGAGGGTGTGTAAATTATGAGAGAATTAAAATGTTTGGGTGAACTATTCCTTTGAATAAATTCTTAAATACTAATTTAAATGATTTCTACACAGGAAAACCAAATAAACGGATCTTTCACCTACCCATCTTCATTCAGATCTCAGATTATTGTTATTCTGTCAGTACAGATATATTCAGCTGCTTGTGCTTGTCATTCTGTTTGTGTCTCCCACTTTAAATTAAGTTTTACATGTGCTTCTGTCTTCTTTTCTCTGTGTGCACTTTTCCATTGCTGGTGAGTAAACATAATGGCCATTATATTATATCTCATGAATTATTATTATCAATTTAAGACCCATATATCTGCCCTGATTTGAATCAGACTTTAGTTGTAGTGCCCAACATTGAGTATTCATAATATTTTCATGAGCAATGTACAGCACAGTCTATTAGGGCTGCAGAATAATGACAAAAATGATTATAAACTAATTATAATAATAATTTTCATATAATATATATAATGTATAATATATAATTATAATCTAATTAATGATTTCCATTGATATTAGCAATAAATATACAATATATAATTATTTATCATAATATAATTAATTATTTCCCTTGATATTGGTGATCATTTATATTAATTAATAGAATTTACATTAAAAAAAATACTTCTGCCAAAGATACACAAAAGAAAGAAATTCAAACGGATATGGAACGACATGAGGGTGAACAAACAATTAAATCATTTTCAGTTTTAGGTATGCCATCCAAAATTTAGCTGCTTATGAAATTATGTATGTCTTATGATGGGCATGGGACTAAAGTGTTCTTTGATGTCTAGACCAGTGTGTGTGTGTGTTAATTAATTGTTAATTCTGTAATTACACTATCGTATGTTTGGGTCACCATCCTTGCAGTTTCTGGGTTGATGCTGTATGTGTGTCCAGGGAGGATCATTATGTTTTGTTCTCAGATATATCCCTTCTGCATGTTCACACACACTAGAACAGAATGTGTGAGTGTGTGCTTATACTGGACTTGTGTTTCATACACAAGCACACATCTGTTTGTGATACACACGATTCTACACTGAATTGTGCTTTACTGAGAGTTTGAGCAATAGCTGACCTGTTCCCCTTCTAAAATCTCACACAGTGATTTCTTCAATAGTGGTGTTTGCTTAGGCAAGCATCACTAATATGTTTGCTCATTCTTAGGATTAAGATTATTTAAAAACCCAGAAGTATTATATTTTGCTGCGTAATTTGAAACATTCCATTTGTGCTCTGGATGCTGAATGATACCTCAAATCATATGGCTTGTTTAGGATAGGTGTGTGATTACTTTTTTAAGTGATCAGACATTCTGTTTTTGACTGCCAGACAAGTTAGAACTTAATCCCATTCATTGTAGGACATGAGTCATACAGTTTACAGAGATGAGAATATCATAAGCCGCTTTTCCACCATCGAGCCAAATGTTTCTGAGCTCAGTATGGAACGGTTATAGTGGAATTTTAACTTGAGCATGGTTAGGCATGGCACGATTATAAACAGTTCTCGACACGGAAATCTCGGCATGGTTAGCTTACCATATTCAACCATTCTCAAGCCTGCTGGTAAAATGGCTTTAGTACATGGTGACTCGTTAAGTGTAACTTCATGATTTTATTATGGTAGACCCCGTACAGGTAGACCTGTTCGCTTCCCAAGAGAACTCCCATTGCCCTCTCTGGTACTCCCTCAAGTCGGAGGCTCCTCTGGGTACAGATGCGCTGGCACACAGCTGGCCCCGGGGGCTGTGCATGTATGCATTTCCCCCAGTGAGCCTACTTGCACAGGTGCTTGCACATAAATGAATTTAGACTCATCCCTGCTTTTCTTTAAAAAAGGTTACAGTGAGGCACTTAAAATTGAAGTGAATGTGGCCAATTTTGGAGGGTGTAAAAGCAGAAATGTGAAACTTATCATTTTATAAAAGCACTTACATTAATTCTTCTGTTAAAACATATGTATTATTTGAGCTCTAAAGTTGTTTAAATTAAAATTTTACGGTCATTTTAGGATTTGTTGACATTAAATCGTTATGGTAACAAAGATGTAAAATTTGCTTTAACAGTTAGTAAGTGAATTTATAACACTAAAATAATTTTTAATTCCTACCGGAGGAAGGTTAACATGTGGAGAATACCTCACATGGACTTACCGATGGGGAAGTTCACATATGGAATGAAGCCACTGGGATGACCCTATCTACGGAGAGGGTACACAGCAACAGTGGCCGAGGCAGAGCAAAGCTCTGTCGAGGGGAAACACAGAGTTCACCTGAGGGGAAACCGAACAGTGGAAACTCATCATACGGGATTACCGAGGGGGAATCACCATGTACGCGGGCTCACCTGAAAAGGGGCATTCCACGCATACTGGGCATGGCGGCGTTACTCCTCTACTGAGTTTGTCTCCGAATAGTGCTTAAGAAATTATAGGGGCATCCAGTGTTCACCAGTTACGGGGAACTGTTGTGGACAAGATAGCGCACATTATCACCTCAAAAGGGGAAAGGCGCAAATGCAAGAAATACACCCGACCGGATACCTGGCCTACCTGTTGTCATAGATCGCATGGCCGAGACAGATCGTCCTGATGAGCCATCACGATGGGCTGGAAAGCACAAACCAGACTTCTAGCCTCTGTGCTAATGGCACCAGGGGGACGATTGATTTTATCAGTACTGTGTGGTTCACGGTGAGGCAGAGCAGTTGCCCTACCGGGAAGATTGTCCGCAACGGCGGCCGGCGGCTGGGGCGAGTGAGCGGCTCCAAGAACCGCCACACTTACCTGTTTGCCATCTTTCTTTAGACGGAGAACAAGGAAATGCGAGATGCTCGTGTCCCACTCATTGACCGGAAAGAATTTCAGCACCTGGCCACCACGAGCGCGAGGGCCGGAAGGGCTGAGTATTGGAAAATGACCCAGGGAATGAGGAAACTGCTCTTTTATTGACAAATTAGGTGCCTGGGCCCAGAGGGCACCCGATGATGTTACCATGCTGACCCAGGGGTGGATGTGTTCACCTGGGTCAGGCCAGTCAGTCCACCTCATCCCTGGGTCGCCTGGCTCAGGGCCACTTCGAAGCCCATCCGGAGTTCTTGGCAGCTGGCTGATGGGCAGGTGGTGCTGCCTTCCTGTGGGAGGATCTTCTTCTCCAAGACCGGTGTGCAGGCTCTGGTGTTAGGGGAGCCGGGGCCGACACAGCAGGAGGACAGCCCTGGTGAGAGGCAGAGGGGGTGTGGGAATTCGGAGGCCTGTAGGCGGCCAAGTCGTGCTGCAGCAGAATGTGTTTGATGGCCTCTGTCTGCTTCTTCGCCAAAGAGCCCCCCTTGGGAGATAGACGCATCGAGAAAGTGAACCTTCTCGGCATCACGCATCACCACAAGGTTGAGCCACATGTGCTGCTCTTGGACCACCAAGGTGGATATCGTCCAGCCCAGGGCACGCGCCATGACTTTCATCACCCGTAGAGCTAGGTCGGTCGTGGTGTGCAGTTCCTGCATGAGCCCTGGGTCGGTCCTTCCCTCATGAAGATCTTTAAGACCTTGGCCTGGTGGACCTGCAGAATAGCCATGGCGTGCAGGGTGGAGGCGGCCTGACCCGCGGCATTGTAAGACTTTGCCACTAATGAAGAAGAAATCTTACACGCCTTAAAAGGGAGTGCTCTACCTGGGGTAGTTAGGGTGGACGATCCAGCGAAGCATATTTGGGCAGAAAAAGTTGCCTTCCATGACTTTGCGAGCTCCTCGTGCACTTCCGGATAGGAGGGCACCGGGGTGGGTGCATCTATGAGTCGTGCTCTGAGCCCAAAAACTGAGGTTGACCGTCATCATTGCTCATAAACTCTACCAGGCAGAACATGCATGCTGGAGAGTGGGAGGGCCACAGGGATTGAGCTGGTGGAAACACTCTTATATCCACATCCAGATTGCCTGTGGTGCTCGCCGAACCCTCCATCTGAGTTTCAACCCAAGATGGACTGAGTCAGGAAGCAGCCACGGTGGCTCTCTTCTTCACAAAGAAGGATGAGAGCCGTGACAGCAATGTTCTCATGGGCATGTTCTCGCAGTGAGAAGTCAAACAGAAATAATCAAACTATCACTGCCTGTATATTTGCTCTGCCCAGGCAGGTTCACATTTCAGTGAGGCAGCAAACACAAGTATTGTCATGGTTTAAAATCAAGTGGCATTTAACTTATCTAAATATTGTAAAAATGTTGATTCTTTTTAACTATACTTGGTGTCTAAAAATGCGGCGATCCCTGTGAGACGCTGAAAGAAAAAACGTTGAGATTCAGTGTTACAGTCAAACACGTCCATCCAGTGCGTGTTAACAGTATATAGAAAAACAGCACAGATTAACAAAAAATCATGTTTGAACAGCCCCTAACTCACCCTATACTTGAAAAACTGACCGAAACTGTAAAACCTGGCAGTTTGTCAGAACACGACCTGTATTGCATGTGTAGAATAACCGAATAGTGATTTTGGTATTCGAATAGTGGCCCGTTGAATCGTTAACTGAATGTCGACTGTCCCTGCACATCCCTAGTAAAAATATTATGTTACATAGATAATGCTTCCTCCGAATTTTGGTACTTGTTAGATTTCTCAAGAGATCATGGTGCATAGTCTGTATTCTTATATACCAGTTTTCATCACTATGTACCAAGTATATTTTTTCTGTAAAAAAATGTATCACTTTGTTTTTTCCTGTAACAGGGTTGAACTATAGAGCTTGACAAGGCAAATATAATAAAAGAATACTCTCTTACCATAGATTTAGGACTGCTTTGATATTTTGCTTGGTTTTAATGATGTGACTTTAGTTTATATTACAGTGGGCAGCAGTCTGATGCTAAATGGCCTGGAAGTGGTTTGTATTGATTTCTGTGTGGAATCACTTTTCTGCTTAGAACTCTATCTATTGATTGCCGTCTTGGATTACTCGACACACAGGGTTAATGGAACTCATTCTCCTGACATTCCTGTTGTTCACAGCTCTTTATAAGGCCTCATATATATCTCTGTCACATTGGCCTAATAAATATTCACCTCCGCATCAGTCTTGAGCATATAATCCAGCACATATATTTTCTTGGATCAGGCTGGCACATATTTCCGTCTCCAGATTTACACATTCACCCCACTTTAATCTCAACCCTGACTCAGTCTTGTCAAATGGAGAACCGGTAATCCCATGCATATCGACCTAGACGAAAACGTAATAAATGCTTTATATTGCCCAACATTGTACAATAACACTGATGACCTCATACAAATATGCATGAGTATTAATAAAAAAAAATATAGAAATTAAAAATGGATAGTTCTTGCTCTGATTAATCAAGCATGTTGGACATACTGTTGCTGTAAAATTAGACATACACATAAACCCATTGAACCAGCTCTAGACAAGTGTTGCTGGGGAGGAGGAGGGTTTCAGGGAGAAACTGTCTCAGCGCACTGCATTGTAACTAACCTGCAAACAGCTGAATGCCACTGTGTTACTTGGTGAAAGAATTGCTTATTGCGATTATTATTAAAATAAGTAATTAATTACAGTATGTAGCATTTTGGTCTTATAACAGCTGTTATCATCGTATCACACTTATAACAACACACCTTGTTCTGTGGTCTAGTCACTATAAAACACAGCCTCTCTTGGTTTATTGCTTTAGTACACTGATGTATGTCCTTGAAAAACATATTACAGTATGTTCAGTGTGAATAAAAGGTTACTCAGTGTTGTGTACATTGTGTATATTTCGGCTAACTGGCTGGCTCACTGTGCTTTTATAATGTGTTATATTGATTCCTTACTCTCATATTCCCTCCACTTTTCCCGGTTAAGCCACCCAGCTGCCTGCAAATTCACTCAACGGCAATCACTCTCACTAATATGCACACAGATTTTGGTCAGCATTTTGTTCAGCTCTCATTATTTATGACACTGTGCTCAGATTCCATCTCTGTGTAATTTATGGAACTTCTTTATTTCCTTTCCTGCTTTTACACCCCTGTTCCCTTAAGCTTATTGGTAAATCTGCTAATATTCCACACTTTCATTAATCTTCTTCTCTCTTAATTTCTCTGTAGAAGAAACTGGTTCTGACATTCCACACCACCACACCAGCAGCCTGTAAACACCTGTGGAAATGTGCCGTGGAAAATCAGGCATTTTACAAGTGAGTCTTCCTTTAAAATCTCTCTCTCTCGCTCTCTCTCTCTCTCTCTCTCTCTCTCTCTCTCTCTCTCTCTGTGTAAGTGATAAGGTTAGTACTGAACTTTCAAGAAATAATATTTTCCCACCTCATTTCCAAAGTACCAGGGCCATAATCACCATAGACATTAGGGTCCCACAAAATGGGGATGTTTCCCAATATTCAGATTATCATTGAACAAATATAGTTTTTTCAGTGGCTGATTATTAAACATGTAGTTACAGTATAGCCTTGCAAAGCTCCAATAGTTATTTCTCACCCTAACCCTTAAGCTCATTATTTTAACCCTCTCACAGTAAGAAATGTATATATGCTACTTACTGTGAGAAACTTATTAGAAGAAAACTGATTCATTTCTGGTAGTATCACTCAGTTTCTGTGTGCTTTGTTATAAATGGCATGTAATCATTGAATAATATAAAATATATGAATAACCCATGATATTTCACGTTCAATACATGCATTGCCAACCCTCTTACATTAAAAATGTTTAAGACTTAAACATTAAACGTGCAAAGATCAGTGCAAATTACCTTAGCTCGCAAATAAATAAATACTAAATAAAATATAATTAAATATGTTTATATAATGCAATATATAATTTAATTATAATGAAATATAATAATAATAAAAAATAAAAGAAAATACATATATTATGTCAGAAAGGTCAAACCATTATTTTTAAAGAGGTCAATGTCACAACATTAAAAAATATATACAGACACTAAAAGCATTTTCAATTTCAATAGAAGCAAAAATTTGGGTGGAATTGTTTTTTTATATTCCATATAAGTTTATATTTAATAATAATTAAAAGACATTTAAGAATAAAAGTAATGTTTACTTGTGCATTCCACACTAAATAGTTAAATCTATCAGAAATGTCACTAAGATCAGTATCCTGTTAATTCTATCAGTAGTAAGTCATGAGTATATACAAAGCACACAAGTGACACTGTATACTAAGAATGACCTCTTCTCTTCTCGCTTGCTCTGTCTCTGGTTACTATGTATGAGTGGGATCACATTTCTGATGAAAGCCCTTTAATTAAGAGCTGAAATGCCAGCCAGACAGCAGGTCTGCCCATGTCAAACAAGAACATTGGCAATTATGCCTGTCTTCATATTAACAACACAAACACCAGCCCAGCAATGACAAACGTGTCTCATGGGTAGGCCCACACAGAATCTGCACCCTTTTTTAAATTTTTTGGGGAAAATCTGTGGAATTCTGTTGTTAAAATGTTGAAATATTTTCTCCTATCCCAGTTTATTATGTAGAGAAAACCACAAGTTAGCCACTTGTAGGCTGATTTCCCAGAAAAGTGTTAACACACTGTGTATCTGTGGGACTTTCAAAACATTGCTGTTGGTTTGAGCATCTTATACCAACCTGACACAACTTTGACTCAACAAGTGGTGTGAGTTTGTCCAATAAAACAGAGAATGACACTAGACACTAGCAGAATGACCCTAATGGTACAAAAAAGAAATGATGAATAAATATTGTTAAATATTATGTGTTAGAATTCTGTGTATCTCTCTGTGGAATTCTGTGGGGATACTAATGGGACATACCATTTTAGATAAGCTTGATAAATACAGTAAGTGATTAATTATCCTTATGTTCAATCTTGCATTCTGATCATAACATAAACATGCACGCACGCACGCGCACACACACACACACACACACACACACACACACACACACACACACACACACACACACACACACACACACACACACATTTCTGGTCTTTTAGTGTGTAAGTAATTTTCTCTGATTTTATTTATTAAGATGCACAAAATCAAGTCAGATAAAGACCGTGTCCAGCAGCAGTATATTTTTCAAGGGAAGCAGATTTCGTTACTGGTAAGATAATTTGGTTAAATGTATTCTGTAACCCCGTTGACCTTATGTCATACATGGCAAAAATTATTTTCATGTTCCATGCTTCTTTATTTTGCATGCTTAATTTTTGCAGCCAAAAAGATAAAACACACAGTCTTTTTCAACTGCAAAATATATAATCATATTTAAAAAAAATCACAATGAGAAAATCTACTTTGTGATTGTGGTTTGATTCCAGTGGACGGGTGGCTAAAGAAGTTATTGAAGCCAGTTCAAAGATTCAGAGAGAAGCACCAGTTGTATACAGGTCAGTTTTGATGAATAATACTGATACTTTTCTTACTGTTAATCCAGATTACACATTATTCAGCCAGACTGTAAAAGTGGGTCACATTCACTAATATATGTGCACAAGCTGTGTATTTACTTGTGTTGAAATTTCAACACCACATATTCACAAGTGAGTACACACATACATTTATTCTTAACTTTGATCTTAAATCTGGAGTATTCTAAATGAAAAGTGCATCCTAGCAGTTAGTTATTTGCACAAAACACACCCAAACAATCTCCATACAAGAGCTTTCCTCACAACCTAAATACATATCCTAAAGGATGCACTCTCACCTAACAACACACAGCAAGATCTTTGAGTAAATCTAAGTGTCATTCTCCAAACCAGTTGTAATATATTAAAGGGGTCATGAAATGGAGAATAACATTTTCCTAGATATTAAGACATAAAAGGTAAAGGTAACTGTACTATAAAAATATACTGTACATTTCAGTATCAAACTCCCCATTCTAATAAGAGCATTTATAGTTATGAAGCTTATAGTTCCCCTTCTGTCACTCACTCGACGTTGTGTCGATGAAGTGACACTAGGGGTCGATCTTGAGAGCCTGAATCACCTTCAGATCTTCCAGAAAAGGCCAATGAGAATTGGCTAGTTGAATTTGCATGCCACTCCCCCCGACATTCGGGTATAAAAGGGATGCCAGCATGCAAGTTCATTCAGATTCTTTCTTCGGAGCCTAGCAGTCGCACTACAGCAAGCTGAAGTCGTCTGCTCACTCGTTCACCTTCCCCCTCAGGGTGTTGCTGTTGGATCTACAGTGCTGTCCAGCGGTCTCTCTCCACTCTGCACTCCGCTGCAGACTGCACCCCTTTGCGCTTCGACAGAACTTCTGAAAGAGTTTATTTTCTCTAAAAGTGTGTGCACAGTGACGTTGAACGTCTTTTTAAAGACGCATCTTTTTAAAGATGCCATTCCGTCTCTGTGCAGTTCCTGGATGTGGTCGTTACCTCTCCATCTCTGACGGTCACGATACACTGCCTCACGTGTCTGGGCCAATGTCCCACTGAGGCTCAAGAGTGCGCACCCCGTCTGCTCGGCTGGCCGCTGGTGACGAGTTTCGAGAACGCCCCGATTGGCCCTCCTCCTCATTCAACGGCCCACCTTGTGCCAGAAGCATGAAGCAAGTTAAGTGTTTGGAGGCCCCTCCCCGCTCCATGACGCGGCACTCCCTGTTTTCCCCTGCTGCGAGGCCCCACCCCCAGGAACGTTGGATGCGATATCCCTTAGTGACCCTTGCCAGAACTGTCCAACTCGGCTCTGCGATTCAATTTGCCAGGTGTCCGCCCTGGTTGCACGGCATTCTCTTCAAGTCAGTAAAGAACAAGAGCATTGTTCTACGCACGGAGATCGCCGTCCTTCTCAGGAAGGACGCAATAGAGCCTGTCCCTCCAGCCGAAATGAAGAGTGGCTTTTACAGCCCTTACTTCATTGTTCCCAAGAGGGGCGGTGGGTTGCGCCCAATCCTGGACCTGCAAGTCCTGAAACGGGCATTGCACAGACTCCCATTCAAGATGCTGTCACAGAAGCACATCGTCGGTCGGGTGTATCATTACAAGGTCCTCCCCTTCGGCTTGTCCCTGTCCCCCCGCATCTTCAAGAAGGTCGCAGAGGCTGCCCTTGCCCCGCTAAGGCATACACATACTGAACTACCTCGATGACTGGCTGATTCTAGCACACTCTCGAGAGTTGCTGTGTGCACACAGGGACCTGGTGCTCAAGCACCTCATCCGTTTAGGGCAGGGGTGACCAATCCTGCTCCTGGAGAGCTACCTTCCTGCAGAGTTTAGCTCCAACACAACTGCCTGTCATTTTCAAGTAATTCTAAAGACCTTGATAAGCTGGTTCAGGTGTGTTTGATTAGGGTTGGGTCTAAACTCTGCAGGAAGTTAGCTCTCCAGGAGCAGGGTTGGTCAACCCTGGATTAGGGCTTCGGGTCAACTAGGAAAAGAGCAAGCTCTCCCCGGTTCAGAGCATCTCTTTTCTCGGCATGAAATTGAGCGAAAATGATTAATAATCATGATGAAAATTTTTGCAGAATAATTGTGATTATTATTTTTACCATTATCGTGCAGCCCTACATAAACATGCTGTGTCGAGCATGTTGGACATGCTGCTGCTACATAATTACGCATACATACAATTCCCCTGAAGTAGATCTAGACAATTGATGTTAGGGAGGAGGAGGGTTTCAGAGGGAAAACTCATAGCTTGCTGTAGTGAAACCAACTTATATACAAACAACTACGGCAGTTTAAATGTTGGACAAAGAGGAAGTACGCAAGTTGATTGGCTAAGGGATTACATGTAGACAGACCTATCAGCTTCACTATGCAAGATGATTGGTTTAACAGATTTATCAGATTGTGCCATACACAATTTAATGACTAACCTTGATTATATATTATATAGAATGTAATTTTAGTATACATGGTTTTAGCTGGTTATAAATTATATTTCAGCATGAAATGTTTGCACATGGGACAAATAATTGTGTATGCATGGTTAGTGAATGAGTCCCAATGGGTTTGTTTATTGGTTTGAAGGTTAACATTGTCTGACTCTTCATATATTTTAAAGGGGCCATTATCGATTCCTTTGCAGCATTTTATTTCTTTTTTTGTTTTTCTGCTGTGCTTGTTTCAGGTGTCAGTTTGGTCAAAGCAGAAGCTTTATTTCTCTCAGTCATAAACAGCTCATAATGAACATGGAGCCTCTCTTACCAGCACTCAGTTCCAGCCGGGAACACAGAGACTCCTCAGCAGACAACGGTAACATGCACAACAGATGCTGTTTTATGATCATGCCTCCATATAGACCTAAAAAAAAACAGACATACAGTTTGACGTAGCATTTTCTAAGCTGACAACACAATAACCGTATCCAAAAAGATGCACTATACACTATGTACTAACAAAATAAACTATGCACTCAGCCATCTAGTGTATTAATTTTTAAAATGTATTGTCCCAAATGGAACACTTAAGGTTTTTTACTACACGGAGGCATTCGCCATTTAACAGCTGACGGAAGTGACCTTTTAAACACATGTGATATGTTGCCGCTAGCTTTAGCACATTAGTCAACCTTGGTTGAACACTTGTATCTCAAACAAGGTATGTATTCACACAGTGTGGGTTGATGGGAAAGCATTCAATCTACATTTGCAAGGTGTTTTAGTCACTGAAATATCACTAGTTGTCACATTCTCCATTAATTACAATTGTTTTGTCAGGCCAGCATCGCGGCCAGGTAGCTCCACCCCTTCTGCAAAGTATGGCAAGCCTCGAACGCTGAGTGCATGAAGTGTTCGACATTCCGCTTTTCTTGTAGTGCACTTCTTTTTGTTGCATTTTCAGTGTTAACTACTCACGCTACTTACACAACAAAATGACGAATGATAGTGCAGGAGTTTGTGGTTTGAGATGCATATATCAATAAGTAGAAAAAAATACATTGCACACACAAAAATTGGGTAAAATCAAAGTGCTTTTTAAGGCAAGTCAGACCACTCTGAATTGTCTAAAATTGACAGTATTGAAATTTAAGTTATATATATATAGTCTATATAAATAATAATATTTTAGTCTGAATTTCTCTCGACTCCATCTGCCATCTTGGATGAATTTTTTCAATTAAACACAATTCATTCTATGAATCTGCAAAGGATACAGAAAATGCTGACTTACAATTAGGCCTAAAAGAGGTATCTTATAAGGAAACATAATGTGGCCACCTACTTTTTGGAAAAATGTTTGAGTCAGGAGCGCACCTGAGATGCCTTAAAATGCAGTCTAGGTAGGCAGCTTACTAGGTTTTGGAACAGATTTATAGCTTTGACAGCTGTTAGGCCCCCTGATCTCAGGGGATCTGTTCAAATTGAGCTGGTCTCTGTGGAGATTGCAATCAGGTGGTTAAAAATAATGCTGTGACTATCCCAGCGGACACCATGTTAGCAGTGATTAATATGAGGCTTGCTTGGGCTTGTGCTGTGAGTAAGAGTAGAGGTGTACATTAAAGCAATGAAACTCGAAGTACATATGATTCTGAAGTTCAAATCCGCTGGTTAATTTAAGTCCTTCAATTTAATCATTTAGCTCATTAAACTCTAATCATTTTGGGTAGAGCGAAGGAGGGGTGTGATTAGAAAGTTTATCAAGCACTAATTTTGTGGAGTGGTCTAGTCACGTGTGTCACGGGTCCATGTGAGGAGTCTGCATCAATCTTAAGCCCCTTACAGATCGAGTTACCAGAGGACAGGGCAAGGTTTTAAGCACCGAGTATCACATAGGCCCATCTCAGGGCTTTCCTGTACATCCTGTACAGACATAGGGCAAATTCCAGGAAGGGGACACAACTTGCAGGGTCGTTCCAAACTCAATTGAGCTTAGAAATCATTTCATAATGGCCCCTTAATGAGGTTGTTACAAAAATCGTGAGTTCTGGCAAAAGTCTGACAAAAACTGCTGTTGTTGTTGTGTATATATACATACACACACATTTTGAGATTGAGAGACGTCTCCGTATTAAAGTGCGCATCAGTCGGCGGAACTTTATATCTCTCCCGGTTTCGACTCCCGCTCAGATTGGGTCTCTTCTGCGACTGGCTGAAGCAGCTCTGACCGCACCGAGAATGACAGTTTGGAGTTTGTGCTTATTTACATGTCACGCTCCCGTATTATATTAACTTTAATTATTGATGAAATAAAGACATATCGCCAAGCTGTGATCTGTGTTTCTGTGTTATTTTTTCTGACCACCAGTTCAGTGTCTGTCTGCTCGGCATCCATCTTCACCTGATTTCCACACTGAACACCGGAAACTCACATGACCACACGTGCCACTCCCTAAACTGAGACTGACTGGTCATCGTTTTATTAGCGGTGTAAAAAATGGTCAAACAGCTCTCAGAGAGATTGGCCACACATGCACTTATTTATTTAATAAAATCGCAGAATTTGCCATCATATAATCGCACAGGCTGACATCGAGTTTGCGATATGATTAATCGTGCAGCACTAGTCAGAACTTTAGGTTTAAGTGTGCACATAAAATGTTCACTTTGTGGATATGTAAGCATAAGCATTGTTCTAGCAGGAAGATCTTGGGATTCATTCTCAGGCATCCCATCCAATCACAATACAGCATCAGCTTTATAAGCCTGCCAGCTGCCTATCATTGTTCTCATATTTCCATGATTATTACTCATTGTGATGGTTCAAGCTGCTCAGTGCTGGTCTTCCAATCTATTCTTCTTTTGGGGAAACAATCGTCAATGTATTTATCTGGTGGTTGATGGGATTCCAGGATTTCTGCTATCATTGTCTCAATAATCTATTCAACATAAGCCTTACACTTCATCACTATTGTTTTTCAAGTGGCAATATTTCATTTTACAGAGTACTTTGTTCTCACCGATCATGATTGTGATTTTTATGATTAGGTGATTCTGCTTTCTGCAGTGTGGCCGAAAGTATCCGAGCTTAGGTTCACATCCGCATTCTCCTTAAAGGGGAAGTATCGTCTGTTGCTACGTGTCCTCTGACACCTAGCAGTAGGCACTGCTCATCACATTTCTGTATTTCATTAACAGCACAATACAGATTGTATTCTAGTATAAGAAATTGTCAAATCAAATCAAATCAAGGTACTAATTCCTATATCCAGCTATGTTACTCTAGAGCGGAGGAGGGTGGGGCAGGGCTGGACCGACGCGCGCTCGGTCCCCAATCAGCCAGCGCGAGGGATAAAGGAGGCCGGTGACGACAGTTAGACAGAGAGAGAGAGAATTACGGGCAGCTTCCCTGTATGTGTTTGTGTGTGTCTTTTTATTTAATTAAATATTATTTATATTGTTAAGCCGGTTCTTGCCTCCTCCTTTCCCTGAACCCCCTTCCCATGGTGCCGAAACCGGCAGTGCATGTGTGCAGTCCAGGTGTTGAAACTTGTCTTTCTTGCCATGCGACTTAAGTGTCCCAAGACACCACAACTGCAGAGTGTTTTCTGCTTCATCCATGCATCCTTAATCTCAAATGATCAAATTCAAGCATGTCTATCCTCCTGCAAGGATACTGTATAATTATATCCTTCCTCCTCATTAGGGCCATCCACAATCTCAAGCATGGTTTTCCTCTACATAGGTACTGCACAAGCCTAGCTCGCCCTTATCAAAGGACTCATGTGCAAACATTGTTTATCTTTCAGAATGTTTGCACAGCACCTTTTCCTTGGGCCGAAATGGTATGTTGTTCATCTTTTGGCAAAGATATTGTACAAACAATGTCCGCAATAATCAGAGGGCTCATAATCAAATGTTATTCATCTTTCGGCAAAGGGTATTGCACAACAATGTCTCACTTATCGTAGGGCCCTCACAATGCATTGTTATCCTTTGGGAAGGATACTGCACACATAAAATTCGCCCTTGTCAAAGGGCTCAAATGCATACGTTGTTTAACTTTTGACAAAGGATATTGCACAACAACGTCACCCTTATCATAGGGTCCATATGCTACATTGTTCATCCTCAGGCAAAGGGTATTGAACAACAGTGTCGCCATTATTTTAGGGCTCAAATACAATGTTGTTTATCTTCTGGCAAAGATATTACACAATTAATTTTCATACGCAAGCATGGTTAATCCACAAAATTATAAAAGTATCTATTAATTTCTATTAATTCCAAAAATCTTTAGTCTTTCTGATAGAAGTCATTTTCCCATTTAAAATCATGGGATCTAGTAGCATATCCCTAATAGCTGCCCCCAGCTGGACAAATTAACATTTCATTCATGACCATTTTCATGATGATTTGTAAAGATATTTCTTATTGTTTTAATGTAATTGTTTTCATTAAAACCAATCTTTTACATTTTCTGAAGAAAATGGGAGTGACACTTGCCCATGCTGCCATAATGCTAGGATATTGTGGGTGATTGCAGGACATTGATATGCGGTTGCTGTGGTGTTATAAGTGGTTGCTAGGTGATTGCTTACTGGTCCAAAGGGCAAGTCAAAAGAGCCCACCCCATGTCTCTATTGTATTCTGATCACTAGATATACTGTAAGTCTATACGATTGTTTTTGCATTTTTTATCAGGAGAGTGGGAAGATTGCAGCAAGTATGCAGCAAATTTGCGGTGTTTGTCAGAACTTTAGGTGTAAGCATGCACATACATTTGCTGTTTATGATCATGTGGTTCTAGCACTTTGAAAAAAGAAGGGAAAATCCAGGGACTTGGGCTTTATCAGCCATAGACACCAAACATGACTGTTTATGACTGTTTACTGCTGGTGACTTGTCTGTATGTCTTTTCATGATGCTGCTCAATTGAAAATGCAATTACCTTAATGCAAAATAATGAAATGCATTGTTCATTATTATTTGCAAAGAAATTTCTTATTGTATTAATGAAAGTGGCTGCTAGGTGATTGCTTACTGGTCCAAGTCAAAAGAGCCCACCCCCATGTCGCTATTATATTCTGATCCTTAGATACTGTACGTAAGTCTATAGGATTGTTTTTGTATGTTTTATAAGGAGAAAATTGTAAGAAAAGTTGCTTAGAATAGTAATAGCACACCTCTCCACAACAAACAGTGCGGAACGAGTCTTGCACCAAAATGTTATTGTTTTGAAAATCTATTTATTACTGTTTGCACCCTAGAGAACAGTGACTCGTGCTTGAATATCTGGCTTCTCTTTGGTTCACTGGATCTGAAAGCAATAGCTGTTTGTGGCTTTTTTGGGGTGGAAATTTTCATCTCACGAAAGTCACATTATCATGACTTGAAAATGAAATGACAATTTGCTGACTCTAGATATGAGAATAGCTCTTAAAATTACAGTGTTCATTAGGTTTTCAAATGAGTCTCGACTGCTGCAATGACTTGATTTTTTACACTGTTGAAGTGCAACCACTTTTAGGGCAAGACATATTTAAAGGAATGTTGGGAGTTCAACAAAAGTTAAGCTCTATCAACAGCATTTATGACATGCTGTTAATTAGCATTGACAATAATTAACAGCTCAAAATCCTAACAATAACTCAAAGTTTTTTGTTTGTTTTTAAATGCACTTTCAATCAGTCATCAAAGTTAGCTGGTACTCACAAGTATATTGTACAAGCAATAATGCTCAATTTGTGTCACCACCTGCTTGCATACCTGCACAGATTTATTCCCCCTTTGAGCACTGCTTACTTAATGGAAGTCTATGGGACAAGTCACTGAGATAAACTTTAAAATACACTGTGTATTGAAGGTATAGCCACAAGACTTAATTCATTTTATAAATGTTCACATGAGATCAACCTTGTCTGTGTAAAGTTATATCCAATCTTTCCACTCCTGTCATGACCATGTAAAGCCGGTTAACATAGTAACTTGCATTCCATACCAGAAAGGGACTGTTTACTTGTAACTTTGAAACTTGTAAACACTTTGTGTACACTAAAAAGTGACTGATTGCTAGAACCCTTAATATCTGGTCATGTAATATGTAATAGAGAGTATACTGTATAATATCAAATAGAGTCAGGGGTTGTTCAAGAGACGTGTGTGTGTGTGTGTGTGAGTGTGATGATTAAGAGCTGTACTGTTCTCCAGAGTGTTTCTTTTCTACATTATCAGCCCCAGTGATTAGCAAAGCCATGTGCTATGAGTGAGGCTGTATAAATAGCTCATCCTGCATTTGGGCTGATCCGGCCACTAATGCCCCGACTTCATGAACACTCACTATTCAATATAGAGAAGGGGTCAGCCAGACCCCATCCTATAGGTGTGTGCCATTTATTATTAAGAGTCCGGACTGGAAAGTTTGACATCATTGAACCAGAGCAGAACCCAGCAGAAGGTCAATGTGCTGTGAGATTGAGGTGGGCTTATCAGGGAGGTCTTGAGGGGGTCATTATGGAGGTTCTCAGAGAGGAAAGGAAGTCTGGAAAGGACATACAAAATGCTCTGGACTGTGAAACGGTTGCTGAGGAAGTGCTACAAGGAGATGTAGAGGGGGTTCTGAATGCGGTTCTTGGTGTCAGTTTAGAGGAACGAGTTGCTGCAATTCGCTGTCAGGTGAAGATCACCACCCGGCACAACCTGCAACTCCGCATGGCCAACTACACAGCACGAGACGTCTACGTACGGCTGCTCGGCCACGGGGAACGCATCTCAGGAACTGGTATGGATGCTACCAAAAACTAAAAATTATGTTTACCAAGTAACAGTGCAGATGCTAGAATTATCTATACAGTAACACAATTCCTGCTCTAGTTGTATATTGAATTGCAGCTTTGCTTCACTGTGCAATCTTAATGGGAGAGTTAATTTTCATAAAAAAATGAAAATTCTGTCATCATTTACTCACCACAATGATGTTTAGATCCCGTGTGACTTTCTTTCTCCATGAAAATTTGTGTTTGCTCTTTTTCATGCAATTACAATGAATGGGACTGAAGCTTCCAAACCAAGAGCACCATAAAAGTAGTCTGTTTGCGCTATATTTTAAGTCTTCTCTAGCCATTCGATAGCTTTGGGTGAGAAACAGACCAACATTTAAACAAAACACAGTCACCATTCACTTTCACTGGGACAAAGACAACTTTGTCTTATAGAATCACGTCAATATACCAGAATTTTTGTTAAATGCTTTCTACCTGGCTCGTTGTATATATTGCGGCAGTTTTATGGTGAAATTAACAATAGAGGTGCGACAATGATGAGTAAAAGGCAGATTATCAGTTCAAAAACCTTATTTTTTTGCCCTTTCCTCAAGCAATGTAATCGTATGATGTCTAAACACTTTTACAAGCTACTTTTAATAACCAACTACATTTCCAAGCTTATTCGAACACGATGAAGTCAACTGATAGAGCGTTGCATAACAGAAAACTTCCTTTCTTAAGTTAAGATCTGATCTGTTAAATTAAGATTTATCACAAATTCATATTACAGATGAAAATCTTAAATTGATTTAGGATTCTTATCTTATCTTACAAAATCGTATCTTATTACTTGTTAATAAATCTACTCCATCGAGTTCTATACTCAACTTTCATGTCTGTTACCAATCAACCAACGATGCGCAAAAGACTGCTGTGAATACAATTTTAGTTAGATGAAAATGGAGAAACAATATAGATGCGCTTTTAATAACAAGGCTGCAGAAATAAATGTTTTGATAACTGCATTATCCTATTTTGTGGGAGTCTGTAATTATTTATTAGTGTTTTGTCATCAAAGTGCAGCACATCATCGGGGTTTTTCGAAAAGTTTTTCCACCATCAAACATCGCTGTTCTTTTTGCATCAGTAATAACTGTAGGGCCATTCTCGGACAGTGCTATAGTTATGATACATAATTTTTAACGGATAATATGTGTTTCCTATCTGTAGTTAAGATAAGATAATGCACACAGGAAATGTTATCCTGAAATAGCTTTTTGTCCTAGGGACAGGTTATCTGAGTTACCATAGCCTTTCTGTCGGCTCGAACCAGTCCTGCCGCTCACTGGATGTTTTTTGTTTTTCGCACCATTCACTAGACTAAACACTAGAGGCTGCTGTGCGTGAAAATCCCAGGAGATCAGTAGTAACCGATATACTCAAACCAGCCCGTCTGGCACCAACAATCATGCCACAGTCGAAATCACTGAGATAACATTTCTTTCCCCATTCTGATGGTTGATGTGAACATTAACTGTGATTTTATGCATTACACTGCCACATGATTGGCTGATTATATAATTGAGTAATCATGATTATATAAGTAGATAATACTTCAAATCGCGCAGCTTGTTGAAGAGAGGTGTGCTATACTTTTTGCTGTCAGATTTACTGTTTTTGTCTGGCGGATGATAAAACAATCCAACAGACTTGCATTAAAGAAGGGATTCAAGCCATATCTAAGGACCAGAATATCACTGAGACTTACAGAAGGAATGGGTTCTTTTGACTTGGCTCAGTAAGCAGCCATCTAGATTATTTTAGAAACTGCCTAGCAACTAACTCATTATCATGGTGGCAAGTTTTGCACGGCCAAGCACCATGTTTTCCTAAACAAATTGAAAAATCAAATTCTTTCTACTTTGCTGTCAAGTCAAATAAAAGGAAAGTGGGGGAAGGATACAGATGTCAATTTCTGTGCTCTTTTGTTTGAGAGAGATGGAATGACGTCCATCTCTTTTCTTGTCCATGTTTTTCGCATTCTTTAGGAAAATCACCTTCAAATTTAGTTATTGTTGTCTGACAGTTGCCATGGTAGCTGTGATGGCATGTTGCCACCGACAGCTCTTGCATCCTACCATGCTAAATGGCTCTTTATATGTGTCGCTATGGTGACATCTTCTCTCACCTCAAGTCCCTTAAATGAGTTTCTATAAAAGATGAATAGAACATTTCAAGCACAGTTTAGTGCCGGTCAATACTGGTGTGCTGAAATCTAGTAAGCCTTCTCAGTGATGGCTCAGTGATTTGTATTAGCCTTCACATGTAGAATTAATGCTTTCAACACGGAACCCAACAAGCCATATTTTTTGGTGTGAAGACACTTTTTTAATTGTAATTTACAATATTATTGTGAAATGATGAGATGTTTATTTAGATCACATTGCCAAGTTAGATCTGTGTGTGTTTGGCAATAGTTGCGTGGAGCAGCATCGATGTCAGTGACAACTTAGCCTGGAGACTTGTCTTAATCCACGCTACCCAGGCAGCTGGGTCTATATTTAGACTTGACTTGTCCAAAGAGCACAGACTACAGCTGTGTCACTCAACTGCTGTATAAACACACACAAAGCACATGCACATGATGGACATCATTCATATAAAACGAGCAGAACAAATTTTTGTGAAAAGCATTCGTAAAGCCCTTTTTTCATAAATTGTCACATTCATTAAAGTTTTTGTATTTTCAAAATGTTAGTACAAACAAAATGTACACCTCCATTAATCATGTTTGAATCTGAATGTTTTGAGTTCTTTTAGGCAAACTGATGACAACATTTTGATAGAATTGAAATGAATTTGAAGTGAAATGAAAAGTGAACGTAGACTTAATAACTGACATACAGTAAATTAGTAAAGAAAGGGTTATTTTTTTCTTTTGGGAACATAATTTTATTTTTGTATGTTTTACTTGGTTTATTGAAAAAAAAAAAATAATAATTTTGTATGAAATATTCCCAGTACTGCTACATACAATTTGACCCATTTTCCATAGAGTTTGTTTACATGGACACCAGAAAGCTGCTTATAACAGGAAAGCTGCTAAAGACACGAAAACAGTGTTCCCGTTTACGTGCACTCTGTTAGTGGAGTATGCTTTACTCCCATATACATCCTTCTCTCATGAACATTATGTGACTCTGGCAATGATTTTGCAAAACAACATTTTGTGCTTTAGTATACATTTTTGCTGCAGTTTCCCAATGAATGGCCAAAAACGGGTGAAATGGTGTCAGAATCAGACGCGGTGTTAAAGGTAAATATTAGATGGAAGTAAATCATACCTCCGTAACATAATCCTTTAACCTAAATCTAACCAATAGTGTTCTTAAATTAAATGAGAGGTAGACACAAAACAGACATCCTTGCCCTGAACCAACACTAAAACCAAACCAATAGTGTCCAAAAAATTTTATATGAAAAGCACATTTTCGGAAGCAACCACATAATTTCTTGTCGTTTCTATGATTCTTTTGTTTCATGAGTCAGCTTACATGCTTGCCAGGGTTCGAAAAGCAGTCTTCTGATGGCAAAGTCTAACACTATCAAGTGAGTTACTGCGGAAGCTAATCGCTTTGGAAAAAGTGTTTAAGTGTAGGTGAGTGTGTAATACAAATTCAAATGTATTGTTTTTCAAATTAAAAATTGTTTCGATATCATAACATAGCAGTGTGAGTAATAGTGTGAAAAATATGTGTTTATGCTTACTCAGCCATTGTAGATTTTTGGGAAGGTTAATAAAACACAGTTTTTGTAGCACCTCTAGTGTTAATTTCACCAGGGAACTGCAGCGATATGTAGAATGTGGCATGTAAAAGTCATTTTTCAAAAATGTAGTTATAGTTATGTTCATTCTATGAGAATAGGTTGCCCATATACATGCGGCTCAATAAGTAAGTGCTTTTCTTCATAGCAAAGGAGCTCTCACTGCAAGGCCATGATTTTGGCAACGTTGCGGTCGCGGCTTTCTCTCGTAAGAGGGAAAGCCACTCCAGTGGCTCCCCGACTCGGTCCTTCTACCCACGGGTATGAGGCGTGGTCGGTTAGCACTGGGGGCGATTTGGGGACTTCAATGGGAGCTTCTCCGCTGGGATATCCCCCACGGACCTCCCATTCCCCAGCATGCTTGTTTGCCCCAGCGAGTTCCGCGATGTGACCGCCGGCTCATCTCAGAGCGAGTTCGATGTCGCGACTCGAGAAGTGGATGAGCTTTCGATTACAGCATCGGAGAGTGGGTTGGTTCATTCTGTCGCCATGCACAGCTGAGTCATCATTTAGTAAGAACAAAGGAAGAGATGCCATAATTTTGTGGCCCAGAGCATCTGAAAGAACTGAGGATACACAGGACCAGAATACAGAGATAACAGGGCAGTTCCAGAACATATGCATCACTTTGCCAACAGTCATATTATTACATGAGTGACAATAGGGATCCTTGGATACATTAATCTGAAAACACTTCAAGGGAGTAATATATGCCCTTTGAAGTAACTTTAACTGTATTAACTGGTGCGCTAAATTCCATGAAGAAAATAAAGTGTTGCCCCAAACCCTATCCCATGCCAAACCAGTATCCAATTGCAACTCTCTCTCCCAAATCATAAATGTTGGGCCACATGTGCTCAGATAGGAGACAAAGGCAGGCCTACACACCGTCATAAAGCCAGATTGAGGCCTATAGGAACACTTAAAGCCTGATAACACGAAAACAGAACCAAACAGAGTCCAAACAGACTACAGATCCCATCAAGCCTTGCTCACTTTAAACCTAGGTGTGAGATTCTGAAGGATCAAACTTTCAACTCCTATAGGATGAAATGCACGACAGGACGCGTCCCTCAATCATGATGTCATCGAGAGTATAAAACTCTGGAGATTCCTCCTAAGCTTGCTTCCAGCTACAGTATGCTGCTCTCAGGAGTAGCCTCATTGCCCAAGAAAGTAACGTACATACCTGAACTTTGGCCATACAATTTCCATCTCGCTGGACTAGCATCGAGTTCCATCGAGCACACTAACGGATCCGAAGGAGACCGCCGAGCAATCGGAGTCTCACTATTTTGCCTGTAGAAGTGAAGAAAGATTTATCTTCCATCTTCAACTGAGTTGACTTCGCTGATATCTCTGTCAACCCGCCAAGAATCAGCCGCCCTGCTGCCCACCAGTAGAGCGAGGAAAAGCCCTCTCGTCATCACCCGAGCTTCGAGGTACAGAGTCAGAGTCTAACACTGGATGAACACACATTCTACCCACATTATTATAGATATAGAGTATTATAGAGCATAGATTATTATAGTGTGTTATTCTTGTAAATCAGTGTTGTAGGGTATTACATACAGGTGAAACTCGAAAAATTAGAATATTGTGCAAAAGTTCATTAATTTCAGTTATTCAACTTAAAAGGTGAAACTAATATATTATATAGACTCATTACAAGCAAAGTAAGATATTTCAAGCCTTTATTTGATATAATTTTGATGATTATGGCTTACAGCTTATGAAAACCCCAAATTCAGAATCTCAGAAAATTAGAATATTGTGAAAAGGTTCAGTATTGTAGGCTCAAAGTGTCCCACTCTAATCAGCTAAACACCTGCAAAGGGTTCCTGAGCCTTTAAATGGTCTCTCAGTCTGGTTCAGTTGAATTCACAATCATGGGGAAGACTGCTGACCTGACAGTTGTGCAGAAAACCATCATTGACACCCTCCACAAGGAGGGAAAGCCTCAAAAGGTAATTGCAAAAGAAGTTGGATGTTCTCAAAGTGCTGTATCAAAGCACATTAATAGAAAGTTAAGTGGAAGGGAAAAGTGTGGAAGAAAAAGGTGCACAAGCAGCAGGGATGACCGTAGCCTGGAGAGGATTGTCAGGAAAAGGCCATTCAAATGTGTGGGGAGCTTCACAAGGAGTGGACTGAGGCTGGAGTTACTGCATCAAGAGCCACCACACACAGGCGGGTCCTGGACATGGGCTTCAAATGTCAAACGTCTTACCTGGGCTAAAGAAAAAAAGAACTGGTCTGTTGCTCAGTGGTCCAAAGTCCTCTTTTCTGATGAGAGCAAATTTTGCATCTCATTTGGAAACCAAGGTCCCAGAGTCTGGAGGAAGAATGGAGAGGCACACAATCCAAGATGCTTGAAGTCCAGTGTGAAGTTTCCACAGTCTGTGTTGGTTTGGGGAGCCATGTCATCGGCTGGTGTTGGTCCACTGTGCTTTATTAAGTCCAGAGTCAACGCAGCCGTCTACCGGGACATTTTAGAGCACTTCATGCTTCCTTCAGCAGACAAGCTTTATGGAGATGCTGACTTCATTTTCCAGCATGACTTGGCACCTGCCCACACTGCCAAAAGTACCAAAACCTGGTTCAATGACCATGGTATTACTGTGCTTGATTGGCCAGCAAACTCACCTGACCTGAACCCCATAGAGAATCTATGGGGCATTGCTAAGAGAAAGATGAGAGACATGAGACCAAACAATGCAGAAGAGCTGAAGGCCACTATTGAAGCATCTTGGTCTTCCATAACACCTCAGCAGTGCCACAGGCTGATAGCATCCATGCCACGCCGCATTGAGGCAGTAATTAATGCAAAAGGGGCCCAAACCAAGTACTGAGTACATATGCATGATTATACTTTTCAGAGGTCCGACATTTCTGTATTTAAAATCCTTTTTTTTATTGATTTCATGTAATATTCTAATTTTCTGAGATTCTGTATTTGGGGTTTTCATAAGCTGTAAGCCATAATCATCAAAATTATATCAAATAAAGGCTTGAAATATCTTACTTTGCTTGTAATGAGTCTATATAATATATTAGTTTCACCTTTTAAGTTGAATTACTGAAATTAATGAACTTTTGCACGATATTCTAATTTTTCGAGTTTCACCTGTATATAATTTAGAGATGTTGACGGGATCAGTTATGTAGGGTATTTAGGAAATGCGGTATTTAGTAGGGAATTTAGGGTCTCGAAATATGAAATATTCTCACTCCTTCTCGGGATGTCGAGTCCCAAGCTCCCATGGATCTCACATGGTAAGAGTCAGTGCGAAGTCTGAACAGTCAGCAGAACAGAAGATGAAGCAGAAGAGAAGAGACTGGAGAAGAGAGACAGAGCGACGAAGAGAAGAGCAAGAGTTCTTCCTGTTTGGAACTATTTGAACTGAAATTGGCCGCATCCCCCAAAGGTGTCCAGTGCCAATCAGAAGTGACTTTTCAGAGTCACATGGTAAACTGGGCTGTATTTTCCGACAGTTGAGTTATCGTCCTTTGTTTCAGACTCTTTCAATTTCCCGCTCAAAAATAGTGCATATTTAAACATGAGATTTTATATCTTGAGAATGGCACAAGAGACATGATATTCGTTTTCATCAGCTTTCTCTGCATACGCCAGCAAACACTTACACGCTAAACATAAAAAAAATGTCATGGTTTTTATATGTGTAGGTAACAAAACATGAAAATCCCTTGTTTCAAATTCATATTGGTTTTACAGATCATTGTATTTTATCAATTTAAACCTTATAGTTACCATTTTTAGTAGAATGAGATGAATCATACAAAATTAAAGATTATATTTATCAATTATAGGTGATTGCACATTGCTACACACACATTTTAAAGAGTTCCATCAGTCTTTAATCATTAATTTGTCAGGTACAAACGTTACCACCGTTCAAAGTGATTTTCAGCATTATCTAGCAAGGCCAGATTAAGATTAAATGTCTTGGAGTTGTGCAAACAGCCTGGTGTAACTGTGTAGGGGTTCTTTTGAAGGCCTGTTATTTATGATGTGGAAACATTCCAAACTGAAAGGCTGGGTTTTCCTTGTTTCAAATCATGTTGGTGGAATTCTTCAGCATATATAATCTTACAGTGTGTTCGTGTCAGCATTATAGGTACTGTAAAACAACAAGCTATCAGAGCCACTGTGTCACAAGCATTTTACTGCCCCATGTGGCCGGAGATGAAGCTCCTCAGAGGTCAGACGACCCAGCACTGCAAGATGTGGTTGCCACTATCCCCCGTCACTCCATAGAGGAGAAAGATAACCTCAATGGCTACAATGTTAGTCATTTTGATGAAGCATTGCAGGAACAAGTTGATTATGTCTAATCCCAGACCTCGTTAGACAAATTTTCCTTCTTCATCACCACAGAAGCTAACTGCAAACCACAGAGCACCTGTCCCAGCCCACCCCTGTGTGTCGACAGGAGTTTACCGTGGTCATACTAACCCATGGTCATACCAACAACAAGGTTTGCGAACTCGACAACTCGAGTCCCTCGCAAGGGACATAGAATGATTTGACCAGAGTAGTCGAGATTCAAACATCGCTGATTATCTCTGATAAATTGAGTGCTGCCTTGTTGACTTAGCTCATGTTTCATCGCATGAAAAACTCAAGCTCATATGGAAGACCATGGTGAGGAGTGTCCATGTGTTCATGGCAACTTTACTGACTGGTCCTTGAGTCCGCTACTCAGCTCTGTGTAAATCCCTATTCAAGGAGTATTCACCGTATACCGATGAAGCCTCCGCTAACCTAGGCGCTTTCACCATCGCTTAGAAGAGGCATGAGCCTATTTGTGAGTGTTACAGACACCTGAGAACCGCAATATTCCAAGGACGTAATGCACCTGGTCTGGAGGAGGAACGGGCTTTCAAATCTCTCTTCCTTCACAACCTCCACGAGATTGTGCGATATGATGTCATGATGCACTGCAGAACGGGCAATCCTACCATGCAGGAAATCAGAAGGTATGAGCAACCAGCATTGGAGACGCAAGCCCACCCTGCCCGAGGGCACTAAGGTGACACCAGATCCCTGGGGATCCAAGCCTCCGAAAACGCTGACCGAGCGCTTGAAGGCAACGATATGCCTCACATTAAGGTTAGAGCAGGACTCCAGGGGTGCCGAACACATCGCCAGCAGGGTGGGCAACCGAACCAGGGGGGTGGTGAACAGAAACACCCCCATGATCAAGCCTGAAGGGAAAGATATGGTTCGAACTGAAACCCAAACAAGAAGGTGAGACAAGGTTTCAAACCTCCCCAGAGGACAAGGTTTGAGACAGGAAATGGATGGTATAATCAGGAGATGCCTGATGGAGGCAGTAACACAGCTTGATGTACTCCATCATTCACCAGGGTTGCCGACACCCCTCCATCAGCATGACTAGACTATGTACCCCGTCCCGTTAATGCCAACGTTTACTTTGGAGGTTGCAAAGGGGAACAGGGGAGGCCGAGTTGCTCCCCAAAACAGTCATTCCTAACACACCACACCCTCCTTTTCTCCTGCCCTTCTTGGGTGATCTGGGCCTTAAAGGCAACGCCGATGTATATACACATCAGTAGTGGTAGGGGGGTGCATCAACTCCCACGCACTACTTGACACTGGTTTCGAAATAAGTCCAATAAGTCCATGCCTCCTTCAGAGCCTGACCCTGGCTCAGATCCTACTATGCCACCTGCGAGCCCATAGCCACCACAGGTTGGTAGTCAAAACTAATTTCATGACCACAAGTCTTTCATTTGATCACTGAAGAACACAAACTTAACCCTGTACAGCCCCCACATAGTGGGAGATGTGCACATCAATGGTATAGTGACACCAGAAGAGCTTGTAACACTCTGGTCTGAAAAGATCGCTATGAGCCAGGACCTTTACGATGACTTGTGTAAACAAAGTACTCCTCCATTGGATGTTGGTCGATAACTCGTTTCGTGGTTTCAAACTGACACTGCCAGTGATAGGAGTATTACCTCCATCATTAGCCACGAACAACAACCTGGAAAGTGACATGTCCACTTTACTGACCAAAATGATCATGGTGGCCTGCAATAAAGCACTACAAGGCAAACCAATATGCAGCGCTACCCTGGGCACCAGAGGTGACATGGTCATATACCCTCTTGTGACTCAACCCAGAGAGACAACCCCTGGTGATGACAGAACCTGCTCCTCACCAGAGGAACCCTATGTTGGCTTTGAGGCCGAGGTCAATAAGCAGCCAAAGCAGATGCTTTTACAACAGAGGATCAGAGAATCCCACTTTGGAAACTATTTCATGATTTCCATCCAATCTTCTCGAGAGATTCCCATGATTGTGGGGTCACCGACCACCGACCCTTCGCATTCCCACTGATCCAAATGAGCAACCCACATTTGTACGCCCAAATCCCCCTGGCTGCCTTTGAGTCGATCCAAGGGATCCTCGACAAGCTTTTGCAAAAGCAAATCATTCGGGAATGCAACTCAACCTACAACTCACCTATCTGGCCAGTGTTAAAGCTGACTGGCAAGTGGCATCTCACCATTGACTATCGCCCTCTGAATAAGCAGGTACCACTTTCCTTCTGGCCAATGATTCATTTGGTGCAATTACTGGCCAAGGTCAAAGGGGCCCACTTCTTCTCTAGCTTCTAGACTATGAGAGTCGACAAGCTTGCTTTCTCTTTTGGTAACCACCAATCACCTGGATCTGTTGTCCATTCGGATATTCAAACTCCCCAGCCAAATTAAAAAGGCCATGAGGGATGCCGCTGCCCATGGTAACCTCATCTACGTGGATGACATCCACATGAGGAACCAGACCTTTGAGGAACACTTGACTGAATTCCAACATGTACTTAACCAACTCTCCACTTCTGGAGCCAAAATTGCACTAGCCAAGGGCCAGTGGTGCCGCAGCAAGGTTGAGTATGTGGGTCTAACAGTGAGTACAGATGGTATCGAAGCTGGTAGAGTTTGAGCCATCCATGACATCAAAGCTCCAACAGGTTTATCAGAAATCAGAAGCTTCATAGGTGTCTGCAACTACTCCTGACTGTTCATAGAGGACTATGCAGAGATAGCCTGACCCCTCATATAACTACTCCATAAAAGGCAAAACATTCGAGTGGGGAGAGCCACAGGAACTGGCTTTCTGCCAGATGAAAAACAAGCTCAGCTCTGCACTCTCTCTGGCCTACCCAAACAAGGATAAAGAGTTCCACCTTGAGGGAAGCTACTCATCCCACTGTCTCAGTGCCGCCCCGACACAGAAACAGGAAACTATGCCAGCCAACCTCTTATTGTTGTTGAGATTAAGTTCTCTGACGGCGAGAAGGCCCGCCTGGCCACTCTATGGGCTGTGGAACACTTCCGTAGCTACTTTGGGGGTCAAAAGACAGTCATTGAGATTTGTCACCAACCTGTCACCTTCCTGAACAGCCAACAGCTGAGGGAGGGGTGGGTGTCCAACAGCTGCATTGCCACTTGGATGATGGCACTGCAAGCTATGGCACTGAGGTCAAGTATGCCATAACCATAAAATGGCCTTGGGCCAGGGCCTGGCTGAATGCCAACACTGTGACTGTGAAGGGCAACCAAGCCCATAATCCTTACTTGTCACCACTCCGCTGCTTCTGTCAAATCATCAGATCTGATCAACATTCAGGAGCACGATACAGCCATCCAAACCATCTGGCAGTGGGTAGCAAACCCTGCAACACACGGGGCCTCTCAACACCCACCATGTGAGTTGGAGGAGCTACATGCTCTCCTTCATGACCAGCCATGTCTTAAAATGAAGATAGGTTTGTTGGTCTATACCCAAAACGAACAGGGACCAGCTCGTTGGGTTGTTCCAACAGATCATAGGGGAGTGATGCTTGCCCACGCTCACGACTCCCCTGTCGGAGGCCACCGGGGTCACAAGGCAACTCTCAAGACTCCCCAGCAAGTTGTTTATTGGCCATCAATGGCCCGCGACACCCATTCTTAGGTCAAAGGATGCCTGGTCTGTAGCCTGTTCCAGCTGTACAGACGCTGGATCAGGCCCCACTCCAGAACCGAGGGATCATGGTCCCATGGTCCCACCTCCTGGTGGATTGGATTGGACCAGCCCCCAAGTCCTCACAAGGTAACAAGTACCTTCTCAAGGTTACCTGCGCTTCCACGAAGTGGCTAGAATGCCTCCCTGCCCCTAACGACACAGCCATAACAACCACAGTCCTGCTGCAGAACCCTGTGTTCAGCCACTGGGGGCTACCCTACCCCTCTCTGTTGATATGGATCAAGACACTAATTTTACCTCAAGCATCAAGACTACCATCTATGAAATCATGGGTGTGGAAGTCAACTTCCACATCCTGTATCATCCCCAATCATCTGAACAGGTCGAACTTGCCAACCGCATCATTATCAACATGCTTAAAAAGTATGCTAACCTTAATGGCAGAGATTAGGGTGTGAAACTCCCCATGGTACTGATGGCCATTAGGTCTACTCCGCACCACTCCACAGGAGTCACACCATTCGAAATGTTGACTGTAAGAGAAATGACCATTCCGCTACACCTTCTGTACCGACCGAAGGCATCAGTGTTGCAACCACCTATATGGTATACCAAGTGACAGACCAGCGTAACCATCTTGAAGGCCAGCGTCAAGGGATCCAAAGCCTACTATGACAGGAAAGCTTCTCAGCGTGAATACCAAGGTACCAATTTTTCAGATTCACCAAACCAGCAGGAATCTCTAAAAAGTTCCTACAAACTTGCTAATGTCCCTTCAAGATTGTGGGAAATCTCTCACCGGTAGGTCTCAAAGCCAAGCCAAACAAATACAGCTCCATTAGAATTAGATTAAGCTCTTCAAGCTGCTTCAAGATGCAGCACAGTCGCACCATAAGGATAGCTGTGTGCCTCAACCCATCCCATTGGCATGCAAAAACTCCTAGCACCACTCTGAGTGGTGGAAGGATTCCAGCTTTCCTGGTCTCCCTAGACCTTTTCGAACAAATCCTTAGATCTGCTACTACCTCCATTGTGCAGCCTTCACAAATATACCTGGCATATAGTCTTAGCAGTGCATTTCTAATTTATGTAAATCCTCAGAACCTCGGAATAGGATTCATTCTCAATCTATCCATCATAGAAAGATAGAAAGTATACAAAGTATACAGACTTTAGTCCATATTGAATGTTGGTTTTCGGAGAGGTAACAAACACATTCACCTCAAAACACCACCAACACTCGCCTACCACAATGATGACCCCTCACTCTACCTTATCCCTAACCTAAGTATGTGTACCAAGACAAAGGACATTCATTGGGTTTGTCCAAGCAACCCCTTTGTTAGAGAGGCGGCCTAAGAGCCGAATCCCCTGAACAAAAGTGTCAAGGTAGCATGTCTGCCAAAGATGAAGGAACAGAGACAAAGGTAGAGTGAGCAGGTAATCGCTGCCTTGTTAACACATCAGTCACCGAAGTTCTAATGTCATACAACCGCCATGATACAGCCACTAACTAACATTATCAAACTAGACGGCATTCTTTTTTTTTTTTTTTTTTTTTCTCAATTTGGAATGCCCAGTTCCCAATGCACTCTAAGTCCTCGTGGTAGCGTAGTGACTCGCCTCAATCTGCGTGGTGGAGGATGAATCTCAGTTGCCTCCGCGTCTGAGACATTCAATCCGCATATCTTATCGTGTGGCTTGTTGAGTGCACTACCGCAGAGACATAGTGCATGTGGAGGCTTCACGCCATCAACCTTGGCATCCACGCACAACTCACCATGTGCCCCAACAAGAGCGAACCACATTATAGCGACCACGAGGAGGTTACCCCATGTGAATCTACCCTCCTTAGCAATCTGGCCAATTTGGATGCTTAGGAGACCTGGCTGGAGTCACTCAGTACACCCTGGGATTCGAACTCGCAAACTCCAGGGGTGGTATTCAGCATCTTTACTCACTGAGCTACCCAGGCACCATCATCTCAGTGCTGACAAACATGGTATGGAAATTGATGTCATGGATGCATTTAGAGGTCACAACCTCACCATTGATGACACCCTTCAACAGCAGCTTCAAGCTGAAGGGACAAAATTAGTGAAGTTCAGTCTCAAACCTACTGGCTTGACCACTATATTTCCTAGTCAAATTAGCAGATCGTCATCTTACAAAGACGGTGTTATGACCAAAGAACAGCTAAGGATTGTGTTACGGTTAATGCTGTGCCTACCTATAAATGGTCTGCACATATAGCGCCTTTTTAAACTTAGCGGTATTCAAAGCACTTTACACTACTTCTCATTCACCTATTCACACACACATTCACACACCAATGATGGCAGAGCTGCCATGCAAGGCACTAGCCTGCCATTGGAAGCAACTTGGGGTTCAGTGTCTTGCCCAAGGACACTTTGGCATGTGGAGTCATGTGAGCAGGGAATCGAACCCTGCGATTAGTGGACAACTCGCTCTACCACCTGAGCCACAGCTGCCCAATATAACTTATATATTAGGACATATTTCAAATTTTAATACTCTGAATCCTGGCTGGCCAGTCTGGAAACCGTCCCACTAGTAAAATATTTACATGTTTATATAAAATAGCATGTCAACTAATATGTAATAAAACTAAATTACTTACTCATCCAAAATTGTATCCTCGGCTGGATCAAGTCTCTCTTCAAAATACAAACATTCATCGGAGTCCCACTCTTCTTCTGAGGAAAATGTTTAGTCTTCGTCACTATCCATGAGTTTCCTCGCCTGTGTATCGTGCTATCTTCCAAATGTGCAGAAAACTGAATGAACTTTGTTTTTAAGGCACAGTCGGGGCATTTACCATTTGCATTGATCGCCTCAACACCGAATGAATAGCGCCCTCTGCCCTTGGGTGTAATCACCTTAGGGATAATTAGCTGAGCCAGGAGAAATTGTACACCTCTTTGTTTCATACCGATTACATTGCAGGAGAATATTTGTTTTAAATTTGAATTGTTAAAAGTAGACATTTTAAGCTTTCTTTAGACATATGTTTCATGTTTGTATTATAAGTATTCGTGGAGTTTCAGTTCATTTTTTTGACGTGTTTCAGATATATGTGCGTGAACTGCTGAAAGCTCACCCTTTTTATTTTCTTTATTTACAAAAGCACAAGGTTTTGTTTTTATTGTGAGTGTACACAAATAAAAGTAGACCCTTTATAGTCTCTAATGATGTCTTACACTTACCTGTATGTATGTTGTTTCCACTGTAATGATGAAAAAATCCAGCAGGATGCGCTGGCGCGTCCGTCGCCCAGAGGTTTAAGTGGGCAGACGCCATTAACCACATTCTCTGGCCGGAAACCTCGCATGACACTATTTTGTGCACTCATTCTCTCCTTACACACACACATACACCCATTCACACACACATCTCTACAATCCTCTCATGTATTAAAGGCTTATTTGTTACCATATACACTCACCTAAAGGATTATTAGGAACACCTGTTCAATTTCTCATTAATGCAATTATCTAATCAACCAATCACATGGCAGTTGCTTCAGTGCATTTAGGGGTGTGGTCCTGGTCAAGACAATCTCCTGAACTCCAAACTGAATGTCAGAATGGGAAAGAAAGGTGATTTAAGCAATTTCGAGCGTGGCATGGTTGTTGGTGTCAGACGGGCCGGTCTGAGTATTTCACAATCTGCTCAGTTACTGGGATTTTCACGCACAACCATTTCTAGGGTTTACAAAGAATGGTGTGAAAAGGGAAAAACATCCAGTATGCAGCAGTCCTGTGGGCGAAAATGCCTTGTTGATGCTAGAGGTCAGAGGAGAATGGGCCGACTGATTCAAGCTGAAAGAAGAGCAACTTTGCCTGAAATAATCACTCGTTACAACCGAGGTATGCAGCAAAGCATTTGTGAAGCCACAACATGCACAAACTTGAGGCAGATGGGCTACAACAGCAGAAGACCCCACCGGGTACCACTCATCTCCACTACAAATAGGAAAAAGAGGCTACAATTTGCAAGAGGTCACCAAAATTGGACAGTTGAAGACTGGAAAAATGATGCCTGGTCTGATGAGTCTCGATTTCTGTTGAGACATTCAGATGGTAGAGTCAGAATTTGGTTTAAACAGAATGAGAACATGGATCCATCATGCCTTGTTACCACTGTGCAGGCTGGTGGTGGTGGTGTAATGGTGTGGGGGATGTTTTCTTGGCACACTTTAGGCCCCTTAGTGCCAATTGGGCATCGTTGAAATGCCACGGCCTACCTGAGCATTGTTTCAGACCATGTCCATCCCTTTATGGCCACCATGTACCCATCCTCTGATGGCTACTTCCAGCAGGATAATGCACCATGTCACAAAGCTTGAATGAGTTCACTGTAATAAAGTAGCCCCCACAGTCACCAGATCTCAACCCAATAGAGCATCTTTGGGATGTGGTGGAACAGGAATTTCGTGCCCTGGATGTGCATCCCACAAATCTCCATCAACTGCAAGATGCTATCCTATCAATATGGGCCAACATTTCTAAAGAATGCTTTCAGCACCTTGTTGAATCAATGCCACGTAGAATTAAGGCAGTTCTGAAGGCGAAAGGGGGTCAAACACAGTATTAGTATGGTGTTCCTAATAATCCTTTAGGTGAGTGTATAATCATGTTACTGTTTAGTTTGTAGTTGGAAGTCAGAAGTTTATCAACTGCATTTTATTGATTATTAATTGATATAAATGAATCAATAAACTTTGTTATACTTTAAAGAAAAGTGTTTTGTTATTGTTCTGCATGCACCTGTGCCAAGGGCTGGCAGGGGATGTCAGTGCTCAGATTTAAGCCTTCATTGTTTTCCTTTTGAATGTTAATGTTCTCTGGACATTCCTAAGAGAACAATCCTATATTGAGACTGTCTGGTTATTACTCCCTGATTTCCAGGGTGATGCCCCGGCAATATTAATCCTTATTAATGTTTTAGAGTTCTTCAATGGTTGACCTTCGAACATAAAAGCAGGGTTGTAACAAAGAGATGAAGAAGTGGTATATGGTGACACTTTAATGTATTTATGCTGTAGTTTGAGCACTATGAGGGAGTGGTTAAAAATGGGGTCATATTTAACAGAAACAATTCTATACTTTCACAGAGGATTCACCTGCTGACAGTCACGGCAAGCCACACACCACCTGAGAACATCCCTGTGAATGCCCGGCTAATAGAAACGGGCCATTAGTCGGTTCAGTGTCCTTTCCTGCACTAAGTGACCCACCATTGCATTATAATGATCCATCTAGAATAACATTTCCTAACGGCTCCACGGTATTAACAATTGGGTTGTATCCTCTTTTGTTTGAGCATCCCGCATCACTTGATACAACTGCTCTTTTTTATTAGCGAAATATGGATTTGAAAGTGTGATATTTGGTTGGAGTCGTTGACATGAAATCTTTTAAATGTGAAAGTAAGAAATCAATCGATGGCAGAAAGTAATTAACATTATGGTTGTTTGTTACCAAAATAAATAAAATAAAATAAATATGCCTATAAGCAAATAGGGACAGATCGTATATTACGGGTAAACCCGCTGCTCCAGCATCATTAAATCGATGACTCCTTCAGTGTCATGGTCCTCAGCCAGCAGCCACTTCCTGGAAGCAACCCAGAGATGTTGAGTGAAGGCAATCTCATCGACCGGAAGAGTTGTCGGTATTGCTCAGGGCTGCGACCGACCCGATGCCAATAATTAAAAAAGTAAGAAAACATCAGATTTATCGGCCTCGCAATAAATCTTTGTTTATAATATATATAAACAAATAAACAAAATATTGTGGTCTCAGACATTTGGATCCCACTTTATATTTTGAGACTGATCCCACTCTCAATTCGGCTTCAATTCAGTTCCTTAGCTGAAATCTGTCTGTGTTTACTGAAATTTTAACCAGTGGCCAAAGCTGGAAGAGTTGTTGAACATACGAGCATGTGTGATTTACATTTCCACAAAAGGGTGCCAAAAGCAAGTTGTAAAACAAGTTTTATTTAGTTGTAAGTTATGTGATGCAGCAAACAGGAATGCATATTTTATTAACTCTACCCCCAAACCCCAACCTTAAACCTAACCATCAATAAAAAATGTGCTATTAATAATATCACTGTCCTGGTTTGTGAGGAATAATAGCTATTTTCTATACTTTTTAGGCATAAGCAATTCGGAAATAACACTTACTACCCAGGAACAAAAATTGTGTTGCATAGTGAAGTCATTTTAGAGTAAAACCTCTGAATAATGCTCACCATTGTTTATGTGAACTTGATTACTACCTGGTTTCCATGTGGCCAGAACCTGTGTCTCAGTATTAGTATTAATAGTGCCATATTAAAAAATAAACATATTTGAATTGATACAAAAATGTTTAATGGGAGATGCTGCTCGTCAGTATTTTGGCAGAATGGGATCTGTATGAGGGTACATGCACATTTGGTAAGCAACATGTTGAGTTCCTTTGTCATCATGTTGAAATTTTTCAGGAAATGTGCACAATCAATCTTAACCCATAATACAACTGTGATTTACTCTGCAGGACTCTTGGCTTTGAAAGACTCAGTTTGTCTGTCCCCGTTGAAACCGTCGGTCACACCTGAGGAGGTGGAGATAGAGGAGATTGAGAACCATGTTCAGGAGAGACAAGAGAACGAGACCACCAATAGGATGAGAGTAGAGGAGGAATGGAGAGAGATACATGAAGACACTGAAGACGATGTGGCCAGCACTTTTACTATCTCAGACACACCGTATAGCCCCTGTGCAAGTCTGGTCCCGACACCAGTGGAGGAGGGCCAGAGTGGCTTAGACCTGCTGTTCCAGAGTCCTGCACGCTTGCTGAAGGAGCTTCACGCTGATCCAGAGATGCAGGCCAAGCTTCAAGCCGAGAAGGAACGGGAACTGGACAGAGAGGGATTTCGCCAATCCTTGTGCAGGCCGGCAAGTGGACAGCAGCAGATGCAGGCCTGTCTGCGCAGTGCCGCCCGTCTATTGGTGATGGCAACTGGGCTTCTAATGGTTCTTTTTCCTCTTCTCCTTGTACTGTTGGAATCAGACCTGGACATCTCATTCCTGCATGACATTCGGCAGACGCCAGAGTTCGAGCAGTTCCACTACGAGTACTACTGCCCTCTGCGCCGCTGGTTTCTCTGCAGACTCGAACTCATAATGGAGCAACTATGGGGTTGAGTCACTGAGTCACACAAGGAATGGGGGGCGGGAATGAGATTAAAAAAAACAGGTTTTCTCTCCTACATCACACTTATTTATTTATTTTGCAAGTCAAACTCATAATTCTGTTAAGCCACATGCTTGTTTAGGGATGGATGTTGAAGTTCTCGTAGCTGCGTGTAGAGCATTAGTTTTATTGTATTTTAGCTGTAGCAGCAGACATTGGACACCAGCAGGACATACTGTACAAAAGGGCATTTTAAAGGTCTTTATTAAGCTTTATTATGGTTATAAACAAAGTATAGCGCTGATATCAAATGCATTGGAATATCATTCATTTCAACATTTATGGTGGATGTGAATGCTACTTTAAGATTATTTTCATTCATTTTATATGCACTTGGTCAAAAACTAACAAAACAGTATCAGTTTCAGTATGTAGAACTGGGTCATTCTCATGAAATTGTGGCATTTGTGACAGAAAATGTTGAACTCTCCAAAACTCTATTTTTCTAAGCTTTTACCCCAATGCTAAATATGTGGTTACTGCCTTGCAAACAGAGTTGGGTAGACTACTACTTAAATGTAATCCGGTACTGATTACAAATTACACAACAACATTTTTAATTAGTAACATTTTCAGTAGAAAAACTTTTTAAAAATCTAATTTGATTGAATTTGTGGATTACTAATCTTCTGGATTACTCATTGCATGTTTTGATGAAAATAAAATGTAAAAAATATTTGTATCAATTTACACTACTTTAATTAAACATTAGTAAACATGAAATCAAAAATCATGTATTTCATAAAAAGTAACTGTAATCTAATTACACACATTTAAAAATGTAATCTAATTACAAGCATCTAATATACACCGATTAGCCACAACATTAAAACCACCTGCCTAATATTGTGTAGGTCCCCATCGTGCCGCCAAAACAGCGCCAACCCGCATCTCAGAATAGTATTTTGGGATGATATTCTTCTCACCACAACTGTACAGAGCGGTTATCTGAGTTACCGTAGACTTTGTCAATTCGAACCAGTCTGGCCATTCTCTGTTGACCTCTTTCATCAACAAGGCATTTTCATCTACAGAACTGTAGCTCTCTGGATGTTTTTTGTTTTTGGCACCATTCTAGAGACTGTTGTGTGTGAAAATCCCAGGAGATCAACAGGCACAGAAATACTCAAACCAGCCCAGCTGGCACCAACGAGGGGGACCTACATAATATCATGCAGGTAGTTTTAATGTTGTGGCTGATCAGTGTGTGTATATATATATATATATATATATATGTGGACACACAGCACACAAATGATACCGTTTTCTGAAAATGACCCTGCTGTTTATAATTATTATCCATTTGAATTCATTTGAAGTCTTGACAAGTTCAGCTTTCATAACAACACACATAATCCATGTCAAAATGTAAAAGCACGAGGTAATGAGCTTCACCAAATTAAGATATATTTTCTTACAAATTAAATTACAGCCATTTCAAGACTAGTTAATTCTGACCTCAAAATACTGTATTGGAACAAACCTTTTCTACGCACTATAAACACACACACAAATATAAAAGAGAGGGCAAGCGATACATGCTAAAGTTTAATATAGTTTTATTTTTTTATTTTATACATTTTTATGTGATGCTTACATTTAGTTATATTTTCAGCAAAAAGTTATCTTAGTTAAGGAGGCGGTAAATTAGTGAAATATTTGTATTATCACACAATTTACCTTGAAATACTGTGCAGTAGTTTTTAAATAGAATAGCACAAAATGTAAGCATTGATTCTCTTTTCTTTCTTTTTTTTTCTTAAAGATTTTAAGATGTCATGTTGAATAGCTGTAAAAGGGCAAACAGAGATGATGGTGATACATTTTAGACGATCTTACTTAACTAATATCTGTAATCACACAACATACTACATCACTACAGAGTTACAATAGATGAACTCCTATCCTCCACATCCACATTAACCCAATCAAATACAGACTTTAGATAAGGCTACGTTTGATGCAAATTTGATGTGATGTAACATTATTTTGCTGAGATAATAGCAAAGGGCTAATGACGTATTTACTGTCAAACTGTATCAGGCTCAGAGCAGTTGCAGTTTGAAGTTATTCTTAATATACTCCCTTGATCACATATTTATTATTAAACACCAGGTGGCGCTCTCAGGAATGAATGTGCATTATAGAAGGATCTTTAAAAAGCAGTTTATTTTTCTGATGGAAAATAATACATTAAAATATATATATATATATATATATATATATATATATATATATATATATATATATGCATATTATGTATTTATATGAATATGTCATTTCAAAGAACATATCTGATTGCTATTTGACTGTCATTCGTGGCTCATTGTGTTTGATATTCATCCATACCTGCTCTAAGCTTCTCATTAAATCACATTAAGCATTACATTACCTACAGTATGTGCATTATGAAAACAAAATCTGAATATCAGTGTATATACATCCACATACACTGTTGAGTAGATGTGTATATTTAAGAATCTTGTCTGCTGAATAGTTCTCCTTTCCATTTGGACAGCTATGACAGCATGTGCTTGTAAATACTGTGAAATATCATTCTCATTCCAAGTCTCTGAACTTGTGTACTCAACTAACGCATTTAATTCATGTTTCTGTATAATCATAGGACTTCACAATGGCCGAATGCCATTTGAGATGAACATATAAAGGCTTTTTTCTTTCTTTTAAATTCTGTTCAGGATTCTCTTTACTCGCAGCTCAGGGTTGAGTCATATTTATTAATGTCATGCATCATGAAACAGCCAATAATATAAATATGAAGAAAAAAATACCAGTATTGTAGATGGTATATAGTCATGCTTAGTCATGCATCTTGTGCGTTATCATGACCAATGAAACCAGAAAACGGCCAAATTGAGTCAAATTGCTTTGAAAGACATACTGTAAAGGTGAGTAAATGATGATCAGAATTCTCATTTTTGGGTGAATCATTTCTTTAAACTGAGAACAAATATTCCCTAAATATGCTTTAGTAACAGTGATTATGTAAACATCTTTATAATATTTTATTACAGGCAAAAGTAGGTTGGTTGAATATGGCAATGAAATTACAAATCTCTTATTGTATTGTATTGTGGCAAAAAATAGATGTCCTCGTTGTAACTGGCCAGAGGGTAAAAACATTTAATATATCAAACAGAAATGTCATGCACTTGAATTTGTTGTGTTAGTTATTGTTTTTGTAGCCTTGCCGTTCTGTTGCATGAAGGAATATCAAGACTTTAATGTCACCCTATAAAGATGAGGGGTGAGGTGCTTATTTCATATTTATTTCGCTTTTATGTTTGTTAGAACTGAGATTTTATTTGCCTGTGGTCAAGTTATTTTAACAAAACTGTCCGCAACAAAACCTTTATATAATTCAAGGTCTTATTTTAAAAGAGATTTTGTATTTTCCTTTTAATCTTGTCATTTAAATGTATATTTATGCCCGTCACTTAAAGCTTGAACTATTGAATCCAAATGTTCTGAATTATTTTAATTCTCATTGGTAAATTGCAAATGTTTTGCAATTGTTACATTTTATGTAAAAAAAAAAAAAAAAAAAAAAAAACAAAGCATGTCAAGAACATGCTTTTTGTCAAAAACACACAAAATCAAAATACATTTTTAAAGCCTATTTGCCATGAATCTAATTCTCATAACCATAATACAGAATAAAATACGTTTTTTTTTTTTTTACTTAAAATTTTGAAGTATTTATGCCATTTAATATGAATATGACATAAATATGTAATTGTCTCTGGCAGATTTTTTTATATGAAAAGGCAATGATTTTCTTTATATTCATTGAAAATGAAAGTTACAAACTCAAAAGGAAAACATCTCGCTGCATTACTGTAACGAGAAAATCTATTTACATTTTATTTTTTGCATTACAGTAATGAGAATTGTATTGGGAAAATGTGCTTAATTGTGACTAAATTAATGTCAATTAAATTGCTTAATCATCCTAAAAAATAGCCTTCATTTTATTTATGCAAAGTCAATTTTATTCTTTTGATTTTGGGTTGAGATGAGACTTGGATGTGTTTTTAACAGGTTTCATGAGATTTAGACCTTTGAATGACAGTGAATTCTACAGCCAAACTGAAAAAGTGCAACATTCACTGATTTTTGTCATTCGCATTAAGATCTTGATTTAGGATTAGTGATTTACTGCAACATACTCAAATAATTAATACATATATCTGATCAAACATGAAAAACAAAGCATTACCCTTTAATAATAAAGATAAATGATACAGTAAAACAAGAAAATATGCAATAGATCATCTGGAAAATGCTACTACGTTTTTGTTGTAATATATATAATTATATATGTTTGCTATCTTTTTGAGTGTTTGGTGATTTCACAGAGTACAGTATGTGAAATGTGTTTTGTTTGCATGTTTAGCAACATTATAAATGTTTTGAAATTAAAACAGTCAGTCACCTAATTTCAGTTTTATACAACTCTGGGAGCATTAAAAACAGTTCCCAATCTGCCTTATGAAATTTGTAAAGTGATTTTTTGATTGTTTACATGTTCAAACAAAAGAACTGTTTTATATGTTAGTACTGCCACAATAAAAATTGGAGTGAAAAACATATTAATCTTTATTTCAATATTCAATGTGTGCTTGCAACATACATTCAATCTTAAAGTCACGCTATGCATCAGATTATAAAAGAAACAGTTGCATGCAATGAGATAATATAAGTGAGCAAATTCAGGAAGGTTTCCTGTAAGAACATAAATAATAAGTGTCCACCGTTTATGATTGAATAGAGTGTTGTATTCATGTTACTGACAAGAGAAGAGTGTTTATCAGACCATTACCCATTAAAACTGACTGCTGTTCCAAAAACAATATGATGCAATAACAGCAGTATGCCATGTGAAATGCATAAAGTAAATTATAGATTACAATTAGAGGCCTCCATAAAAACTCTAATCTGTTTTAATTAAAACTATAATTTTTCAGCATTTAAATATGATCTAAAAAAATAATATGCTTTGAACCAAGCACCAATTTTCAAATCTTTATCCAAATAATTCTAAAATATTTGGTTAATCCATAAAGGGTTTCATGCATTTCATTAGACACACGTCTCAAAAAGTGAATTAAAGAGATTAATGAAAAAAAAAAAAGAACAAAATAGCCTATTCCTTTAACGGTTCCTGACAAATAGGACTTTTCACATTATTTCCGATCAAGTATCCTGTTTCACATACCACAAATAATAACAAAAAAAAACTATTCAGTTACCCTGTTAGACATACAGTATATAATGGTATATATTTCACTCACACAAAGAATGTTTTCATGTAACAAATAAGAAAAGTCATGGTACGCAATACTAAACTCCTAACTAAATGTATGTAAACCAAAAAAGAATGCAACAAATATGAGTGTCTCTTCGCAGTCCTAAAAGCTGAGAAATGCAGGGATATCAAAGGCAATGCAACACATAAAAATGTGCTTGAACTTAAACATGTGGCACGCAATAAAATAAAATGCAAGAAAATCGCAAGGTCAAAACTTGAGCACATGTAGCAAAGCAAAATTCTAATTTTTCCTATCTTTCATGTAACTTGAATAAATAGTTCAACAATTAAATGTTATTCTGCTTGAACTCTGTAGAAGCATTGTACTTGCGACAGAGTCTTTGTTTGGGGATGATGTTGACACGCATCAGCCAATGCAGCAGTTAGAGTTGGACATCATTTTGTTATGACCTCCGGAGAGTTTTGCCACTGCTATCGGCTCCTTGCATTCATCAGTATGCTTTGTCACCTCTCTAATGTGTGGGACAGTGAGAAAGTGTACACAACTTCGCAGATCAACCACAGAGCCGAATATTAATGCTTTTTATTTTTTAAAGTCTAATATTACTATGTAAGTTTAAAGCTTTAAAGCACATTTTGGTGCTGTTTTTGCCAAAAGAATCCTCCCTGGGAATCACTCCCCTGATTCGCCCTAGTAAATAAGGGTACACTTGATAAATGTATGGGAAGACTGAGGCCCAGTACTGATTAAGGGCTACAAACCCCCCTGAGTTGGTAATGTAAACTGAAAAAGTTTCCCCTTGCGAGGGATCATCAAAGCATTATCTTCAGACTAGCATCATTCAATAGATTTGCTGCCCTCTTGTGATGAATACATTTTACATGCACAAAGTTTCACTTGAAAGCTCTTTGTTGCCTTTGGTCTAGTCTTCTGGTAGCCAAATGTTCTAATTTTGCCTGGATTCTGTTTTTATGTTTTTACTCTGAAATGGGGCTTACCGTGCTAAATGAAGAACTGCCTCAATGATATTGGAACCATCTTTAGCACTCGTCTCACAGAATAAAGCACTATACGTCTGCAAAAAAACATAAAAAGCTGACTTAGTGAAGCACTTACACTTGTGAAAAACATGTTCTTTCCAGAGTCTAAATGTAATTTCTTCTTGCACATGAAGTAATATGACCTAAAACATTAGTAAAGAGCTGCAAGTGGCAATGTTCTGGATCACTGAAAGGTCAAATCACATCTACAGGCAAAGTGAAAGTATAGGAGAGCTATAAACAGAAACTAACACAAGATCATTAGATTTTGAACTGAAGTGAATAACTAACCATGGCCAGTTTCTCCCCATAGCTGGTTGGAATACAGGTGACTCCATGTAGAAGAGCTTCATTTCTCAGGTCTGTCTTGTTTCCCACAAGCATGATAGGAATATCATCTTGGGACACATCCTGCATCAGAGAAAGCATACACTGATATCCAATTTTAACTGTCTCTGCAACACCCCTTTGAAAGCAATGTGCTTTTAAGGGACACAAGCTTGGACAAAACTTGCTTGTGTAGACTTCAGTCACTTATATCTTGCAACTTTATATCACACAATTGCAACTTTACATCTCACAATTGCAACTATATCTCACAATTGTGACTTTATTTCTTGCAGTTGCAACTTTATATCTCACAATTGCAACTTCATATCTCACAATTGCAACTATATATCACAATTGTGACATTATTTCTCACAATTGCAACTTTACATCTAACAACTGCAACTTTATATCTCACAATTGCAACTATTTATTTCAATTGCAACTTTGTGTCTCACAATTGCAACTTTATACCTCACAATTGCAACTTTATATCTCACAGTTGCGACTATTTCTTTCAATTGCAACTTTGTCTCTCAATTGCAACTTTATATCTCACAATTGCAAGTTCCCCTTCTGTCACTCACTCGACGTTGTGTCGATGTAGTGACACTAGGCGTCGCACTTGAGAGCCTCGGTTACCTCTTATCTTTGAGAAAAGGGCAATGAGAATTGGAAAACAGAATTTGCATGCCTCTGCACCAGACATAAATATAAAAGGAGTATAAAAGGAGGGAAGAGTGCATCTGTTCAGACAGATTTTTTTTCGAGCCGAGCGGTTGTGTTTCAGCGAGCTGAATAAATCCACTGCTGTTCCACTCACCTCTAACAAGATCATATGCTGTTGGAGATATGGCGCAAATCAGAGGCTTTTCTCTTCTCTTCACCCCAGTGCAAACTTCGCCCCTGGGCGCTTCGACAGCCACCTAAAAGAGTTTATTCTCTAAAAGAGCAAGCACTTGGACGTTGAAAGCTTTTTTAAAGTCACGTCTTTTTCAAGATGCCCTTCCTTCCTTGTGTTATTGCTGGATGTGGTCGTTATCTCTCCACTTCAGATGGCCACGGGCGCTGTCTCACGTGTGTGGGCAGAGAAAACACTGAGGCATCGTTTGTGGATGGTTCATCTTCTCATTGTGAGAACATGTCCATGGCAACTTTGCAGTCGCGGCTTTCCTTCTTCCGGGGGAAAGCCACTCCAGTCGCCCCCCGTGTCAAACCTTCTACCCACGGGTATAGGGCCAACACGGCTGGAGCTCACAGCGTAGAGCTCCCAGCAGGAGGCGGACGCCCCCCCGTCTCACGGATGTCCTCCCGGACCTGGAAAGCTCCCAAACTCTCCTGAGATGGGCAACCCAGGGAGAGAGATACGTCTGCCGCTGAGTTGGTGCTCTGACCACTCCATCCCCCAGTGGAGGGCCAGGTGGAGAATAATTTGTTCTTTCTCTTTAATTGCTGCACCCCCAACGGGCTGCGGTAACCACATAGTAAAAAAAAAAAGTGTTTCCTCATTCCCTGGGTCACTTAGCCGGTGCCCACAACCCCCATTCTCATGGCGATTAGACCACGAGCACCTGCAGCCGGGCCCCCATGAACCTACGCCTTCACGTGCCCAACTGCACCATACCCGCGCCTCAGGCTGGCAGGTGGTGACGAGTCCAGAGGTCATCACTACAGATCCTCCTTCTCAGTCGCCTACCCGCCCCAGGCTGGGTACACGGAGGTGGGTAAGTGCTTTGAGCCTCTCCTCAGCACAACCACTTTTGGATGAAGCAACGCTCCCTGACGTGACATTGCCTGTTCCCCCTTGGCACGAGGCCACATCTCCAGGTACGTCACACGTGATTGTCCCCTTTGTACCCCTCGCCCGGAGCTTGGATGCATGGCTTACGCTTTCCAACCCGAGGTGGGTTGCGGCCAATGTTGGACCTACGAGTTCTGAACCGGACCTTACACAGACTCCCATACAAGATGGTGACGCAGAAATGTATTCTGACATGCGGTCGGCATCAAGATTGGCTTGCGGCGGTAGACCTGAATCATCTCAATATTATCCCGTCACTGACCCTTTCTATGGTTCTCTTTCGACGGCCAGGCGTATCGATACAAGGTCCTCCCCTTCAGTCCGTCCCTGTCCCCTCGCATCTTCATGAAAGTTGCAGAGGCAGCTCTTGCCCCGTTAAGGGAAGTGGGCATCCATATACTAAACTACCTCGACAACTGGCTAATCTTATCACACTCTTGACAGCAGCTCTGTGCACGCAGGGACCTCAGCCATTCAGGGCTTTGGGTCAACTGGGAAAAGAGCAAGCTCTCCCTGGTTCAGAGCATCTCTTTTCTCAGAATGGAGTTAGACTCAGACTCAATAACAGCACGCATCACAAGCGAGCAATGCCTGTGTTTGTTCAGACCGGGCACAGCGGTTCCACTGAGGCTCCTGGGGCATATGGCATCCTCAGCGACAGTCGCGCCACTCGGGTTGATGCATATGAGACTGCTACAGCATTGGCTTCAGACTTGAGACAGAGATGGACATGGTGCCACAGCACATACCGTGTGACCCTTCCTGTCGTCACTTATTCAGCCCTTGGACAGACCTCTCTTTTCTACGAGCAGGAGTCCCCCTACAGCAGGTGTCTGGACGCGTTGTAGTTACTATGGATGCCTCCCAGTTGGGCTGGGGTGCCATGTACAACGGGCTCCTGGATGGGGCCCCGGCTGGGTTGGCACATCAACTGCCTAGAGTTGCTGGCTGTATTTCTTGTCCTGCGCAGATTTATTCTGTCGATCCACGGCAAGCATGTGTTAATTCATTCAGACAACACAGCGACAGTAGCGTATATAAATTGCCAGGGCGGCGTTCGCTCTCGTCGCATGTCACAACTCACCAGCCATCTCCTCCTTTGGAGTCACTGCACGTCCCTCAGATCATGCCAAAGCGGTGTCCGGCGGCCGAACCCTCCTAGGCTATGCCTGTTCCCCTCATGAAATCTCTCTGTTGTCCTCTCGGGCCTTCGGAGAGCCCGGTTTGAACAGCTAGAATCAGTCGAACAAAAGGCCATCCCCTGAGATGAAGACATGCACTCTACTCTCCCAGTCGAGTCCACAAGTCACGGACCCTGGGTGTCCTTCCTCCCTAGCCCTCTGGCTCCGAACTTAGAGGACAAACCGTCTTGCCTGCGCTGGAACAGGTGCTCCACATGTTCTTATTACTCCAATATCTCCTGTGATGTGTTTTCCACAGTACGGTCCCCCTCTCGGTGGACCCATGTCTCCCTTGGGTAGAGCTCCCTCTGCCCCGGTCGCTGTGTTTGTAGAGCTCCTCCCAATCGTGGCAGGACCTACCACTGCGCCACTTCCATGTATGTCTGGTAAGCCCATGTGATGTATTTGCCACATGTTAACCTCCCCTGTTGGGTAGGATGTGGTCTCCATGGGGTCTTTTCCCCCTGAAAGAATAGGATTGGAATAGAACACCTTCCCTGATGCATGCTATAGCATTAGATGGCCCCAGTCGCATCTAACACTCCATGGATATAAAACATAGTGAAGAGAAAAGGCCGCGGCTGGCACAGCCTGCTCCCAGGCTAGTTATGTCGCTTCCCTCCCTAAGGGATGTGGGGAACTATATGACGTCTCTTGGGGAGTTGGGGAAGGTTACGTGCAGTCTGATGCTATTTTTCACATGCAACAGCCTCCGCAGTGCAAGCAATACCGTTAGCAACTCGAGACATTTGATGTGCCAGTCTGCGTGCCCATTGCACATGAAGCCCCAGCCACACTTTGAGGTGTCCGTCGTAACCGCGACGTGCCTGGAGACCTGGCCTAGGGGAACTCCTGCCAATAGGAATGCTAGGTCGAACCAAGGGCTGAACAGATGGCAGCAGACCTGCGTGACGAGCACGCAGTGTGTGCCGTGGGGCCATGCCCATTTCGCGACTCGGGTCTGAAGCCAGTGAGGCGCACCTTCATCGAGACCCAGTCTAACTCCATACTGAGAAAAGAGATGCTCTGAACCGGGGAGAGCTTGCTCTTTTCCCAGTTGACCCGAAGCCCCAAACAGCTGAGGTACCTTAGCACCAGGTCCCTGTGTGCACACAAGTCCCGCGAGTGAGCTAGAATCAGCCAGTCATCGAGATGGTTGCGGTAGTGCGAATGCCCACTTCCATTAATGGGGCAAGGGTTGCCTCTGCGACCTTCGTGAAGGCGCAAGGTGACAGGGACAGACCAAAGGGGAGGATCTTGTACTGGCATGCCTGGCCCTCAAAAGCAAACCGAAGGAAGGGTCTGTGTTGACGAGGAACCGAGACACGGAAGTACGTGTCATTCAGGTCTACTGCCGGACATTTTCTTGATGCCGGATGCTCGCTAAAATGCGTTTTTGCGTCAACATCTTGAACAGGAGTCTGTGCAAAGCCCGGTTCAGGGCTCACGGGTCCAAGATTGTCCGCAACCCGCCGCCTTTTTTGGGTATGATGAAGTAGGGGCGAAGGAAAGCCCGAGCACAACGTAGGCATGGTCATGCTCTCGCAATGAGGGCATGAACCATCCTCGAATGCCTTCTCTGCGTGGGTAGCACCCAAACACGTGAGACAGCAATCATGGCCATCAGAAGTGGAGAGACAGCAACCAAAACCAGGAATAACACACAAACGAAAAGACATCTTGAAAAAGATGCTTTCGTAAGTGCCACTCTTTTAGTAGGAATATATTCTCTTTTAGAGAAAATATGCTCTTTTTCTTTTAGAAAATATGCACTTTTCTGCTGCTGAAGCACCCAAGGGCAATGCGCCGTAGATACCAACAGCTCGTAAGAGCGAGAGATTTTACTTGGCCTTTTCTCAAAGATCACAGATGTCTGGGGCTCCCAGGAGCAACCCCTAGTTCTTCATCATCGAGTGAGTTACAGAAGGGGAACTCACAATTGCTATTTTATTTCACATAATTGTAACTTTATATCTCACAATTGCCACTTTATTTCTGGCAATTTCAACTTTATATCTTGCAACTATATATCTCACAACTACTACTTTATTTCTTGCAACTGCATCCTTATGTTTTAAGTCTTAAAGTCACAGCAGCAAAAGCATCCTGTTTAATTCTAAGTGTCAGGGAAAGGGTGTAAAATAGTCATGCGCAACTAAATTTGGCCTGTTTTGATTTAAAAACCTTGAGTAACATAAGAGGACTTAAGGGAAAAGAATAATACAAAAGGCAAAAAAAAAAAAAAGTATAGATTTAATAGAATGGCAAATATTGTAAATAAAATTTAAGTATACAGTCTAGACATTACCTCAATGATGTCGACCCACTCACGCACATTAAGGAAGCTCTTCTCACAAGTGACATCATACAGTAGAAGAACTCCATCAGCTCTCCTGAAGTAAGACTTAGCAATGCTACGAAACCTGTAATAGGAACACCAACAGAAACCATAAATCCTCTCCATAGCTGCATCATGGCGCATTACAGAATGTGTATGCCATCTGTATTTTTTTTTTTTTTTGGCAGCGGTATAAATTATTCTGAAGGTTCAGCTACAAGGTTGAGGCGAAGGTTTCTTATCTTAATTAAATGGTGTGGAAGGATATAAGTATAGCAGTCCAGTTGTAGTATTTACACCATGTCCTATCCAGATGCAAAGTGATTAAAAGGTATCTCTTCCATATCATATGTCAAAATTTACATCTATTAGATCAAGGAGTTCTAATATAACTCTAGTGAAGTGTGTGGGACTGTGCGTTACTGTGGTGCCATGAGTCAATCAGCCTTGGGCTCCAGAGTGATCAGTCACATGGCATTTACTTCTCAGGTGATTGATTCAAAATGGCCCAGAATTGAGACCCCACACAGGGGTAGAATTGGGGGAGATGGGGGCACCAATGCTGTGAAGGTGGTGATTTGACCAACACCCAAACCCCCCAGCAATTGAGTGGCTGTGAGTCTGACATATTAAGACAAAAAAACTTAAGTTATGTTGCTAACTTTCAATTCATGTGAAACTTACGCTTAAACACACAAATTCCAAAATTGAATAGAGGAATTTGAACCACCAACTTCACATCCATCAAAAAAGCAACTTAAATCGGCTGTTTGGCAGCATTTAAAGGATGAATGTAAAACAAGCAGACAGAAGTCCTAGAAAGAAACACATTCTACAAATGAGACTAGAGTTTAATATTTTTAGCTGTGTTTATTTTAAAGTGATGAATTAAAGATGCCACTTTTTGTAATGTTCTGCATTTGTTTGTAGTTACTATCCGCAAGTAAACTGAAAAGTTGCATCTTAAATTGTCCTCCTTATTTAAAGCATTGCTTCAGGACAAATTCACCGCATTCAACAATAAATGTCAATTTTAGTTATGATCGGACTTTAAATTGCCAGCTGTAAGCAACATTCCCATTATTATTCATAGTCAAAAGGTTTATTTGTAAGGTGCTGTGGACAGAATTTAAAGTCTGTTGCTGATTCTTTATGTTGGGGTGTCTGACAGACAATGGGTTGCTTTAATAAACTGATGCAGAACAAAAAACTGTTTAATGCCTGGAACTACATGTTGTGCACCCACAATAATCTTACATTTACGCAATTGTAAAGCACTGTTTACACTTAAGCATATCACTGAACTCGGGATACGCATAAGCGGTGTTGTGCCCTAGATTGGAGTGTCTCTACCTCCTTTTGTGTGTGTGTGTGTGTGTGTGTGTGTGTGTGTGTGTGTGTGTGTGTGTGTGTGTGTGTGTGTGTGTGTTTGTATTTATAAGTTTTATTATTATAGAGCTTCCCTTAGCATCCACATATCCCCCCGTAATACACTGGCGGCCAAAAGTTTGGAACAATGTACTATTCACTAAAGTGGCATTCAACTGATCATAATGTATAGTCAGGACATCAATTAAGTGAAAAATAACTATTACAATTTGTCAGAAACTACTTCAAAGAGTTCTCATCAAAACATCCTCCATGTGCAGCAATGACAGCTTTGTAGATTCTTGGCATTCTAGCTGTCAGTTTGTCCAGATACTCAGGTGACATTTCACCCCACACTTCCTGTAGCACTTGGGAAGTGTGGGGTGAAATGAAAAACTCAATGGGGTTAAGATAGGTAACACTCTTTTCCAATTATCTGTTGTCCAAAGTGTTTCTTTGCCCACTCTGACCTTATCTTTTGGTTTCAAAAGTGACTTTTTTTTGGCAATTCTTCCCATAAGGCCTGCACCCCTGAGTCTTCTCTTTACTGTTGTTCTGTCACGATTACCTGTTGTCTGCCCTGTGTTCTCTGTCGCACTATCACGTTTATGTCATGTTTCCTTGTCTGCTCCGTGTTTTCCACTTCACCCGTCACCGTTCGCGCTCCATGTCGTGTTTTCCTTGTTGTTTGCCCCGTGTTTCACTGTCCTTGTCTAAACTACATTTCCCACAATTCCCGGCCTTCCTCTCTGCCTGCACTCATCATTGTTTTCACCTGTGCCTCGTTCAGTCTCCACTTTGTCCGTGTATTTAAACCCTGGTTCTTTGTTCAGTCTTTGTCGATCGTTGTTGAATGTTACCGTTTCATGTTCATGCCTCTGTCAGTGTGTGCTACCGCTTGTCGTGTTCGTTCGTTTGAGGATTACCCTGCTGTTCGTGGATGTTTGTCAACTCGTGTTCACCCATGTGTGAATTTGTGTTTGTTTACTTTTCCCCTCGTGGACCTTTTATTTTCTCCAGTGTTTGTTTAATGTTGATATCGTGTATGGTTTCTTGTCATGCCTTTGCCCCGGTTTCCTGCCCATCGTGTTTGTTCTTCTAGCTGTGTGTTCTGTTGTTTGATAGTTAGTTTTTCCCATCGTGGACTTTTCTTTGTGTTTACCTTTTTGTTACTTATATAATAAACTGCGTATGGATCCTAACCTTCTGTCTGCCGTCTCCTGATTACCCACACCGTGACATGTACATGAAACTAGTGTTGAGTGGGTAGAATTCAATGAAGCTGTCAGCTGAGGACATGTGAGGTGTCTATTTCTCAAACTAGAGACTCTGATGTACTTATCCTCTTGTTTAGTTGTACATCTGGCCTTCCACATCACTTACTGTCCTTGTTAGAGCAGTTGTCCTTTGTCTTTGAAGACTGTAGTGTTCACCTTTGTATGAAATCTTTAGTTATTTGGCAATTTCAAGCACTGTATAGCTTTCCTCAAAACAATAATTGACTGAGTTTCTAGAGAAAGCTGTATCATTTTTGCCATTTTTGACCTAATATTGACCTTAAGACTTGCCAGTCTATTGCATACTGTGGCAACTCAAAAACAATCACAAAGACAATTTTAAGCGTCATTTAATTAACCAAATAGCTTTCAACTGTGTTTGATATAATAGCAAGTGATTTTCTAGTACCAAATTAGGAGATTAGCCTGATTACTCAAGAATAAGATGTTGGGAGTGATAGGTGCTGGAAATGTTGCGATTTGATCAAAAAGTACTTTTTTCAATTAGTGATGGTGCTGTTTTTACACCAGCAATGTCCTGACTATCTTTTTGATCAGCTGAATGCCACTTTTGGTGAATTAAAGTACCAATTTCCTTCCGGAACAGCAAAAGTTTGGATGCCAGTGTACGTCCACTTAGACGTTTAGGCGATTTATATGATATGCATTTTTTGCATCAGTGCATAATAAGAAAATAATTGTAAAACTGGTTAACTGCAATTTTTTTTCTCAGACGGTAATCTAACTGTCAAAAACCCACACTGCGGCATCTCTACATTTAATATACTTTTTTTATTTATCTGTGCAATAATTTGAACTGTTATTATGCTTTGTGTAATGTGTTGAAATGACACATAACACTTCTCAAAACCACATTTGTTCCCCCTCAATGTTCAAACCAAATCTATGCCATTGTGCATAGATGGCAGCATGCAGGTCACATAATCCTGTTTTGCATGCAGCAGCTGAGCAAATGTCTTTGAGAAGAAAGGGAGTGATTTTAGCTAGAATATGAGTCATAGGATCTTACCTTTCCTGCCCAGCCGTATCCCACAACTGCAGCAATGTAGGAACACCATCTACCACCAAGGTTTTCATCTGAAAATCAATACCTGTAAGGAAATGGATTTTGTATATTTATTAATTGTAAATTTGTATATTTAGTTTTAATTTTAGTTTAAGTGTTTTAGATTTGCCAACGTTGATTTGTTCACTGATATAATTTAAATATATCTCAGGGCTGCTAGTGTCCTTTTCATGTTTCATGAAGGCTGGTTGTTAAGTTTTCAGATGTTATAATATACTGTTTATCAAATACTAAAACTAATTTCAGGTCATTTTTTGTTTAGTTTAGTTTTGGAGTCTTGAAAACACATTTTAGTTTAGTTGAATTTTTTCCCCAATTATGTTAGTTTTTATGTTTATTTTAGCTAACAAAAAAAGTCATTTATTTTTATGTTTCCATTAACAATAATACCACTGGAATCTATTCAAGTGTAGCTGAGTGTTGGAGAGTTCTTACCCAGTGTGGCACTGGTGTTGCCTTTGAACTCGTTCTTACAGAGGCGAAGAAGGAAACTAGACTTGCCCACCGCAGCGTCTCCTGCCAGCACAATTCTGTAAGCCTTTTCAGACAGAGCCTCAGTCACCACCAACTCATCCTTCCTTTTCTACACAGGCACAAAGAAAACAGTATCTGCTCTAAGGAAAATATTCCTTTCAAACACACCAGATGGGTTCGTTCCTAACGTTTGGTGGAACTGGAGAAACATAGGATTTGATATCATGTTTATTTGGACATGTGCCATCGTAATACCATGAATAACATGAAACCATTCACTAAATGTTAAACTGAGGGGTTCAAAAGTCTAAGGCCACATTCTGAAATGCAAATTCTGGGATTATTTTGTACAGATGGCTGTTTGAGCATTAGGAGTTTTGGAGTTTTAGGACTGTGATTTTATTTTTTAAAGGTACAGTTTATAATTTAGAAGCTGTGCAGTGGGTCAAATATTCGGATCTGAGCATTTAATTTAGGGGCTTTAGGTCATGTGTGATGAGTTAATCTAGTACCTCAGTGAAGATAGCAGAGAGGCATTTTTTTCCTGAATCATTTTTCTGAGCAGGTTGTGATGGAGTCCAACTCAGAACTGATTCACTATCTGAACAAAACGCAGCCTCATCTCGCACCTCCACAACCTGTCAACACACACTATTTGTTACAAACGTGAGCCTGGGCCAGCTATCATTTGACTACAAAAGATTTAAACCACTTTTATCACTTCTTTTTGTCATTTTGGAGCTTCAAGACAGAAAGAAAAGTGTGAATCAGAAACAGATAAGTATTTACGTCCTTTTTTTACTATCAATCTCCACTTTCACATTCTTTTCATTTTTGACAATTCACAATCTTCATTCATATTGCCATTGGTAGGTAGAAGAATGTGTGGTAAAAAAGGACTTAAATATTGATCTATTTCTCACCCACATCTATCATATCACTTCTGAAGATATAGATTTAACCAATGGAGTCTTATTTATAATACGTTTATGCTACCTTTATGTGCTTTTTAAGCTTTAAAATTCTGGTCACCATTCACTTGCATTTATAGGCCTACAGAGCTGAAATATTCTTCTAAAATACAATATCATATGGGTCAGCAGAAGAAAGAAAGTCATGCACATCTGGGATGGCATATGGGTTAATGAATGAACTTTAATTTTTGCATTTGATTGGTGAGTTTGATAGTATATGGGACATGTTTGGATGACATCATACCTCTGTGTCCGAAGTGTCTCCAGACACAGTGGTGCTGTTGTCCACCGCTTGCACGGGACTTGGACAGGAAATTCTTTTACAGGAAGTTCTTTTATGCTCGTATTCGTAGAAATTATTTGAGCGTAGAGTTGACGTGCCACTGTCCTCGCAGCTCTCGGGCAGGCTGTCCTCCTCAGAGCTGTGTCTGCGCATGGGGTCACACAGGGCAAGAGCCAGAGAATCACAGCTCTGTCTGTACAGATCCTCCATCATCTGATGATGATCATAGTCTTCATCTAGACACATGTTACAGCACCTACACAAGTATTCATTAATATAAACATCAAACTACTGCTCATCCTGTGTTCATTATAAACAAACTGGAGACAGAGACAACTAGTAATCTTTATACATATATAAAATACAGAACTATAAACAAGGGCTGTGTTTTGTTTGTAACATCCTCTACTGCTGTAACACCAAATAACCACAAGAGGTAGTATTGAGAGGACTCTCACTCACTTGACTCATCTCACTATTCACGGCCTGTCTATTTAAATCCCGTTTGCTTTCTAGTTCTTTGCGAAGTCTTGCCTAAGTTGATTGCATTTCTGAGCATCACTTCCTCTGTTTGCCTGTTTCCTGGATTACTCTTTCTGCAAGCTGTTTTGGACTGTTTATTTCCCTGGGTTTTTGATGCAGTGCCTGTTCATTGGATTATTGTCTCAGCTTGTCGTTTGGATGGTTTCTGCCCTGTCTGCTGCCTAATTGGATAATTGACCCATTGCTTGTTACTGTTTACATGATTATGGAGTACTCTAATTTCAATAAAGCACTTGGTTCCTCACTCTTCTGATTTGAGACAATCATAACATTGATGCAAATTTTCAGATTCGACTCTGATTTAAATTTGATTTGATTCAATTCTATTACAATTCATATAGGTACATTTCAGTTATAAAGTTAATTTAGCTTCCATACATTATGAAAGAAATTCTCTCATAGCTAATACAGTTGTGAAGAGTAGCTGCTGAGAGGAGACGGGAGACGCTGGGTCTAAGTGCAGGCTTTTAATGAAGATGATGATAGCAATACAAATAAACGTGAACTCAGGAAACAACAAACAAGAATTTAACTCATGTAGTAACAAACAAGAACTGACCAAGAGGGAACAAAACTAGAGGGTATTTATACAAGCAGAAGTAAATGAGGGAATGGAGCACAGGTGAGGATGATGGGGAACAGATGGCTGTGATGAAGGCAGTGCACCATGGGAAATGTAGTTAATGGGAAAAACAGAGGGCAGAAGAAAAAAATAAATCAAATCAAAATAAGAGTCCTTGGAAACATAACGGTGACACACTGTGACATACCCCCCTTGAAGAGGGCAGGAAGATGCGGATCCAGGGAATGATCAGGAGGTTCAGGGGGACTTGGTGGATGATCAGGTGGCTGGGGAGGAGTCTGGGGATGATCAGGAGGCCTGGGAAGCAGCCACAGGGCAGGGTTAGGATTGAGAGGTCTGGGAGGAGGCCGCAGAGCGGGGACAGGGTCATGAGGCCTGGGAGGTGGCCACAGAACAGGGTCAGGTGGCCTGGACGAAGGAGCTGGAGACTTAGAGGGCAGATCTAGAGTGGGGACTTGAGATCCCGATTGCGGAGCTGGAGATAGGTCCTGAGATGGAGCAGGTGGAGCTGTTGGAGGAGGAGTCTCTGCGGGTGAGGGCGGAGCACAGGGAGGCTAGAAGAATGCGAGCAGAGCCATGGAAGGTGGTGCCATGAGAGGCTCGAGGGACAGAGCCATGGAAGGTGGAGTATATGTATAATGATTACTAGTTATCTAGTCTCCATTTTGTTTATAATGAACACAGGGTGAGCAGTATTTTGTAACTTTGATGTTTATATTAATGAATACTTGTGTAGGTGCTGTAACACGTGTCTAGATGAAGACTATGATCATCTTCAGATGATGGAGGATCTGCACAGACAGAGCTGTGATTCTCTGGCTCTTGCCCTCTGTGACTCCATGCACAGACACAGTTGTGAGGAGGAAAGTCTGCCCGAGAGCTGTGTGGACAGCGGCATGTTGACTCTATGCTCAAATAATTTCTACGAATACGAGCATGAAAGAATTTCCTGTCCAAGTCCTGTGCAAGTGGTGAACCACAGCACCACTGTGTCTGGAGACACTTCGGACACAGAGGTATGATGTCATCCAAACATGTCCCGTACACTACCAAACTCACCAATAAAATGCAAAAATGAAAGTTCTCTCATCATTTACTCACCCTCTTGCCATCATAGAGCTGTAGGGAGGGAGGTCTCTGGTGGAGCTGAAGGATCGTAGAGCCGAGGTGTAGCTGGAGGATCTGAGAGCCAAGGCATAGCCAGAGGATTGTTGAGTCAAGGTGGATCCAGGTGACCGATGGACCATGGTGGAGCTGGAGGGGCTTGGGACCCCAGTGATGCCGATAGGCTGACGGACCACAGTGGAGACGAGGGGACATAGAGCCGAGGTGATGATGAGGGAACGGAGGGCCAAGGCAAAGTTGGAGGGTCGAGAGATCCCCTTGTCTGGGAAGTCACCATGGCCGATGGTCGAGCTGGTGACTTGAGGGGAACTGGCTGAGCAGAAGGAGGAGGAGGAGCTAATGTCCTGGATGGAGGCAACGGAGTAGAAGTGGCCATAAATGGACAGAACCAGTGAGTCTATGATGGTGGACTGAACCAGCAGAGGAGGAAGGGTAAACAGGGTGGGCACACAGGCGGGAATCAACTCCATGCCTAGCAACCGCTTGGACGGTTGTGGCTACATGGGTGGGTGCTGGCTCGTTTGCCATGGCAGGCTTGGAAGAAGGAGCTGTGGTAGGCTTGGACGAAGGAGCCGTGGAAGGCTGAGGGGGTGTTTACTGTGGGAGGTGATCCAATGTCCCATCAGCCTTACCAACAGTGAAAGGGGAGCAACAAAGTTGCAGATCCACCTCCACGTAGTCACACAATGTCCAGTGAGGATCCGGCGGAGGCATCTGTGCCTGTAGTGCACTATTTAGACCGACCCTGAAGAAAATCACCAGAGCACGGTCATCATAGTGCACCACGTTAGCCAGTTCTAAAAACTCACGGACGTGATCCTCAACTGGACGGTCACCTTGCTTGAGCAGATAAATTCTGACAGCCGCTAGATCCATGTTAGGTCAGTTCTTCTGTAAAGAGTAGTTGCTGAGATGAGATGGAAGACGCTGGATCTAAGTGCAGGCTTTTAATGAAGATGATGATGATAGTAATACAAATAAACATGAACTCAGGAAACAACAAACAAGAACTGAACACGGGTAGCAACAAATAAGAATTGACCAAGAGGGTATTTATACAAGCAGGAGTAAATGGAGAACAGGTGAGGATGATGCCAACAGATGGCTATGATGAGGGCAGTGCACCATGGGAAATGTAGTTAATGGGAAAAACAGAGGGCAGAAGATAAAAACTATATCAAAATAAGAGACCTTGGAAACATAACGGTGACACACTGTGACAGCGGTTAATTATAAAGGGTATCTTCTTACTAGGAATTAGGTCTATTTTTTGTAACATGTTTACAAGCAAAATCTGTACTATTCACAAGTATTTACATTGATATGTAGAACACATGCTAAAAACCGGTACTGTCTCTAAGAATAGCATCAGTTCAGCAAGCGTGTCACAGAAGTGCTGAGCCCATATTAACGAGAGAGAACTCGAATGGCTTCTTTACCACATTTGTGCTATGTGTGATTAGATTTAAATCTTACATTTTTTTTCATTTTTAGTTTATTTTATTTAAAAAAAAATTATGTTTTTTTTATTTTTTATCAACTACTGATCGACTGTAAAGAACAAAAGGCTATAAAAGTGACACCATTCAGTGACAAATGTATTGTGTGGATCTTTGATCACACATCACACGGAGTCGTCAAACCAAACCTTTACTATTAACACGAAGTATAAGGATCTCGATGATGAATTTCTTTGTCACTATATACTACTTTATCACTGATGAGTGAAATCTGACCATTTCTAATTACATAATTTTTTTTATTGCATAGTGTGAAATTTGGCCACATATACAAGTGATTTACTCACATTAATCATTCTTTGGATTTAAGAATAGATAAAGAGATTAATATCAAATGAAGATCACGATGCATTGGAAAATCAATATTAACCTGCCACACTATACACACCACAGATCTTTTAACACATTTAACAATATTGTTTGCCTGTACAATCCTCATTAATGACATACTGTATAAAAACACAACTTCAGCTTTAAAGGAATAGTTCACCCTAAATTGAAAATGTGATTATTATTATTATACTTTCATTTTCCATACAATATATACAGCCATGCTCAAAATAGGACAAAAGGCACCATCAAAGTAGATTTCTGAAGCCATACGTTAGCTTTGAGTGAGGAACAGATGGAAATGTAAGATGTTTTTCACAGACAATCTTCCCCTCTACCTAAATGATGTAATCTCAATAATGTCCCGGATAAATTTTCTGTTCCTTGCACAAAGATATTTTAGAAGACTTAGAATACAGTGCACACGTCTTATGACTACTTATATGGGGTTTTAATGGTGCTTTTTTTTGTCCTTTTTGGAGTTTGGTTTTGGAGATTTGACTATAAATCACCATCCACACCTTCAAATAACAACTCCAGTTGTTAAATTCATGTCTTAAGAAATTATATTATAGAACTTTCAAGGATGTAACAGATCATTATTTAAGTAACTTCTACTCCCTTCCCAGTAAGTGGCAATATACTGTACATGAAGAAAACAACCAAAAACTAAAGATGAACTCTTGGGCGAGAAGAGCGCTTATGAGGGCTATTTGAAGGTGGACATTTAATGGACATGGTAAAAAAAAAGAAAAAGGACTTCATTATACAGGACAACCACACCCATCACATTGCTTCTGAAGATATGGATTTAACCACTGGAGTCATATGTATTACTTTTATGCTGCATTTATATGCTTTTTGAGCTTCAAAGGTCTGGTCATCATTCACTTGATTATATGGACCTACAGAGTTGAGACATTTTTCTAAAAATCTTAATTTGTGTTCTGTAGAAGAAAGAAAGTCATACACGAGGTGAAAGTCATACACGAGGATGCATGAGGGTGAGTAAATGATGAGAGAATTTTCATTTTTGGGTGAATTATTCCTTTATGGCATAATTTTGTGTTTCATGGAAAAAAAGAAAATCATAAAGAGTTGGAATAACATGAAAAGTAAATGGTAACACAATTTTAATTTTTAGTGAACAATTCCTTTAAAAGTTAATGATAACATGATACATGTCTTACCGATCAAAATAAGGGGAACTCAAGCTCTTTCTCCTGTTCATGTAAACCCCAGTTGAGAGCCCAGTAACACGCTGCAAGAGAATACATTTAGGTCTCTTCTAATGGACTAATAAGCAGAAGTGTCAATACATTTATCTCCAACTCTAATCCTGGTCTCCTAAAAACATACACAGCCAACTAAGTATTAGTCTGCACCTTAAACGTTGCTTGCAGATAGCTTAATCCATCTACCAACAACATTTACAAGGAAATGTGTCGACACACAGGGGGCTATAGAATTGCTCACCGAAGTCTGTCTTTTACCCTGACTGCTCTCTAGCGCTGCACGTAGACCGTCATTACTGTCATGGAGCTTTCTGTTTGCTGCCCTGGGTAAACAGAAGAGAACATAACAGATATAACACAACAATAATTCAAGAAAAACTACAAAAGCATAAAACTACTAAGTATTACAGACTTCTGCAAACACCTCTTGACTTTTCTACCTAATTTGGCTCTGGTACAAAAAGTATTCAGCCCAAATTCATAATTTTACGATAATTCTGTGTTTCCAAAAATTAAATTAAAGCACTAATAATCAAAATTTTAAAATGAATTCAAGAATTAAATGTTAAACATATTTGGATCATGCAACCTAGTCTTATAGAAAGAATGTTAGTTTTAGTGCCACGTTCAAAGTTTCACCGAGTTTCCTTTTTGAAATTAACACTTGAGGCGCTACAACAACTGTGTGTTTTATTCACTTTCGCACAAATCATGAGTATAACGGCTGATTATGACTTTATGAACACTTATTTTTTGCTCTATATCTCACACTGATATGTTATGATATCAAAACACTTTTGGTCTAATGCATAATTTAATAAAATTATACATTTGAATGCTTGTATTACAGACTCACCAAAATTTTCACACTTATTCCAATGCGATAGTTCGCATTGGAATAGTTCGCCTGATTTGGACTCGGGAGACCATGGTTTGAACCCAAACAAGCACGCAAACTGACACGTGAGACAAGTGTCAGAGCGACACAAGAGTGGTTGCTTCAGGAAATGTGGTTTTCATTTTTCATTTTGGTTTTGGACACTATCGGTTAGGTTTAGGGTAGGGATGTCTGTTTTGATCACCTCTCATTTGATTTAAGAACACTATTGGTTGGTTTATGTTTAAGTTTAAGGAAGAACGTTTAACTCATTAAAACCTCCATCTAATATTTACCTTTAAAACCTTGTCTGATTACAACACCATTTCACTCACTTTTGGCACCCCCCACTGGACATTTCAGAGGGAAACCGCAGCAAAACGTGTACAATTTTGTTTTGCAAAATTGTTGCCACATTAAAGTAATCTTTACTGTGGCAACAGTAGGAGAGCTGGCTCTCAATCACTCATTCGGGTTTTGCACTAAAGTGCCGAGACAGGGTCCCTGTCTACTAGTGGGTAGTACAGCGTTGTGGCGGCAAGAGGGACACGACATCTTATTCCCCCATCAGGGAACGGAGGTTACAACAGTAACCAAGATGTTCCCTATCTGTAACTCACTTGACGTTGTGTTGATGTAGTGACACTACAAAATGCCACAACTAGCTGAAATGTGTTACGTGGACTGCAGGTGCAGATGCAAGCACTCGGTCTGCACGTAGCCTCCCCCAACACCCCAAGCACGTCGCATAGTTTTCTCCTCAAAGAGTGAAATATTTTTACCAAATGTATTCACGTGGGGGAAGGTGTTCTTTCCCAGGAGGAAATGACACTGTGGAGACCACATCCTGCCCAAAGGGGAGGTTAACATGTGGCAAATACATCACATGGGCTTCCCAGCTACACATGGAAGAGGTGCCGTGGTAGGTCCTACCCGGATGGGAGGAGCTCTACAAATGCGGTGACCGGTGGCAAAGGGAGCTCTGCCCAAGTGAGACGCAGATCTACCAACAGGGAAACCGTACCATGGAAAATATATCACAGGGTAACCACAGGTAACCAGCACATGTGGAGCACCTACCCCAGTACAGGGCATCCTAGCACAAGTACTGGGCCCGGCTACACATTCCTCCACTGAATTCGCCATCCGCAGGGCTAGGGAGGCAAGACATCCAAGGTCCACCGCTCGTCTTCCCCTCCCGGAGGGTACGCAAGTGGTACACCCGGCCAGCTGCCCCGGATACTTACCTGCTCGTACCTGATAACACACAGGATGAAACTGGCTCAACCCGGAAATTATAAAATCTTGCACAGGTCTCAAGTTTTGTTCAGCCCGCCGCCCTGAAGATGTTTGCTAGAGAGGTGCCAATGCAATGGCATCCATGATCCAGTGGGCAAGCCTCTGTTTGGAGACAGCATTCTGTTTCCGCTGTCTACCAAAGCAGACAAAGAGCTGCTCAGAGCATCTAAAGCTCCACGTGCGATCCAAATAGATGTGCAAAGCATGCACTGGACACAGCAACGATAAGGCTTGGTCTGCGACCAGGGCAGCGCTTGCAGGCTCACCACCTGATCCCTAAAAGGGGTTGTGGGAACCTTGGGCACATAGCCCGGTCAAGGTTACAAGACCACGTGAGAGTACTCCGGACCGAACTCCAGGCAGGTGTCGCTGACACAGAACGCCTGCAGGTCCCCAAACCTCTTGATGGACGTGAGTGCAATCAGGAGGGCAGCCTTCAATGAGACCACCTTTAGCTCAACTGACTCTAGGGGCTCAAACGGGGCTCTCCACAGGCCCAGGAGGACCGCAGAGAGATCCCACGAGGGAAAGAGGATTCAGCCTCCTGCCACGTCTCAGGAACCTGATGGTCAGGTCGTACTTCCCCAGGGACTTACCGTCCACCGTGTCATGGTGCGCCACTAGGTGTAAGGGGCCAGCCACCCCTACAGCCTCTCCTGCAGGAAGGAGAGCACTGACCCGACTGCACATCTCTGGGGGTTTTCCACAACCACCTTATCTACACAGGAATCTCTGTGTACCACCTGGCCTCCCCACCATCAAGGGTAGTGAGAGGGGACAAACCCAGAATTCGGCTCCAGACAGTAAAAGGTGCCCTCCACGACTTTATGAGTTGAACAATTGGACCAGGGGAGGGTGCGGCCGTGAATGGCACTTCGAACCCATGAACCAATCAGCAAGCTGCGAGGGCTCAGGGAAGGGTGGAGGGTTCCACTCCAGCCCAACACTCACGGCAGCCCGGGCAAACATGGTGGTCAGCTCCACTTTGGCCTCAGACTGGGCAACCACACACGAAGGTGGAAGCCCAGTCGAGTCATTTTCCGACTGTGAAGACCTGCTCTCCGTTGCTGCGATCGAGAGCTCATCCTGCTCACGAGCTCCAAAAGAGACATTAAACTAGCACTGAGGTGAGCTGCCTGTCTTATCCCAGTACTGGACAAGGGCAAACGTATGTACCCATATGTCCGTGGGAGTGTCATGCAAATTTCACTCGCCAATTCCCATTGGCCTTTTCTCAAAGATCAGAGGTGTTTGGGGCTCTCAAGAGCAACCCCTAGTGTCACTACATCGACAAAACATTGAGTGAGTGACAGATAGGGAACACTCTTTAATTGCTGCCAAGTAATATGAGCAAAGTACTAGCTCTTTGATTAATTTACTCTGTGTTAAATTTATCATCTTTGAAAGAGGAAAAATAATTATTACACAGTTCATTTCACATTTTGCAGCAGTTTCGAGGGGAAATGTCCACTGAGTGGCACTAAAAGCAAGTGAAATTGTAATATTGTGTGTGTGTGTTCTTGTATGTCTTTTATTTTGAAAAGTTTAGTTCCAATATCCCTAGTCATGTGATTCCTGTTTCCCTCCATGTTCAATTGTCTTGTTTTCATTGGTTTATTGTCTTGTTACTCATTATCAGTTCTAGTTTGTCATTGATTTTAGTTTATTAGTCTTGTTATCTTGTTTATAGTTCTGTCTGTTCATTGGTTCTCTTGTTATCCATGTCTGTGTATTTAAGCCCTCATGTTTTCCATTGTCAAGTATTGAATGTGAATGTAACTTTGTTGTTTTGTTCATGCCAAGTCAAGTCAAGTCTAGTTTATGTCAAGTCCAGTTTTAGTTCAAGTCAAGTTCATGTTAATGTTTAGTTCACGTTTATAAGTTAGGATTTTAGTTTTCACGTTTGGTTAATAAACTGCACTTGGTTTCTCACTATGTCATCGTCTTACAACGTTACAGAAATATTCTACCAAACAGAATAGGTTAAGGTTAATGCTTTACCTCCTTACCATAGCTACCCGAGCTACGTACAAATAATTTAGCAAAAATGTAGGTTGTGAATTTCATCTCAGAACAAAGGAAGCTGGAATTAATAAACATAATGCAAAACAAATGAAGTGGTGAATACTTTGCGAAGGCACTGTACATTTGATGTGTGCATGGAGAGTTTCTAGTGGTACTACAGTGTCGTTTGTTGAAGTGTCTTCTTGTGTTGTGCAGGTTAACTCACTGAAGCACCTCGATCTGTCTCTCCAGGTTCTCTCTCTCTTCAGAGAAGCATTTCATCAGAGCTTCATCTCTGTACAAACACAATCAACAAGTGTGTTGTTATTGTTACAGCTTTATCTTTTATAGCTGATATTTCTAGACTTGTCAGTAGTGGATCCTGGCATAGGTGATATAGGTAGCCGCCTAGGGCGTCAATTCTCTCAGGGGCAGCACGCCAGAGTACCTCTCTCGCACAAAGTTTGCAAGATTGCGATGGGAGAAAGGTGCCCCGAGTTGTACCTTACAGGCTACTCAGCCTTAAAGGCTATATGGTTAGGATTATGGATTTTCATAATGCATTCTTACATTCTGAACAAACATAAGAGAACCATGATCAACAGTATAGGTACACCATGACACAAGATTGCCTCAGTGGTTTTGAGAAAATTAGTATCATCCATGTGATTGCTGGGCAGATACAGTATGACAAAGTCACTGATGATGTTGCATCAAACACACAAACACACAGAAACAAAGAAAGAGTACCGTTCAAAGTTGATGCTTTGGTCTGTGAGATCACTCTTGAGAGAGTCCAGATCACTCTGCAGGAATGCAACATTTGTGTGGGACTCTAACAGCTCTTGCTTCAACTTTTGGTTTTGCTGAAAGGACATAAGAATATATATATATATTAGGGCTGTCAATTTAAGCATTAATTCAGTGCGATTAATTTGACAAAAAAATAACGCGTTAAAAAATGTAAGCAATTATTCGCACCATAATAAGGAAGATTCCTGAGAAATGCAAGCTTGTAGTACCACCTGTTTACAGTAAGTGAAATTTCAGCTGTATGAGCAACGCACGGTTTATACAGTGAAGAAAACAACCCACAACACAGACTTGCGTTACGTTCTTGTGTTCAAAACACTTGAAGGAGCGCAAATGCGAACTAAGGGATCTCAAGATGTGTTTAAAGATTGAGTATTAAACTATATTTAACTTGAAACAGTGAACTAAACATTTTATGTTTATGATGCAACGCACCCGAGATGCTACACAAGCATGTCTGACCCAGGTGTAGATTGATGGGCTCTTAAACAAGCCCTCATAATAAATCTCCAACTGATTGACAAATTCACTTGTGAAATGGATTACTGTGAACTGTATGCCAATGATTGACTTATGATTAATCAATTAATATGGTAGTAAACAATACATTGTATTCTAAAGCCACTTTTTGTTTTGTCTTATCAATGATTAACTCTTCTGCTACAAGAACGTCATGCATTTTAAATATCTGAATATTTTAAATATCTGAATATTTTTTATTATATATATATATATATATATATATATATATATATATATATAAAAATAAAAAATGTATATTTCACACACAATTTTTTTTAATATTTCAAGATAACTATGTATAATTATATATTGATATAAATAAGTATAATCTTTATATATTGAATTATTGTTATATAAGGGGCTTTCTCAGCAAATACTTGTATATGCGATTAATTAATCGAGACACCATGTAATTAATTTGATTAAAACTGTTTTAATCGATTGACAGCCCTAATATATATATATACATACATATACACACAGTATATCTATCTATCTAACAAACTTATTGATGGTCTATTCAAACTTTAATGAGAATCATACCAGCGTCAGGTCGTTGTTCTTTCGTTTCAGTGCTGAGGTTTCATCTTTAAGGCTGGTGCTCCTATTTTGGTCCTCATTCTAAGACAAATGTCATGGTTATTGTCATAACCTCCATTCCCTGATGGAGGGCACGAGAAGTTGTGTCGATGTAGTGACACTAGGGGTCGCTCGAGAGACCTGAACACCTCTCATTCTTTGAGAAAAGGCCAATTAATTTTCACCACAGGGGAGGGGAAAGGCGCTATACGCAAGCGATACACCCGGCCAGCTGCTCCATATTACCAAACTCTACCTGTTCGTATCTGACAAAACACGGGACGAAAACGGCTCAACACAGAGATTGTAAAATCTTGCAACGGTGTTGGTATAGCCCAGCCTACTGCTCTGCAGATGTCTACTAGAGAGGTGCCACTGACCAGTTCCCACGAGGATGCCACACTCCTAGTAGAGTGTGCTCGTATTCCCAAAGGGGCGGGCACTGCCTGAGCCTGGTATGCCAGAGCAATGGCATCCACTATCCAGTGGGCAAGCCTTTGTTTGGAGACAGCATTCTCTTTCTGCTGTCTGCCAAAGCAGATGAAGAGCTGCTCAGAGCGTCTAAACCTCTGCATGAGATCCAAATATGTAAGCAAAGCAAGCACCGGACACAGCAAAGACAGGGCTGTGTCTACCTCCTCCCGGGACAGCGCTTGCAGTCTCACCACCTGATCCCTGAAGAGGGTCGTGGGAACCTTGGGCACATAGCCCGGCCGGGGCCTCCGGATGACATCTCTAGGCAAGTGTTGCTGACAGAAAATGCTTGCAGGTCCCCAACCCTCTTGATGGAGGTGAGCGCAATCAGGAGGGCTGTCTTCAAGGTGAGGGCTTTCGGCTTGACTGACTCTAGCGGCTCAAAGGGGGCTCCCCAAAGCCCCAGGAGGACAGCGAAGAGATCCTTTGAGGGTAAGAGGCATGGCCTTGGAGGATTCAGCCTCGGGTGCTTTCCTAAGGGCTTACTGTCCACTGCGTCATGGTGGGTCGCTCTAGCGGCTGCATATACCTTCAAGGTGGAGGGGGACAGCTGCCCTTCAACCCTCTCCTGCTGGAAGGAAAGCACTGACCCAACTGCGCATTTCTGGGTGTCTTCGGCTCGGGAATAACACCAAATCGTGAACTAATGCCACTTCAGGGCATAAAGCTGCTTGGTTTAGGGAGCTCCGGCTTGAGTGACGGTGTCTACGACTGCTGGTGGTTGGCCACTTAGATCTTCTGTGTTCCATCCAAGGGCCAGACTTAGAGGCTCCAGAGGTCTGGGCATGGATGCTAGATGGTGCCCCCTACTTTACAAAGAAGGTTCTTCCTCAGGGGAATCTGCCAGGGAGGTGCTGTCGCGAGGAGCTGAGGTCCGAGAACCATGTCTGAATGGGCCAATATGGGGCCACGAGGGTGAAGCTCCAGGCGGGGGGTACGTGGACCCTGCTGCGCGTGCTCAGGACCCTTGCTGCACATGCTCGGGACCCTTGCTGCGCATGCTTTGTGTCTTGTCACCATGACAACGGCGGTCATAAATCCCAAATATGTGACCCAAGGAGTGAGGAAACAGCTCTCTTTTTGACAATGTGGGTACCGCAGCCTGTTAGGGGTGCGGTGAACACAAGAGAAAAGGAATAAAGGATTTACCTCCCGGCCCTCCAGCGGGGGATGGAGTGGTCTGGATACCAGGTCTGGAGCGGATGTCTCACTCCCTGGGTCATCCATCTCAGGGGCGCTTAGGACCCTTCCGGTGAGTGCAGCTCCAGCATCACGTCATGATTAGGACTACCCACGTGCAGTTCTTTGAATTCCTTGGCCTGGTGTACCTGCAGAATGGCCATGTCATGCAGGGCGGAGTCGACCTGTCCAGCGGCACTGTAGGCTTTGATCACCAGCGACGACGTAGTCCTACAGGCTCTGGAGAGGAGCGCCAGTAGATCCTGCCAGGTGGCGCCGTTTTACGGGAACAGGTGCATCGCAACCACCTTATCTACCTAAGGGACTTCCGTGTACCCGTGGACCGCCCCGCCGTCGAGGGTAATGAGAGCGGACGAACCCGGAAGTCTGTTTCAGGCAGCGAAAGTATTCCTCCATGACCTTGTCAGTTTGTTGTTCACCTCGTGGAAGAAAGGGACCGGGGAGGGGGGCATGGCCGTGAAAGGCCCCCGAACCCAGGAACCAATCATCAAGCTGCGAGCGCTCAGGGGAGGGTGGAGGGTTCCTTGTCAGCATCCGACATCGCCAGTGCACTCTCCGATGCAGCGATACAAAGAATCATCCTGCTCACAGGCCCCGAAAGAGATGTCATGCTGGCCATGAGGCAGGCTGGTCTCATTTCAGAACCGGACAGGAGCAAATGAGTATACTGGGGAATGGGATGTCCGCTGGGAATTACCCATTGAACATCCATTGAACTCCCGAAATCGCCTCCAGCGCCAGCTGGACCGGCCTCATACCCGTGGGTAGAAGGTGCAGCGAGGGAGCAGCTAGAGTGGCTTTCCCCTGGAAGAAGGAAAGCCACAACCGCAATGTTGCCATGGTCATATTCTCGCAATGAGAACATGAACCATCAACAAATTCCGTTCGCCAATTATCATTGGCCTTTTCTCAAAGAATGGGAAGTGTTCGGGGCTCTCAAGAGCGACCCCTAGTATCACTACATCGACACAATGTCGAATGAGTGACAGAAGAGGAACAAAAACAAATCCTATCTAAATATTGTCATTTAATTAAACTAAAACTATTCAGCAAAAGAGAACTTTATTAGTCTGTTATTAGGAGAACTTAGTAAGGGTTACTAGTCACCATCTGCAGGATCTGTATTTTCTGCTGAAGTTCACAGATCTGAGACTCATACTGGTGTTTCATGCTGCTCAGAGCTGCATCAGCTTTTTTAGACTCCTGGAGGAGAAAAAAATAAAAATAACTAAGGACTAAAAATGGCATTACTTAAATTACATCTATTACACTTAATTTTTTGGTAAATTTTATGACATTTTTAAAAGAAAATAAGGACTTAAATGATAAAAAACATAATAAATAAATATGTTGTAAAAACAAAACAAATATATATATATATATATATATATATATATATATATATATATATATATATATATATATATATATATTTATGTTGTAAGTTTTACAACATATATATATACACAGTCAGGTCCATAAATATTGGGACATCGACACAATTCTAATCTTTTTGGCTCTATACACCACCACAATGGATTTGAAATGAAACTAACAAGATGTGCACACTTTCAGCTTTAATTTGAGGGTATTTACATCCAAATCAGGTGAACGGTGTAGGAATTACAACAGTTTGTATATGTGCCTCCCACTTTTAAAGGGACCAAAAGTAATGGGACAGATTAACAATCATAAATCAAACTTTCACTTTTTAATACTTGGTTGCAAATCCTTTGCAGTCTATTACAGCCTGAAGTCTGGAACGCATAGACATCACCAGACGCTGGGTTTCATCTCTGGTGATGCTCTGCCAGGCCTCTACTGCAACTGTCTTCAGTTCCTGCTTGTTCTTGGGGCATTTTGCCTTCAGTTTTGTCTTCAGTAAGTGAAATGCATGCTCAATCGGATTCAGGTCAGGTGATTGACTTGGCCATTGCATAACACTCCACTTCTTTCCCTTAAAAAACTCTTTGGTTGCTTTCGCAGTATGCTTCGGGTCATTGTCCATCTGTACTATGAAGCGCCGTCCAATGAGTTCTGAAGCATTTGGCTGAATATGAGCAGATAATATTGCCCGAAACACTTCAGAATTCATCCTGTTGCTTTTGTCAGCAGTCACATCATCAATAAATACAAGAGAACCAGTTCCATTGGCAGCCATACATGCCCACGCCATGACACTACCACCACCATGCTTCACTGATGAGGTGGTATGCTTTGGATCATGAGCAGTTCCTTTCCTTCTCCATACTTTTCTCTTCCCATCACTGATCTTTGTCTCATCTGATCTTTGTCTCATCTGTCCATAGGATGTTGTTTTTTAGATCTAATCTAATCTGGCCTTCCCATTTTTGAGGCTCACCAATGGTGTACATATTGTGGTGAACCCTCTGTATTCACTCTGGTGAAGTCTTCTCTTGATTGTTGACTTTGACACACATCCACCTACCTCCTGGAGAGTGGTCTTGATCTGGCCAACTGTTGTGAAGGGTGTTTTCTTCACCAGGGAAAGAATTCTTCGGTCATCCACCACAGTTGTTTTCCGTGGTCTTCCGGGTGTTTTGGTGTTGCTGAGCTCACCGGTGCGTTCTTTCTTTTTAAGAATGTTCCAAACAGTTGATTTGGCCACACCTAATGTTTTTGCTATCTCTCTGATGGGTTTGTTTTGATTTTTCAGCCTAATGATGGCTTGCTTCACTGATAGTGACAGCTCTTTGGATCTCATATTGAGAGTTGACAGCAACAGATTCCAAATGCAAATAGCACACTTGAAATGAACTCTGGACCTTTTATCTGCTCCTTGTAAATGGGATAATGAGGGAATAACACACACCTGGCCATGGAACAGCTGAGCAGCCAATTGTCCCATTACATTTGGTCCCTTGAAAAGTGGGAGGCACATTTACAAACTGTTGTAATTCCTACACCGTTCACCTGATTTGTATGTATCCATCCATCCATCCATCCATCTTCAACCGCTTATCCGAAGTCGGGTCAATTGTGTTGATTTGGATGTAAATACCCTCAAATTAAAGCTGAAAGTCTGCAGTTAAAGCACATCTTGTTCGTTTCATTTCAAATCCATTTTGGTGGTGTATAGAGAAAATGAATATAAGGACTAAATGAATATAAGGACTAAAACATGCATTGGGTAAAATGTTTGTATAAATATAAAATGTGCATTTATTAAATTTAAAATTATAAAATTACAATTAATGTAAAAATCCAAATTGTCCATGGAAAAGAAAATTAATTCATGGAGAATAATGACTGCATAAATGCAAACAAGAGTAACCATCATAAAGGGGTTTTAATCTAAAAGATTCCACACAAAAGATTCAAAATATTTTTAGAAGACATGAAACTGATATGTAATAAGGAAAGGTAAGTTTTCAGAGTGTTAATAGGTGTAAATTCTAACTTTTCAGAGGAACTTGAACAGGCGCAGTTGAGCAAACAGTGAATTCGGCTCGAGTTACATAATGAGATAAGTGGTCAACATGGGTTTAAGATAAAGAACAGGGTTAGGAACAAGAGAAAACACAAGACTGCAGAAGACTGTCAGTTCTAAAATGTGACATCATGTTAAAATTACGCCTTGAATACAATCCAAAACACTCACATGATTTCATGGCAAACCAATTCATCAAGCATTGTCTATCAACTACAACCTTGTCCATAGGCATAATACAAAAACAACAACTGAAATTCCTAAATACATTCAATTAGAATATTCATAATTAATTACAGTGATGGTGAAACATACACATCAGAACATTTCTGCATTTTAGAAGCAAAGATTCAATATTTCATAAAAAAAAGCAAAGGAAATACAATCCCTTGCTACAAATCATACTTTGCAAATATAAAAGGATGGAAAATGTGCATTTACAATATGAATGCACCGTTCATGATGTGCCATTGTTTTGATAACATAAAGGTTCATATTAAAAGTGGACATTTATATTAAAAAAAGGACTTAATTTATATTAAAAAAGGACACACAAAAGGATTTGTGTGCTTTTTGGAGTTCTTTTCAAAGTTCTGGCCATTCACATTATAAAGACCGACAAAGATGAGATAAAACTTAATTTGTGTTCAGCAGAAGAAAGAAAGTCTTCATGGTGAGTAAATGATAAGAGAATTTTCATTTTTGGGAGAACTAATGATGGATGGACTTATCAAGAGAACATTATCATGTGTGTGATGCTGTCATAGCATCCAATCAGAAAATATATGTTTAATTAACAGTTGGGCAGCGTTTTGGACAGATGGAATTTCACAATGGGCGGGGCTACACAGCATGGTACAAAGAAGAAGAAAAAAACGTATACACTGAAACAATATAAACCAGCTAGTTCTGGTCCTCTTATTTGATTGGACAAGTGGCTTTTAAAAGCACTAAAACTATTTCCTTTTTTATGATCCCGCTTGTCCATATTTCCTACATAAAAAACAACTATTTTTGTTGGTGGAGATAACTAAACAAAATAGCAGGCCACTGTATATGAAATGTCAATTACTCTATATTGCTGTTGTGTGTTTGTCTCCCCACCTGTAGACGTGCGTTTCTCTCTGTGGTGTGGATGCGGTAATCCATCTCTTCTTCCATCTCACTCAACTGTATAGCTGATTGATCCTGAGATCTGAGCAAAGACCAAACACCATAACATCACATCACTCATCACATACACAGCAACAGTGCTCTATTCCAAAATAAAAGTTTTAATTAGTACCAGAAAGCATTTTACAGCCTGACTGTGAAGAATAACATTTGCAAGTTCTACTAAGAACATTTATTCTAAGAGAAACCCACTGAAAATCAAATTACATCAAAACATGCCATCCAATTTCCCTTAACTCTTTCCCCGCCAAACACGGAATTTTCGGGTATCCGTGTTTTAGGTGGTATACGGTAAGGAAGACCCGCACGCACGTTTTGAAAGAGTACGCAACTCTTTGATCAAAGAAACAGACTGCGATCGTCTCAAACGTGAAGTGGAACACCATACTAATACTAAAGCACTTGTTTGATAAAAATGCCTTTTTCTCAGCTTTTTGTCCGAAATGTTGTTTTTGACAAAACCTACCTCTGTTCAAGTGGCAATAAAAAAAGAACAAATGAAGATAAAATAAAATCGTTTGCCTAAAAGCAGAGGCTCAGATCTTTATTGTGATATATAGCATCTTCATATATTCATGGAAGAAAATATTCTGCGGGCCATTAAAGTTTAGCGAAAATCGTCAAAAACCCTGGCGGTGGCTGGCAACTTTTTTTAAAAACGCTGGCAGGGAAAGAGTTAAAGAAATATATGTTACTTATTTGGCTCAAGAAAACTGGATTAGGAATTGCAGGTGGAAGTAAAGGTGACTTGATTGTAAGTTTATTAAAAATTAAGCTAAAGTCAACCAATTTGATTTATCTGAGATAGCGATTAGTATATACAGTATAATGTTATTCTACTACGAATGCAAAACTGAGACAAACAATGACTGCAAGCCGATGATGACTGCTTTCAAAGATTGTATTGCAGCTTTGATGTTGCATAGAAGTCACGGTACATTATCAACTCTTTTGCCACATATAACACACAGGTGATTATTTTAGTAAATGCGGCTTTATTTGTGACTTTATTTCTCACAGTTGATAAAACAAGATAACATTTCTTGTTATTAGGCTGGTGTTTGGGGCATTACAGGACCATAATCCATTTAAGTTGAGGTACCTTTATTTCAACTTCTGTCACTCACTCGACGTTGTATCGATGTAGTGACACTAGGGGTCTCTCATGAGAGCCTCGGTTACCTCTATCTTTGAGAAAAGGCCAATGAGAATTGCCGAACAGAATTTGCATGCCCCTCTCCCAGATACAAGGGTATAAAAAGAGGGAAGCATCAGACAGATTTTTTCTTCGGTGCCGAGCGGTTGTGTTTCAGCGAGCTGAGTAAATTCCACTGCTGTTCCACTCACCTCTAAAGATCAAACACTGTTGGAAATATGGCGCATTTCAGTGGCTTTTCTCTTCTTTTCTCTACGGGACTACACCAGAGTGCTTCGACAGCCCTCTAAAAGAGTATATATATATATATATATTTCTCTAAAAGAGTAAACACATTGACGTTGAACGTCTTTTTAATGACGCACCTTTTTTAAGATGGCATTCCATCTTTGTGTCATTCCTGGATACGGTCGTTACCTCTCTGCTTCTGACGGCCATGGGCACTGCCTCTCGTGTCTGGGCAGTGATCACACAGAGGCAGCTTTTGTGGACGGCTCATGTTCTCACTGCGAGAACGGTCGTGGCCACTCTAGCCGCTCCACGTGTCGCACCTTCTACCTACGGGTATAGGGCTGGCGTGACTGATGCTGGAGGCGATTTTAGGAATTTAACGGACACGGTTTCGCCGGGTAAATCCCTGTGGACCACCCGTTCCCCAGCATGCTCGTTTGCCCCAGTCCAGTTCCAAGATGAGACTGGCTCACCTTACGGCCAGTCTGATGTCTCTTTCAGAGACAGTTTCGCAGCTGCATCGGAGAGTGTCTTGGCGGACTCCGACACTGAGGTCTCAACTGGGCTAGCGCCATCGGCTCTGTGTTTGCTGTGTTTGTAGAGCTCCTCCCTGTCGAGGCAGGACCTACCACCGCGCCACTTCCATATGTGGCCAGTAAGCCCATGTGACGTATTTGCCACATGTTAACCTCCATTGCTGGGCAGGATGTGGTCTCCGCTGGGTCTTCTCCCCTGAAAGAATAGGATTGGAAAAGAACGCATCAACAGCTCACGTAACATGGTTCAATATTGTGGCATTTTTAGATAGGGACCCCTAGTGTCACTACATCGACACAACATCGAATGAGTGACAGAAGGGGAACGTCTTGGGTACTGTCATAACCGTTCCCTGATGGAGGTAATGAGACGTTGTGTCCTTCTTGCCACAATACTGTACTAAGCCGCTGAAATGGCCGGGACCTTAGTCTCGGCTCCTCGGCTCAAAACCTGTCTGAACAGATGCACGTTTCCTCCTTTTACACCTGTATGTCTAGGGGACGGGCATGCAAATTCTGTTCGCCAATTCGCATTGGCCTTTTCTCAAAGATAGAGGTAACCGAGGCTCTCAAGAGAGACCCCTAGAGTCCCTACATCGACACAATGTCTCGTTCCCTCCAGCAGGGAACAGAGGTTACGAAAGTAGCTGAGACGTTTTAACCCTGCAGATTCCAACTCCCAGTTTCTGTGCCCTTGTACTGAAAATCAGATATAGAGAACACAGTGGGCACAAGAGTATGTGAGTGTATGCACCTTTTTACAACAAGTGCTAAATGTTCCATCTCTGTGTTCAGTATTCGGATCTCTTTGATGAAACTGAAAAGAACTTGTTCATACTGAGGCACCATTCTGGGCTCCATCAGACTGATGTTCTGGTACAGAGTTGATGCCTGGTCAACCCTACATGGAACAAACCCACAAAAAAAAAAACACACAAGACAATCCGTTAAAAAGAAGACTGTTAAAGGATCACAATTACATGTAATTCTTCTTTAATAATTATTGATAAATTGCCACAGTAAACTCATTACATTTTGTTTCATTGGCCCCATTGCGAATGTACAAAATACACTAATGTACACCCATAAAATTAGCACTGGGAAGGACTAAACAGGGTTTAGCAAGCAGAATTGTGTGTTTGATTTTTTATTTGATTTAAAAAAATATATATTTTAGACAATTTATCAAATAGAGTCTATCACAAGACACAACCTGGAAAAGATGGTGCCAGGTTGTCAATCAAGTCGAGTCATTTTATTTGTATAGCACTTTTCACAACACACATCAGCTTTACAGAAAATAATTAATTAACAGAAAATTAAACTGTAATATCAATAAAGTCTTAGAGTCATCATTGTGTAGTTTGATTAAATATGATTGTAAATTGTGTATAAAAATAAATAATTAAATAATTATTGTTTTTAGAAACCCTGTGAGCAAGCCGAAGGGAAAGAAACACAAAACTCCATAAGATGTTGATTAATGGAGAAAAATAACCTTGGGAGAATCCAGACTCACTGTGGGGGCCAGTTCCCCTCTGGCTAAACAGCATGAATTTAATGCCAATATTACTTATTTATGTGCAGTGCAAGTCAAAGATGTTGACTAATGTCTTTGAAGTTCATCCTGGATTAACTGCAGAAGTTCAAATAGATGCAATTGTCCTTTGTTAAATTGGCTGATGAAGGGTTTTTTTGGCAATTAATTGATAGTCTATGTATTCCACTTTAAGAGTGTAGTCCATCATTAGGCCAAGGAGATGCAGGTGAGGTGCATCACAGTTCAACCAGCAGGTCATTTCAGTGAGATCTATCCTAAGTCCAAGGTTCAGACAGTGGCATATGAGTTATCCCATGATTAATTGCATGGGTCTGAGCCACATGACTGTGCTGTTCTCTTTTATCAAGTGACACTTGTGGCTTCTGATGCTATGGCAGATGAGTGAAATAAGAGGAGTATTGAGAGTGTTCACTAATCGATGTTCTCTCAGCATAAAGCATGATGCTGATGCATTTCATGTAGCCGCTAGCTACAGTTAACTCAACTGTCCTGTCTTGAGAACTGTATTTCAACCAAACAGAGTCTAAAGTCACAAGCAGGGCACAATTAAGTTGTTAAATGTCATACGGTTAGACAACGGAAAACAAAAAAGTCTTGGGGATGCTTCAGTTCACACAACTTCTTTTATATAACAAATGAAACCTGTTACAAATAACAAAACTAGCTTATATGAATATATTCCAAATTTTATTTTGTTCCAAATTTTGAGAAGAAATTCCAATAGAAATTTTGTTCAAAGTTTTCATTGCATTCGTATAGCGTAGATATATACTGTATGCAGCAATGCAGATAAGAAGACAGACGGACGGCCAGACGGATGGAGGAGGTCTGTGTCCCACAATACCTTTACTTGAAAATGTGTTTGCATTAAACATTTCTAATCATCTCAAACTATTTCTTTTAATTTAATTGACAAAAAAATATATTTTACTTAACTGGAAAGACAGAACAAACTCTCATCACAGTAAATAAGTGCCTCAATTTGTTACTGTAACAATACACTCCAAGCTGGAATAGTTGAATGCATCCATACATGATCACAATGAACGAACAAACATGGACCCCATTTTTACAATACCTATAGAACTGACTTCTCTCCCTCACTAATCATCATAAACCGATAACTATTACTGCGTTGCATTCTTTATATCAATTTAAACACAGTGCGTCACCTTATAAAGTTTATTTGCTTATTCAGTTTACAGTTCGGTTTCTTTTTCTTTCTGCTTTTGTTCATCTGGTTGTCTTCTTTATTTAATTAAGATGATCTGTATTCTGTTTGTTTTTTGTGATGTTTTCGCACTATACTTGAATTTCTTACACAACTTCTTTCTGCATTTGGAAATGAATTTGTTAATATGTGGCAGGGCGGAGGGCGGGCCGGGTCGTGAAGGCTAATTATGCCTCCGTGAGGGTTAAAAGCTGACTGCAGGGGATCGTGCAGGAGAGAGATATTGTTTACGGACATGTCCGTCGTGTGTGTTTGTGTCTTCTTTTAAGTTTATCATTAAACTATAATTTATATCGTCAAGCCGGTTCTTGCCTCCTCCTTTCCATTGATCCCTTTACACTATGTTAATTTAAAAAAACAATATACTGTAGAAATGAAAGTTTACCCAGCAGAATATTATTTGATTCTTAGAATCTTATTGGATATTATGTCATCTTTATCTTAACCCTACATGAACTGTATTGCATCAGAATAATATCTTCCTATTGGACAGTGAAATACACTCACCTAAAGGATTATTAGGAACACCTGTTCAATTTCTCATTAATGCAATTATCTAATCAACCAATCACATGGCAGTTGCTTCAATGCATTTAGGGGTGTGGTCCTGGTCAAGACAATCTCCTGAACTCCAAACTGAATGTCAGAATGGGAAAGAAAGGTGATTTAAGCAATTTTGAGCATGGCATGGTTGTTGATGCCAGACGGGCCGGTCTGAGTATTTCACAATCTGCTCAGTTACTGGGATTTTCACGCACAACCATTTCTAGGGTTTACAAAGAATGGTGTGAAAAGGGAAAAACATCCAGTATGCGGCAGTCCTGTGGGCAAAAATGCCTTGTTGATGCTAGAGGTCAGAGGAGAATGGGCCGACTGATTCAAGCTGATAGAAGAGCAACTATGCCTGAAATAACCACTCGTTACAACCGAGGTATGCAGCAAAGCATTTGTGAAGCCACAACACGCACAACCTTGAGGCGGATGGGCTACAACAGCAGAAGACCCCACCGGGTACCACTCATCTCCACTACAAATAGGAAAAAGAGGCTACAATTTGCAAGAGCTCACCAAAATTGGACAGTTGAAGACTGGAAAAATGTTGCCTGGTCTGATGAGTCTCTATTTCTGTTGAGACATTCAGATGGTAGAGTCAGAATTTGGCGTAAACAGAATGAGAACATGGATCCATCATGCCTTGTTACCACTGTGCAGGCTGGTGGTGGTGGTGTAATGGTGTGGGGGATGTTTTCTTGGCACACTTTAGGCCCCTTAGTGCCAGTTGGGCATCGTTTAAATGCCACGGCCTACCTGAGCATTGTTTCTGACCATGTCCATCCCTTTATGGCCACCGTGTACCCATCCTCTGATGGCTACTTCCAGCAGGATAATGCACCATGTCACAAAGCTCGAATCATTTCAAATTGGTTTCTTGAACATGACAATGAGTTCACTGTACTAAAATGGCCCCCACAGTCACCAGATCTCAACCCAATAGAGCATCTTTGGGATGTGGTGGAATGGGAGCTTTGTGCCCTGGATGTGCATCCCACAAATCTCCATCAACTGCAAGATGCTATCCTATCAATATGGGCCAACATTTCTAAAGAATGCTTTCAGCACCTTGTTGAATCAATGCCACGTAGAATTAAGGCAGTTCTGAAGGTCGAAAGGGGGTCAACACACAGTATTAGTATGATGTTCCTACTAATCCTTTAGGTGAGTGTATATGGAACCCCATAGAGGGCATGGTGAGAATTTCTTTTCTAAAATAGTTGTATGTGCCCTATCAATAGTTTGAGTGCCCTTGCAAGATGTTTTAGGTGTCCTCACAACAGTTTTGTGTTTCCTCGCAATACATTTACCATGAATTTACTACAGTAACCATATTTTCAACATATTTTTATCCATAGTAATAATCATACCTGTCAACATTTGGGTACCAAAATCCGGGAGACCTCAGAGAAGGGGGGTTGCTGGATGGCAGAGGCAGGCTAAATTCATACAAATTGTGCCGTTGCGATTTAATGTGGTGTGTAACGTCATTTTTCCCACCATGTCCGATATTAAAATCCGTGCGACACATTTTGCAAAAGGCGTGGGCATTGTCGATATGGCTTCGATATATAAAATTAAATTCTTCCGTCCAGCAGTTGTTAAATTGACATGCATATCTTTGCCTCACATCTACCAGCGACGCTTGATTCAGCTTCCCGCATCTCTACCTGCGCAGATATCAACAGCGCAACTGGGTTGTAGGTTGCCAGGTTGAGGTCACAAATGGGTTGAAATTTGTATGGTGTGTTGATTGTGTGAGTAGGATACCTATCATTCAAGATTTGGCAACTGGACAACCTTTGAATAATATATTGATGTTATTATTCATATAACGAGGTTTGGGCCATACAAATTACAGGAGTTTCCTGGGAGAAATAACAAAACGGGAGGGGGCGGGAGATGGGTGTGAAATACGGGAGACTCCCGGGAAAAACGGGAGTGTTGATAGGTATGGTAATAATGCAGGAAAATGAAAACTATGGTAATACCATAATTTTGTGGTTATTATGATTTTACAAAAACTATTTTTTACCTATGATTACAGTACTAAAACCATGGCTTTACAAAATTAATAACTATTTTTGGCGTAAACATAGTTTTATTATAGTAGGCTGTGGTAACTATAGTTTGTGATTGTAGAAACTGTTTTCTTTCTCTCTTTTTTTATATATATATTATAGTAACTATGACTGTAGTAGACTAACCATCTTTTATTTATTTATGTTTGTTTGTTAGTTTGTTTTTTGCACAAGCCATGGTTTTACTAGTAATATTGTATTAACCAAAACTAGTAGATTAACCATCATTTTCTTCTTTTTTTCTTTTTTCACAGAAACCATGATTTTTCTATAGTAATATTGCAGTGACTATAGTAACAATACATTTTATTTTCTCCCCTTTTTTCTCCCCAATTTGGAATGCCCAATTCCCAAAGTGCTCTAAGTCCTTGTGGTGGCATAGTGACTCGCCTCAATCCGGGTGGCGGAGGACGGATCTCAGTTGCCTCTGTGTCTGAGACCGTCAATCTGCACATCTTACCAATTGGCTTGTTGAGTGCGTTACCACGGAGACCTAGTGCATGTGGAGGCTTCATGCTATTCTCCACGGCATCCATGCACAACTCACCACATGCCCCACCGAGAGTGAGAACCACATTATAGTGACCACAAGAAGGTTAACCCAACGTGACTCTACCCTCTCTAGAAACTGGGCCAATTGGTTGCTTAGGAAGCCTGACTGGAGTCACTCAGCACACCCCGGATTTGAACTTGTGACTCCAGGTCTGGTAGTCAGCGTCTTTACTTGCTGGGCTACCCAGGCCCCCAATTATTGTTTTATTTTTTGGGGGGAAACCATAGTTTTAATGCAGTATTATGTATCCACATAGAAACCATGGTTTAGTAACCATTCTTGTGGTTACTACAACATTAGGATTTTTTTTTACCATAGCTTTCATTTTCCTGTATTTACTATGGTTACACTACAAATATCATGGTTAAAATATGTTTTCTGTAGTAAAAACATGGTCAATTTATTGCAAGGGCAAGCAAAACTATTTCAGATAAAATGTCTTAAAGGGGCTCCGTAATAATGAATCACAGGTGGAATAAGGGAGCATGTCTACGGCTGGGTTAAGGTAAGCACTGCCCAAGCTGAAAGTTCGTCTGCCCAGCCTAACTGAACGGGTGGATGGCAAAACTAAAGCGGCTTTGAACATTTACATTTGTTTAATCTCTGGCACTTGTAAAATCAACAAATAATGCCTATACACAGCATTACAACAAAGAACAAGTACAATGACTCGATAATGTTCCCTCTGCGCTGCGATGGGTAAGATCTGTGAACCACAATTTAATGTACTGCACACTATAAAGAGAATGGCGGAAACTGAGAGGTGACCACTTAAAATGTGTGATTATTCTTTTTGCCCTAAAAGTTTGTGAATATCTGTATGCTTGATGTCTAGAGGATGAGATTTGTAAGTGGTGAGCGTTTGACTCAGATACACTGAATTTAGAATTCCACTGTATGATCTTTACAAAATGGGCAGAATGTGACACTGAACCAGAAGTTTAATGTAATACATGAATTTTTAAATATTTCGCAACTTTCTTTGTGAGGGAAGTGTTAATAAAAAGTCAAATTTAAGTGGGTAGATTTTAGGTTTATTAGAAATAATCTGACCACGAGGCAGCAGTTTTATTTAAGAATGTGATGATTCTTCCTCATATTACATACTGCATGACAACCAGGACACACACATGTAAATCTATCCTCATGCCTGTGAAACTGTGTACAAGCTCTATAGGTACTAGACAAAAAGCCACACAGTTTGCATCAATACCGTATTTTAATCAAGTATCATTTCTTGAGTTGGGAAAACTTGTATACATTTGTCGATATGTTGATTTTTAGCATTCTTAATTGTCTTGCCCCACCAACATTTAAACAGTTTATCATTCAAATGACAGGAAAAGTCACAAGGGCTGGTTTTAGGGGTGATTGAAAAATACCATTAGGAAAGAGTGCTTTTGGTCACTTAGCTTTTGCTTTTAGAGCAACTCATGACTGGACTAGACTTCCAGCTGATTTGATAGATCTAACAAGTTAAGGTGATTTCTCAAAAAATAAAAAATAAAATAAAATAGTCAAACCAGAATTCTCAACATGGTACTTAATGTTAGCGTTATTGTCTTATGAATCATACTACTGTTTTTGAACATCATGTTCTTAGGATTTGTTGTGACTGGTACGGTGATTTTGAAATTATCTAGTGTGCATAGACAGCATTTTAGTGTAATTCTGTACTTTGACATCAACCTGGCCATTGACAGCAAATGAAAATTGGCAATTTTTTCTAAAGCTGACACATTTAAATCAATGAGATGTCTGATTAATGTGTATTGTCCCAGACAAATAAATAAATAAAATATGTGATTATATCAAAATGTGTTGAATATGGGTTCAAGTAAAAGATGATTTATGTTTTTTTATTTTTATGTCCCGTTTCTTTGAGTTGATATACTGCAAATCACTAAAGAGTATAACTTGGACAAGATAAGGAAATTTCCTGTATTTTTTTTTTGTATAGAAGTTACCAGGCTGCTACAATTAACACTCTGAGGAAGGACTAGTACACTAGTAGAAGGCCTATAACACTTTTTGATTAGATTTGAAAAAGCTTCCAAAGTTTATGGCTTTGAATCTTTGAAAGAATTTAAAGACTATTGCTTGAAGAACATTATTTGATTGAATTGTTTATTAACGCCGCTGGGAGGAATTAGGAATTTTAAAATCCTTAAGTTTTCTTTTTGTTTTCTAGGTTCCTTTTGATGTTCTACCTGTACAGTGGCATCATAATAGTAGGGAATATTATACACAGTCATAATTATTGGAAACGAAGTGTTCAAAAAAGTTGTGTTGGAACCCTACAAAAAAGAAAAAAGAAAGAAAAATCACATACGTATTATTTTAGAATCAGTTCCAAATTATGTAAGAAATTCCAACAGGATATCCTCTATAATTCTTTATTTAATTCGTTTATGATTTTATGACCAGCTCTAACATTTTCAATGCATGATCTTCTTTTCCTATCAGGTGTTTTACCTGGGGATGAATTTCACCTTATCCTCCAGGCGGGATTTAAAGTCCTCCCAGGCGACAGAGAAACTTTCCCCGGCGCTGTGGCGGCTCATGTCCTCGTCGTTCAACAGGTGTGACTCCTGAAATCCGTCCATAAACTCCTCCAGAGTGATCGTGCCGTCTTTGTCGCTGTCAAGTCTGGAGAATATCGCATCTATCTCGGTGGTTCGGACGTGCAGCTCGGAAAATATTTTCTTAAACTCCCATTTCTCGATGCTTCCTGAGTGATCCACATCGCAGGCGTGGAAGAGTTCGCGGAGTCTCTCCTCCTGCACATCAGATCCCATGACTGCTCCTTGTGTTACCAAACATTAGAAGACAGTTTCAAACGTCTTGGTTACTGACGTAACCTCCGTTCCCTGATGGCTATATGGGGAGGCTGCAGACCTGGAGCCGGCAGTTTTACGCCCCTGGCAGTTTTACGCCCCTGGCAGTTCCGGATGCGTCCAGTAGGGGGAGAAGGATATACGGCGAAATAACATAATTAAATCGACGCTGGAAACTAACACATTAATAACCGTCCAGTCTATAGACTTTTACTAATTTTTAGGTATGTGTTTATTTAAATAAACGTTATAGACAGTGGAATTATCTGCACTATGGATTAAAACATCCAGATGTTCAGTTAGGCTTCTCTTTTCACTCAGCACAGAAAACTATTTGTTTACATTTAAAAAATATTAATACACATAGTTGGATCAGATGGACAAAGTAATGATATATGACCTACTGTAGAATTAATTGTTTTTAAACTGTTTTTATATACAGGAGACTGACTGATATATGCTGTTGTGAATTTATATAAAGTTACATTTAGGTATTAACCATATAGCCCATTAGACATACAGTACCATGTAATCATATGGATCCTCAATGAAATATCTGCTGTACTATTCACAATTGGTCATCATACAGCTACAGAACAGTGTCCTACATAGCATTTAATGAAGACAAACACAATTTAACCCTTTTCTAAAATTCCAAGGGCCATTTAAAAGAAAGAGACAATATTGTTGTTCACAAAAAAAGGTTATTTATTTACACCATGTATAGGATGACTCCTGAAGTTGACTCCTATGTCTTGCCACTCTTCTTAAGTTGTTTTTTTATCCTCATGTCAAAGTGCTCCCGCTCACTGATTAAAAATAAATAAAAAAAGAAGCTAAAGTTGAATAGTGGTAGAAACAATGGTTATAAAATAATGGCAGGATGTCATGTTTGAAAATGTTTTACTTTATAGGATCCTTACAGTACCTTGCGTCAATGACAGGTCCTCGCAGGAATTTCTCCTCAGCCTCCAAGATGGACACATGTCCCACAACAGCGAGAGCACAGATGATGGACTACCAGAGAAAGAATTGAGATTTATCACAGCCCAAATAAGCCAAGCATCGTTTTCCATGTTTAGTTTTTTTTAACAACAAAATCAAAAGTGCCTTTTCTATATTAAGCACAAAAACTATTATTTTTAGAGCAATGGTCTAACATTATGGATAAACTATTTGACATTAAAAACAATTTGAATCTGACACCATGCAGAGCACAACAAACACAAGAGACCTACCTCTGGAAAAAGGACATCCATAATGAATCTGATCTGGTCACTGTGGGTAATGTCGTCCCTAGATTTTGTGTGTTTCCTCTCTAGATGTTTTCTTAAATTTTTTTTTTTGAACAGTAATGTGACAAAGAGGGCATTTTGTTTTAATAACTACGCTGTTTCGTAGTTGTGGTTTTATGGAGGACCTACTTGCAGTCAGGGGAGCCACATCAGGAATGGTGTTTGATGTACTGGCAGTCAGGGGAGGCACATCAGGAATGGTGGTTGATGTACTGGCAGTTAAGGGAGGCACATCAAGAATGGTGTTTGATGTACTGGCAGTCAGGGGAGCCACATCAGGAATGGTGGTTGATGTACTGGCAGTCAGGGGAGGCACATCAAGAATGGTGGTTGATGTACTGGCATTCTTACAGCCTTTCAGGTGGGCCACAAAGTGGTCACGTCGGATTTTTATTGAGGAACAATATACACAATGGTAGTGTAATTGTGACACACAACCTAGACCACACCGGTGGATTGTATAATCTGAAAGAAAAAGAAAGAAAAGAAAACAAAAATCACTCCCTTTCTTGCATTCCTACTTCATGTGATTAGCTTAATGTTTCAGAGAAGGACAATAATACACAGCACAACTTATTTGTTAAACTTATATGCAACGTGGCCTTACAATGTTGACATAGCTTTATTTGAGTAATACTAAAACATCAATCATGCATATATTTAACATCAACATTCATTACATTTTTAGAAAAAATATAAATCACAAATGATGCTACCTTCATGGACTGACTGCCCTCGAAAAGTGAAGCTGAAGATGCGTTTGTACTTTACTTTTCTTTGAGGGCTTAAAAAAGCAGAAGTACAGAAAGGACAGTGATATAGGGAACAGCAAGAGGTGCATCTGTTAAGCTGCAGGTAAGCTGCAACCTCTCTGTATAGTTATTTCTTCACCTGAAGAGAGAATACAATTTTCATTTGGAGAGAGAAAAAAGAGATGGGTGTTTATACAAGTTTAGAGAGAGAGAGAGTTTTAATTTTCTTAAGTAGCTAAAGCAAACACACACACCTTTATGAGATACAAGTTAAAAAGAACTAAAGACAGAGGATGATAAAACACACATTAAGTGCACATAAATTTGAGTCCAGATCAGTAAGCTATTTTAAGAAAACTGTATATTATGATATACATTAGATAATTAGATCATCTCATTTATAAGAAACAACTCAAACCAAAATCTACATTTAAACCATATGGGACCAAAGTTTTTAATGTGGGTTTTATCATGCATGACGTATGTATGTATTATATGACAAAATATTTGAGTGAGTGTGCAGTTCAACTCTTTACTTAGAGAGATTTGCATACATACAAATACATACATACATACATGCCTATTATAAATGTGTTTGTGTACACATCATAAACTGTAATTAACACATTTCCAATATCCACTCTAATGTTGCTCCAGAAACCATGTGGAGTAGGCTATGTTTAAATGCAAGTAGTAAAAACAGGGTCTTACCAGAAGATGCCATGTCACGCAAGCTAACGACAGACAACAAGATAAAAATAAAAATTAAATGAATTTTAAAAGTGAGTGAGAGCGGGTAAAGAGAAGACTGGGTCAGCTTTTAAACTTATATGTGGTTAGCCAAGTTTGAGCCAGACAGAACATCAGCCTGACCGGCCAAGGAGCCTACTTTTATTGTCTCTAAATACATTATAGACCCATCTTTTGAATTGATATCGAATCTTAGCTAATCGTTTATAAATATTGCATCATTACAATACAATCAACAACAATAAATTTAGCAGATTATTTAAAATACCTCAATTCGTGTCGCTTCTAAAAGGTCTGATGCTATATAAGGTCTGTTATGATATAGGACTAGGGTCATATACTAATGTAGTCTCCCCCTACTGGACACATCAGGAACAACAGGGGCGTAAAACTGCCAGGGGCGTAAAACTGCCAGGGGCGTAAAACTGCCGGCTCCAGGTCTGCAGCCTCCCCCTACTCCCTGATGGAGGGAACGAGACGTTGTGTCGATAAGTTAACACTACGGGTCGCTCCTGCAGAGCCCAGTCATCTCTGATCTTGAGAAAAGGCCAATGGAAATTGGTGTGTGGAATTTGCATGCCACTTTCCCGGACATACAGGTATAAACGGACTGACGCTGCAGTCACACATCAGGTATTGCTCTGAGGAGCCGAGCCAAAGACCCGGCCATTTCAGCGGTTGGTTCAGTGTTGTGGCAGGAGGGACACAATGTCTCGTTCTCTCCATCAGGGAACAGAGGTTACATCAGTAAACGAGACGTTCCCTATCTGTCACTCACTCGACATTGTGTCGATGAATTGACACTAGGTGTCCCAATGGAAAATGCCATAACAGAGTTATGCAGACTGGCCGTGCGAGAAGGGCAGACCTCTGTGTGCTTTGTTGCCAGTGCAGCAAGCCGTCGCATAACTACCCCCAACACACTGGCAGGCATGAAACGGTCCCCTGCACCTAGGGGAACGGCTAACTTTTCAGAAGAATAAGGACTGGCTGGCCCAGCCATGGACTTCTCTCTATTGTTCTCCCCCCAAAAAGGAACGAAATCGTTCGGCTGGGGGCCAAATATATGGTCCAAGCTGGGGGGTGTCCCTCCAAAGAGGAGGGCACCACGGAGACCACACCCAGCCCCGAGGGGGGATTTTACTGAGGTAAGTGCTCCACATGTGCTGGTTGTCCCCCTAGGAAACCCCGTGTGATGTATATTCTGCAAAACGGTTTCCCTGCCGGTAAACCGCATCTTCTTTGGGCGTGACCGTCGCTAAGGATGCCATATGTCCCAGGAGCCTCTGAAAGGATTTCAGTGGGACCAATCAGTGGGATCATTGGTGAGACGCGCCGTCATTCAGACCGAGTCCAACTCCATACCGAGAAAAGAGATGCTCTGAACCGGGATGAGCTTGCTCTTTTCCCAATTGACCCGAAGCCCAAAGCGGCTGAGGTGACTAAGCACCAGGTCCCTGTGAGCACACAACATGTCCCACGAGTGAGCTAGGATTAGCCAGTCGTCAAGATAGTTAAGAATGCGGACGCCCACTTCCCTTAGTGGGGCAATGGCTGAATCTGCGAATTTCATGATGGCGCGAGGGGACAAGGACAGGCCGAAGGGGAGGACTTTGTACTGATATGCCTGACCCTCGAAGGCAAACCGGAGAAAGGGTCTGTGTCGAGGAAGAATCGAGACATGGAAGTACGTGTCCTTCAGGTCTACCACCGCGAACCAATCCTAATGACGGACGCTCACTAGAATGTGTTTCTGAACTCGCAGGTCGAGGATTTTTTGGGTACGATGAAGTAGGGGCTGTAAAACCCCTTCTTCACCTCGGCTGGAGGGACAAGCTCTATCGCATCCTTCTGTAGAAGGGAGGCAATCTCCGCACGCAAGGCAGCGGCATTCTCGCCTCTCACTGCTGTGGAGCGGACGCCGTTGAACCTGGGCGGGCGCCTGGGAACTGAATTGCATAGCCAAGTCGGATGGTCCTGATCATCCAGCGTGACGGGTTGGGGCGCACGAGCCACGCCCCCAAGCTCCGTGCGAGAGGGACCAAGGGGACTACAGTGTCGGACGTACCAGCAGGCGGGGCCTCGCGATGGGGCGGAGCCAGGGGTGCTGAGTCTAGAGACATCGAAGCAGTTACCTGGTTCCTTGTGACCTGTCTCGGAACAGCCTGGGACGGGGGAGGAACATTTTTGTTCTCATGACCCATGGAGACCGTCGGCTCGGGGGCGGGCTTGTGCCATGGCTGGGCGCGTGGAAGCGGGAGGTCCGGTTATATAGCGCCTTTTTAACTTTAACGGTATTCAGAACGCTTTACACTGTGACACATTCATCCATTCACACACACATTCATACACCAATGGCGGCAGAGCTGCCATGCAAGGCGCTAGCCTGCCATTGGGAGCAACTTGGGGTTCAGTGTCTTGCCCAAGGACATGTGGAGTAATGTTGGCCAGGATTCAAACCACCAATCCTGCGATTAGTGGCCAACCCACTTTACCAACTGAGCCACAGCGGCCCATTTTGAACAACAAATATAGCTATGTAGATTAATATAGCAATGTAGGGTAATACATTAAGAGTAAAATAAGACAAAAGGTTGTTTTATTCAAGTTTATAACTTTTTTCATTGCACTTATGTTTGTGTTTGAGTGATTAAAACATTAAATATTTTACCATCAAATATGAAAATTGCCCATATTTCTGTTATACAGACTTTTTTACACTGTCATCCAAAAGTTGTACTTAATCTTTAATATCTGTGAAACACTTTAGAATTTAATTAAATATATATCAACTATTAAAAAATTTTGTTAGAAGTAAAATTATCATTACAATTAATATTCATTCAAAAAATAAGTATTTTTATTACGAATAACCATCTACTCTAGACTTCACCTGCTTTTTGTTTGTTTGTTTTAGTTTTTTGAAACTCATATGCATTCTAGGTTTAAAATAGTTTTTCTTGTATTATTAATTCCAATATTCACGTTTATTATTTTAGCTACCTTCATACCCTTTTCTGATATCAGTGTTTTTGTTCCAGTAACCATTGTTAAAAATGGAATATGTCAGTGAAAATGAATGTTCTTTAGATGTGTACATCTGATTTGTAAATTGTTTTGTGTAAGTATGTGTACATTTGATATGTAAATTGTTTTGTGTAAGTATGTTGTTTATTGTAATTGGTATATGTCTCGTCACTGTCATGACTGCTATGTTGCTCGGAACTGCACACAAGAATTTCACCTACTGTTGCACTTGTGTACATGGTAGTGTGACAATAAAGTGATTTGATTTGATTTGATTTGATTTGATCTCTATTTGGAAGTGGAAAGCAGAAGCATGCAATTTAATATCTAAAACACTAGATGGAGACAATTTATATATATATTTATATATATAAAATAAAATCCCATTTCTTCCTGTCTGCACATGTACTGTAGGTATGCTAAGTTTGCCCAATTTTTATGATACAAGCTAATTTATTTATATACTTGATCAAATTTGAATACATAAATATTGTAAGGTCCTGTATTCAGAAAATAAGCTGTATCTTCTTACACCATTGACATTTTTTTATTAGATAGAGCAAACCTCAATCTTCATGAAAATCTTTGAAAATAAAGATAAAAATAATTATGATTTAGGATTTTGTTGCAGGTTCTGGCCACTTATGTATTATTTGTGATAAAAAACCAATAATAAGATGCATGATGCACAGGAAAGGTGTATGTCAACCCCATAGAAAGAGAGCCATTTAGAGAGACAGGGAGGTAAAAAGAGTTGGAAAGAATCTGAAAGATAGAGAGGGGAGAGAGAGAGAGAGAGAGAGAGAGAGAGAGAGAGAGAGAGAGAGAGAGAGAGAGAGAGAGAAGTATGCATTTCTCTTACTCTGTGCTGCCATGCTCGGACTGTCAACAGTGGGCTTAACCACTATTTGTACCATACGGATATACTCCACACACATCTGACTGAGTGTGTATGTTTGTGCAGTATGCATGATTGCACTAGTGAAAGCCCAGTGCACGCAGCACATCTGCAATTGCCTGTCCGAACTGTCCTCACTCCTGCGTAGATGTGTGTGTGAGTGTGGACACATCATTGTGTGTGTCTGTATGTGTGTCAGATGCTGGATTGCTCTGTGACGGGTATCTCCAAGCTCCAGTCTCTTTGCTTCAGTCTGAGGTCGGACTAGTTCTCTTCCATCTCCTGGTGGAGTGTGGCTGCTGCTGTTTTGCCCTGGAACACCTTTGGTCTCCATGAGTGCATCTGAGGATTTCCAACCTCTCCCTGGAAGGTAAGCCCAACCTGGCAACCTGTCTGTATGAGGTGAAAAGAGGAGCAAGCTAGGAAAGAATGTGTTTTATGCTTGTATTACTTGACTCATGAGTTCTTCTGGGGCAGATTTGGGATGCACTGGAGGGCTGAAAAAACCTTTCAGAGTTTTACCTATGTTATTTTTCAGCTTTCTATGTTTTATGTCCAAAATCAGTAAAAAACAAAAATAGCCAAATATGCAAGACATAGCAGTCTCTGTTTTTCATTTACTTAGTTCTGAATTTGAATATTTTCATTACATTGTAAAGATTAGTAAGTACAATGTAAGGGTGATATTTTAGAATTATGAGAAGTATAAGCGAAGGGTGGAGTGTGTGTGGGTCAGGTTTTGCCTATAATGCTTTTATTATGGATAACAAATGTCCCCACAAGGACAGTAAAACCTGAAATCGGCTACGTTGGGGGATTAAACAACCAACTTAATAAACACAATAAATAATGCCTTAATGAAAATCTAAAAATGGGAAAATGTTTCTGCAATGGAGGTTTAGGGGTAGGGGATAGAAAATCTCATTAGCTCAGTATAAAAGCATTAGAAGTCAATGGATAGTCCCTACCATTACAGCAAAACAGCCACGTTTATGTGTTTGTGTGTGACTGCAACAAACATGCATATTCTATAATGGATTATAAAAAAAGCTTGTCCTGGTTTGGAGCTCCAAAAATCTATTTTATCCATTAATTTTGATGTAAAAGTGCTTAAAAATCATCGAGAAGTTCCTCTTCATCATTTGCTCTGTGCTTAATTCCCTGGACAAATAGTGTAGCTAGTCTCAGGCTGTTTTTTGCTGCAATGACTTGCACACAACATGTTCCTTTAATTAAGTGGACATCTTGGCATCTGGTCTGGATGCTGTGACAAAAACGTCTAGGTTACTGTTGTAAACTCCATTCCCTGATGGAGGGAATGAGACGTTGTGTCGAGTGAAGCGACACTAGTGGGACTTTTCCACTGCACGACACAACAACTCGACTCAACACGACTCTGCACACTTTTTTGGGGTATTCCACTGTGGATAATACCTGGTACCTGATACTTTTTTTAGTGCCACCTTGGTCGAGGTTCCAAGCGAGAAAAAAGAAATGTGAAAAAAGAAATGGCTGTGCACAAAACCACACTGTGTTCAATAAACGAAGTGCAGATGGTCCACTCGTTAGCGATAAGCGAAACGAAAACCGGTGAGCAATGGGAGGCAGAGTGCCCTGGACTGGTGTTGATCCACGATGGAGGATGGTATGTTTTGTTACGTTAACTCTATACTCTGCTTGAAAGCTTCACTTTATTTAGTTGACCAGCTACTGGAAGCTTGCTTCTTAAGCAACCGGGCCAATTTAACTGTTACACTTGTGTAAAATCACCAACAACTGCTTTATGCAGCACAGTGAGCTAGTAGCTAACAGCTAGCGGTTGTGTTATTGTTTTGGTCAGTTTGTGTCGCGTTTAAGATGATGTCACGGCAGTAGAGGTGCCGCAACTATGACGATCAACCTATAATCCCACCCACGTAGAGATGGCACTGAACTGCCGTTGAAATACAAGCCACGAAAAAATAAAGCGAGTAGCCTCCTCCCGGGGCAGCGCTTGCAGGTTCACTACCTGGTCCCTGAAGGGGGTCGTAGGAACCTTGGGCACGTAGCCTGGTCGCGGACTTAGGACAACTTGGGTGTCTACTGGACCGAACTCCAGGCAAGTGTCGTTGACAAAGAATGCTTGCAGGACCCCAACCCTCTTGATGGAAGCAACCGCGATCAGGAGGGCCGTTTTCATAGAGAGGGCGTTGATTCTAGCGGCTCGAAGGGGGGTCTCTGAAGGCCTGAAAGGACCACAGAGAGATCCCATGTTGAACTGCTCCCAAATTAGCTGGACCATCTAAGGGTGGAGCCTCCACTCTCCGCTGAGTGTGCCTTGTCACGACAGCGCGTCCGCTGCCATGTTGAGGTTGCCAGGGATGTGAGTGGCGTGCAATGACCTGAGTCGCTGCTGGATCCAAAGGAGGAGATGGCAGGCGAGTTGTGAAAGTCTGGCGTCTCATATGCATCAACCCTAGTGGCGCAACTGCTGCGGAGGATGCCATATGCCCCAGGAACCTCTGGAATTGATTTAGATTAACCGCTTTGCCTAACTTGAATAAGATGAGGCATTTCAGCACCGACTGCGCACGCTCGTTGGTGAGGCACACTGTAATTGAGACTGAGTCTAACTCCATGCCGAGAAAAGAGGGGCGAGCTTGCTCTTTTCCCAGTTGACCTAAGGCCCTAGACGGCTGAGGTCACAGATGAGCCAGTTGTCGAGGTAGTTGAGTATGCAGATGCCCACTTCCCATAGCGGGGCAAGGGCTGCCTCTGCAACCTTTGTGAAGACACAAGGTGACAGGGACATGTCAAAGGGGAGGACCTTGTACTGATACGCCTGGCCGTCAAATGCGACCCATAAGAAGGGTTGGAGATGAGGCAAGATAGAGACTTGGATGTACGTGTCCTTCGGGTCTATCGCTGCGAACCAATCTTGAAGTTAGAACGTGTCTTTGCGTGAGCATTTTGAACGGGATTTTGTGCAAGGCAGGGTTGAAAACTTGCAAGTCCAAGATCGGTCGTAAGCCGCCGCCTTTCTTGAGTACGATGAAGTAAGGGCTGTAGAAACCCTTCTTCATCTCGGCTGGAGGGTAAACAGGCACTGCTGTGATATGCGCCATAGATCCAACAGCATAAGATCTGCAGAGGTGACTGGAACAGTAAGTGATCTCAGCTCACTGATTGCACAACGAAGATCGGCTCTGAAGGCATGATCCCCTCCCTTTATACCCATATGTCCAGGGGAGGGACATGCAAATTCTGTCTGCCAAATTCTCATTGGCCTTTTCTCAAAGGGAAGCCCCAGGGAAGTCGAGCCACTCAAGGGAAGCTCTGCGCCCTGGGAGGGGAGCACGTACGGCTGCTAGACCCCTCCCCTTTTACCTGGACCTTACCCTCTAATCTCCTTTAAAACTTGACAGTATACACCTACTGTTCTTTTTTTTTTTTTTTTTTTTTTATTCACAATTTAACAATTTAACACATTACACATAACACAATCACAGAAAACACCAAGAAGAATACCGCTAAGTATATCGACAAGACAACAACAAAAAAAAAAAAAAAAAAAGGGAATCTACACAGTCTACGGATTATCCATTATTCCATTTAAGTTGATAATTGTATAGTCTCTATATAATTTAATACTAAGGACCATGTGGTTTGGAACTCTTGCAGTCTTGAATGCTGTTTACTTGTAATTTCTTCAATGGGCAACAAATCTATTATCTGATACACCTACTGTTCTGATTGGCTCTCTACTCTTGACTGACCAGCTCTCTCCTTGACATCTTACTGATCACCACTACTGGGCAGGGCTACAGAATTGATAAGGTAAAGTAGGTGTTGATGTGTTATTGTGGACAATAAAATGTCACATGAAAATGTCTATCACAGTGTGACATCACAATGTGGAGGAAGTAGAGAACAAGTCGTTTTGGCAACTTGGCATTCAACAAATGCTCTCGGTGAGAGGAAGAATGTTTGAGTTTGAAACATACTGTATGTTTTTATAGTCTTATGACCTTATCTATGTCAAATAGCATCATTGACCTGACGTGACGCAGCTTGACGTGCCTTATTTGATAATATATTGCAAACGTAACTGTTTGGCATAGGAGAACATTTTCAGTGAATAACATCTTTTTTTTCCCAGTCTGTGAGGGCAAGGACAGAGAAACACATGTAGTTCTTCCACTGATTCCATCCATTTATACAGGCTGCACCGTTCATTCTTGGGATTATTTACAGAGATTTGCACTTACAGACATTACTTAATTGGGTAACTTTGAGTGAGCGCTTACCTCAAGTTTCATTTCAAATCCCAGTTATTAAAGTATCTTCTCTTTAAAATGTGCACTGTTGGACATAAATATGACATCAAGAAAAAGAGCTAAGTTACGTCAGGACCTTCCCACCATTTCACACAGGTTCTGTTGAGATTAAACAGTCTATTTCGGGACCAAATTAATTCAGTTAGTCCCTCTTAATCTTGACTATGATAGTCAATAGAGTGACAGCACTCAACATTTTTGTGACTCATGAACATTCTGTGCTTGATCGGCTTTAGTAAACTATACTTTCAGACATGTAGAAGCGGCTGACATGATTCTGATGCTTCATGCAGAACTGGTGTTAATAATTGCGTGGTTATGTAATTCATGCAGCATCTCGTTGAGAAGCCTAAAGCATAGTGAGAGCAGTGGAGAAAGTCCAGAGCAGACGTTCAAAAGTCAAACAGATAGACTGTTATTTGTAGTGGATGTCTGGGAATGATGAAATGCCAGCTTTTACAATCTGTGATATTCTCAAATGCTTCCTTAGGTTAAACACCTGCTAACATGAATGTGGTTCTTGTCTTCTCAAATTGAATCAAATCAAATCACTTTACTGTCACTACACCATATACACGAGTGTAAGAGTGAGTGAACATCTTGGGTGTGTGTGATCCAGCAATATTGCAATCATGTAGTGACATTATGACACAATATTCTGCACAAGATGTACAGAATATACAATATAGTCAGTAGGTGCAGTATATACTGTGCAGTATAATACACAATATCCACATTATGCACATACTATACACATAATTATACAAAATGTTTACATACAGATTAGAGCAGTTGTTGAATGCTTTGCAATGCACAAAGTACACAATATAGGCTAGGCAATGCACATGTGGTACTTGCTCTAGTAATTGTTAATCATCTAATTATACTTTCCATGCACAAAATACAAAAATAATGAACTGACTTCAGTTGATAGTGGAAATAAATTCCATGCATCATTTGTCAACATTGAAATGCATAGCATCAGATTGACCGTGCGGAATGTCTTTCATAATGCTTATTATAATTAATATAATATTTATTTTTTATATCATTTATTATTATTCATTACTTTGGAGTTAAGACAATTGTGTTCAGATAGTGTGAGCTGACAGACCGCATCTGCTAATTCAGTTAAATGTCAAGTGCATTACTTAGAGCTAGCTGGCTTTTGATAAAAAATATTTATTTATGTAAACAACATAAAAAAATAAAGCTTTTGATGACAATTAAACACATCCTCCCCCAAATTCTCATTAATGTCATGTGAAAATTTTTATTATTTATATTAATATATGACAGACTATTATTAAAAGTCATGCGTTTTTCTTATTTATTTATATTTATTAAATACGCATAAATTACATTTAGCACAATAAACACTTCAAAGGTACTTTTACATTTTACTTAGAGTAATGTATAATCTTATACATTACATGGATTCTTTATAAAATAGAATTAACAATAAAGCACACTTACAAAACCACAATGTCCTACTTTCTTAAGTGTATGAAATATTACAATGCATTTTATCATGTACATAACTTCTAATTATTAATACACCCATGAATTTATATTTATCTAGACATGTTCCTCTTACTTGTAAACAATCAACTCCATTTTTACCTCTTTAATATTTACCTTCATTAAACATTTATCTTTTTACATTTTAGATGGATATATTTATACTTTAAAATGTGTTAATAACGGTAAACAGTCTGCACTTATATAGCACCTTTTCAACCGTAGCAGTATTCAAAGCGCATTACACTACATCCCATTCACTCATTCACACACACACACATTCATACACCAATGACATGCAAGGCACTGGCCTGCCATTGGGAGCAACTTGGGGTTCAGTGTCTTGCCCAAGGACACTTCGGCATGTGTTGGGTGGGCCGGGACTCGAACCCCCAACCTCGCGATTAGTGGACAACCCGCTCTCCCACCTGAGCCACAGCCGCCCTTTATATACCCTTTATTTCACATATATTTCTTCTGTATTTCTCTCATATTTCTTAATATCTTAATGTTTCAACAGTAAATATTACAATTAACATAAAAAACACATTTGCAAATTAAACACAAATATATGCAGACAGATGCCTGACATTTTGCATGCGGTCCACACATGTGCCTTTTATACTCAAAATGGCACCCTGAACTCAATTAGGCTTTCAATTACCTTGATTAAACTAACAAAAACACTACTGTAATCTCTGTAAACAGTAAAAAAAATTTTTTAATTAATTGCTCTATTTTAATTTGATTCAAGTTTGGATTAATTTGATTGGACACAATTTTTATGATGAAACTGAATTAAACTTTAAAACATGGACTTCAGAGAAAAAAGGAAAATGTGGAATCTGAGAAATAATTAAATAGAATAAAAAATACTCTACAATTGAGAGACATGCTAAATCTTTTATACATTATTTACACTGAAATAAAACATTTTAGTAGGCTAATATGTTCACTAGCATATTAAATATTTGTACTGTGGCATCAAAATCAGTATTGAGAATCATTACATTTTATTGGTATTGGTACTGACTGCTACATTTGGTATTGTGACAACACTACATAAAATGATCACATTTATTATTATAGGAGCATTGGCATTTCCACAAACTTTAATTAAGATACAGATATAGGTGACCAGTTAAACTAATATGCATTGAAGCAAAACAAGCTTCTAATAAAGGAAAATGAAAACAAGGAAAACATTAGTAGCAAATTGGGATGGAAAGTTCCATAAACTGCGTTCATACCTAACAGTAATTGCCAATACTGCTCTGATCCTCTTAAGCAATTAAAGGCCAACATTTATACAATTTTATTAATATCGTCCTTCTTGAATGTCATGTCAAGGCCATCTTATAAATATGAGATAATTATTAAGCCTTATGGACTGAGCATGTGAGGCTGATGAGAACTTCGGGAAATCCACATGATACTGCTGTTTAGAAACACTATAATATGCTGCTTTACAGTTTATATGGGAATAATGAAGAGATTATAGTGAGATTAACTGAGTTAGGAGGGATTATCGGGAAAGGTCCTGAATATTATCCGTGGAACTGTTAAGAAGACAAATCATGTTTCTATTTGAAAGTAACTCATAATGTTTTACAAATGACCTTAAAATAAAGACATTGATGACCTTTAAAAGGATTAGAATGAGATGCAGAGAGAAAATGACAGGGAAGATTATTAAATACAGATGATCTATTACAAAATATATTGGAAAAAAGCAATTGGAATAGAGAAAAAGGGAAAGTATGAAGCATAGATCATGAAGCAACTGTTTGTTTGTTCACAGGTGTCATGACATGAGGAATAACAGTTTCCTTGATCCTTTGATATATAAGAGGTTGTTTTACCTTAAAAACATACTGTACATTTCAGAACTAAAAATGTCCTCCTCACTGCAGAAAGAACATTTGTTGAAAGCAAACTGCCAAAAGGACTTGTTCTCCACATTGTGATGTCACACTGCGGTGGGCATTTGCATCTGACCATCTCCACAATAACATATCAACCCCTACTTTACCTTATAACTTCCGTAGCCCCGCCCAGTAGTGGTGAGCAGTTAGAAGGCAAGGAGAGAGAGCAGGTCATTCAAAAGCAGAGAGCCAATCAGAACAGTGGGCATTTACTGTCTTAAAGTCTTAAAAGAGAAGCAGCACCAAAACCAAGTGTTTCTGACAGAGGATCAGAATGAGGGTGGAAAATGATCATGTTTTACAAATATATAATTATTTTTGTGCAAAAAACATACTAACAGTATTGATTTTAACCACCAAGCAAACCACGCAATTGTTTGGGTCCCCGCACATCGGGACACATTGGGAAGCTCAGCAAAAACAGCTTGAAGAGTGACATGTTGTTTTGGGTACACATGTGTTGCCAGCGATCTCAGAGAGGTCAACGTTAGAGGTCTGCAGGGTATTTCAGCTTGTAATTTATGAAAAAATATACAGTCCTTCCGAACTTGTTTCGTTCACGCGCTCTCACTCACATTCACTGAAAGACATGTGTTAGGGGCTGTTCACACCGAACCTGTTTTTGCGTGCGTCTGCTCTGTTTTTCCATTGTTTTCCTTTGTAAACACACACTGGACGAACATACCTGCTGCACCACGTCTCGCTATTTCTTCAGTGTCTCACGCAGGACAGGCACCTTTATAGACACTGGGTCAAGTTCAAAATAACATTCGTCGTACTGCGTCTAGATGATTTTTAGCACAAGTGTCACAAAGATTTTACATTACATCCACTATAGGTTCATGTTACTACAAGGTAGTTCCCCATGAAATGTATAATCATCTCAAGTTGTTTAAAATGTACTGAATATATAGCACAATGATGTACATATGAATTTGTTTAAGGGTGTAACATCTCTCTATTATAAGTTGTCTGCAAAATAAATTATTACTTATTATTGTGATTGTCATATTGCATATTTCTGCATATTATTTTCATGTTTAAAAAAGTATATTTCACCTGCATAATTTTGAACCATCGTTTTAAGTTTTTAGTTAACAGTGTTATTGTGTGCAGTGCATAGACATACTTTTTTCATTACGATTCACTTACATTATCAACTGAGGCTGTGCAATATAATATAAAAACAAAAATGTCTTCCATTGAACTCTTATCAGCCATATAATAAGTTTCACCTCTTAAATTTACAAGTGTAGTACAATAAAAATATTAATAGTAGATATGAGAAGATAATCATATTAAAATATACTGTTGTCTGGAGGTGATTGAGTCCCCTGTTCTCTATAAATGTAAAAGCACATTGAGTGTAGTGTCAGATAATTGCTATAAGTGTAAAACTGATTCATTTAAAATATTTAAATACGAGTGTTGTTTATGTTCATCAAAGCAAGTAATATTTCTGTTTTAAACGTTTAATCATATAACATAATATCAACCTGAAAATAGCGCATTATACATTTGGGAATTTGGGAATACCTCCCAGTCATGATCACATACAGGATAATAATGAGATTAATTCACCAGACGAGCAGTGCCGAAACACTTCTGCAAAATGCTTGCAATTTTAAGTTTCAGCCACACATGTCGCTAGAGAGCACAAATATTCATAGTGCAGCTTTAATAATTACCATTAGATGTGCTCTCATTAATGTTTGTCTTTGTGTCATACAATGATACCTAGTGGTGTGGATGCAGCATCATTCAAACTCAAAAGATTTCAGTTAGAGTTGCTGTTGTAGAAATGTATTATTCACAGTCAGTCATGGTTACAGCATCAGTCAGTGAAAGTGTCAAATGAGATTAAGTGAGAAGTGTTTGGCTGGTTATGTGATTTTAACATGGCAGCCCCCACATGGCAGACCCACTCCATGACTGGAGTCGAATCGGTTACCTAACGTAACCTCGGTTCTCTCTAGATGAGGGAACGAGTATTGCGTAAGCTAGCTTACGCTACGGGAAAGATTCATCTTTTCTGAGATATTGAAGCCAAAAAATTATCCTTAATTTTGTATCATTTGTCAACGCAGTGCAGCAACTGCAGACCTTGAGCGGGCTAGCTAGCGAGCTCATTGGTTGCTCTGTGGCAACTGCTGCAGCCTATAGACGCGAACTTGGGCGAACTCGCGTCCAATGAGAGGCGTCCGCGCGCTTACTGCATCAAAGCCCGCCAAAATGGCCGTGGCTAGAGTGCATATAAGCGTAGTTCGTAGGCTGGAACCCTGGTTTTCATTGAATGAAGCGAAAGTCGCCGTGGCGCGAAGCACGGCCGGCTACGCAATACTGCGTTCCTCATCTAGAGAGAACCGAGGTTACGTTAGGTAACCGATTCGTTCTCTTACGAGAGGTTCTCTCGTATTGCGTAAGCTAGCTTACGCTACGGAACCCATTGTCAACGCCGTGCGCGCCAAGCATCCACTGCATGAGCCCCGGGGTGGGGGACCCGGGGAGCCCTTGTGAGTGGGGAAATAATATTTGGCCGGCAAGAGTGCGGGCCAGTGTGTGTGTAATACATAAGCACATAGTGGGAAGGGAACGACAGAGGGCGGTGCCGGTCTGTGTGGAATGAGTCCCATCAGTGCAGCTCACCAGGGGAGCTGTAGCGTATTAAACCGCTAGTAGTTTTGCCTGCAGGGCGGGCACTTCCAGATTGTAAAATCTGACAAAGGTGGAAGGGGAAGCCCAGCCCGCTGCCACACATATGTCGTGAATGGAAATCCCGCTGGACCATGTCCACGATGAAGCCATGCCTCTAGTGGAGTGAGCCCTAATGCCCAACGGGCATGGCAGGTCTTTTGACGCCGTATGCGGCAGCAATAGCGCCCACTATCCATCTAGACAGTGTCTGTTTCGAGGCGGCGAGACCTTTGGTGCGCCCCGAACTAAACGAAAAGCTGCTCAGAGCGCCTGAAAGAGGCGGAGCGCGCAGTATACAATCTCAGTGCTCTGACTGGGCAAAGGAGATTGGCGTCGCGTCGCTATCGGATGCTGGCAGCGCCGATAGGGAAATGACCTGTGCTCTGAAAGGAGTACCGATCACCTTGGGAACATAGCCGTGTCTAGGCTTTAAAATGACCTTGGAGTCACTTGGTCCAAACTCAAGACACGCAGGCTGACAGACAGCGGTGAAGGTCTCCCACACGCTTGACTGATGACAGGGCAGTCAGAAAAACGGTTTTGAGTGAAAGGTATTTCAAATCCACGGATTGAAGCGGTTCGAAGGGGGGCTTTCATAGTTTCGAGAACTATAGAAAGATCCCAGATAGGAACCGATGGGGGCGCTGGGGTTCATCCTTCTAGCTCCCTTGAGGAAGCGGATGACCAGCTCGTTTTTCCCAGTGACTGGCCGTGCAGGGGTTCAGCTGAACGCCGCGACGGCCGCCACATACACTTTGAGCGTGGATGGGGATCTGCCCTTATCCAGCAGCTCTTGTAAAAACACGAGCAGCGACGACACCCCACATGTCCGTGGGTCCAGGTCTCTGTCGGTGCACCATTTTGAAAACACAGACCATTTTGACGCATAGAGTCTTCTCGTGGAAGGGGCTCTAGCGTGTATGATGGTGTTTATTACCCCTTCTGGCAGAGCGACGGGTAGTCGCTGATCACCCACGCGTGCAGCGCCCAGCTCTGGGTGGGGATGCCAGATCGTGCCGCGAGCTTGAGAGAGGAGATCTGCTCTCACTGGGATGGGCCACGGCGCTGTCAGTGACAGCTGCGTAAGCTCCGGAACCATGTCTGATTCTCCCAACGCTGGGCTATGAGGAGCACCGAGTGACGCGTTTCCCTGATCCTCTGCATTACCTGTGGCAATAGCGAGACGGGAGGGAAGGCGTAAAGCGGGCGGTTGGGCCAGTCCTTGGCCAGCGCATCCTTGCTTTTCGAGAAAAATATTGGGCAGTGAGAGTTCTCTTCTGACGCAAAGAGGTCTATCTCTGCTCTGCCGAATATGCGCCATAACTTCTGGACTGTTTGAGCGTGCAGGGACCATTCCCCTGGAGGAATATTGTCTCTGGACAGTCTGTCTGGGCCGTCGTTCAGGTGGCCTGGCACGTGCTTCGCCCTCAGCGAGCGCAGGTGGCACTGAGGAAAAAACCGGAGAGCCAAAAACCGGAGAGCCCTCGCAGACCGCGCCCCAACCCGTGTTGGACGCGTCTGTCGAGATGACTTTTCGGCGAGATACAGCTCCCATCATCACTCCCCGCTGATACCATTCGGCCACTGTCCAGGGCTGCAGAGCTGATATACAGGTCTGAGTCACCTTGATCGGCTGGCGGCCTGTGGCCCAAGCCTGGCGAGACGCGCGGGTGTTTAGCCAATGCTGAAGCGGGCGATGCACAGTAAACCCAGCTGAAGTACTGCTGCGCTGAGGCCATGTAACCTAGCACTCTCTGAAATTTTTTCAGAGGCGTGAGGCTGTTCATCTGAAAGGACGCGGCTAGTCGCTGAACACGGCGCGCTGTGTAGATAAGCGAGCCGCCATAGCCACGGAGTCTAGCTCTATTCCAAGGAAGGAAATTGCCTGACTGGGCTGTAGTGAGCTCTTGGTCCAATTGACTGCAAGACCCAAACTGTTCAGATGGCTGAGGAGTACTGTTCTGTGAGACAGAAGCTCCGTATGTGACTGTGCCATAATCAGCCAGTCGTCCAAATAGTTCAGAATTGCGAAGCCCTGACTCGCGAGGGGTGCGAAGCACCGCATCCATGCACTTCGTGAAAGTACGGGTGCTAAAGACAGGCCGAACGGAAGGACGGTGTATTGATAAACCTGGCCGCCAAGGCTGAATCTCAAGAATGGCCTGTGACGGGATTTATCTGAATCTGAAAGTAGGCATCTTTCAGATCGAGAGAGATAAACCAGTCCCCTGGCGCGTATGCACGAGGAGTTTCCTGATTGTAAGCATTTTGAACGGTCTTTTGCAAGCACCTTGTTCAAACCCCTGAGATCTAATATTGGTCTGAGGCCGCCGTCTTTCTTGGGAACAAGAAAATAACGGCTGTAAAACCCCGACTCAGCTCAGCTAAGGCGGCACTTTCTCTATGGCCCTTTTGCACAGAAGGTTTGCTATTTCTGAACGAAGCATGCGGGCTGCTTCCGTGTTCACAATAGTTTCGAGCCAGCTCTGAAGCGGGAGGGCGGCGATCGAACTGTAGCAAATATCCCTGTTTTATTGTGCTTAACACCCATTTGGATATCCCTGGGATAGCTTCCCACGCTTTGAAGCGTAACGCTAGAGGGTGAATGGCCAAATCGCCCTGATTGGCGCACACAGCGCGCTGAACAGAATGTGTGAGCATGCTTACTGTGCTTATGCATGACTGCTCGCAGACAGCAGGGACAGGCTGTTCTGTGAGTGACTTCCGGATTGAGGTGAATGGGGAAAGAGTCACATCTGTTAAGTGATGCGCGAGCATAGTCACGGGCACGGGACTTACTTTCAGAGAAGTGTTTGCTGGCCGTGTGACAGAGCGGGCAGAGAATGGGCACGCTCACGTATTCGTGAGCACGTTTATTGACTCTAACACTCGAGCGGTTTGTGTCCGCTTTATGTGAGTGGGCTCTGATCGGGACACGGGAAGTGTAATGCTTGTGTGTAGAGGTGAACACTGGATTGTGGGCACATTTTCTACACATAAGGCTGGTCGTGTGACAGAGCCGCCAGAGAAGGGGCGCTGCGACGGATTCAGTAGGCGCTGCTTATTGACTCTAACACTCGAGCGGGCTGTGTCCGCTTTATGTGAGTGGGCTCTGATAGGAACACGGGAAGTGTAATGCTTGTGTGTAGGGGTGAACACTGGATTGTGGGCAAATTTTCTACACATAAGGCATGTTTGCTCTTTACAAGATTTCTTTGGGTCGCCGTGAAACGGCGTTTGAGTGCAGGCAAGCGGGCAGTATCACCGGCTTGTTGGCTGCTGAATCCACCACTGTAGTAGCCTGAGAGAGGGGACTGACAGGGGCTAAGCTTTGACGGTGGTCCGCCGCGGCGGACTGAGCCGTCATTTTTTCAACAAGGCTAGGAGGACTTCGGTTTCTCAGGTTTCAGCGCAACCTTAGACCGAGGCCCGCGGGGGGGCAGCGGTCTGCGGCGGCTGTCTGAGCGCGATCGAGGGCGGCCGCCCTGTCGACGCTGAGAAGTCTGACTTTGTTGAGCTGGGCGCTGTGAAGAGGCTCGTGCAGGAGGCTGGTCAGGTGGGCGGCCTGCAGAGGAGCTAGCGCGACACGGCAGGAAGAGGTTCATGGCTTGGGTGGCTTTCTGGACTTCTGAAAAGCGGTCAACAATGCCACTCACCGCGGAGCCGGAGAGACCGGTCGGAGAGAGCGGTGCGTTGAGGCACGTGGAGCGCTCTGCTTCTCCCATGTCGGCTAGCGTTAGCCACCGGTGTCTCTCGGTCACAGTCAGCGAGGCCATGCACTTCCCTAGAGCTTGGGATGCAGCTATGGTGGCGCGAAGGGCGAGGTCCGTTGCGCTTCTTAGATCCTGGCCGAGAAAGGCACGTTCCATGACTTTGCAAGCTCAGTGTGGAGTTCCGGCAGGAAGGGAGCGGCCCGGGCCGCGGGTGTTGCGCGGCGATGGCTCTGAAGAAAGCAGCCGCCGAGTCTGTTGGGAGCCTGCTCAGGGGCGGTGACCACTGAGCCCGAGGCGGTCGACGGCCTGTGCGAGGAGGCGTGTTAGTTCCCCTTCGACTCGGCGCTGGTCCTGCTGGATTCCTGGGCCGAGGAGGAGGCGTGGAGCCTGACCACTCCTGCTGTCCGAGCCATGATGGAACAGCCCTTATCCTCCGCCTCGTCCTCCGAGATGGCAGCAGTGCGGCCGCTGGGCAGCAACTGCGCGTCCCGGGGCGGGAGGGTGAGAGCGATGCTCGAGGGAGAGGCTCCGGCGAGGCAGTCGCTTCTATCACCGGTTCTGGCAGCCTTTGGGAGCGGCGCTTTTCCTCGCGCGAGCTGAACGGACAGGCGCCGGGCGGCTTTGGTTCTGAGCGCCGAGTCGAGCCCGCGAGGGTCGACATCGAAGCTCCTCGCAGAGGTCGCATCCGCCTTCAGCGAGGGCGAGCTCTGCATGCCCCAGTCCCAGGCAGAGAGCGCAGATGATGTGGCGGTCTCCGGCGCTGAGTGGGGCGCGCATGAAGCGCAAGTGGTGCGAGGCATCTTAAAAAGACGCTCGTTACTCTTTTGTGAAGTTCGTTAAGAACTAGCTTGCTCTAAAAAGGATACGTCGCCGGATGGCGTAGCTCGCAGGATGGCTGAAGGTGGCGGAGACGGCCGGCTTCTTCGAGCGCTGTCCAAGCTTGCTAGATGCCCCTCGAACGGCGACGCGGCTTCCAGTTCAGAGATGCGAAGAGCTTCGCTGAAGAGATGAAAATCAGGGTTCCAGCCTCACGAACTACGCTTATATGCACTTTAGCCACGCCCATTTTGGCGGGCTTTGATGCAGTAAGTCGCTGGACGCCTCTCATTGGACGCGAAGTTCGCCTAAGTTCGCTCTATAGGCTGCAGCAGTTGCCGCAGAGCAACCAATGAGCTCGCTAGCTAGCCCGCTCAAGGTCTGCAGTTGCTGCACTGCGTTGACAAATGATACAAAATTAAGGATAATTTTTTGGCTTCAATATCTCAGAAAAGATGAATCTTTCCCGTAGCGTAAGCTAGCTTACGCAATACGAGAGAACCTCTCGTAAGAGAACTTTATTTTAATGTGAGTGCTCATGATTTCCTACATATACTGCAAAATGACAATTAATGTTTTTAGGAGTTAAATTTTTAAATTTAGAAAATCTTACTGAGTCAAACGCCTTTAAAACATGCAATAAATAATACAAAGTAATTAAATTGCCTAAAAAGTGTCATCTAAAATATTACATTTCTGATTGTGATTACATGACAATTTTAGTTGTCATTTGTAATCACAACCAGATTTAATTTATAACGTAATCTAGCCAACTCTGGTGAAGAATAACCCTTAGGAAAGAAGAAAAATATATGTCTTAAATATCTCAATTACAGTATTTCTCCACAGCAATCGAATTACATTGAAAGCAAATTGAGACTTTTGCTTTGCTCCCACATGTGCCTTTTTGAGTGAGTTTTATAAGTTATCTCAACAATGTCTCCAACTGTGCTCAGATATGCCAAGTTACCAAAGTCTGAGTCAGAGATCTCAATATGAAATCAAACATTTCACATCAAACTATCTAAACTGTACAATTCAAATTAATTTTGTAGCTCTATAATCTTACTGTATGCCAAAATTTGTGTCTATTTTTATTTCTTCCTGGGAATTTTAAGAGAAACATCCAAAACAAAGCTGACATTTAAATGAGTCTCCTGAGCTATGAGAGAGCAATATCTGAGCACTATAAATGTTGGATACTTAAGCCATATCCCAGTAGCCATAAGAGACAGAGTAAATTGGCTCTAAAACAAAGTAGAGCTTTACAGAATTGCATCTATACTTCTTAGAAAGATGCATCAATGAAAATTACTGGAAATGTCAGTTCTGCTGTTACAGTTTAAGAACAAAATTATCATTATTTTTAGTCTGCCGTTGATGGCAACAAGCTCCGAAACAGTTGTCAGTTCCAACTGATGGAAAAGAGACAAAGATGCAGAGATGATTATAATAATGAGACTAATACCAAAGTCTGTAATTAAAAGACAGATTTCTATATGATTCTCAAAATGATCTAAGCTATGATAATGTAACGGGGGTACTTTTATTTTGGTGAGTGGTCTACTTTTTGCGCGTGCTGTGAGTGCAGCGGAGAGAGACGAAGAAGCGCGGGTTGTGATGTGTGTGTGACTGACGCAGAAGAGAGTGCAGTGTCGCGATTGAGAAGCTCGTTCGATAAGTCGTTTCAATTGAAGATTATCGAGGCTTAAGTAGAGTAAAGAGCAACCGCAGACAGCACTAAGTGAAAGTGTGAGCAGTGACCTACGTTTGATTTTGTAGAAGACAGTTTTGTTCCAGTGGTATGCGTTTACTGTGAGAATGACGCGGTGACACATTGTGAAAACCACGGAAGCTGTGAATACGTTTTAAGTGCAAACTCCGTTTGATTTTTGTCATTCAGAGACTTGTTACACGTTTTTTTTTTCAGTTTTATGCACGTCTCGTGTTTTGATAGATAAGTATCGTCGAGTTAGTGGCTAAACGAGACGGTTCACGTGTAATTAAGTTTCCCGCACGAGTCAGAGCACGTGAGAGTGAGCACACTGGAGCAGTTAGTACGCGGTACGCACTTAATGAAGAGATATAATCTTTTCGCTGATTCCAGAGTGAAGATTGTTGTTACCCTGCCATTCAAGTGGCATCTCAGTTTGATTCACCTTCAAGTTGATTTTATTTTTGAGACAGTTGATACCAAGTCGAGTGCAAACTTGAACTTGCACACTTCAATACGGGATCTTCAGTTGTTGCAACGCACCCCACGTCCAGACAACGCACTCGAATCCATCGTTCCGTGAACTGGTATTTTCCTGATTTTCCAGTGACTGAACTGATAAACTGTGAACTGTGAGTGAACATTTAAAAGTGTTTGTTCAAGGGTGAAATTTGATGGTATGTGTATGTTTGTTGGTTTCAAATGTGATTGTTTGAAGGTGATCTTTTGAGAAAGGTGATAATTTGTTGGTATACAAATTGACACATTGAAAATTATTTCATTTTGGAAGTTCCACAAGGGATTTGTTATATCACAAGAGAAGAGTTTTACAACTTCAGTGTTGAAAAGTTGGTGTGAATTCAGAAAGAAAGACAACTCAAAGACTGTGAATTTATTTTGTTTTATTTTATTCATTCTTTAGACAAAACAACATAACCAATCACAAGAAAAATAAATAGTTTTAATTGTTTTTGTGCTTATGTACATTCTCATTGAGAGCTGCTAGGGAGTGGGGTAGTCTCACTTACTTTATTAGATCTGGGGAAGGAGGAGCATAACACACTGTGTTTTAATATATGCAATTTTTCTTCAGGAAGCCACCGCGTGACCTTATTATACCTGAAGCCTACCCTTGTCGATCTTTAGATTTTCCAAACAATAAAGTAAGAAACCACATACACACATTAGCGTGTAACGAGGCTAAACACGTTTGGGGAGCGGGGACCAAGATCCTTTTGTTGTCCAAACTTCCAGAGCAGCCATAATCCATATTCCCCTACATGACGGGCTAAAGGCCCCATTACAAAAGTGGCGTCACGAACAGGATAGGATTAGGCACATTTAAGTAGTCACACGTCTCCAAGCCCATAAGTAGTCTTGTCAAGCAAGAAGATGTCTGAGCTGGAGGAACTAAAAAGAGAGATGGCGGAGATGCAGAGGAGGTTTGCTGAGCAGGCAGGGGCACATGATCAAGCCAGGGCAGAACAGCGAGAAGCCCTATCCTTAGCAAAGGTGGTAATTGAGAGCCAAACCTCCGCACAAACGTCCCCAGCTGCCATTTATATCCCTCGAGACCGGAAGCTCCCTGATTTCACTGGTTGCATGGCAAAACCTGGAGAGCTGAGTGTTGAAGAATGGGTAGCATCGATGAAGTCTGCATTTCAAGTCATGAGAGTGCCCACTGAGGATCGGGTAGAGCTGGTGAAACAACACCTAAAAGATGAGGCCAAAGCCACAGTGAAGTTCATGATGGATGGGAAAGAGGAGTCTGTTGATAACATCTTCATTATTCTCCTTGACACTTATGGGGATAAAGTGCCCATTGGTACCAGGCTGAAAGACTTCTATGACTGTGCTCAGCATGAAGGAGAAACAATACGCTCCTATGCATATGACCTTCGGGAAAGACTGAGTCGTGTTCAGCGCCGAGAGCCAGCTAGAGTAGCAGATGCTGAAAATGTCCTGAAGGAGCAACTGGTGTTAGGCCTAAAAGATGACTTCTTAGCGCCGAGAGATGAAGCGCAGAATCAAGGCGGAGCAAGAATTGAGTTTCGTGGAGGTGATGCAAGCGGCAATTACCTGGTCAGAAGAGGAGGAAGCACAGCCTTCTAGTAATGCCAGGCCCAGTACTCGTGCCAGAGGAGTAGTGAATGCTGCTGCAGCACAGGATGTTCCCTCCACTCTGTCTTTAGAGAAATTGCATGAGGCGATTCAGAAAATAGCTGCTCGTCAAGAGGAACTCTATCAAGCCGTCTACAGGACAGAGGGAAATAAACCACAGCAAAGCCGTCCAAAGAGTCAACCCTTAAGAGACAGTGAAGGACATTATATTTGTTATTCATGTAGTGAACCCGGGCATACCAGTCGTTATTGTCCGCAAGGTGGCAAGTTAAGAAGGGGACCAGTTCCATCACAGCCTACGGTGGAGTCAGTTGAGGCTCCTGAGACAGCCACTGGAGGTGCAGTGCAGAGGCCCAGGACCATCATTGATTAGATGCCACACAGCGGAATGGTTGGCCGACGAGACTGCTGAAAAACTGAAAGACAGTGCTTTTGGGGATTGCTTGGCTATCGAGGTGAAGTTAGCAGGTGTAAAAACCAAGTGCCTCTTGGATACAGGGTCAGAGGTATCCACTATATCCGAGTCACACTTCCGACAGCACTTTGGGGAGCAGAAGTTGAAGTTATCCTCTGCGTGCTGGGTTAAGCTTACAGCGGCCAATGGATTGGACATTCCTGTCTTGGGATGCTTGCAGGCAGATGTAGAATGCCTGGGGAAAGTATTTCCTGGAAGGTGCATATTCGTTCTGACTGACACAAGCCCTGATGTGAAAGAAATGAAAGGGGTGTCTGGAATCATCGGGATGAATGTACTCAGTGAAGTTCAGTCTTTGTTTATCTCAGCTGAGGGGATGGAGAAGATGGATAAGTATAACAGGCGAGATGAGGCTCAGGTCCGGAGAGTGCTTGCTAAAGTAGAGAAAGAAGCTGGACATTTAGGACCTGATGGAAGGATTGGATATGTCAAGATTGCTGGAAAACAGGCTGTCACTATTCCTCCCCGCTGTGAGAAGGTGCTGGAAGGCCGCTGTGGAGTGTCAGCCTAGGGTGAACAGTCAGGTGCTGGTTGCGCCAGTCGCTGGAGTAAATTTGCCAAACGGACTTTTAGTGGCTCATGTTCTTGCTAAAACAGAGGATGGAAAGGTTCCTGTGCGTGTAGTGAACTTGAGCGGAAAAGCCGTTAGACTTGTTCCCAGATTCAGAGTTGCTTCTGTCTATAAGCCAAAGGAAGTAATCACAAAGGACGTGCTTGAATTTGAGGAAGATGATGGAGTGCTCCATGTCAAAGAGTTGGTGCAAGACAAAGTTCAAGTGGATACAAACTCACTCACGCCGCTACCAGTTCCTGTTGAAGTGAATTATGAAGGACTCACACCAGGACAATGTGAAAGGCTCATCGAAGTTGCTATCAAAGCACAGAGATGTTTTCTCTAAGGATGACCAAGACTATGGCTACACCACGGCTGTGGTGCACAATATTCCGACAGGTGAAGCGCCACCAATAAAGCAGCGCCATCGTAGAGTACCGCCACAGATATTTCAAGAGGTCAAAAGGCATGTCCAGGGTCTGGTGTCCCAGGGAGTCCTTAAAGAAAGCAGTAGCCCCTGGGCATCACCCGCAGTTATTGTCATGAAGAAGGATGGCAGTGTGCGCTTCTGCTGTGATTATCGAAAACTCAACGAAGTAACGTATAAGGATGCATACCCGCTCCCACGAGTGGACGAGTCCTTGGATGCGTTGGGCAACGCCAAGCTGTTCTCTACACTGGATTTGACTGCTGGGTATTTCCAGGTGGCTGTGAGTAAAACGGATCAGGAGAAGACAGCCGTTACCACTCCCTTTGGGCTGTTTGAGTGGACCAGGATGCCGTTCGGGCTGTGCAATGCTCCGGCCACCTTTCAGCACCTTATGGGTGTGGTGCTTGGTGACTTGGCCTTTGACGTTCTTCTTGTCTATCTAGACGATGTCATTATCTTCTCCAGAGATTTTGAAAGCCACTGTGAGAGGTTAGAACTTGTCTTCAACCGGCTAAAACAATATGGTCTGAAGTTAAAGCCAAGCAAGTGCTTTCTTCTGAAGCCCGAAGTAAAGTTTTTAGGACACCAGATCTCTGCAGAGGGCATAAAAGTGAATGATGAGAAAGTTAAAGCCCTGGATCTGTGGCCAGTTCCTAAAAATGTGAGAGAGGTCAGGCAAGTGCTTGGGTTTATGAGCTATTACCGAAGATTTGTCCCAAGGTTTGCTCAAATTGCCAAACCACTGCATGCACTGGTAACTGGAGGAAAGACAAGCAAGAATCCAGTAACGTTTACTTGGAGCCAAGAATGTCAGTCCGCATTGGATGAGTTGAAAGGATGTTTGACGTCACCACCCGTTCTGGCTTATCCCGACTTCAGTGAACCCTTTATACTTACCACAGATGGAAGTCTTCATGGACTGGGAGCAGTCCTCAGCCAGAAACGGGAAGGGATTGAGCGTGTTGTGGCATACGCCAGCAGAGGATTGAGAGGTTCGGAAAAGAATGACAAAAACTATAGTGCTTTCAAGTTGGAGCTGCTTGCATTAAAGTGGGCGATCACTGAAAAGTTTAAGGAGTACCTTATGTATTCAAAGTTTACGGTGATTACTGACCACAACCCACTGAGGTACCTCTGTTCAGCTAATCTTGGCGCAGTAGAGCAGCGCTGGGTAGCGCAATTGGCCGAGTACGACTTTGAAGTGTGTTACAAACCTGGTCGACACAACACGAATGCCGATGCCCTGTCAAGGATTCCCTCTCAGGAGGAACCAGAGAAGGATGATGATGGGAAGGACTTTATTCGGCTAGGAGCTGATGAAGTGAGAGCATGCTTATGGCTAGGAAAAAGAATCGACCAAGAGCAACCTGATGGTAAAGCTGTGGTGCAGGCATCAATAAGAGGAGAAATCAATGGGTATAGTTGGAGTGAGATAAGAAAGCAACAGAGGAATGATCCTGTGATCAGCCCCGTTTATAAAGCAGTATCTGAGAACAAGAGACCAAGTAGAATGGATCACAGTGATATGGAGCCGAAACTGAAGAAGCTTGCCAAAGAATTTGACCGTCTGAAGCTGCATCAAGGAGTACTGTTCAGACGCATCTTGGATCCGAGGGATGGAGAGGAAATATGGCAGATGGTGGTTCCTGAGCCTCTACAGCGTGAAGTGTATGAGGGACAACATGAACACGGAGGTCATTTTGGAGAGAGAAGTACAGTAACTCGAATGAGGAGAAATTATTACTGGCCTACAATGTCGGCAGATGTTCCATGCTGGATCAAGCAGTGCAAGAGATGTACACTAGCCAAAGATGTTTTTCCCAGACTTCGAGCTCCTATGACCTGCAGTAATGTTTCAGCTCCATTAGAGGTCCTAGCCATGGATTATACGCAGCTTGAACAATCTTCTGGAGGGTACGAAAACGTGCTTGTGCTCACGGATATGTTCACCAGATTCACAGTTGCTGTTCCTACGAAGAATCAGACCGCAAACACAACAGCGAAAGCGTTGCTTAAGCACTGGTTTGGTTATTACGGCTGTCCAGCTCGTCTGCACTCGGACCAGGGGAGGTGTTTTGAAGCTAACGTGATCAAGGAGCTTTGCAAAGTCTATGGCATAGGAAAAGCCGTACCACCCCATACCATCCACAGGGGAACTCTCAGTGTGAGAGATTCAACCGTACCATGCATGACTTGTTAAGAACCTTGCCACCAGAGAAAAAGAGAGATTGGAAGACTCACCTGCCAGGGCTGGTAATGGCTTACAACAGCAATGTGCATTCATCCACTGGTTATTCCCCATTCTACCTAATGTTCGGAAGAGATGCACATTTACCAATGGATGTCCTTGGAGAAAAGGATCTAGAAGAAGATGAAGTTGATAACCTGGATGATTGGGTGAAAGGTCATCATGCGAGGCTGAAAACAGCAGTGGTAGATTGCAAACGCAGCATCTCAAGAGGCTTCCAGAAAGAGAAAGAGGATCTATGACCGCAAGTCATTTGGAGCTCTTGTGAGGCCTGGAGATCGGGTGCTTCTGCGTAATCACAGGCACAGGGGCAGAAACAAAATTCAGGATAAATGGGAAGACACACCATACATAGTGTTGAAACAAAACTATGCAGATATACCTGTGTTTACAATCAAGCCAGAAAAGGGGGGTCCTACAAAGGTTGTACACCGAGATCAGCTTAGTCACTGCTCGTTCCCCTCGTCCACAACACCACGTACACGCCAGCGTAGTGTGAGAGACAAAACAGAGACAGATACAGACATGTCAGATCTTGTATGCTTTCCTGAAATTCAACAACACTCTGCTTACCATGCACAAACAAGAGTGGGTCAAGGGGAGTCACAGGAAGTAGAGCAGAATGACAGTGATGAGAATCAGAATGTGATAGCTGAATCAGGTTTGAGGGTACAAGATGACTCAGATGATGCTGATATCTCAGAAGCTGAAAGAGAAAGTATTCCTGAGCTTAGACATTCTCAGAGGCAGAACAAGGGTGTTTTACCTGTGAAGTATAGAAGTGACTATATTGTAACATAAGCGTTCAGAGTCTTCTATAATTTTGAGAAGCCTATGAAGCTATATGTCATGTTTTTCTAACATGTTGTTTTGTGTTTCAGAGATGAATCTGCCAGAGATGTCAATGAAGTGGCAGGGTTTAGAAGGGGGGAATGTAACGGTCGGTACTTTTATTTTGGTGAGTGGTCTACTTTTTGCGCGTGCTGTGAGTGCAGCGGAGAGAGACGAAGAAGCGCGGGTTGTGATGTGTGTGTGACTGACGCAGAAGAGAGTGCAGTGTCGCGATTGAGAAGCTCGTTCGATAAGTCGTTTCAATTGAAGATTATCGAGGCTTAAGTAGAGTAAAGAGCAACCGCAGACAGCACTAAGTGAAAGTGTGAGCAGTGACCTACGTTTGATTTTGTAGAAGACAGTTTTGTTCCAGTGGTATGCGTTTACTGTGAGAATGATGCGGTGACACATTGTGAAAACCACGGAAGCTGTGAGTACGTTTTAAGTGCAAACTCCGTTTGATTTTTGTCATTCAGAGACTTGTTACACGTTTTTTTCAGTTTTATGCACTTCTCGTGTTTTGATAGATAAGTATCGTCCAGTTAGTGGCTAAACGAGACGGTTCACGTGTAATTAAGTTTCCCACACGAGTCAGAGCACGTGAGAGTGAGCACACTGAAACAGTTAGTACGCGGTACGCACTTAATGAAGAGATATAATCTTTTCGCTGATTCCAGAGTGAAGATTGTTGTTACCCTGCCATTCAAGTGGCATCTCAGTTTGATTCACCTTCAAGTTGATTTTATTTTTGAGACAGTTGATACCAAGTCGAGTGCAAACTTGAACTTGCACACTTCAATACGGGATCTTCAGTTGTTGCAACGCACCCCACGTCCAGACAACGCACTCGAATCCATCGTTCCGTGAACTGGTATTTTCCTGATTTTCCAGTGACTGAACTGATAAACTGTGAACTGTGAGTGAACATTTAAAAGTGTTTGTTCAAGGGTGAAATTTGATGGTATGTGTATGTTTGTTGGTTTCAGATATGATTGTTTGAAGGTGATCTTTTGAGAAAGGTGATAATTTGTTGGTATACAAATTGACACATTGAAAATTATTTCATTTTGGAAGTTCCACAAGGGATTTGTTGTATCACAAGAGAAGAGTTTTACAATTTCAGTGTTGAAAAGTTGGTGTGAATTCAGAAAGAAAGACAACTCAAAGACTGTGAGTTTATTTTGTTTTATTTTATTCATTCTTTAGACAAAACGACATAACCAATCACAAGAAAAATAAATTGTTTTAATTGTTTTTGTGCTTATGTACATTCTCATTGAGAGCTGCTAGGGAGTGGGGTAGTCTCACTTACTTTATTAGATCTGGGGAGGGAGGAGCATAACACACTGTGTTTTAATATATGCAATTTTTCTTCAGGAAGCCACCACGTGACATTATTATACCTGAAGCCTACCCTTGTCGATCTTTAGATTTTCCAAACAATAAAGTAAGAAACCACATACACACATTAGCGTGTAACGAGGCTAAAAACGTTTGGGGAGCGGGGACCAAGATCCTTTTGTTGTCCAAACTTCCAGAGCAGCCATAATCCATATTCCCCTACATGACGGGCTAAAGGCCCCGTTACACTAATCACATTAATTTTATAGCTCTAACTAAATATGGGCATGTTCCTCTAACGTTTGAAAACTAGAACGTGACCCAAATACTTTTTGTCTTCATATTGAACAGTAAATCTATCTACAACTTGCTTGAAAAGTGTGCTTGCGCTATCTTTATAGTGAATACCACTTGGTTTGATATGTTGTTATCTTATGCAATGACATACTTTTTGAGGCCACTGTATCCTAATTTACATTTACATGGCCAACATTTTCTTACTGAAGTGACTTGGAAGAAATGGAATCAACCTGTAGTGAAGCAGATATTCACAGGCTGCTAGGCTGAGGATGTGATTCCGATACTGACTTCGAAAAGCGAGTTGAAAGATAAGAGGTGAAAACTTCCTGGTGTTCAGACAACAGCCCTCTCAAAGAGAAGATGTCTAGAATAAATGCAAGTCATTAACACACCACTGCTTATTTTTCCGAGCCATCACCTCCAGCAGTGCATTCTACAGAGAGAAAACAAGAAAGAAAACACTGGTTTATCCAAACTCAGCACTACTGACAGTAATTGGAAGACACATGACGATGTTTGGAGCACTTCACTTTGAGTTCTAATTACTAGGGTGGCCTGTGTAGCATAACCGTCCTGCAGCATCCGTGTGGAGTTGAACGATTGCATTCACATTGCCATTCATGAATATTTTATAAAACAAGCATCATTGACCAATTCTCAAGCATAGCAAATACACAGTATTTTTAGCGAGAAATAGACATGTTTTGTCTAGAAGTGTCACGTATTCCCTGCAGAGGTGGGAGCAAGTTACAGGTTACTTTCTAAAATATTACTATATTAAAACCATGGTTCATTATTTTAAGGTTAAACAAAAAGAGTACCAACATTAAATTGATATTAAATTGTATACTTCATAAAGATATTAATAAACTAGAAAACACCCTATGGTATATAACTGAATCGAAATATAGTGATAAACAGCAGCAATTAACTATATATTTTGCTTAAAAAACAAGTCTCTTTAAGGCTGCACAGGGGCTCAATAAGATTTCACTGGGGGAACATGAGCAACACTCTTATTTTTAACTACACCTGAGAGCACTTCAGGGAATTACACATACATTTGCACCTCAAAATGTTCAGAGATATTCAAACCTCAAAACTAATTTTCTCAGTTCATTATTAGAGTGGTGTAAATGGTGTAGCTCGATCAGTCAGTTCAGTCATTGGATCAAATCAGTCCATTTGAGAGGTTTCCGTAGTAGCATTCATTACAGTACATATTCACCACGCTTGGAAACCATCTCAAGAGCAGCACACAGACTCTTCTTATTTTAAGAATGATTTGCTTTCGCTTCACCTCATGGATAAGCGTACATCAAAGGGTCTCGTTCATTCAATATGCATTTTGCTACATCGAGGCTGTTGACAGTTAAGTTAAAATGCTAATGGCCCAAAAGCTGCTTGTAGTGGAAAATTTGATTATCACAAGTATGGACGGGGTAAGGGAAATAAGAATTTGTGTTTGAATGCTTAAGGATGGGAATAAATGGTGGAAGCGTACTACAGTATGCAATACAGTATGTGCCATTGTGGTTGCTTTTAGCATTCAAATTAGAAAGGGATCTTGGGGTTCAGGGGTGGATCTAAAAAATATTTTATGGGGTGGTAATTTGGTGGAATGAGGACTATGACTATGGGGTGGCCAGGGGTGGACTGGCCATCGGGAGAAACGGGACTTTTCCTGGTGGGCCGGCTGTGAAAAGGGACAGAATGGAGAACAATAAGCTGAAGCGGGCACGGCGTTATGCTGAAAGTGCGGCGACTGTCTAAAGACCCCAATTAAACAATTAAAAGCTTTTTTATAGTCATATATCTGTATAGCATACATTGAAGTCTTTGCTTCAAAATTATACATTTTCACTGTTATTGCCCAGTAAAAGGGTCACTGAACACTCATTGACCTTTTGTCCACAAAAGGTAAGTGGTCGCAATGGAACCTGCAATTAAACCAGTCGCATAGGATCCTTGTGATCATACACGTGATCATCTCTGATAGAATTCACAAAAATACATAGTAATTTAAGATGGTGTTTGAAACCAGCACATAAAATCACTGCTGTAGAGAAACACACATTTCTGTAATTAGACTAAAAACCTTATTTCTTATTTAAATATAGACCTTGTGACAATTAGCCCCAGTCTCCCTATATCAAAGTCAATTCAGTTTGGAAAACCCAACTCCCGATGCTCTCAAGTCCTTGTGGTTGAGTAGTGACTCGCCACAATCAAGGTGGCGGATGATGAAACTCAGTTGCCTCTGCGTCTGAGACCCGTCAATCTGCGCATCTCATCATATGGCTTCCCCACCGAGAGCGAGAACCACATTATAGCAACCACAAGGAGGTTAACCCAACATGATTTTACCCACCCTAGCAATGGGGCCAATTGGATGCTTAGGATGCTAATCAGCATGCCCTTGAAATTAATTCCTTTTTTTAAATAATTCAAATATTTCACATATTACTTTAAGGTCAATGTATAGATTCCACTTATTAACATCTTTAGGGTAGAGGCTAGGAAAGACAGAAGCAGGACAAAACGGGGACAAATTACACCATACAAACAGTTATTTTGACTAGTCCCTCCTTTTCTTTAAAAAACAAAGCAAATGTGTGAGCGGGGTGACAATCTGACGTGGTGCGAGCTGCGAGGCGATCTGCGACTGAATATAACGTGCGAGGAAGGGCAGCTGGAGGTGTTTCTGTTGCCCCTCTATGGTAAGATGGTGCCCCCCTAGGGAGCAGGTGCCCTACACAGTTTTATGACATTCAAAATATATGTGACAACCTGCCTCCCCAAAAATACGATAACATACCCCAAACTTTAGTAAATTTATGAATTGTACCTTTGTCCTGAAATCATGACCAACTCTTTCAGGTAAAATCTACCGTCATTATAAAATAAACCCTTCTTTAAATGTATACCTGTGTGTTTTTATTGTCAAATCAAATCAAATCACTTTATTGTCACACGACCATGTACACAAGTGCAACAGTAGGTGAAAGTCTTGTGTGCAGTTCCGAGCAACATAGCAGTCATGACAGTGACGAGACATATACCAATTACAATAAACAACATATTTACAAAAGACAATTTACATATCAAATGTACACATAATTACACAACACAATAATAATAATATGCAATGTACAGTAAACAATACACACAATATAGAATACATATACAATAAAAAAATAAAATAAAGAGTATATAAAAAATATATACAGTATACAGTAGTAATATTGTGGAGAATATAATTATGACAGTCCAGTGTGAGATATGAGATATCAGTATATTGATCTTGAAAGATCAAGTGTTCAAAAGTCTGATTGCTTGGGGGAAGAAGCTGTCATGTAGTTGGCTGGTGCGGGTCCTGATGCTGCGATACCGCCTGCCTGATGGCAGCAGTGAGAGCAGCCCATGACTCGGGTGGCTGGAGTCTCTGATGATCCTCCGAGCTTTTTTCACACACCGCCTGTTATATATGTCCTGGAGGGAGGGAAGCTCACCTCCGATGATGTGTCTGGCAGTTCGCTCCCACCCTTTATAGGGCTTTGCGGTTGTGGGCAGTGCTATTGCCATACCAGGCAGTGATGCAGCCAGTCAGGATGCACTCTACAGTGCTGGTGTAGAACCATGTGAGAATGAGGTGGTTCATTCCAAACTTCCTCAGCCGTCTCAGGAAGAAGAGGCTGGTGAGCCTTCTTCACAATGGCCTCAGTGTGGACAGACCATGTGAGTTCCTCAGTGATGTGGACACCGAGGAACTTGAAGCTGCTGACTCTCTCCACCGGTGCTCCATTGATGGTGATGGGGTTGTGTACTCTGTCTTTCCTCCTGAAGTCCACTACAAGCTCTTTGGTCTTACCAGCGTGTCAGAGTGTGCACCTCCTCTCTATTTCATCATTGTCAGTGATCAGACCTACCACCGTCATATCATCAGCAAACTTAATGATGGCATTGGAGCTATGTGTTGCCACACAGTCATGTGTGAATAGGGAATACAGGAGTGTGCTGAGAACACAGCCCTGCGGGGCTCCAGTGTTGAGGGTCAGTGATGAGGAGATGTTGCTGCCCATTCTAAACACCTGACGTCTGCCTGAGTTTCACATCAAGCTTGGAGGGCACAATGGTGTTGAATGGTGAGCTGTAGTCTACAAACAGCATTCTTACATATGGGTTCCTTTTTTCCAGGTGGGAGAGAGCAGTGTGTATTGTAGATGCAATGGCATCATCAGTGGAGCGGTTGTTGCGGTAGGCAAACTGCAATGGGTCCAGAGAGGTGGGCAGCACAGAGCAGATGTGATCTCTGATTAACCTCTCAAAGCATTTGCTGATGATGGGGGTCAGAGCACCAGGACGCCAGTCATTTAAACAATTGATTTTTGATTGCTTTTGTACAGGTGGACGTTTTGAAGCATGTGGGGACTACAGACAGGGAGAGGGAACGGTTGAAAATGTCCGTAAAAACACCAGCCAGTTGGTTCGTGCATGCTCTGATGACGCGGCCTGGAATGCCATCTGGACCCACGGCTTTAAGGATGTTCACCCGTCGGAAGGATAGGGTTACATCCGCAACAGAGACGTAGAGTGAACCATCCTGCTCTCTCCGCGAGGGCGGTGTTATTTTCCTCAAAACGAGCATAAAATGTATTAAGCTCATCCGGGAGAGAGGCAGCGGTGTTCACGGCGGAGTTTTTATTCCCTTTGTAGTCTGTGATAATATTAATTCCCTGCCACATACTTCTAGATTCGGTGGTGTTAAACTGTCCTTCAATTTTGTGCCTGTACTGACGTTTGGCTGCTCTGATAGAGTTACGGAGGGCATAACTGGCTTGTTTATGCTCCTCCGCATTCCCGGAATTAAAAGCGGAGGTCTGTGCATTAACCCATGGTTTCTGGTTGGGGTAGATCCTTATTGTTTTGGTCGGAAAAACGTCCTCTACGCACTTCCTGATGAAACACGTTACGCTAACAGCGTAAACCTCAATGTCGTCATCAGAGGCGGACCGGAACATCTCCCAGTCCGCGTGATCAAAACAGTCTTGTGGCATAGAGTCTGATTGGTCCGACCTGCACTGGGTCGTTCTGAGGGTGAGTACTTCCTGTTTCAGTTTCTGCCTGTAAGCGGCAGAAATGATTATCGTTCTGATTTGCCAAATGGTGGTCGGGGGAGGGATTTGTAGCCATCCCGGAAAGGAGAATAGCAATGGTCCAAAACCTGGTCCCCTCGTGTGTTGAAGCTGATGTGTTGGTGAACGCAGCCTTAGGGTGCACGGTTTCTTGCTCACTTATACTCCCATACTGTTCCTTGAGTGCCCGGTCTGTGTCGGTTTGTGGGGGATGTACACAGCTGTTATAGTGACCGCTGTGAATTCCCTCGGTAGCCAGAATGGTCGACACAGAAGCATGAGAAATTCAAGATCAGGAGAGCAGAAAAACTTGATAAAATGTACGTTCCTCTGATCACACCATGATTTGTTGATCATAAAACATACACCACGTTACCCCAAGTGACTCTACCCTCCCTAGCAACCGGGCCAATTTAGTTGCTTAGGAGACCTGGCTGGAGTCACTCAGCACACCATGAATTCAAACTCGCGACTCCAGGGGTTGTATCAATACTCGCTGAGCTACCAAGGCCCCTTTAAATAAGTATTTTAAACCAACATACAAAACCACTGCTAGAGAAAACACATATTTGTGTAATTGGACTTTAGACTTAAAACCTTATAGGAAGTAATATATAACCCTCCTGACAACCCTTCCTACGTGACAACTAGACCCGGCTCCCATATAGATGAGAAAGTAGGACTCTTACGTTACATTTTTATTTTCTACAGTTGTAAATTTGCTTAAACAATCAGAGCAATGTTTTGATATAGTCTTACTAATAGTTGTCTCTGCATATTAAGCTGAGGTTAGGAGATTATAATAATACATTTATACGTTTCTTATCCCAACATAATATGCAGAGACATCTATACGCAAGTCATTCAGAGATTTGCTGTTTGTTTGAGTGGTTCAACATGTTAACACTGACTATAAACCAATGGTGTTTGTCCATTGATGTTTCCCAAATGCAATAGAGCATTTGGGAAACCTGTACTGGAAATTGTCATTATTTTCACATTTTAATTTTATGCTGCTAGTTTAATGAACTCAGACTGGGCGTTTGTTGAGAATCCATATGCAGAAGTTTTATTGAAGCAGAAAATCCAAAACGACAGGCAAAGCAATGGTCAAAGATGCAGGCTGGGTTCAGTGAACAAAAATAGGCAGTCCAAGTAAGCCACCAAAGCAAAAACAGTAATCCAAAAACGTGATATCCAAAAGGCAGGCAAAAGGTCATAACAAGAGGCAAAAACAATAGCAATGGAGAGAACGCTCAGTAAGGCAGGAAAAACTGGCAATACTTTGCAAAGTGTTAGTGGAAAGCATGGCTCTTTATATATATCAAACAGGAAGTGACTGTAGAAGAAATTGAGTGATGTCAGTATTCAGGTGAGGGCTTCCTCTGTTGGTTGGAGGGAGCAGATGTTACAGCTAGTGGGGTAGAAATAACAAACAGTAGTTTTAAAGTGTTATTGCAAAATGCAGGGCCATTTCTGAGCATATTGGGGCCCTAAGCAAAATCCTTCTTGGAGGCCACCTGCACCCCTGCAACAAAAAACACAAATAATAAACTATAAATAACTTGTAGCCTTTATGTGCTTTTGGAGCTTCAAAATTTTGATCACCATTCACTTGCATTGTATGGACCTACAGAGCTGAGATATTCTTTGTAAGCAGAAATAAGAAAGTCATACAGGAAATGATGAGAGAATTTTTATTTTTGGTGATCTATGCCTTTAAGCAGTGAGTTATATCTCACTGCTTGAAGATGTACTGGTAACACCCCTGGATGATACAGTATATTCATCCAGCACTAATTATAATGATGATAATATCTGTACTGAAACTTAATTTTTACTAATAAAGAGACAAACCAGAAAAGCAAGCTCCAATTGTTAAATAGTTTAATATGAGATTGTAAAAGTTCCCAACATTTAAGAATAAAAATGCATCTACTGTGGCTTTAATCTCCCACTTGAGTAAGCCAGCCAACACAGCATGAAGCATTATCTCTGACTCCCTCAACCCTGTTGAATGGCCAGTGGTCTGTGAAAAATCTGACACACTGCATGCTAACATGTGTCATGCTACATGTGGTACATACCCAGAACATGTCACTGGAATTATATAAGACCTCACATGAAGCATAGTTTCCACTGGCAGGAGGATTTGGCTAAAACCATACCACACATAATAATATTTATGACGAGATGCTGGAAAATACAGTGGGGTCCAAAATATGAGATCTTTAGAGAAGATGCTTCTATTTTGTATACTTTTGTAAATCAATGCCAAACTTCATACAAATTCATGTCAACTTTTACATAATTGTTTTTTAGAATTGCAGAATTTTCCCCTTTTTTGAATGACAACATGTATAACATGTTATAAACACAAAGGAGATCTATGGTATCATTTTCCTACAGTAGCCTATTTAAAATGCTGATCATGGCTTTTATCAGAAAAGACAACAATAATAGACAAATAATAATAATTTTGAGTTTCAGTAATGTTCTTTCGTCATTGTAAAGCGCTTGAGTTGAGTCGAGGCATCAATGCTCCGTTCAAAAGCATTCAAAGCGACGCATTGCCCTCCACATGACAAGAGTCACAGAGGGGCGATTTTACGAGATTGCCATGTAAAAAAGTGGTAGGTGTGTGCAATAATCATTGAAAACATGTATTTGGAAAAGAGATAAAAAGCTTGCAGTTGCTTTGACAGCAGAAAGTAATACAAGGACTCATGTATGTTTAGGTCTAAGCGTTTTCTTGGTGAATTTTAATTAGTACAATAACTGGGGTCTCTGATATTCAGTAAGCGATAAGGTAACATTTAATTAAAAGAAATTAGGAGACATTCAATGTCTCTTCACAAATTTGGACAGTTTTTAAATATTTCTTGTTGCTTAGTACTCTCAAAGACATTCACTTCATAGAACGTCACTTCATAGACTTCAATGTATTCTGCAGTGCTGACGCTAAGTCATGTGATGACCCTTAACCCCTATAAATATCACTCACTTTTTCACATTAATCATTGCTCTTCACAATCACAAAAGTGACCGATTATGGTTTCAAAATGGTGAATTACTCTGAAAGGTGAAGAGTTTGGATCCCTGAGATTATAATTATTTTTTTCATGCATTTATTTATTTTGTGGAATTTTATCATTTTCCACAGCACACCTGACAATATTTCATGGCACAGTGGTTTGTAAACTGTTCTAGTTGGTTTTTAGGGCAATGCTAGGTTGTTCTCAGTGGTTGCTAGGGCAATGCTGGGGTGTTCTGGGTGTTTGCTAGGTGTTTGCTAGGGTGTTCCGTGTTGGTTGCTAGTGCTGCCCTAGGATTTTGGTAAGGTGTCCTGGTTGGTTGCTATGGCTTTCCAAGGTTTTTAGTAGGATATTCTGACTGTTTGCTGGGACATTGCTTGGGTTTTCTGAGTGATTGCTAGATGATTGCCTACTGGCCCATGTAAATTTGTCTACCAGGAAAATACTGGAAGTTTCATTGAAAGGGATAGCCCATGTCCCCTTAACAAGTCACATGATTTGAGGAATTATTCATGTCCATAGCTAAAGTGGAGCTACACGCCAATGTTAAATTCTCAGTGTTAGAGGTTTGTTGAAAGCCCCAACTTTAAGTATGAGCAGCAGTGATGCTTGCCTTAGTATCTGTTTTATGTCTATGTCCATGATAATGCATTCAGCCACCGCAAAGTGGTTCCAAGGATAAAATATCATAATGACCACAATGTCCTTAACACCTCTGTCCGGCGCTAGCATCTCATTAGAGCTAATAACTCTCCTGACAGCTCATGTAAGCAACTTAAAATGCAACATTTATCACTTTAATGTTAATGCTAATGTGGCTCAAAGCACAGCTCAAAGACAACCTTGTTATGTTTATTTACATATTAACAGCAACGCTGTAGCTAATATTTAGGAGTGAATTCACTATCTTACATTAATGTTTGTACAAGTACATCATGCCCTAATTGGACTACAGAAATGCCCAGTGTATAGTAATTAGTTTCAGTTAATGATGTGCCATGCAAATTATACAATCATTTTAACCATAAAAACAAACAGTTGTTTGTTTTTATGTTTTCATATTTCTCATTTATGTTTCTCTAAAACTAAATTAGATGTAAAGCAGACAAAACTAGATTTTTACATTTCCTGGAAACAAAAATGTATGATAAACAACAACTATGGCAAAGCGTCAAGGAGAAGAGAAAAACATAAGAAGCAAAAAGAAAACGAGGGTTTATTTTGATTTATTTATTAGTATTTATTTGGATTGACTTTGGTTTCATTGAGGCAATGGACAAAGTGTGAATGGAGCATGTGATATGTGGTGAAAGATTGAGTGAGATATAGCAGCATACATTCTTCATTTATTTTCAACATTAACAGATTGGCCGATTACAAGTGATATGACCCATTTCAGTCAGTTATACTCTTTCAATTTAACCTCTGACATTCATTCGTGTTTTTTCATGCAATGTTGGAGAGAGAGCGTTTGAATATGAAGCTACAGTGATCTGTCACACAAAGCATTAAAGAGCATTAAACTATATTTATTGTTTGGATTTCGTGATCAAATTGACATAACTGGAAGGCTGAAACTAAAGTCGAGTTTCTCCAAAACACTTCATATGGTTAAAATGGAGCGTGTCACATTTGTGGATATGTTGTTAATGGGAAATTATACACAGTCTATATGCAATTTGGAACAAAGACAAGCAGGGGTGTCGCTACACTTCAGTGCCATCCGGGGTTTAGCCCACAGGCCATATAATTATTTTTTTTGTTCAAGGTTTTTTTTATTATTATATAAAGTCATGACAAAAGTTACAAATATTGTACAATAATAATACAACATAAATGAGGATAAAATAGAGCTTTCATTTACCCGAGCCCCTATCGTCCCCAATCCCATATCAGCCACCCCCCAGGGTAGGTCTTACTTGTCACGCACACACATAGACGCACAAACAAACATTTACTGAGAAACCAAATTAAGTGAGTGTATAAAATAAATAAATAAAAAAGTTAATAAATAAATATAATAAAAACAATGGAGTAAAAAGTGGTTGTGAGTGAATGCGCACCCTAATCAAGGAACTGTTTGTAGCTCATTGAAATAGGTAATAAAAGAGTTCCAGCGTTTAAAAAAGTTATCAGTGTTCCCTCTGAGAGTGAATTTCACTTTCTTTAATTTTAAAAAGAAAATTAGGTCCTTCAGCCACAGGGACAGAGAAGGGGACTGCAAGGATTTCCAGGAGTATAGGATCCTACGCCTTGCCAGCAGAGTAGCAAAGGCAACCACATCTGCCCCACAGGCCATATTATAATATAAAAATAAGAAGAATCCTCCCTACCATGACTTAAAAAATGGCCACCCTACCTGTCAAATAATAATTATGTTAAATGCAACACTTACACCGGTTTAGAACTTTATGTAAGCAAACATCAGGCACACAATAAACGGATCAAACGTGTTTTATTTTAAATTGCGGAGGATCAAAGCGAAAATTACAACTTGACGGCTCATTGTTCATTGTGCAGAATTAACGCTAACAATCAAAGTGATGTGGTGGACAACAGTGAAGTGGAGCGTCTGGGTCTTTACATACAACACCACTAACCATGGAGATAACTTGGCTATGCAGCTGAGCAGAATTTGTGGGAAGTCTTTGCTAGCTCTCTGTTTATGAATGAGGTGTGCATTAGTACAGGAGTTTTCAACATGTGAGCGCCTGTCAAGGGAGGCACGAGATATAGGTTCACACTCAAGTGAAGCGAAAAATAATTGGAACTGCTGTGAATTATATAAGTCCATATCAAGATATTGTATGTGGTAACATCCCCTCAGTTACAATATTGTTTAGAGAGGAAAACCCATTAACAACGCAGAGCCTATTCGGGACTGCTCGAATCTGTCTGGTTCTTTCTCCTGGATTAATTAAATTTCCTACATAACCGCGGCAGAGTTCAGATACTAATAACTCTTTGCTGAAGCATCAAAAGACCAAGGATTTCTTTATTGCTAAATCCTATCCTAAAGTATGATTTAACTACATTCTATTGAGATTTATTTCTATAATATTTATACTTTATTCACACAATATACTACTTTATTCTCACAATGCTAGGACTTAATACACCAACATGCATGATTGATGTTCCTGGTTATATTTGTACTGGTAGGATGTTTTGTATGTAATGTGCGCATGCGTTGGATGCGCGTAAGTAGATGTTTTCAGTAAAGCCTCCATGTGAAGAGCCCGCTGTCTCCTGTCTGGTCTTTACTGAATAATCTAACATGGTGTCAGAAGCGGAATTACCTCGCTTTCTAAGAGATACAGTCATCCGCACCAGCCCGGCGAAGACAAGAGTTAGTAAGTGAAGTTTGGAGGAATCAAAGCGAGATCAGGCGGTCGGCACGGCTGGAGCTGCGAGACAGAAACAGAGTGTGTGAGGTCCGAGATTATAAACGAAGTGAGAGAAAAGAAAGGAAAAAAAACGACAACAACAAAACAAATTCACTTTACAACAGCACCAAGGTAAACATGTAAGATGGATACTTTGTTCTCAATAAGCCCGCCTGAACATTTCGACTTCAATGATTTTGGCAGCTGGCCAAATTGGATTAGACGATATGAGAGATTCCGTATAGCAGCGGGAATTAGTGAAAGAAGCCAAGAATATCAAGTTAATTCGCTTATCTACACGATGGGAGATAAAGCTGATGATATCATGTGCACGCTGGCTCTTTCTGATGAAGGAAAAAAAAATATGACGAAGTTAAAGACGCGTTCGAGAAACACTTCGTATGTAAACACAACGTGATCTACGAGAGGGCTAAATTCAACAAGAGGTGCCAAGAACAGGGCGAATCATCTGAAATGTTCATCACTGCAGTTCATAAACTAGCAGAAAATTGCCAGTATGGAGTCCTTCAAGAGCAAATGATACGAGACAGACTGGTAGTTGGCATACGAGATCACAGATTATCAGAGAGATTACAGCTTGATCCAGAACTCACACTCATTAAAGCCATCACAAAGATAAGACAAAGTGAAGAAATAAAAAAGCAGCAGACGATCTTAAGACAAGCAAGCGGTGACTCAAATGAGGTAAACATGGACATGGTAAAATATAAAATGAAACCAAGATTTGCACAAAAAGGACCGCAAAGACGACCAGACAGTACAAAACATAATGAAGCCAGCAAGGGATGTGGCAGATGTGGAAAGCCACAAGCACATTCACTGAACAGCTGTCCAGCGAGGGAGGCTGAGTGCAGGAAGTGCAACAAAAAGGCCACTTCGCTGCAGTTTGCAAAACAAAAAAAAGATTGGAGGAAATATATCATTGTGATGAGACGGAGAGTATAGAGACTGTGTTCCTGGGAGTTGTAAAGGCCGAGAGTTCGACTGATGTCTGGCAAAAGTCCATTGCAGTGAACGGTGAGCAAATTATTTTCAAATTGGACACAGGAGCAGCTGTAACAGCTATTCCAGAGAGCATGTACTCAAAGATATGCCACGGTGTTCTCAGCCCCCGAACAAAAAAGCTGTGTGGACCAAGCAATATGTCAATACAGGTGAGAGGGCAGTTTAAAGCATCACTTTGTCATCAGGGAAGAGTGATAAAACACCCAGTGTTTGTGATACCAAGACTGGTGTCCCTCTCCTTGGACTACCTGCCATAAAAGAGCTGGACTTACTGCACACAGTGGATGCAATTCAAACAGCAGATCCAAACTACAAAGAGATGTTCCCAAAAGTTTTCACGGGACTTGGAAAATTGGAAGGAGAGTACAAAATCAAACTCAAAGAGAGAACCACTCCATTTGCTCTGGCTGCCCCTCGTCGTGTGCCCTTGCCCATGATGAATAGTGTGAAAGAGGAGCTGGTAAGAATGGAACAGATAGGAGTTATAACGCCCATTGAAGAAGCAACTGAGTGGTGTTCAGGTATGGTGATAGTGCCGAAACCAAATGGCAAGATTCGAATCTGCGTTGATTTAACACATCTAAATAACAATGTCTGCAGAGAGAGACATATTCTTCCTGCAGTGGATGAAACACTGGCTAAACTGTCAGGCGCAACAGTGTTTTCTAAGTTGGATGCTACTGCTGGATTCTGGCAGATTCCTTTGCATAAAGATTCGGTCCCGCTCACTACCTTCATTACGCCTTATGGAAGATACTGTTTTAACCGCCTTCCATTTGGCATTTCCTCAGCACCTGAACACTTTCAAAAACGTTTGACACAACTACTCGAGGGCCTGGAGGGCACATTGTGCCACGCAGATGACATCTTAGTGTTCGGTGCTACACGTAAAGAACATGATGCAAGACTCATCAAGGTTCTGAACCTTCTGGAACAGAAAGGGTTGACACTGAACGAAAAATGTCAATTTGCAGTGCCTCAAGTTAGGTTCCTAGGCCACATCGTCAGTGCAGAAGGCATACGAGCTGACCCAGACAAAATAAAAGCTATCAAAGAAATGCCAGAGCCTAAAAATACGGCTGATGTCAAGAGGTTCCTCGGCATGGTGAATTATGTTGGTAAATTTTCACCCAACATTGCAGAGTTGACTGGACCTATCAGAGACCTGCTCAAAGCTGAAAATGTCTGGGTGTGTGGGAGTCCACAACAACAAGCTTTTGAAAAATTGAAGCAAGAACTCAGTTCTTCGGCAGTATTAGCACAGTACTGTCCAGATCGACATACCAGAGTTTCAGCTGATGCGTCTTTCTTTGGATTAGGAGGAGTATTATCTCAACTGCAGCCTACAGGTGAAAAGAGACCTGTTGCGTTCAGTTCAAGGAGCATGACGCCTACGGAGAAAAGATATGCTCAAATTGAGAAGGAGGCCCTAGCAGTCACATGGGCCTGTGAAAGATTTCAAACCTATCTTCTGGGACTGGATTTTGTGGTCAGGACTGACCACAAGCCACTAGTCAGTCTACTTGGCTCACGATCACTAGATGACCTGCCGCCACGCATATTAAGATTTCGTCTACGACTTCTGCGGTTCTCCTACACGATCATGCATGTTCCTGGTAAAAATCTGATCACAGCAGACGCGCTCTCTAGAGCTCCACTCACAGAAAACCCAACTGAAGCAGATCTAAAAAGAGAGGAAGAGGTAAAAGTGTGTGTTGATCATGTCATTCAACAATTGCCAGCAACACCTACCAAGATTGCTCAAATAAAGAGGGCTCAGGAAGAGGACGAAGTGTGCAGACAGCTAAGTTCTCTTGTGCGTACAGGCTGGGATGGAAAAAAGAGTGTTCCACCACACCTAGCGTTGTTTTGGCAACACAGACATGATCTGCTCAATGCAGAGGGTTTGCTGATGAAAGGAAAACGATTAGTGATACCTGGCAGTATGCAAAAAGAAGTCCTAGAGAAGTTGCACCACGGACATCAAGGCATCACTAAATGCTTGGCAAGAGCGCAAATGTCAGTATGGTGGCCAGGGATAACAAAGAACATCAAAGACAAAGTCAGAACCCCTGTTGACCACTCCTTTACCTTCACGACCATGGCAGAGAGTGGCAGCAGATCTGTTCCATTGGAACAAGGGTAATTATGTTCTGCTGATAGACTACTTTTCACGCTACATAGAAGTTGCTTCACTTACTTCAACAACATCAAGAGATGTGATGGAGAAGCTCAAAGCGATGTTTGCTCGACACGGGGTCCCAGAGGTCCTAGTTACTGACAATGGCCCTCAGTTCGCAGCATCTGACTTTGCTGACTTTGCAAAAGAGTACGATTTCCATCATGTAACCAGCAGCCCGCACTATCCTCAAAGCAACGGAGAAGCGGAAAGAGCAGTGAGAACTGTTAAAACACTACTGCGTAAAGGTGAGGACCCTCACAAAGCACTTATGGCTTACAAAGCTACGCCATTAGCATCAGGAGCTTCACCTGCTCAACACTTGATGGGACGGAACATCAGAACTACTCTCCCAGTGAGTCCATCCATCCTGAAACCAGCCTGGCCAAACCTCAACACTTTCAAAAGAAAAGACAAAGAGTTGAAGGAAAAACAGACTAAGTGGTACAATAAACGCCACAGGGCACATACAAAACCTGCTCTACAGTCTGGACAATCAGTCTGGATCAAGAATGGACCAAACCCAGGCATAGTCATGAGTCCTGCTGATGCTCCACGTTCCTACATTGTAGAAGGGCAGTTTGGTAGTTTGAGAAGACACCGTTCTCATCTGAGGGCAGTTCCTTCACAGCCAAGAGAGATTAGGGACTGTGTTAGAAGCAGAGTGGGCAGGGTGATCAGACCACCATTAAGACTAAACCTTTAGAGTTGACTTAGTGTCCGTTCTGATGTTATTTCCCTTTCTTCTGTTGAAACAGTAATAAGTAATGAAAATGTGTAATAATACCTGTTTTTTTCTCATACAGAGACGTGTTTTTATAAAAAAAAAAATTTAAAAAGAAGGGGAAGGAATGGACGGAATAAGAAAGTAATAGTGCAGTAATATGTTATGTTAATGCATGGAACGTTCTTTAGCTAAAAGGGGGAGATGTACTGGTAGGATGTTTTGTATGTAATGTGCGCATGCGTTGGATGCGCGTAAGTAGATGTTTTCAGTAAAGCCTCCATGTGAACAGCCCGCTGTCTCCTGTCTGGTCTTTACGAATAATCTAACAATATTTGTTACAGAAAGGATAAACCATCAGGAAGAGGAGGGGGAGTCATGATTTATATTAAGGATACTTTTAAATGTGCTGAAGTGAAACTAGATATTGCTTGATTAGAATTTTTTGTCGTTAAATGTTATAATGTCCCCAAAAATGAATTTTAATGTTGTGATTTTGTATAATCCACCCTCACATGATTCTTCTTTTTATTATAATTTAGAGGAATTGTTTAAGTTTTTAAATTGTCATACTGAAACTATTTTATTTGGAGATTTTAGCATAAATTGGGCAGACAAACGTAGAAAGCAAAAATTTAAATCAATTACAGCCAAACATAAATTCAACCAGTTAATAAAAGGTCAAACAAGGATATCAAAAACAAGTAAAACTCTTATTGATCTTGCATTTACCAATAAACCAGTTATTTTCGTCAAACTTTAAACCAGGAGTAGTAGACATCCCCAAGAGCAAAATTACATAAAAAATATTAATTGGAATGATGCTTTACAAATTGGTGACCTGGACAAAAACTGTGAAATTGTGATGAGAACCATTGAAAAAATTATTCAAAAGTATACACAACCGTTAAAATGTAGACAAAATAGTGCACCCTTACTATGGCTAAATTCATATATCCATCAACTAATGAAAAAGAGAGATCTTGCTTTGAAAAAGTATTTGCTTACAAAAACACAGACAGATATTCTAAGCTTTAAATTGTTAAGAAGTAAAGTAGTTCGTGAATTGAGAAAGGCGAAAACTGCATATTTTGAGCAATTGACTGCAGAATCAGGAGGAAATAGCTCATCTCTTTGGAAGTGCATTAACAAACTTTCTAAACGAGAAGGTATACAAAGAAAACCATTGTTGGAGCTGCACATAAATGGCAGACTTAGTACTAATAGCAGTGAAATTGATAAGAATTTAATAGATATTTTATCCAGTCTGTGGAAGAAATTGCTATATGTTTTGAACGTGTACAATTACCTCAATATGCAATAAAAGACACACCCTCATCCTTTTATATCTCTGAAGTTGATGAAGAAAGATACTTCAAATTATTAATCAATTGAATAACTTTCTCACATAACTTATTAAGGGAGCTTTAGATAATGGTAATGAGGTAGGCGCAGTATTTCTAGACTTAAAAAAGGTATTTGGATCAACTTGGTGAAGGGCGTTGTGTGCAAGCGGAACACCTGGTCGGTTGTGCCCCATTACGAGTTCTACCGGCTCGACCCTGAGATTGTAGAATCTGGCAAAGGTATTGGGTGTTGCCCAGCCCGCTGCTCTTCAGATGTCTGCTAGGGAGGTGCCCTTGGCCAGATCCCAAAAGGATGCCACACTTCTCGTCGAGTGTGCTCGAACCCGCAAGGGGTTCAGCCTCCCCTTCAGCCTCTCCTGCAGGAATGAAAGCACTGACCGAACTGCGCACCTCTTTGGGTCTTTGGCTCGAGAATAACACCAATTCGCGAACATGCGCCACTTTAGGGTGTAAATTTGCCTGGTTGAGGGAGCTCTGGCTTGGTTGATCGTGTCTACAACTGCAGGTGGTCGATCCACTAGATCTCCAGGGGCCAGACGTGGGCAGATGATTCATCTGCATCAGATGCCGCTGTGAAACTCTCCGATGCAGCGGCGATGTCGTCATCCAATTCCGGGGGGTCAAGGGAGAATGCTGGCTGGCTGCGCAATGCGCCGTAGATCCAACAGCAGTGCTTCTTGCCAACTGAGGTGAGTGGAACAGTGGTGAACTCAGCTTGCTGTTGCACAATCGTCCGGCTCCGAATAAAAATTCTGACTGACACTCGCTGCCCCGCTTTCCTTTATACCCGTATGTCTGGGGCGGGGCATGCAAATTCTGTCTGCCAACTTGACATTGGCCTTTTCTCAAGTTCAGAGGTACGTTTGGCATCCCAGGAAGATCCCTTGTGTCACTTCATTCGACACAACATCAAGTGAGTGACAGAAGGGGAACAACTGTTTGGCCTTGAAATTTTCAAAAATGTGTTTTGGTCTCAATGTGTTTTTCAATTAGAAGGAAGGAAATTAATAGTTTTATAATTAAGATCAATCAAAAGGCAATAGAGACAGTTAATGATTTTAAATATTTAGGTGTTATTTTAGATTCTCAATTTAAATTTGATGTGCATGTAAAGAGGCTGTGTAGAATGATCAGAACATCCTGTATTTATATGATTAGACCATATATACCCCTAAAAGCAGCTAAGTTATACATGCATGTAATGGTCTTCCCACATTATCTTATTGTGTGAGACTGTCTGGAGTCAGGATTCTCAACTGACCATCAAACCTTTTAGATCTCTATATAAACAAACACTAAACATTTTGGACAAGAAACCAGTTAGATGGCATCATTGTAATATTTTACAAAAATATAGTTTGCTTAGCTTTGAACATTTTATAAAATTTTCTCTCATTAAAATGTTTTTTAAATGTGCAAATAATCTTGCTCCAGATATCATATGCCAATTAATATCAAAACAGAGTAGTAAGGGGTTTACTACAAGAGGTACAACTTATCAGAATTACACAGTACCAAGGAGAAAAACGTATCGGTTACCTAACGTAACCTCGGTTCTCTCTAGATGAGGGAACGAGTATTGCGTAAGCTAGCTTACGCTACGGGAAAGATTCATCTTTTCTGAGATATTGAAGCCAAAAAATTATCCTTAATTTTTGTATCCATTGTCAACGCAGTGCGGCAGCTGCAGACCTTGAGCGGGCTAGCTAGCGAGCTCATTGGTTGCTCTGTGGCAACTGCTGCAGCCTATAGACGAGCTTGGGCTTAACTCGCGATCCAATGAGAGGCGCCCGCGCTCACTGCATCAAAGCCCGCCAAAATGGGCGTGACTAGAGTGCATATAAGCGTAGTTCGTAGGCTGGAACCCTGGTTTTCATTGACTGAAGCTGAAAAGTCGCCGTGGCGCGAAGCACGGCCGGCTACGCAATACTCGCTCCTCATCTAGAGAGAACCGAGGTTACGCTTAGGTAACCGATACGTTCTCTTACGAGAGGTTCTCTCAGATTATGTAAGCTAGCTTACGCTCACGGGAACCCATTGTCAACGCCGTGCGCGCCAAGCATCCACTGTATGAGCCCCAGGGAATTAAGGGGGACCCGGGAGCCCTTATGAGTGGGGAAATAATATTTGGCCGGCAAGAATGCGGTCATTGATTGTGTAATACATAAGCACATAGTGGGAAGGGAACGACAGAGCGGCGGTGCCGGTCTGTGTGGAATGTGTCCCATCAGTGCAGCTCACCAGGGGAGCTGTAGCGTATTAAACCGCTAGTAGTTTTGCCTGCAGAGCGGCACTTCCATATTGTAAAATCTGACAAAGGTGGAGGGGAAGTCCATCCCGCTGCCACACATATGTCGTGAATGGAAATCCCGCTGGACCATGCCCACGAGGATGCCATGCCTCTAGTGGAGTGAGCCCTAATGCCCAACGGGCATGGCAGGTCTTTTGACGCCAGTATGCAGCAGCAATAGCGCCCACTATCCATCTAGATAGTGTCTGTTTCGAGGCGGCGAGACCTTTGGTGCGCCCCGAATCTAAACGAAAAGCTGCTCAGAGCGCCTGAAAGCAGCGGAGCGCCGCAGTATACAATCTCAGTGCTCTGACCGGCAAAGGAGATTGGCGCCGCTGTCAGCATCGGTGCTGGCAGCGCCGATAGGGAAATGACCTGTGCTCTGAAAGGAGTACCGATCACCTTGGGAACATAGCCGTGTCTAGGCTTTAAAATGACCTTGGAGTCACTTGGTCCAAACTCAAGACACGCAGCGCTGACAGACAGCGCGTGAAGGTCTCCCCACACGCTTGACTGATGACAGGGCAGTCAGAAAACGGTTTTGAGTGAAAGGTATTTCAAATCCACGGATTGAAGTGGTTCGAAAGGGGGCTTTCATAGTTTCGAGAACTATAGAAAGATCCCAGATAGGAACCGATGGGGGCGCTGGGGTTCATCCTTCTAGCTCCCCTGAGGAAGCGGATGACCAGCTCGCTTTTACCCCATGACTGGCCGTGCAGGGGTTCAGCTAACGCCGCAACGGCCGCCACATACACTTTGAGCGTGGATGGGGATCTGCCCTTATCCAGCAGCTCTTGTAGAAATACGAGCAGCTTACCTACACCCCACATGTCCGCGGGTCCAGGTCTCTGTCGGTGCACCATTTTGAGAACACAGACCATTTTGACGCATAGAGTCTTCTCGTGGAAGGGGCTCTAGCGCGTATGATGGTGTTTATTACTCCTTCTGGCAGAGCGACGGTAGTCGCTGATCACCCACGCATGCAGTGCCCAGCTCTGGGTGGGGATGCCAGATTGTGCCGCGAGCTTGAGAGAGGAGATCTGCCTCACTGGGATGGGCCACGGCGCTGTCAGTGACAGCCGCGTAAGCCCGGAACCATGTCTGATTCTCCCAACGCGGGCTATGAGGAGCACCGAGTGACGCTGCTTCCTGATCCTCTGCATTACCTGTGGCAATAGCGAGACGGGAGGGAAGGCGTAAGCGGGCGCCTGGGCCAGTCCTGGGCCAGCTGGCCCTCGCTCGAGAAAAATATTGGGCAGTGAGAGTTCTCTTGGACGCAAAGAGGTCTATCTCTGCTCTGCCGAATAGGTGCCATAACGCCTGGACTGTTTGAGCGCGCAGGGACCATTCCCCTGGGGGAATATTGTCTCTGGACAGTCTGTCCGGGCCGCCGCTCAGGTGGCCTGGCACGCGCGTCGCCCTCAGCGAGTGCAGGTGGCACTGGGACCAACTCAGTATGCGCTTTGTCAGATGGAAGAGGTTCCTGGATCTGACACCGCCCTGACGGTTTAGGTAGGATACCACAGATCTGTTGTCCGAACGGACCAGGACGCGGTGACCCTGAATGACCGGGAGAAAGCGCACGAGCACGCACTCGACCGCTATCATTTCCAGACAATTTATGTGAAGGAGCTTTTCCTGAACTGACCATAGGCCGAAAACCGAGAGCTCTCGCGAGACCGCTGCCCAACCCGTGTTGGACGCCGCCTGTCGAGATGACTTTTCGGCGCAGATACAGCTCCCATTGTCACTCCCCGCTGATACCATTCGCCACTGTCCAGGGCTGCAGAGCTGATATGCAGGTCTGAGTCACCTTGATGGGCTGGCGGCCTGTGGCCCAAGCCCGGCGAGACGCGCTGGTGTTTAGCCAATGCTGAAGCGGGCGATGTGCAGTAAACCCAGCTGAAGTACTGCTGCGGCTGAGGCCATGTAACCTAGCACTCTCTGGAATTTCTTCAGAGGCGTGAGGCTGTTCATCTGAAAAGATGCGGCTAGTCGCTGAACACGGCGCGCGCGCTGTGTAGATAAGCTGAGCCGCCATTGCCACGGAGTCTAGTTCTATTCCCAGGAAGGAAATGGTCTGACTGGGCTGTAGTGAGCTCTTGGTCCAATTGACTGCAAGACCCAAACTGTTCAGATGGCTGAGGAGAACTGCTCTGTGAGACAGAAGCTCCATATGTGACTGAGCCATAATCAGCCAGTCGTCCAAATAGTTCAGAATTCGCAAACCCTGACTCCAGAGGGGTGCGAAGCCGCGATCCATGCACTTCGTGAAAGTACGGGTGCTAAGGACAGGCCGAACGGAAGGACGGTGTATTGATAAACCTGGCCGTCGAGGCGAATCTCAAGAATGGCCTGTGACGGGATTTATCTGAATCTGAAAGTATGCATCTTTCAGATCGAGAGAAATAAACCAGTCCCCTGGCGCACATGCGCAAGGAGTTTCCTGATTGTAAGCATTTTGAACGGTCTTTTGCAAGCACCTTGTTCAAAACCCTGAGATCTAATATGGGTCTGAGGTCGCCGTCTTTCTTGGGAACAAGAAAATAACGGCTGTAAAGCCCCGACTCGCTCAGAGAGGGTGGCACTTTCTCTATGGCCCTTTTGCACAGAAGGCTTGCTATTTCTGAACGAAGCATGCAAGCTGCTTCCATGTTCACAGTGGTTTCGAGCCGCGCTCTGAAGCGAGGGGGGCGGCGATCGAACTGTAGCAAATAGCCCTGTTGTATTGTGCTTAACACCCACTTGGATATCCCTGGAATAGCTGGAAACAGCGTTTGAGTGCAGGCAAGCGGGCAGTGTCACCGGCTTGTTGGCTGCTAAATTCACCACTGTAGTAGCCTGAGAGAAGGGGACTGACAGGGGCAAAGCTTTGACGGTGGTCCGCCGCGGCGGACTGAGCCGCCGCTTGTTCAACAAAGTTAGGAAGACTTCGGTTGCTCTGGTTTCAGCGCTACCTTAAATCGAGGCCCGCGGGGCGGCGGTCTCGCGGTGGCTGTCTGAGCGCTGATCGAGGGCGGCCGCCCTGTCGACGCTGAGAAGTCTGGAGTTTGTTGAACTGGGCGCTGTGAAGAGGCTCGTGCAGGAGGCTGATCACGTGAGCGGCCTGCAGAGGAGCTTAGCGCGACGCCGCAGGAAGAGGTTCATGGCTTGGGTGGCTTTCTGGACTTCTGAGAAGCGGTCAACAATGCCACTCACCGCGGAGCCGAAGAGACCGGTCGGAGAGAGCGGTGCGTTGAGGAACGTGGAGCACTCTGCTTCTCCCATGTCGGCTAGTGTTAGCCATAAGTGTCTCTCGGTCACAGTCAGCGAGGCCATGCACTTCCCTAGAGCTTGGGCTGCAGCTTTGGTAGCGCGAAGGGCGAGGTCTGTCGCGCCGTAGATCAGTAACAGCCTCTGGGTGCCTGCCTTTCTCATCCCACTCCCGAAGAAGGTCTGCTTGTAGGATCTGTAAAACGCCATTGAGTGCAGAGCAGATGCGGCTTGGCCGGCGGCGGAATAGGCGCGGCCAACATAGGCGGAAGTCGCTCTGCAGGCCTTAGACGGGAGCACAGGCTTGGAACGCCATCTCGCGGAGGGCGGACAAAGGTGTGCTGCTACCGAGTCCTCGACCGGGGATGGAGGAGTAGCCTCTTCAGTGGCGCCGCCCACCGACGCAGAGAGGTGGAGACGTGGGAACGGGTCCTGGCTGAAAAAGGAGCTGCTCCACGACTTTGCAAGCTCCGTATGTAATTCCGGCAGGAAGGGAGCGGCCCGGGCCGCGGGTGTAGAGCGGCGATGGCTTTGAAGAAAGCAGCCGTCGAGTCTGTTGGGTGCCTGCTCAGGGGCCCACTCGAGCCCGAGGCGGTCGACGGCCTGTAGGCGGCGCGGCGGTTTCTGCTTTGACCGCTTCGAGTCGAGCCCGCAGGGTCGACATCGGTAGCTCCTCGCAGAAATCGCATCCGCCCTCAGTGAGGGCGAGCTCTGCGTGCCCCAGTCCCAGGCAGAGAGCGCAGATGATGTGGCGGTCTCCTGTGCTGAGAAGGGCGCGACATGCCATGATGGAACAGCGGCCCTTATCCTCCGCCTCGTCATCCGAGATGGCAGCAGTGCGGCCGCTCAGCGGCAACTGCGCGTCCCGGGGGGGCGGGGAGGGTGAAAGCGATGCTCGAGGGAGAGGCTTCGGCGAGGCAGTTGCTTCAACCACAGTTTCCGGCAGCCTTTGAGCTTGCTGAATAAAAGGATACGTCATCGGATGGCGTAGCTCGCAGGATGGCTGAAGGTGGCTGAGACGGCCGGCTTCTTCTAGCGCTGTCCACGCTTGCTAGATGCCCCTCGAACGGCGACGCGGCTTCCAGGTCAGCGATGCGGAGAGCTTCGCTGAAGAGATGAAAATCAGGGTTCCAGCCTACGAACTACGCTTATATGCACTCTAGTCACGCCCATTTTGGCGGGCTTTGATGCAGTGAGCACGCGGACGCCTCTCATTGGATGCGAAGTTCGCCCAAGCTCGTCTATAGGCTGCAGCAGTTGCCACAGAGCAACCTATGAGCTCGCTAGCTAGCCCGCTCAAGGTCTGCAGCTGCCGCACTGCGTTGACAATGGATACAAAAATTAAGGATAATTTTTTGGCTTCAATATCTCAGAAAAGATGAATCTTTCCCGTAGCGTAAGCTAGCTTACGCAATACGAGAGAACCTCTCGTAAGAGAACTACATTTGCACAATCCCTTGAATTTCAGTTCAAGGTACACTGCTTTGGATCAGCCTACCAGCAGAACTGAAAATACAAAAAGGGTTGAATTTTTTTTAAAAACATCTTAAAAAGTGGTTCAAACAAAAGCAGATTTGTGAACACTGATGGTCGTTCACAGTCTCAGCTTTCTTTTACTATTGTTATATTTTTTACTTTTTTTGTGTGTGTGATTATTGTTGTTAAAAAAGCCTAACCCGGGACTGGGGCTGCAAATTAGCCTTTGGCTAGAAACCTGTATGTTGAGCATTGGTTGCTTGAAATTGTAGCACTGTTTCTGCATTGTCCCTGTTAAATAAAGTAATAAATAAATAAATTCAAATAATTGTAATTTTATTCTCAAAATAGTATGACTATAATCTCAAAATTCTATGACTTAATTTGAATAATTTGTACTTTATTCACATATGAAATGTAATCTCATAATACAAAACTATTACGACATTATTATCGAAATGTTATTATTATTTACGTGACAATAAAAAAAAAATGTGGGATCACTGAGTAAAGTTAAAAAAACATTGAATTTTTATAAAGGCATCTTGAAACAACTGCGGAAAGAGAATGTTTTTCTCTTGCATTGCAATAAACATTTTTATTCCCTTGTCCCGACTAAACCCGAATAACCAAACAAGATGACTGGCGCGTCCATTGAAATCTACTTGGTGTGTGGATTGTTAAAAACAAATGAAGATTAGAAATGAGGCTTATAGATTATATATTTAGAAATAAGGCTTGCATAATAAAACCTCAGTGCCTCTGATACAGAAAAGCTGCACCCCCGTGAGAGAAAACAGAAAGCTCCCACTCTTCCTTCATAACGTGTCTGATGAACTTGAGCACAAACAGTGCTAAAAGTCAAAGTGCAAATTGTCAATTAATGCAGGTTGGGCTCACTGATCGGAATTCTTTTTCATTTGAAGCCAGAAATGAAGCCTGCCTTGTTGCTTTTGTACCCTGATGTAGTTAACATTAAGCCTAATTTTTTATTTTCTCATCACAAAAAAACATTTGGTGCTATCAACAAAAATTTGGGACAAGGGTCTAGCTACACTGCTGAAAACAACTATGTTTGTCTTCTCTGAAATAATCAGTCCACCCACCCCCCAACTCCTGCGAAGCATTGATATTTCCATTAACAGATTATATTTTGCTCCTGTTACAAGGGGGTTAATAGCACACCTCTCTTCAACAAACTGCTTGGTTTGACTTATCATTCATGTCTGTAGCACAAATGCTTCAGAACAAATTATGTAGCAAAATTAGTACATCAAGGTGCAATATGTAATATATTTACTGTACTAAAGCATAAAATGATCCTAAAATGTTATCAGAGATTTAGGAATTCTGCTAAGTTTAAATACTAGCTTCTCTGAAAACAATGCTGCAGTCATTATATTCTACTTTGAAAGGTCCTTTCTGGGCCGGAATCCAGGCCCACTGCCCATTTACCAATAGTATTTCGACACCCCGGGTTTCCAGATTTGAAACAAGTTATGCTGAGTTTACACTACACGATTTTAAGGCCGATTTTCGCTCGCCGACAGTTTTGTGGAGATCGCCAACAAAAGCCTGAAATCGTGGGCAAATCGGAGCTCGCTCCCGTGAGTGACGATTTGAGAGAATTGCTGATGCGTTGCACATGTCAGCGAGATATCTAGAATCGTAAATATCTGGACCTGTCTGTGATTCCAAATTGTGCCATGTGAAATATGTTTTGACTGAATACAACAGCTGCGTTGACCTACAGCCAATGAGAGAGCAAGAAACGGGGCACGGGAAGTTTCAGTGGGAGGAGTCCTGATGTACCTGCAATAGAACATCAACTAGCATGTCTGCGGCATCAAGAAAGTCTCATAGGACCGAAGAAATGGAGGTAAAATTAGTGGAACATTGGCAGGAGCACCAGATTTGATGTTTCATCTGAACTGTACAACAACCGGGTGGAGCAAGAGAAGAGTTGGAGAGAAATTGCCAATTTTCTTGGACAGTCAGGTATAGGGTTGGGCGATGTCCCTTAATATAATTTCATATAATTTTCAAAAATGATATGAAAAATTATTATTTCGTTATTTTACTAACCCAACTAATGACTCGTCGGCGCTTTATCGGTAGGTTGCACGACACGTGAAGCATTTTTTGTTTAAGCTTTCACTTAAGAAGAGTTGTGCACTTTTTATTTTAATATATCTCTTTACATAAATAGCCTACTATTTTCCACTTAAAAACTATAATTTCGTTATTTTACTCATTGATGAGCAAAAGGTCGAGGCAGAAATGACCATGTACCTGCAGGAAATGGCCATTGATGGGGAAGAGGACCCGCTGACTTGATGGAAAACGAACGACAAAAGGTTTCCGTTCATGGCAAGATTAGCACGGAAATATCTGTGCATATGTGCTACCAGTACTCAGAGCGGGTCTTCAGCACAGCGGGTAGTGTAGTTACTCCAATCCGCAGCTTATTAAAACCAGATAAAGTGAATATGTTGGTATTTCTGGCCAGAAACATCGAAATTTAAACATGGTCTATGGTGAAAGATATTAGACTTCTTTACGCATTTTTCGCCATCCGTTCGTGGACCTATTCGATTTTGCATATTATTTTTTATACGTTCATTTGTGTAGTTCATATGACCACTTTACAATATTTCAATAACATTATTTATTTTGTAGCCTGTGCTGATTTATTTTGTGATTGTGCTGCTAATTATAAGTGAAATGTTAATGCCGAGTTTCGGACTGAGTGTTGTTCCCGTTTTCTAGTTCTTTATTTGTTGTTCTTCTATGTTTTAATAAATGTGTGTTATTCATATTCACCTTGTTTCTTTCATTTGATTTGACATTATGGATTTATGGCCAAGGAAATTGTTCTTTAAAAGTATTAACCAGACAAAAGTTATTTGACGTTCAGCTGGTCTGGGTTTATCTTAAACTGCCGCTTCAGTGTATACAAGAGCTATGTGACAATGAGCAAGATTTTCTGAGACACTACAACTACTAATAATTAATTAATAAAGGCTAATTTCTTGTAGCCTACAACATAAAATATTTTAATCTAAATGTACAGTGTAAGACATGTAAAAAAAGACAAGAAGCTAACAATGTCAAGATCAATATTTGTGCAGCCTGCCTGACACGGTATTTTCACAGACTAACACACGCCACGTCTCTGGCATATACTACAGTATTTAAAATAGCATATATGCATTAGTTATATTCTCAATTTAATTAACAGAGCAATCCCTGCAAAGTTTTTAGGTTAACTATAGAAGAGACTAGGATTAGTGAGTCACACTAGCAAGACTCGCAAAAGGGGCGTGGCATCACGATGGTGGCTCTACATCGTGATGTTGGTCAGTCATCACGATGGACGATGATATCGATCCATCGGCACAACCCTAGTCAGGTAAGCAAATTGTACAGTAGGAGCTACTTTTTCATATTGTAACCAATAAAATATATGGTGCCTTGTGGTGATTAAAAACATACACGTCAAATTCTGGAATGCATAAAATATGATCATGCATTTGTTTTCGTATCTCGTATCACTTCTCGCATGTACTCTGTTGTGAAACGTAATTTGGAGTCCAGGCAGAGTCGTCGGGGATTCGTCAATAGTGAAATGTTTTGTAATGTGTTCACCCCAAGATGGCCCCAAGATGACATATCCAAGATGGCGGCGCGGAAGCACGCAGTGGCCACTCCGGATCCACAATGGTGCTATTTTTGTTAAAAAAGCCTGACTTTTGCAACACATGGACATCGGAGCAACCAGTGTTCGTGTCTACCATCGCCAGACACTACTCAAATATAAGACTCATGCAAAAACCAAGCTGCATGATGACCTGCAGGAGGCGCTACGCGTACTCGGCTTGCTGCGGAGACCAGGCCTCCAGCCCTCGGCGTCGCCTGATGCCGGTGGCCGGGGGAGAGGACGTCGTAAGCGGTGTGCGAGAAAGCGGAAGCGCGGAAAGAGGACGGGGGTCCATGCTAGGCTAAAAACAAACCCTAGCCGGCCGGCTCTCCCATCTATCCTGCTCTCAAATGTTTGCTCACTGGACAATAAACTGGACTATATCCGACTCCAGCAGGCTACGCAGCGTGAGTTTAGAGACTGCTGCGTCTTTGTTTTCACGGAGACGTGGCTCAGCGACAGAGTTCCGGATGCCGCCATTCAGCTAGACGGGCTCGCCTCGTTTCGTGCCGACAGAAATACAGCTCTCTCGCGGTAAGACTCGCGGTGGTGGCTTGTGTGTTTACATCAACACGGAATGGTGCAAGAACTCTATGCTAGTCTCTAGTTACTGTTCATCGCTGTTGGAGCTTGTGACTGTTAGATGCAGACCTTTTTATCTACCACGGGAATTCACCACTGTTTGCATAACCGGAGTTTACATTCCCCCAGCGCTAACGCTAAGGAAGCGCTCTGTGAACTGTATGGGGCTATGAGCTGAACTGCAGAACGCTCACCCCGACGGACTGTTTATTGTCGCCGGAGATTTCAACCATGCAAATCTCAAGACAGTGCTCCCTAAATTCCATCAGTATGTGGACTTTGCAACGAGAGGCTGAACGCGCTTGATCTTGTTTACACAAACATCCCAAGCGCGACCGGGTGGAGCCCGCCCCCACCTCGGCTACTCAGACCACATCTCTGTTATGTTAATTCCAGCATACAGACCGCTCGTCAGACGCACAAAACCGCTTCAGAAGCAGGTGAAAACCTGGCCAGCAGGAGCCATCTCTGCTCTTCAGGACTGTTTTGAGTGTACTGACTGGCACATGTTCAGGGAGGCTGCAACATATGGCGATTCTACCAACTTGGAGGAATACACAGCATCAGTGACCAGCTACATCAGCAAGTGCATTGATGATGTCACTTTCTCCAAGACCATCACCACACGCTCCAACCAGAAGCCGTGGATGACTGCGGAGGTGAACACGCTGCTGAGGTCCCGAGACTCCACCTTCAGAGCAGGCGATAAGGCAGCCCTAAGAACAGCTAGGGCCAAACTGTCACGGGCAATCAGAGAGGCAAAGCGCGCACACGCCCAGAGAATCCACAGTCACTTCCAGGACAGCGGTGACATGCGGCGCATGTGGCAGGGCATCCAGGCCATCACCAACTACAGGACAACATCATGCCTGTGACAAAGATGTCTCCCTTCCAGATGCGCTGAACGACTTCTACGCTCGGTTTGAAGTGCAGAACGACGTGATGGCGAGGAAGTCCACCCCTCCTCCCAACGACCAGGTGCTCTGTCTTACCACGGCAGATGTGAGGAAAACTCTACGTAGAGTCAACCCACGGAAGGCTGCTGGACAAGACAACATTCCTGGCAGAGTGCTCAGAGGATGTGCAGACCAGCTAGCAGATGTTCTTACCGACATCTTCAACATCTCTCTGAGCAGCGCCGTTGTTCCAACGTGCTTCAAGGCCACCACCATCATCCCCATGCCAAAGAAGTCTTCAGTGTCCTGCCTCAACGACTACCGTCCCGTCGCGACTTACACCCATCATCATGAAGTGCTTCGAGAGGCTCGTCATGAGGCAGATTAAGACCCAGCTGCCCCCTCACTAGACCCACTGCAGTTTGCGTGATCGTTCAAACCGTTCAAGGGACGATGCCATCACCACAACCCTCCATCTGGCCCTCACCCACCTAGACAATAAGGACTCATACGTTCGAATGCTGTTCATAGATTTCAGCTCAGCATTCAACACAATCATTCCCCAGCACCTGATTGGAAAGCTGAACCTGCTGGGCCTGGACACCTCCCTCTGCAACTGGATCCTGGACTTCCTGACTGGGAGAACTCAGTCAGTCCGGATCGGGAACAGCATCTCCACCACCACCACACTGAGCACTGGGGCCCCCAGGGCTGTGTGCTCAGTCCACTGCTGTTCACTCTGCTGACTCACGACTGTGCAGCAATGCACAGCTCGAATCACATCATCAAGTTCGCCGATGACACAACCGTGGTGGGTCTCATCAGCAAGAACAACGAGTCAGCATACAGAGAGGAGGTGCAGCGGCTGACGAACTGGTGTAGAGCCAACAACCTGTCCCTGAATGTCGACAAAACAAAAAGAGATGGTTGTTGACTTTAGGAGAGCACAAGGTGAACACACTCCGCTGAACATCGACAGCTCCTCTGTGGAGATCGTCAAGAGCACCAAATTTCTTGGTGTTCACCTGGCGGAGAACCTCACCTGGTCCCTCAACACCAGCTCTATCACCAAAAAAGCCCAGCAGCGTCTCTACTTTCTTCGAAGGCTGAGGAACGCACATCTCCAAACCCCCATCCTCACTACATTCTATAGAGGGACTATTGAGAGCATCCTGAGCAGCTGCATCACTGCCTGGTTTGGGACTTGCACCGTTTCGGACCGCAAAGCCCTGCAGAGGATAGTGAGGACAGCTGAGAAGATCATTGGGGTCTCTCTTCCCTCCATCAAAGACATTTACAAAAAACACTGTATCCGCAAAGCAACCAGCATTGTGGACGACCCCACACACCCCTCACACAAACTCTTTACCCTCCTCCCGTCTGGCAAGAGGTACCGAAGCATTCGGGCCCTCACGGCCAGACTGTGTAACAGCTTCTTCCCCAAGCCATCAGACTTCTCAATACTCAGAGACTGGTTTGACACACACGTGTCCTGAGTTGCACTTTAATAACTGTCACTTTATAACTGTCTGCTACCTCAATAACTGCTATGTGCATAGAACATTATCTCATAGTATGTTATGTTTACATTTTTAGAAACTGTCATCTTTTTGCACTACTGAGTACTGGTCGGCGCTGCACTGTCTATTGTCCTGTTCATTGTCAGTAATTTGTTGTACTGTCCTGTACTTTTGCACATGTTTGCACGTGCACTTTATATAGGTATATATAGGTAGTTTATATAGGTATTTTATTTCGTTGTGTAGTCTCATGTGGTCCTATGTTGGTCCTTTGTTGTTTTTATGTAGCACCATGGTCCTGGAGGAACGTTGTCTCGTTTTGCTGTGTACTGTACTAACTGTATATGGTTGAAACGACAATAAAAACCACTTGACTTGACTTGACTTGACCCCTTTCGCGGATTCATCTATTTGAAAACGCTACGACTTCAGTGACAAGACAGACAGTTACTTAATATGAATGGTACCATGATCCGACGTCTTTGAAAGTCGTGTAGTGTGTAGAAGCCATTACAGTGTAAGCTTGCCATTGTCAGTTTGCTCATTCCTGTTGCGTGTCCTCAACCTGGCAACCCATGTGAGCTTCGAGTCTGTGGAAGATGGGGCGGGGGAGACAATTTTCTATAATATTTTTAATTTGGACTGCAAACGCTTGATGTCAATGTTATATATTGCTCCTTTAAATGGTTAGAGGTTTTGAAATCTGATTTTGAAAAACTTTAATGTTCCCTTTGTTAAGGGTTTATCACAGGCTTTATTAATTACTTATGATCCATTTACAGATGCTTAATACTTCATTAATATGCAGTTATTCCATAAATGCTGTCAATTGTTTTTAATTTTACGGAACCCGGCGCATTCCTTAAATCCGAAACATAAAATGTCCTATTTCAGTATTTATGTCATAATGCAGCAAAAATAGGCTATTATAGTGAGATTAAAGGAGGGATTATGTCATTTTGCTACAGTCTGCTTTGTCTTTTCATTAATTGCTGTAATGTCTTCACTCTCTTGTGTTGTCATTTTCCTTGTCACACCAAAAGAATGGTGCTACTATGAGTTTCATGCTCATTCACAGCATATGTCATAAAATAAAGCCTGATGACAATTAAGCCATACTGAACATTAAGTACAGTTTTGTTTTTCATTTTGAAAGCTCCTTAAAAATTCTGAATTTGTGTCAACTTTTTTTTTGTCTACATTTAGAGAAATAGAACACACCTAATCTAAATTTATTTCTAGAGTCTTCTTCTCTTGTTTTATTCTTTTAATCCATCTGTCTGGTCTTATGAGAGCACTCATTTCTGTTTTCTAAGCTTATTAGGATAGTTTTTTATATATAGATCTGCATTCTGTTCAGGTCATGAGGAAAAAACAGTTTTTGCCATTCAGGCAGATTTTAGATGGAAGTACTCATTCACAATTTGAATACAGGTTTGGAGGCATGCTCGGTGTGATCTGGGTAATAAGACCTCTCACTGCAAAAGAGAGAAAAAAGATCAAATGAGCAGGCAGAGCTTCTCCTATGTATTTTACCATTTCATAATTTAATGCAAACAGCAGTGATGGTGGATGTACCCTGACAAACCAAAAATAAACCTTAGCTTTGATAGCTGAAATTGTCAAATTATGGAGTTATATTAAGATCAGAACATTTCTAGCTAATTCCATGAAATATCAGAAAACTCCAAAGCAGCGTTTGTCCTTATGTCAAATAAAATTTGATTTACTTTGAAATAAGATTACATACATACAAAGAAAGAAAGAAAGAAAGAAAAAAGAAAGCAAGAAAAAAAGAAAAACAGAAAACGGATGTTTGGCTGCATGCAGTGATTTCAGAGTGGTCCCATTGAGAGCAGACCGTGCAAACATGAACCAAACATTATGATGGACATGTTTATGTTTTTGCTGGATTTATCTGTCAGCAGCACACACTGAAAATCAGTGAAGCACTTGTGTATTTATTGCTCTGCTAACTCGACATGCAATATAAGAAGAAAGTTCCAGTATGTACATTAAATGTGTGTTTTATATAGATGTACTTTTATTTTATATTTTTTGCTTTTGTTGGTGTTGACTTGACATATACCTGGGGTTCAAAATCTGAGAATGAAATATGAGTAACACAATTTTAGGACTTTGACCTAAATTATGATGTAAAGTAAAGAAGAAATATAATTAATTACTAATTAACTAATTAAATGTAAGAAAATGTGTGACATTGACAAACATATATTTTTACAAAAGGTCAGATTTCCTTGCTTTCGTTGAAGCACACAGGATGCACGCAAGATTTGTTAATTTGTCTATAAAGCAAAAAGGAAACATATACTAATACATTCTGATATTCATGAAAACTTTCACATTTAAATTGTTATGCTAATAATCTCAAATGTCCATTTTTTGTTACTACACAAGTGGTCTCAGAGCTTTGGGCCACACTGTACATTTATAGGTTAATGTCAATAACTTTTTGGTTTAATTTTGGGATAATAGATCTAAATGGTTAATCACAGTTCTCTATTTATTTATTATGTTGTTCATTCATTCATTCATTCATTCATTCATTCATTCATTCAATGCTTTAATTCAAAACTAAAAGTTTCCTTCTTTACATCTTATTATTTCACATGGTTTCCACATCATTAAAACTTTTTCACTTGCTTGGAGATGTTAATTCACAAGGAGAGTGCATGGATTTTGTGTTAAGGTAAATGTAAGTTCATGTATTTATTAAATTAAATTAAAGGTCATTGTTTCTGGTTAGTCTGAGGCTATGAAGTGGTGATCTGGCAATCATGTCTTGTGTTATGTCTGTGTTAAAGTTCTAATGTTAGATCCATTATGTTTTAATGGACATAAACATGCTCAGTTCAATATATAACGACAGGCATGTGCCTTTTTAAATGTCCACTTTTCAATAACATGAATTATTATTATTATTATTATAAAAAAAAAAATATAATAACCTAAGCAAAAAGACAAATAAACATAAACCATTTCAAAATGTGTTGTATTAATTATTTGGTTACCAAGGAGACAACAGTTAACATCAGTTAAGTGTATGCTTAGATAAAATATGAGACACGTGATGTGTGAAGAATCGAGGTAAACGTAACTTGTGAACAGAACATTTTAATTGTGTGTTATTTCCAATTAATTCCAGTTAAATTATTAGCTATGGGATACTGTGCGCCTTAGTAATACAAAGGGGTCAGTTATTTTATTCCTAAAATGTTTCAAATGTCATTTGCACCACATAATGTTATCAAACAAACATAATCTGAGAAAATGATGGTTCAGAAAAATGGCTGTTCAGAAATTTTCAGAATTCAGCTGTTCAGAAAAACTTTGTTAATTAAAATTTGTTCTACAGGGTATTTAATCCATATGACCAAAAGTGCCCATAGCTGATGAAGCACTCTGTCTTTTAAGAATTAAATTCTGTCTCTCCTCCTGCAATAATCTATTCTTTACCACAGCTTCGTTCCATAACATAATCCAGCAGGCCGTTTTTGTTTTGGCATTAGCTGTGAGTGGGAAGCTGGCTGCACTGTTCTCTCTTCACTGAGAGATGAGCTGCTACACTCAATTGTACTAGACTCACCAAAAAAGCTAATTGAACCCCAAAGCTCCATTGATTCAGCCCTAAAAGCCCTTAGCTCAGTCATAAATGGCTAATACTCATTTGATTTACCAGTGCTTCTGCCTCATCCTTTTCAAAATGTTCATTTAAACCTGACTTCTTCTCTTGTCTTTCATCATCTCTGCAGATGGGGCACCCCACGGAAACTTCCCATTTTGTTTCCACAATCCCAAAGGAGCACGATGTCTTCATGGGTTCCATATATGCAACTTTCTGTGAGTACATTCACTTACAACTGATACATTTTCATGTTATTTATGGGCATTTAGGCTTAATTTATTGGACAGCCAAGAGAGACAGGATAGTATAGGGAAAGAAAATGTGATCGGGACATGACCCATGCTTGACTAAGATCCAAAGAATTATAAGTAATGAGCACATGCAATACCCACTGTGCCATCAACATGATCACAAGGGAAATCAACATGTTGCTTCCAAAAGTTTATGTACCCTGAAATCAACCCCATTCTGCTCAATCACTGACATAGACGGGATCTCTCTGGCATTATTGTAAAATATATCTGTAGTATTGTTTACTATGTATACCCCTGGCTTGTTTCTAAAGAACAAAAAAATGTCTGACGCAGGCGTACATTGATGGGTCCTTAAACAAGCCCTCATAATAAATCTCCAACTGATTGACAAATTCACTTGTGAAATGGATTGCTGTGAACTATATGCCAACGATTGTCTTATGGTCAATAATATGGTAGTAAACAATACATTGTATTCTAAAGCCGCTTTTTGAATGGTCTTATCAATGATTAACTCTTAATTTTTATTTTATATATATATATATATATATATATATATATATATATATATATATATATATATATATATATATATATATATATATAATATATATTTATTTATATTTAAAGATAACTATGTATAATTATTTCATCATTATATTGAATTATTGTTATATGAGGGGCTTTCTCAGCAAATATTTTTATATGTGATTAATCGCGATTAATTAATCGGGACAAAATTTAATTAATTCGATTAAAAACTTTAATCGATTGACAGCCCTAATTATTTACAACAAAAATTACAACTCGCTTTTGCCATGTCGAGCTCACACATGCCCATGCGTTCAACAGAACCTCTTGATTTGGCCACTGAAGGGACAGTGATTAAAATGTTGGTAAGCACAGACTGATTTCAGCAGCAGAACTTCACAAGCTGTTACTTTTAGCTTTCATCTTTTTTACCTTTATGAATTAGTTCACAAAATATTAAGATTAAATATAAAAAGCATGACCAAGGCACATTATCAACATATATAATCATCTGCAGCTTTGAATCCTAAACAGATTTGACTTGATTTTTCATTTCCTGATGAACATTTGAGGGGTGCTTTCCCATGCAAACAAGGCTTGGATGTTGTAGGTGGTTGCAAGGGCATTGGTTTGAATATGCAGTTCTGTTCTGTGTTACTCAAAAGAACCTAGCCCAAGTAATTTTCTGGTCCTAAGATATGGCTTGGGTCCAGCCTTCAATCGAAATCAATTAGAGTTTTGGCTAATTTTATCATTCACCTGTTGAAAATTGTCTGATCACTTAGAGAAGGTTGGGGATGTGCAACTGCATTCTATAAATAAGCTAACACTTAGCTGACATGACAACTCTGGAAATCACCCAACGAATATCATTACCTTTTAATTTGTACCTGTTTAACTGTGATTTGCACATGGGAAATACCTTGAATTGTGTGAATAGTGTGCAACTCATTGTATGAAAAATTCCAAAATAAATTCCAAAAGTCTGTTTTCTTAATGATAAAAACATCATTGCCCTGAAAAGTGTGTCATGTTTGAACAGTATGAATTGCCCTGAAGCATACAAGTTTTGTAAGCAGGGACTAAAAATGAAATGATTTTCATTTCGGTTCATTCTGAGCAAAAACGTCATGGTTACTGTTGTAACCTCCATTTCCTGAGGGAAGGAGATGTTGTGTCAAATGTACTGGCCAAAGGGGTCTTTCTTGAGAGCCTCGCTTGGATTTGAGAAAAGGCCAATGAGAAATTGAGTAAGGTTCGGCCGTTTACAGTGGTAGGTCTAGTGACGTGGCAAGGGGGACACAACGTCTCGTTCCCTTGGGTCCAGCCGAGTTACCGAGTTCTACTGGATCACTTTAGGGCGTAAAGTGGCCTAATAGAGGGAGCTCTGGCTTGGTTGATCGTGTCTATGACCGCAGGTGGTAGGTCACTCAGATCTTCCGCATCCCGTCCAGGGGCCAGACGTGGAGGTTCCAGAGGTATGGCGCAGATGCCAGAGGGTGCTCTGTCCCTGGGAAAGAAGGTCTTCCCCAGGTGAATTTGCCAGGGAGGTGCTGTTGCGAGGAGCGTGAGATCCAAGAACCAAGTGCAAGTGGGCCACAAAGGTGACTTGTTCCTTGTCCTACCTGACCTTGCACAGCACAAGTGCAAGAAGGCTCACTGTGGGCAATGCGTATTTGTGCAGCCCCCGGGGTCAGCTGTGTGCCAGCGCGTCTGTCCCAAGAGGGGCCTCTGTTAGGGAGTACCAGAGCAGGCAGTGTGAAATGTCTTGGGTGGCAAAGAGATCTACCTGTGCCTTGCTGAACTGGCCCCAAATCAGCTGGACCACCTGTGGGTGGAGACTCCACTCTCCGCTGAGCGAGATTTGTCATGACAGCGCATCTGCTGTTGTGTTGAGGTTGCCTGGGATATGAATGGCAAGCAGCGACCTGAGTCGCTTTGACAATTTATGTACGCTACCGTCGCGGTGCTGTCTGAACGGTTCAAGACGTGCTTGCCCCGAATCAGCAGGAGAAACCTCCGCAGTGCAAGGAATACAGCCAGCAACTCTAGGTTGTTGATGTGCCAAAGCAGGCGGGGCCCTGTCTCATATGCATTAACCCGAGGATGACATATGCTCCAGGAGCCACTGGAACTGTTTTAGAGGAACCACTGTGCTGGGCTCGAAGAGAGAGAGGCACTTGAGCACTGACTGTGCGCGCTCGTTCGTGAGGCGTGCTGAGCAGGCCTTTTCAGCATCGCGCATCTCGACCATGTTCAGCCAGAGGTGGCGTTCCTGGATCACGAGGGTGGCCATCACCCGCCCGCGTGCCTGCACCATGAACATCGTGGCACTGAGAGCGAGGTTGGTGGCAGAGCGCAGTTCCTGCAGAACGTCAGGGTTGGGGCTACCCAGATGTAGTTCTTTGAGTGTCTTGGCTTGGTGGACATGCAGGAGAGCCATGGCATGCAGGGAGGAGGCGGCCTGACCAGTGGCGCTGTAGGCTTTCGAGGCCAGTGACGACATCATTCTACAGGCCTTGGAGGGAGTACCGGGCGATCCTGCCAGGTGGCGGCGTTCTCGGGGCACAGGTGGATCGCAACCGCTCTGTCCACCTGGGCTACCTCCGTGTACCCGTGGGCCACCCCATCGTCAAGGGTAGTGAGAGCGGACGAGCGAGGAGGTCGGTTCTGGGCAGTGATAGGTGCCCTCCATGACCTCGTCAGCTCGTCATGCACTTCCAGGAAGAAAGTTACTTGGGGGGGGTGGTTGTGGCTGGGAGTGGCGCCCTGACCTTAGGTACCAATCATCAAGCCTTGAAGGCTGTGGGGAGGTCGGAGGGTTTCAGTCCAAACCGACACTCACGGCAGCCCAGGAAAGCATGTCGGCCATCTGCGCATCAGCCTATGACTGGGCGGACTGACCCGAAGGTGGCAGCCCAGTCGAGTATTCTATGTCAGACGCCTGAACACTCTCCAATGCAGCGCCGATGTCATAATCCAACTCAGAGGGCTCGAGGGAGAACACGGGCTGACTGTGAGACGAGCCTGGGGGCGGGTGGTTTGTGGGGACGTACCTGGCGAAACCGAGCCCGCTGCCAACCCACAAATCGCCTCCATTGACAAGCCGCGACCGCAATGTTGCCATGGTCATATTCTCGCAATGAGTACCATCCACAAATGCTTCCTCAGTGTGATCGCTACCCAGGCAAAAGGCAGTATTTATGACCGTCTGACTTGGAGAGATATCGACCGCATCCATGAACTACACAGGGGCGGAAGGGCATCTTTAAAAAGACACGTCCTTAAAAGGACGTTCAACACCTGCTGTGTATTGCTCTTTTGTGAGTGAAAATATACTCTTTAGAGGGGAAAATACGCATCTTTTAGAGGTATACACTTTTTTAACAGAAGCGCTGTCTAAGTGCCCAGGGGCATGGAGAGAGGGAGAAATCTGCTGGTAACACGCCGTAGATCCAACAGCAATGCTCTGCTTGTAGAGGTGAGTGAAACAGTAGTTAGTAGTCAGCTTGCTGCTGCACATCCGCTCAGCTTCGAAGAAAATATCTGACTGACAGACGCACGTCCGCTTCCCTTTATACCCTTATGTCCGGGGGCGGGACATGAAAATTCATCTGCCAATTTCTCATTGGCCTTTTCTCAAATCCAGAGGTATGTGAGGCTCTCAAGCAAGATCCCTTGTGTCACTATATTCGACACAGCGTCGGGTGAGTGACAGAAGGAGAACTGTATTTTTTCATTCCGGTTAAGAAGTTCTGCAGCTTCCTTTCCAAATGGTAACCAGTTAGAACAAAGTAAAGGAACGGTTAATAACGTTCTTTTTAAAATGGCAGTACACTGTGCTATGGGGTGGATGAAATGCCAATTGCAGTGTTGCCAGATCTTGCAAGAGATACAAGCAACATGGTCCAGAAAAACAAGCCCAAAATAAGCCACTTGCCTCACCAAAATAAGTGAAAATAAGCAATTAAATGTTTTCCTGTGTTGTGGATTTATCAGCATAGAAATCATAACAAGCATATAGTTAATTAAAAGTTACAAATAATTTTTATTACAGATCTGCATCTCAGTCAAAACCCAGCAGCATCAAATCTGTATTATTGCATCATATCTAACAATAATTCAATGAAGACTTGGAAACAACTGAGAAAAGTACTTTTTTACCTTTAATAATGTTTTCCTTAACATTGCATGTATATTTAGTAATTATACATAGTTGTTAGATAGGTCTTCATTCAGAGAATGCAACATCCACAGTGGGGAATTAGGCAAAGAAATGTGTAATGCAGCAGTTTCCATCAGGATCAAAGCACATGTTTAATTTTTTAAGGCAAGTGGTATAATTCCAAAAATGTACTGTGGAACCCCATTTGGCCTTTGGTTTCATGAAAACAATATTGGAATGAAATGAACTAGTCATAACCGGTTACATTTAAAAATAAACTTTTCAGAGCCTGGATAGCTCAGCGAGCAAAGATGCTGACTACCACCACTGGAGACGCAAGTTCGAATCCAGGGTGTGCTGACTGACTCCAGCCAGGTCTCCAAAGCAACCAAATTGGCCCGGTTGCTAGGGAGGGTAGATGGAGTAGCCTCCTCGTGGTCTCTATAACGTGGTTCTCGCTCTCGGTGAGTTGTGCGTGGATGCTGCGGAGAATAGCGTGAAGCCTCCACATGCGCTATGTCTCCGCAGTAACACGCTCATCAAGCCACGTGATAAGATGTGTGGAATGACTGTCTCAGACATGGAGGCAACTGAGATTTGTCCTCCTCCACCTGGATTGAGGTGAGTCACTACACCACACAAGGTCTTAAAGCGCATTGGGAATTAGGCATTCCAAATTAGGGAGAAACAATTGAAAATCTATTTTTGCCCATTTTTGGTTACGTTCTGCAAAAAAAAAAACAGTTTTTAGTCCTTGGTTGTGAGATCAAAACTTCAGTGTCAGTGGTAAACTGAGCTGTGGGGATGTGCGTCAGTTTGAGGAGGATTCTTATAGTAATTATAAAGTGCTAGCGTAAATTACAGCAGCTTTAGTTATTGCTGACCTGGCAGAAGGATAACATGGCAGCAATAAAATAAGAGTTACAGGGTGTTAGAACGATGATGAAAAACTGCTTGTGGTTCTGACTTGTTTCTTAATGTGTTGCTTTCTATTTTTAGGTATTCTGTCACTCTTGGGAAATGGAATACTGCTCCTTGTAGCATATCGTAAGAGGACGTCTCTGAAGCCGGCCGAGTTCTTCATCATAAATTTGTCTATTAGTGACCTTGGGATGACAGTTACTCTTTTCCCCCTGGCGATTCCATCAGCCTTTGCTCACAAGTAGGCAGATGCATCTGACACACAAAATATTTGAATTGTGAAACCTCAGATAATTCCTGTGTTTATATATTAATGCCACCTCTATGCCACATTAAAATGTTGACATAAACACACCTTTTGTGCTGTATATATCTTTTCAAGGAAAATTCACACTTACAGTGATTTACAGAAACAATTCCAACAAATAACCCGCATGTCGGACGGAATCACAAAATACAGTCTTAAAGGAATAGTGAAAAAATGAAAATTGTCTCATGATTTACACACCATCATGATGTTACCAGATGTGTATAACTTTCTTTGTTCTGCAGAACAAAAATGACAATATTTTGAAGAATATCTCAATTATAGATCCATACAAAGCAAGTGGATGGTGATCAAAACTTTAAAGCTACATAAAGCACAGACAATCATAGTAAAAGTAATCCATATGACTCCAGTGGTTAACTGAATGTCTTCTAAAGAGATATGATCACTTTGGGTGAGATACAGATCAATATTTATGTCCCATTCACTATAATTGTTTATTATTGGTCACTCTCCTATGCACGTCCATGAGGGGAATAACCACTGGAGTCGAATGGATTACTTTTACTACTAAATATAATGTTGGAGGGGGAAAGCAACCTCTGAATCATGATTGTCACTGATTATACAAACAGGATTACTTCCTGTTTTATTATAGTTACTACTGACAGTTGTTAGTGACAAGTGCCTTCTTTGATTGATTCACTGTCTCTCTCTCTCTCTCTCTCTCTCTCACAGGTGGCTGTTTGGAGAGCTGACCTGTTTATGCTATGCCGTATGTGGCGTTCTCTTCGGCTTGACCAGCTTGACAAATCTTACTGCTCTGTCTTCCGTCTGCTGCCTCAAAGTCTGCTTCCCAAACTATGGTACTGCCCCAGAATACATTTATTTTCCTCCCAGGCCCACCTCCATATCTTCATTAAGAATTGGATGCAGTCACATGCATCCATTGTGTTTGGCTGGGACACAGCTCAAGGTGAAATGTGTCACCTTATGTCTTTCATTATCCTGATAAGATTTGCTAGATGTATTTTTAAGGTTCAGATTGGCAGTCTTCATTTGGCTTTTTGCTCAATATGCTCCAGATGAAAAGGAGAGGTCAGACTCATTTGTGTTCATTAGTTCTGTCAGGCTTTTTGGAGTGTCAACTTCTGATAGAGAGAGAGGAGATAATGCAGCCAGTACAGTTTAACGGCACATGGGTGAGCTTGCTGGTGGACAGCAGGTGAGCAGATGGACTCTGTAGGTGGCAGAATGGTAGACACACTTGGAGCATTATTTCAGAAAGGATGTCAACTCTTAAGATGTGATTCTTTCACTTTTTGAGCTATAATTATAGTGAAGTAAACAGTGGCCCTAAATGGTATTTGGACAATTAAGCCACACTTAATAATGTCTGAATGTCATTGCATTAGCAAGTGAAATATTAAAACCAAGTGGTATGTCAAACAAATGATTCTAAATCTTTTCTCAGAACTGACTCTCAGAGCTATTTTTGCAATTACTTTTAACCAACTGGTCACACGCAAGGAAGTCTATTTACAGTAGGTTAGATTACATTATATTTTTAAATGTGCATAATTAGATTACAGTTGCTCAGGGGACTTAAAGGGATAGTTCACCCAAAAATGAAAATTCTCTCATAATTTACTCACCCTCTAGCCATCCCAGATGTGTATGACTTTCTTTCTTCAGCAGAACACAAACAAAGATTTTTTAAATAATATTTCAGCTCTGTAGGTCCTTACAATGCAAGTGAATGGTGATCAGACATTTGTAGCCCCAAACATAAAAGTATTCCATGCAACTCCAGTGTTTAATCCATATCATCAGAAGCGATATAATAGGTGTAAGTGTGGGCGAGAAACAGATAAATATTTAAATCCTTTTGAATCTAAATCTCAAATTTAACTTTCACTTTCAGGCGTGGAAGTGAAACTAAACAGGCATCACATGTGACTTTCAGATGTAAAAGTGAAAGTGGAGATTTAGAGTAAAAAAAGGACTTACATTTTTATATTTTTCTCGCCCACACTTATTATATTGCTTCTGAAGATATGGATTTAAATGATATAAGGACCTACAGAGCTGAAATATTATTTAAAATAAATCTTTGTTTGTGTTCTGCTGAAGAAAGAAAGATACATCTGGGATGGCAAGAGAAAACTACTAGAAAACTAGTAAATGATGAGAGAAATTTCATTTTTGGGTGAACTATCCCATTAAATGACAAATGAGTGTAAATTGGTACTTGGTAGGAATATTATTTTGACTTACCCCTCCTTTTCCAAAAAAATTTAAAAAGAAGCAAAAATCTAGGTTACAGTGAGGCAGGAGAAGTGAATGGGGTCAATTTTTAAATGTTAAAATACTCACTTTTTCAAATGTATAGCCACAAAACATAAACAGTGTGCATGTAAAAATGATTTTAGTGTGATAAAATCACTTACAAACCTTTTCTGTGTAAAGTTATCTTCGATTGTAATGTAATGCAATGTAATGTCAGCTAACCCTAACCCTTCAATGTAACATTTCCAAACAATGAGTATAAGAACAGAATGTGATTAACAATGAATGACCATAGTTGCTTTTATGCCTGTGCTTTCCTTTACCAGGTAACAAATTCTCCTATGCTCATGCCCGTCTGATGATATTGGGAGTGTGGTGTTATGCCACAGTGTTTGCCGTTGGTCCCTTGGCAAATTGGGGCCACTATGGTCCTGAACCCTATGGCACAGCATGCTGCATAGACTGGTAAGTGTCTGGGAGCGTGTTAATGGACAATTGTAGCAATATATGATTCTCAGAAAACCAGCCACAACATGCTAATAAGTCACCTTAAAGGGGAAGGGTTTCATTTCTGTGCCACTAGTGGAACCAAACAGAACTGCTCAAATAACTAGATTTTTACATTGGTGCTTGCCAATGCTGCCATGACGCTAGGGTGTTTGCCAGGGCATTGCCATGAAGTTGCTAAAGTGTGCATTGCTATTATGTTGCTAGGGTGTTCTGAGTCGTTGCTTGGGCATTTCTGGGGCATTGCTAGGTTGTTACTATGGTGTTTTTGGGTGAACAGGCCCAAGTCAAAAGAACCAAGTCCCATTCTCTATGATACTGTGATCCCTATAAATACTGTAGATTAGGTTCCTTCTTTAATGCAAGACTTTGAGATTTTTTGTTTTAGTTTTTTGCCTGTTTTAACAAGCAAGTCCAATTGCTTAGAAAAGTAATAAAAGCACCTCTTTTCAACAAGATGCACAATTTTAGGTATCATTCATATCTGTAGAACAAACGGTGCTTGGTGAATTTAGAGCCAAGTGTGTTACTTGGGGTTGTGGATTAAAAAGAAAAAAGCAATAGTTGTAGTGATGTTTGCCCTGAAAAAACTGGTAGTCCCACCCCAAATGCAGCCCACTGGTTTGCCAACATTTTACAAGTAGGACAATTTACACTTAAGCAAGCAGAGCAATATCTCGAAAGCACCACAGTGACAGTGTTAAGAGTCTTTAGGAAGCTAACTAACAAATGGCTTACTTAGTTGTCTTTGAACATACAGTAAATTGGATATGATCAATTATTTTAACATTGATATCGACACATTGCTTCCGGAAGTTCACGTACCCTGAAATTAACCCCATGCAGCTGAATTACTGACAAGCGGCATCCCCATCAGACATTTTTAGACCAATTGTAGCATAATCAATATTCCCTCTAGCACTATTTATAGTGGGTTGCGCAAGCAAAAAGGAAGTAATCGTGTTTACAGAAACAATAGTGAGTTCAATCTGGGGGTAGAAAATTTCACACCAAAATTGCATTTTTACACCACTGATGGTTAGGTTTAGGGTTGGGGTTTTAGGTGGTAGAATTAATAAAATATGCATTTCTGTTGACTAGATTACATCAGTTACGACTAAAAATACAACTTGCTTTTGGTGCTACTCTGTGGACATTTCACCTAAAAACTGGAGCTCCCTTGTGCCCATATGTTCAACAACACTTCCAGCTTCGACCACTGGGGGCAGTGGTTTGAATTTCAGTAAGCACAGACCTATTTCAGTAGCAAAATGTTCGACCTACTGTGGCCAAGTTCACAGTTTTGATAATTCTGAAAGGCTAGAACAAGCTCCAATTGGACAAGACTACTAGAACCTCTACAGAGTTTCACTTTCTAACAGCTGTAACACAGGTCTTCCGAGTTTTCTCTATGATCATTGTCCTGTCCTGTGTTCAACTTATAGGTATGCACCTGGCCATGACTCACTATCCATGTCCTACATCATCTGCCTCTTCCTCTTCTGCTACGCTCTCCCCCTTGCCATCATCCTCCTCTCCTACATCCTGATCCTCAACACGGTGCGAGGGTCACGGCAGGCAGTACAGCAACATGTGTCACCACAGACCAAGACAACAAATCCACAAATCCTCATTGTGAAGGTGTGTCAGCAAAAAAATAACTTTTATCAAGATCTATTTTTTGCTGTATGTGTTTTTGGGTTGGATAAATGGGAATTTGAAGATTAAAAAAATATCTTTATACTACATAATGGGTTCTTTAGATCAGCAAATTGGTTTCTAGATTTTTAATAGATATAATTAAAAATCCCTAGATATAGACCATTTTAGACTAGCATCCAACTTTCCATGCATGACTTTTCATGCTGGTCCAGGCAGGTTTATGCTGGTTTGTGGTGGTTTAGTGTTGTATAGCTGATGAAGCAGCTCAGATATGCTGTTCCCCAGCAAAAAAAAAATATATATATATATATATATTGGAACCTTTATTTTTAATGCTGAAGATTGATTAATGTATATAGATGTACTTCTGTTCTCCATAAATGCTCTTTTGAGTATAAATGTGTTCTCTTTTTGTCTCTCATAGCTTTCAGTGGCAGTATGTATTGGTTTTCTGACAGCGTGGAGCCCCTATGCTATTGTAGCAATGTGGGCTGCATTTGGAAGACTCAGTGAAGTCCCACCTACAGCTTTTGCAATAGCAGCTATCTTTGCCAAATCCTCCACCATCTACAACCCGGTGGTGTACCTGCTATTCAAACCCAATTTTCGGAAATCTCTGAGCAGGGACACTGCTCAAATACGCAGGCGAATTTGTTCCAGCCCGTGTAGGGGAAGCCCTGTGCATGGAGAAAAGGATTTTTACCCACAAACGTCCCTTCACTGCAACAAGGATGTTAGCAACTCCACTCGCTTCTCAAACTGCCTAGCGGACAGCCACGGGGCTTCTCTTTATTGTACCGAGGCAGATCTACGTTGTCAACGCGCCACGCCTCAAAGAACTGCCTGTGTGCTGATCGGTACATCCTACAGCGAGGTGACTTTGAGCCAGCTCCCAGAAAAAATGCAAGCTGACCTTATTTGAAGGCCCTCTAGGCTCTCCTTATGCAAGAACGTAAATAAGAATGAGAAAAGAAGATGGAAGAGCAAACTCTGGCCTTCACAGATAAGCCCAAGTAACTGTAGATGTGCAGCATATCTGAGTCAGAGACAAGTTCTCTTCAGAAAACACTTTAGAGAGAAAGAGGAAACAATACACTTAAAATGAATGATTTTATACTGAATGTGCAAAGAAGATAGTAATGGAAAAAAGGGGAAGCTGTGGAAATGAGCTGACACATTCTGTATTTTACAGAATCTTGTAGCATTTTATAAGGAGATATACAATAGGGAAAGCACAACAACTGACCTTATACTAAGCTCCACCTTATAAACATTGCGGACCAATCCTATCATAGCAACTGTTGCCATTCGTCAGATTATGATGATCATTTTTAATCTGGCAACACTTTACATTAATATTCCATAAGGGTTTATAAAAGGGTTAATTAATGACGTCAATGAAGTCATTTTAAAATGTGTTATAACTCATTTATATGCATTTATAGCAATATGCATATAAAGGGCAACTTTCATTAATGTTCCGTTTTGTTAAGTGTTTATAAAGGGGTTCATTAATGACTAAAGTAATTTAAAAATGTGTTATAACTCATTTATATGCAGTTATAGCAATATGCATATAAAGGGCAACTTTCATTAATGTTCTGTTTTGTTAAGTGTTTATAAAGGGGTTTATTAATGACTAATAAGTCATTTTAAAATGTGTTATGACTCATTTATATGCAGTTATAGCAATATGCATAAAAAGGGAAACTTTCATTAATGTTCTGTTGTTAAGGGTTTATAAAGCGCTTAATTAATGGCTAATAAGTCATTTAAAAATGTGTTATAACTCATTTATATGCAGTTATAGCAACATGCATATAAATGGCAACTTTCATTCAATACTTGCCATACACTGATCATTTAACTTATATGTTATTAATGCTTAATTAACACACTCATGCATACTATTTATCAAAAATATAAAATGCCCTAATTCAGGATTTATGTCACAATGCAGCAAAAATAGCATATTACAATGAGAATAAAAGGACAGATTATGTTATTTTGCTACAGTGCCCTTTGTGATCATATTCATTACTGTAATTTTTTTATTCAAATATGTTGTCACATTGATGTCAAAAGAATGGTGCAACTCCGAATTGTGACCCAACATACCTAGTCTGGTTGTGCATAGGTTTCTAATGTTTATAAATGCTTCATATTTGTACACTTTACAGTAAAATACATTTTCATAGATTATCAATGTTGAATAAGTGTTATTAAGCATTTGTGAGGTACAGTAAAATGGCTCACTTGTTTGCCTGATATTGCATGAAATTAGCCCTTGTAATGCATGTTGTTTTCACCGCATATCAATTATTTAAATTACATTCACATCAAATGTGAATTTTGAAACTGTTGAGTGCTTTAGAAATTAAAGTTGCTAACAAGTTCCAACTTTAAGACCTGTGTTGAATTAGCCTTCCGGGTTGGCATACAAATTGGCCTCATGACAGAACATCTCTGTTACTGATCAGTTTATTAATTTCTGTATTGATTCAGGTCACAGTATGAGTAACTACAGACTTCATATAGTATGTTGTTGAAACATCATGGATAGTTCTATTCACGTACACTAATGTAATCAGCAGTAATCGCTATTAAATGAAGCTTTTCTCTTTTTAAGTTGACTGTGATAAGTGTTTGCTGTCATCCTTATTAACAGTCTCTGTCAATTTTAATTACGTTACAATATAAATTCTGTGAAGAATAATAGCCGTGTCACCCTTCAGTCCAGCCCACGTAAGAATAATCTCCATTACATTTTTGGAGCTCATTTTAATGAAAATTTAAAGTTCATCTATTCCTATGGGACGTTTTGTAAAGCTTGTCTGAGCGAGAAATAAAAGGGGGCGGAGCTTATGGAAGGGTCAATTGAAGGTGTCAAATAGTTTGTGAGATTCCAAAGAATTTTCTCAGTGATGCCCAGGAAGTGGTACATATGTGAAATCAATGATGTCCACTATAATGCTCTGAAAGTCATAAGAACACTTGCATGAAAATCACTCAGTTCATTGTGATAAACCACTGCTTTGCCCCCATTACCACCATATCAAGAATAGTGCTAAATTACATAATTATGATGCCATGTGACATTAGAGGAGGGCATTAAGCCTTCAATGAAGAAGTGACCAAGAAGAAGAGGATATTTTTGTTCTTGCCATATTTTCATTTTTCCAGAACACCACATTTTCTATGGAGGAAGACAGACAATGGTCATTTAGAGGTGGAAGACATGGGTTTGCTCAAGGGTGCAGTATCACATGAAAGGGATGGCATGGGCAGAGCATTCATAAGCTGCACTTTCACACAATTTGATCTAATGTGTTCTACAAACATGTCTGTGAATTGCACAATACACTTTGTATATATAAATACTGTATGTTTGTCATTGTTAAAAACACAGACCGTGGTTATGCAAAAAAGAAAAGAAAACAAATGCTAAAAACTTGCATGCGATATTTGTTTCACAAAAAAAAAATGCTGTTTTAAACAAATCAGATGATCATTACATTAGCTGAAAGACATTTGTGGATAAGGGAATATGATATCACATTACATTTTGTTACAATGCAGCATTTGTCAAAAACATTTCATCAGTAAACCACCATGAGCTATGACTAAAGTAGCTATTTTATACTTGGCCTATCTGGTTGAATCTTACAAAAACTGACAAGAAATGTCCGGTTCATATTTCAACCCAAAACCTAAATGAATAAATAAATTGAAAAACAAGAAATCATATTTTGCATGAGGAAAATAAGTCTGCTTTTATAAGTATTGATCATTTTTGCATTGTGACATTATTTTCATGACAAATAGGCACATTCTCCAGCTCACCATCCCAATTATCTGTACTCTCCAGCCTATTGTTATCGGGGGGAAAATCTCATTCTTATTAATATTATAAGAACAAAATCCTATTCTATTTACTGTAATAATAAAAAAAAATTCTCATTAATGAAATGAGCAAAAATTTCTTTTTTTTTTACTGTAATGTGAAAATATATCATTCTCATTGCTGTAATGATAAAAATATAATCCTCAATATCACAAAATATTACAATTGTAAATTACAATAATAAGTATACATCATGGTACTGGTAGTTGTAGCCTACACAATTTAATTTATGCTTATTTTAATAAGAAAAACATATTCTCTTCAAACTTTAATGAGGAAAAAACAAGATTTCTCTTTACTGTTATGTGAAAATATATCATTCTCATTACTATATTGAGAAAAAATATAATACTCTTTACTGTAATTGTGAAAATATCTCGTTCTCTTTACTTTAATAAGAATAAAATATTATTCTCTTGACATTAACGCAAAATAATGCTAAATTTATTCAATTCTAAAGTACAATAATAAGCAAACATAATGGTACAAGTAGTTCCACGTCTGTCTCTCACTTCGACGTTGTGTCGAAGAAGCGACACTAGGTGTCTCTCTTAAGAGCCTCGTGCATCTCTAAACTTGAGAAAAGGCTAATGAGAAATTGGCAGACAGAATTTGCATGTCCCTCCCCCGGCCTAACGGGTATAAAGGGAGGAAATCATGCGTCTGTCCATTCAGATTTTTTCTTCGGAGCCGAGCGGTTGTGTGAGCTGACGATGAAGGCGATTTGGGGCGTACAGCGTGCTCGGTTTTGCCGGGTAAATCCCCACAAACCACCCACCCCCAGCACACTCGTTTGCTTCCATTTGGGCTCGATGTAAGAGCAGCTCGCCTCACAGCCAGTCTGTTTACTCCCTCAGATCCCGCAAGCTGGATGATGATTTCACCGCTGCATCGGAGAGCGTCACAGCAGTGTCTGATGCTGATGACTCGACTGGGGTCGGCCACCTCCGGGTCTGCTCGTCCAGTCTGTGCCTGAAGCGCAGATGTCCGATTGGTTCCCCCTGGCCAGGGCACCGCTCACTGCCACACCCCCACCCCCCAGTTCCTTTCTTCCCGGAGGTGCATGACGAGTTGACAAAGCCATAGAGGGCACATTTTACTGCCCGAAACCAGCTTCCTTGCTCCAAGCTGTCTCCACCTTGCATGGTCTCCATGGGATCTTTTCCCCCTGAAAGAGTAGGAGTTGGAAAAGAACGCCTTCCCCGATGCATGTGATAGAATTAAGATGGCCTTTAAGACCCCAGCCGCTTTGACTCTATGCGAGAAACTTAGAGAGAGAAAAGGTGAGGCTGGCACGGCCAGCTCCCATGCTTAGCATGCCGCTTTGTTCCCCCTTTGGGATGCTGGAACCTAAAAGGTTTATAACGATTTGATGGGGCATTGGGGAAGGGTAAGTGCAGTCTGTCGCAGCCTGTCGCTTTGGCACACAACTGCCTGCCCACACCTGCATCAGCAGTGCACGTACACGGTTCAGCACATGGTGTGACTGAATATGGACCCCTAGTGTTGCTTCTTCGACACAATGTTGAAGTGAGCGACAGACGGGGAACGTCTAGGTTACTGTTGTAACCTCCGTTCCCTGATGGAGTGAATGAGACGTTGTGTCCTCCTGGCCAAGACGCTGAACCGAGCCACTGTTATGGCTGAACTTCATTCTCAACTCTTTAGTGCAACTTATATACTGTATGTATATAGGTAGATATATGTTTCAAAAATATGTGAATTATGACCCAGACATTTCTTTAAGAGATTCACCCATCTACTGTTAATGCCACAAAGCAATAATACACTTTTTAAAACTTTCTTATAGAAGGACACTGTGCGTGCAAGATTGCTAGGTGACAATCAAACACTATTAAAGACAAAATATGAAGAATTCCTGCTAAAATATTTGTTGAAATATTAATTGCAAGCTTGAAACATTTTGGTCAAACTAAAGTAACCTTCCTGGGGATCCAGAATAACTCCTTGTTTATTTGACTATGAACATTTTTAAATTAAAACAGCTATGGCCTACGGGAGCACTGAAAATCCATTTAATTGAAGCATCACACTGAATTTTTCCCACTTAATTTAAACCACATATTTTCAGGTTGTGAGCTTTTATTTCTGACTTATGTCACACTGGCAGACTGACTTTGGAGATAGCTTTATATAGAGGGCAGATTTTATAAGGCAAAATCTATCCCTAAACCTGGCCTTAATCCACCATTCACCTCATCTGTATTGCTAATCTGCTTCCAAAATCTCCCCCAGAACCATTCACCTCTGACAATATTGATCAACAGTTTTCTGGACAGTCTTACCTCTGAACTGTACATTTCTCTGTACTGATATTGTATTTGATCAATAATGTGGCATGGTAAATAGGTTTACTGTTCCTGTTTAAACTTTACATCTTAACTCTGTTAAAAAATATATAATAAAAGTGTTCATCATTTACTCATCATTCCCCTTCTGTCGCTCTCTCCACGTTGTGTCGGAGAAGCGACACTAGGGGTCTCTCTTGAGCGCCGATATCCACCTCTGATCTATGAAAAAAGGCCAATGAGAGTTGGCAGCCAGTATTTGCATGTCCGCCCCGGACATACGGGTATTTAAGCGGCGCAAATACGGGAGTTCATTCAGAAAATTTCTTCGAGCCGATGGTCTGTCTGCAGTTTGCTGCGAGTTACACACCACTAACGTTCCTGTTTCCTCTGGCGATCTGCATGCTGTTGGATCTTGATGGCGCACAACAGCGGCTTTCTCCTTCGCATTGCACGCGTGCATTGTTGCCCCTGAGCTCGACAGCGCAGACACACACACATACTGTGTATTAAAAGAGTTATTTCCTTAAAAGAGTGAATTTCTCTAAAAGAGCAAAACACAGCGGCGTTGAACTTCCTTTTCAGGGCGCGTCTTTTCAAGATGCCCTTCCGCCCCTGTGTTGTTCCTGGATGCGGTAGAGTGCTCTCCGCTTCAGGCGGCCACAGGCTGTCTCGTGTGTTTGGGCGCGATCACACCGGCGGCGTTTGTGGATGGCTCATGTTCTCACTCGCGAGAACATGACCATGACCACGCTATGCGGTTTGCTTTCAACAGAGAGCAAGCCACCCCAGCTGCACCCGCATTGCTCCTTCTTCCCACTGGATTGAGGGCGATCGCGGTTGGCGCTGAGAGGCGATTTGAGGCGGCAGCGGTGCAGTTTCGCCGGGTAGCCCCAGCGAACCTCCGTTCCCGACCGCTTCGCTGGTCCCGTCTACGCTTCAGCGGCGATAGCGGTTACGCCTCACGGCCCGGCTGTCTATCCTTCTGAGCCCGAAGCAGATGAGCTCGCCGCTGCATCGGAGAGTGTGATGTCTGATGCCGAGGACTCCCTGGACTGCCGCCGGGCCAGCAGGCCCAGGCTGAGGCCGGCAGCTCAGATGTCTGACATGCTTTCCGGGCCACCGTGGCGTGGGGTTGGATTGGAACCCTCCATCCTCCCCACAGCCTTCACGGTTGGATGACTGGTTCCTGGGGGCAGCGCCATTCGCGACCACGCATCCCCGGTCCCGTTTTTCCGGAGGTGCATGACGAGCTGGCGTCACGTGGAGAGCCCCGCTCTCCGCTCGTCTAGGTGCCACCCGCTCCACTCTCACCACCCTCGATGGCGCAGAGCACCACGGATACGGGGCGATTCCCCAGGTCGATAGGGCAGTTGCGTACCATCTATGCCCCGGTAGCCCTACCTCCTGGTGTGGCCGCCCCGTACTCCCATCCAAGCCCTGTAGGACAACATCCTCGCTCAACGCGAGGCCTACAGTCGCGGCTGGACGCTGCCTCCGCCCTGCATGCAATGGCCCTCCTGCAAGTCCACCAGGCCAAAGCACTCAGAAACATGCACGGGGGTGAACCTGATCCTGATGTGCTGCAGGAACTGCGCTCAGTGACCGACCTCGCCCTGAGAGCGACGAAGGCCACAGCGCAGAGCACTTCGGACAGGCGATGGCCACCCTAGTGGTCCAGGAATGCCATCTCTGGCTCAATCTGGTCGAGATGCGTGAGGCCGACAAGAACCGCTTCCTAGGCGCACCTGTCTCCCAGATTGGCCTTTTCGGCGACACCGTCGAGGACTTCGCCCAACAGTTCTCCGCGGTGAAGAAGCAGGCGGAGGCCATCTCTCACATCATGCCCGCCGCACACCTGCCGCTCACGGGCCCTGCCCGTCTGCCCACCGAGGGCATCCCCCTGCGAAGAAACCAGCTCCTGCTCCGCCTCAACCCGGGCCCAGCTCTCAGCCCCAGCGTCGAGCACCCGCGCAGGCGGCATGCGCCCCTGTCTCCACGAACCCCTCTAGGACCCGGAAGGCTCCCAAGCGTTCCTGAGACAGCCGACCCAGAGCCCAAGGCGTTAGCTCGGAGGTGGTAAGACCGCTCCGTCCCCGGTGGAGGGCGGGAGGAGAATCCTTTGTTTTTCATTTGCCACACCCCTGGCGGTGGCTGTGGTACCCACATTCTCAAAAAAGAGCTATTTCCTTTGCCTCTGGGTCACCTGGCCGCAAATGCCGTTCTCACGGCAATCTGCTTTCAGATTACGACAGTCCGGTACATCGGACGCGGCGATCCGCCTTCCGCCTGCCTACGACTGCCCCGGCCAGCGGTTCAGAGCGAGTCCAGAGGGCGCCAGCAGACCTCCTCCTCAGTCACGAACCCGCCCCTGCGGGTGCGCGTGAGCAAGGTAAGTGCTTTGAGTCTATTCTCAGCACCCCAGCCTCAGGCGCCACGAAGCCGCTCGGCGCTGCATTACCTGTTCCGCCCGCTCGCGAGGCCCGCCGGTACGTCCAAAATACTCGTCCCATTGGTGCCCCTAAGCGCCAGAGCTGGGAAGCGTGGTTTTAAGCTTCCCAACACATCACGCTGGCTGCACGGACCATTCGACTTCGATTACGCAATTCAGTTTGCCCGGCTCCGCCCCCTTCAGGGGCATCCGCTTTCCGCAGTACACGGCGAGCATGCCAGTTCCCTGCGCGCGAAATCGCGACCCTCTTAGCCAAGGGCGGTAGAGCCCGTCCCTCCAACCGAAATGAGGAAGGGTTTCTACAGCCCTTACTTCATTGTACCCAAGAAAGGCGGCGGCTTACGACCAATCCTGGACCTGCGAGTTTTAAATCGGGCCTTGTTAAAACTCCCGTTCAAAATGCTCACGCAGAGAAATATTCTGGCTGGCGTTCAGCATCTAGATTGGTTCGCAGCGGTAGACCTGAAGGGCGCGTACTTCCACGTCTCAATTACGCCACGACACTGACCCTTCTTGTGGTTCGCGTTCGACGGCCAGGCGTTTCAGTACAAAGTCCTCCCCTTCGGCCTGTCTCTGTCCCCTGGCGTCTTCACGAAGGTCGCAGAGGCGGCTCTTGCCCGCTCACGGTAGCCGGCATCCGCATTCTCAACTACCTCGACGACTGGCTTATCCTAGCACACTCTCGAGAGTTACTATGCACACACAGAGACCAGGTGCTCCGGCACCTCAGCCGCTTGGGGCTTCAGGTCAACTGGGAAAAGATCAAGCTCACTCGGTTCAGAGCATCTCTTTTCTCGGGTTGGAGTTAGACTCAGTCTCAATGACAGCATGTCTCACGGCGGCGTGCTCAGTCGGTGCTGGATTGCCTCGCTTCCTTCAAGCCAGGCACAGTGGTCCCTCTAAAACTTTTCCAGAGGCTCCTGGGGCATATGGCGTCCTCCGCGGCGGTCGCGCCGCTGGGGTTGATGCATATGAGACCACTCCAGCTCTGGCTCCAGACTCGAGTCCCGAGACAAGCATGGCACCACGGCACGCATCGGGTAAGGATCACCCCCGCCTGCCTCAAAACAGCCCCTGCAGCAGGTGTCCCGACGCGTTCTGGTCACAACCGACACCTCCCGGTCCGGGTGGGGTGCCGTGTGCAGCGGGCATGCAGCAGCGGGCCGTTGGAAAGGGGCCCTGCTGCATTGGCACATCAACTGCCTGGAGTTGCTGACCGTCCTTCTCGCCCTCAGGAAGTTCCTCCCGTTAGTTCGGGACAAACACGTCCTTGTGAGATCGGACAGCACCACGGTGGTGGCGTATATAAATCGCCAAGGCGGCGTACGCTCCCGCCACATGTCACAACTCGCCCGCCGTCTCCTCCTATGGAGCCAGCAGCGACTCAGGTCGCAAGCTCAACGTCGTAGCGGACGCGCTATCACGACAACGCCTGCCCGGCGGGGAGTGGAGGCTTCACCCCCAGTCGGTCCAGCTTATTTGGGAACGGTTTGGCAAGGCCCAGGTAGACCTGTTTGCCTCCCAGGAAACCTCCCACTGCCCGCTCTGGTATGCTCCCGCTCCCCTTGGGACAGACGCGCTGGCACACAGCTGGCCCTCGGGGCTGCGCAAGTACGCATTTCCCCCAGTGAGCCTTCTTGCACCGGTGCTGTGCAAGGTCAGGGAGGACGAGGAGCGTGTCACGTTAGTGGCCCCCTACTGGCCCACTCGGACTTGGTTCTCGGAACTCAGACTTCTCGCGACAGCTCCTCCCTGGCGAATTCCCCTGAGAAAGGACCTCCTCTCTCAGGGACGGGGCATGCTCTGGCACCCGCGCCCAGACCTCTGGAACCTCCACGTCTGGTCCCTGGGCCGGGATCGCGGAAGAGCTAGCCGGCTTACCGGCGACTGTTGTGAATACAATTAACCAAGCCAGAGCCCCTCTACCAGGCACCTTTATGCCCTAAAGTGGCGCTTGTTCGCGAGGTTGGTGTTCTTCCCGAACTGAAGACCCACAGAGGTGCTGTGATTAGGTCAGTGCTCCTGTTCCTACAGGAGAGGCTGGACAGGAGGCTGTCCCGTCCACCCTCAAGGTGTATGTTGCGCCATTGCCGCCCACCACGATCCTGTAGGCGGCAAGTCTTTGGGTAAGCACGACCTGATCCTCAGGTTCCTGAGAGGCGCCGGAGGTTGAATCCCTCCCGGCCAGGCCTAGTTCCCTCCTGGGATCTCTCAGTAGTCTTGGCAGGACTCCAGAGACCCCCCTTCAAGCCGCTTGAATCAATTGGACTCAGGGCCCTCTCTCTTAAGACGGCCCTGCTGATCGCGCTCGCCTCTATCAAGAGGGTCGGGGACCTGCAAGCGTTCTCTGTCAGCGACACTTGCCTGGAGTTCGGTGCGGCAGATACGTCTGTGATCCTAAGACCGCGACCGGGCTATGTGCCCAAGGTTCCTACCACACCATTCCGAGATCAGGTAGTGAACCTGCAAGCGCTTCCCCGGGAGGAGGCAGACCCAGCCCTTTTGTTGCTATGTCCAGTGCGCGCCCTGCACATTTACCTGGACCGCACACAGAGCACCAGACGCTCTGAGCAGCTCTTTGTCTGCTTTGGGGGACGGCAGAAAGGGAATGCCATCTCCAAACAGAGGCTGTCGACGCCATCACACTGGCTTATCACACCCAGGCCGTGCCCCTACCCTTGCGGGTCCGAGCTCACTCAACAAGGGGTATTGCGTCCTCGTGGGCACTGGCCAAGGGCACCTCCCTAGCAGACATCTGTAGAGCCGCGGGTTGGGCAACACCCAACACCTTCGCGAGGTTTTACAACCTCCGCGTTGAGTCGGTTGCGTCTCGTGTTTTGTCAGGTCCGAGCCCGTAGAACTCGGTAACATGTAGACCGACCGGCCGGGTGGATCGCTTGCGCCCAGCGCCCTTTTCCTGATGTCAAGGTTAAGTAGTGCACCTTTTTTCCCAGGGTGCCCCACTCCGAGTCGGGACCCTGGTCGATTCCTCCCCAGCCCTCCGGGTCCGCGGTTCAGAGGAGGAACTCACCGACCCAAGCCACTGCGGGTACCCTGATGGCTACCCTGTACTGGTATAGGTGCTCCACAGGTAAGGCCTCCTGCTCGGACTCCCCCTGTGTGTATTTCCATGGTGCTGTCCCCTTACGAGCGGACCCCCGTGTCTCCCTTAGACAGTTACAGCTGCCCCGGTCGCCGTGCTGTAGCAACTCCCCCCTTTCGAGGCTGGATCTACCACCGCACCATACTTTCCACACGAGCCCTAAGACGGCCGTGTGACGTGTCTACTACTTTTCCTCCCCAAGAAAAAGGGCAGGTGTGGTCTCCACAGGGTCTGGGTAAGACCCCTTCCCTATATGCGTGTAAGGGCCCGGCCGTGATTGCTCTATGCGAGAAACATAGAGAGAAAGAGGCCCAGCCAGGCTGGCCCGTTCCCATGTTAGCAAACATCGCCTTGTTCCCTCTCAGGGTAACTAGAAGGATCCCGATGTTCAGTATGGGGCATTGGGGAAGGGTACGTGCAGCCGGGTACAGACGATGCGTGGCACTGGATGAATCCCTGCCCGCCTCTGTATCAGCAGTTCACGTACACGGTTCAGCACATGGCAAGATTGGAATGGGTCCCCTAGTGTCGCTTCTCCGACACAGCGTGGAGAGAGCGACAGAAGGGAATGTTTGGTTACGTATGTAACCTCCGTTCCCGAGGGAGGAGCGACACGTTGTGTCTTTCCTCCGCCATGTCGCTGAACCATGCCACTGTTGTGGCCGGACCATTTCGGCTCCTCAGAAAAATCCTGAATGAACTCCCGTATTTGCGCCGCTTAAATACCCGTATGTCCGGGGGCGGGACATGCAAATACTGGCTGCCAACTCTCATTGGCCTTTTTTCATAGATCAGAGGTGGATATCGGCGCTCAAGAGAGACCCCTAGTGTCGCTTCTCCGACACAACGTGTCGTTCCCTCCCTCGGGGAATGGAGGTTACATACGTAACCAAACGTTATGTGGTTCCAAACCTGTACAATTGTCTTTTTTCTTCAAAAAAGAAATGTTTATCTGAATTGTCTCAATTTTCTTTTCCATACAATGAAATTTGGACAGGGGCTATCAAGCTCTCAAATTCACAACTAAATACCATAAAAGCAGTCAATATGACTACAATAGCTTTATGTAAGGAACACAATGACATTAAAGTTGTTATTCAACTCTCAAATTTAAGTTGTGCACATTCAATGTTCAATGTGTATGTGCACATTCAAACATGACGCGTTAAAGATGTTTGGTGCTAGTTTGATTCAATAATTTGATATGCAAGGACTATATGACATTAACACTGTGTTCAGTTGGATGTATTTGGAACTGAATGAGGGTGAGCAAATGATCACAGAATTTTTTGGGGGGGAGGGGGGAACTGTCCGTTTAAATTAATATCATACTGTCCATGCAATTATGTATGTGTATTGTAAATAAGATTGCAACAAGATGCACCAGGTTTACTGATTATCTTGATGATTACAATCATTATAAAGGTTTGTAATGCACTGTGAAGAAAAAAAATGTTTACACTCCATGCAATGGTCATAAATAAAAGTTTATTATACTAAAATATAGCTGGAAATAATCTTGTAATTACCTAAACACCTGAAAGTTAATAATAAATACATCCCCACGGGCTATCCCACACATTTATTCAGCAATATGCAGTATGCATAAAAAAATAATAATAATAATAAAACAACAACAACAACAACAACACCCTTAAGCCATAAATCAACTGAAAAGGTCAAAGTGTTAATTTAGCCAAACAATAAACAATTCTGTTGTAATTTACTTACATTTCTTTACAAATTCTTCTGACTTTCTTTGTTCCGAGGAGCAAAAAAGGAGATTTTATGCAGAGTGTTAGGACAGCCATAGGCGACGTCCACACATAAACGTTTTTGGCACTGAATGCGAACCCATTCAAAAATGCTCTCAATAACCAACAAAATTTGCAAAGCGATTACATAAGAAAACTGAAAACGACGTTATCAAACTTAAACGGAATAGTGTGGATGTGGCCTTAATCCGTACTTTTGTTGTATTGAAAAAAGAGCAGCATTAACTTTATTTATTTTTACATTTTTTTGTATTTTATGAAAGAAACACAGTCATAAAGGTTTGGAAAGAAATGAGGGTGAGTAAATTACAACAGATTAACATTTATAACGTCTAATGTTTGTTCAAACAACCATCCCTCTTACACACATTTTTTGATAAATGGGTCTGATAAATGCATGCATCCCCACGACCCCCGGAGGGGCTGCGGGGTCAGCGCTCTTTTGCATGTATGCGCTCTGGAATTGCCACAGTTATCCAAGTACGTGGGGAGCGATCAAAGGAACCATAACTGATTTATTCCAAAACAGCTTTGAACTGAGTTTGGTTGACACAGGTCACAAACCAATGCGTGACATTGGGGTACGGCTGACGAAAAGAAGGCTCAAGAACCTGTTTGTACAGCCAGAGCAGAGAGCAGAAAACAGTGATGTCAGCCAGACTGACCCACTCCCCAACCAGGAAAGTGTGAGTGTTTAAGTGCTGATTCAGGATGGCAAGGACTGGTTTCATCTCTTCCTTGGCTGATTATGTGGCCTGTTTGTTGAACTGCATGATGCCCAAGGTGGGGAAAACCCAGGCACTAGCTGGAGGGACGATCTCAGAGTCAGCAAAGTTGACCCACTGCAGCACCTGGGCACTGGCCTGGGAAGAGCTGCCACGAAGGGTATCATTGCTCAAATTGTGAGCAATGCCATTGCTCTCAAACAGGCAAAAGCCATCATCACCCTGGAAAGCAGGAACCTTGCCCAACATTAAGATGTTCAGGAAAGCAGAGGATCGGTTAGCCTGCCCAAAGTTGAAGGGGATGTGCTCGCAATCTTCAGGCAATGACATGATGACATGACGACCAACCAAAGACTAGAATAAACAAACAACTTTCTTTTCTGGGTTTATTTTAAGTTTTTGTTCTCTGGTTGGACTTGGACACTAGCAGCATGCTCTTGAAATGGAACCAATGTTCCACGCACCCTTTAGCAAAAAAATAAAAATAAAAAATGCAAATGTAGTTGAATGGCTTTTCTGTAAAGCTCCTACAAAAAGGTCTTTCTTTACACGCAATATATACATCTATTCTTTAACATCTCTCCATACTTCTACTAGTACTGTATGGCTTTGACAAATAGCCAACTATATCTTATCCAAAACATATAAAGTTCATAATAACATAAAGAACATAAAGAAAATATTGCTAATAACGCTAATCCCAAAACAAAGTCTCTTTTAAATGCACATACAGTACAGTATGGTATTTAAGAAATCCATTGGATTTCTGTCTTTCCTGTTGTAAAGGCTTTTTAAGTAAGTAGAGTTAAACACATGTTGGATACACCTTTGTATTGCCTTTTGACAGTAGAATTATTACAGGTTGATAATGAAGTTACCAGTTTGAGCACATGATGTGATGTACCTGTGATCCTGTTTAATGTTACCTGTTTGGGCATCTGTTGGTTTAGTGATCTGCACTTGTAGATTGGTGCCTTCGGCCTTGGTTCCCTGTCTGATCCTAGACTGTCTCTAAAGATAGTGTACTTAACCTGTATACTTACCTTGCCTGCTTACCTGCCTATTTCAGTGTCTTGTTCAATAAACTCCTGCACTTGGGTTCATCTCCAACTTCAGTGTCTGCATATCATTACACATTTATATGGACACTTTTTTTATTCGCAATGAAATAATTCTGATTGATGATTCTGAATGTAATATTTACATAAACGCAAAATTTAGGGATCAGAATGATGTGCACATTTATGTGTCACAAGCATCAAATCAGAATAAATCTTTTGACATGCGTAGTACACTGCGGGAATTCAACACTTTTGTTGTTCTTAGATTTTGCCTTGTAAGTAAACCTTTCCTCCATTTCTAGCATTTTTTATTTGGTCGATTTACCTGTTTATTCTTGCTTCTTGCAGTTTTTCGAGCACTTGTTTGAACAAATTGGTATTACGTGGTTACAAGATACTTTTTTTATTCAGATTGGGCAACTAGTTCTATTATAAATGGATTATTAGGGTCCATGTAAACACAGGACTCATTCTAGGATCAAGGATTCATTCTCAGCGGTGAACTGCTGAACAGAGAGTAAGATTCACTCTCATTACAGTTTATGGAAGCGAATGGCCACTGGCCATTGTGAGCAGTCTTAAAAAACTGACCTTTTGTGTTTCACAGAAGTCAAATGTGTTTGGACCTCATAAGGGTGAGAAAAAAATGACAGCTTTTACATTTGTGTGTGACCTATCACTTTGAATGCATTCCACAATACCTGTTAAAATAGGGACATGATAAGAACAGAAGACACAGAGACCAAAGAGAGCAAGAGAAGGTGTGAAGGGCACAGAACAAGAAATAAACAGAGAGAAAAGAGATCATTAGAGTAAGATGCCTTTTGCAGCCCTCCGTAATTCAAATAGCTTAAGGGTCAAATAATACACACACAATGAATTTATTTGGGTTGACAAGCTAGCCAAATAAGCGAGCGGCACTTTGTGCATAGTCATCTAAATTTGGTTACATAACCAAACAGATGTGGCAATTTTCTATGCTATGCTACTCCAGCATTGGTTGACCTTACCATCCCAAAGAGATAATACCTGCTCTAGACTATGTCTGAGATACTGTATACCTGATGTTTTCTTGAATTATGACTTAAAGGTCTGCTTGGACCTTAAAATGAGGCCAGAACCCGACCTGTACCTGAGACCGTCAGATTTTAAGCCTGAACCTGACCCCGAAATCATTCACTCTTTTTATAATTTCTTCTAAAAATAATAGAATGTATGTGAGCATCGTAGATAACAGTAAAGTAAAAGTAAACAAACATGCAGTAAACAAAACGCAGGTGTCGCAAGATACATTTTCTGCTAGCTTTTTAACTTGAAAATGACAATGTTTTAAAAAAAAATAGGCCGGTCCTACATGAGACACTGTGCAACAGTCAAAGACGTCCGTCCAGCATGTGTTTATAAAGGTAACCAACTGAAAAACAGACAGTTTTTTAATTGTTCACTGGAGCATAGATTTTCACTTAAAAAGCTCACAGCCTCAAACCGCCACTTTGAGACATTGTACAGTAAGTGTGAATTGAAGTTTTTAAGTTTTACAAGTCCAATGTAAATTCCAGTTTCAATTTCCTTTGACATTTAGATAGCTATCAGGTTAAACCCATACAAATTTGAAATCTGATTTAACACAACATATGAAATAAAAAAGTAGGCCTACATGGCAATATTTAATGGTAGTCAAATAGTTGACCACTTGTCAAAATGATTGATGAGGGGGCATGTCAAGATGTGTCTGACCAGATGTGTGTTTGATGGTTGAATGACTGGAAATGTCAGACCTGATGTATGTTTGGTTGATAACGATAGCTGGATGTTTTGGCAGGATGTCTGTTTGAGAGATAACGATTAACGGATGTTTGACAAATGATCTGTTTGAGAGATAACAATAAATGGATGTTTGACAGGATATCTGTTTGAGAGATAACGATTAAATTATATTTGACAGGATGTTTGTTTGAGAGATAACGATTAACGGATGTTTGAGAGGATATCTGTTTGAGAGATAACAATAAATGGATGTTTGACAGGATATCGGTTTGAGAGATAACGATTAAATTATGTTTGACAGGATGTTTGTTTGAGAGATAATGATTAAATTGATATTTGACAGGATGTTTGTTTGAGAGATATCGATTAACGGATGTTTGACAGGATATCTGTTTGAGAGATAACAATAAATGGATGTTTGACAGGATATCGGTTTGAGAGATAACGATTAAATTATGTTTGACAGGATGTTTGTTTGAGAGATAACGATTAAATTATATTTGACAGGATGTTTGTTTGAGAGATAACGATTAACGGATGTTTGACAGGATATCTGTTTGAGAGATAACAATAAATGGATGTTTGACAGGATATCGGTTTGAGAGATAACGATTAAATTATGTTTGACAGGACGTTTGTTTGAGAGATAATGATAAATGGATGTTTGACAGGATGTCTGTTTGAGAGATATCGATTAACGGATGTTTGAGAGGATGTCTGTTTGAGAGATAATGATAAATGGATGTTTGACAGGATGTCTGTTTGAGAGATAATGATAAATGGATGTTTGACAGGATGTCTGTTTGAGAGATAATGATAAATGGATGTTTGACAGGATGTCTGTTTGAGAGATATCGATTAATGGATGTTTGACAGGATGTCTGTTTGAGAGATAATGATAAATGGATGTTTGACAGGATGTCTGTTTGAGAGATATCGATTAATGGATGTTTGACAGGATGTCTGTTTGAGAGATAATGATAAATGGATGTTTGACAGGATGTCTGTTTGAGAGATATCGATTAATGGATGTTTGACAGGATGTCTGTTTGAGAGATAATGATAAATGGATGTTTGACAGGATGTCTGTTTGAGAGATAATGATAAATGGATGTTTGACAGGATGTCTGTTTGAGAGATATCGATTAACGGATGTTTGACAGGATGTCTGTTTGAGAGATAACGATAAATGGATGTTTGACAGGATATCGGTTTGAGAGATAACGATTAAATTATGTTTCACAGGATGTTTGTTTGAGAGATAATGATAAATGGATGTTTGACAGGATGTCTGTTTGAGAGATATCGATTAACGGATGTTTGAGAGGATGTCTGTTTGAGAGATAATGATAAATGGATGTTTGACAGGATGTCTGTTTGAGAGATAACGATAAATGGATGTTTGACAGGATGTCTGTTTGAGAGATAATGATAAATGGATGTTTGACAGGATGTCTGTTTGAGAGATATTGATTAATGGATGTTTGACAGGATGTCTGTTTGAGAGATAACGATAAATGGATGTTTGACAGGATGTCTGTTTGAGAGATATCGATTAATGGATGTTTGACAGGATGTCTGTTTGAGAGATATCAATTAATAAATGTTTGACAGGATGTTTGTTTGAGAGATAATGATAAATGGATGTTTGACAGGATGTCTGTTTGAGAGATATCGATTAACGGATGTTTGAGAGGATGTCTGTTTGAGAGATAACAATAAATGTATTTTTGACAGGATGTTTGTTTGAGAGATAATGATAAATGGATGTTTGACAGGATGTCTGTTTGAGAGATATCGATTAACGGATGTTTGAGAGGATGTCTGTTTGAGAGATAACAATAAATGTATTTTTGACAGGATGTCTGTTTGAGAGATATCGATTAACGGATGTTTGACAGGATATCTGTTTGAGAGATAACAATAAATGGATGTTTGACAAGATATCGGTTTGAGAGATAATGATTAAATTATGTTTGACAGGATATCTGTTTGAGAGATAACAATAAAAGGATGTTTGACAGGATATCGGTTTGAGAGATAACGATTAAATTATGTTTGACAGGATGTTTGTTTGAGAGATAACGATAAATGGATGTTTGACAGGATGTCTGTTTGAGAGATATCGATTAATGGATGTTTGACAGGATGTCTGTTTGAGAGATATCAATTAATGGATATTTGACAGGATGTCTGTTTGAGAGATATCAATTAACGGATGTTTGACAGGATATCTGTTTGAGAGATAACAATAAATGGATGTTTGACAGGATATCTGTTTGAGAGATAACGATTAAATTATGTTAGATAGGATGTTTGTTTGAGAGATAACGATAAATGGATGTTTGACAGGATGTCTGTTTGAGAGATATCGATTAATGGATGTTTGACAGGATGTCTGTTTGAGAGATATCAATTAATGGATATTTGACAGGATGTCTGTTTGAGAGATATCAATTAACGGATGTTTGACAGGATATCTGTTTGAGAGATAACAATAAAAGGATGTTTGACAGGATATCTGTTTGAGAGATAACGATTAAATTATGTTAGATAGGATGTTTGTTTGAGAGATAACGATAAATGGATGTTTGACAGGATGTCTGTTTGAGAGATATCGATTAATGGATGTTTGACAGGATGTCTGTTTGAGAGATAATGATAAATGGATGTTTGACAGGATGTCTGTTTGAGAGATATCGATTAATGGATATTTGACAGGATGTCTGTTTGAGAGATAACAATAAAAGGATGTTTGACAGGATATCTGTTTGAGAGATAACGATTAAATTATGTTAGATAGGATGTTTGTTTGAGAGATAACGATAAATGGATGTTTGACAGGATGTCTGTTTGAGAGATATCGATTAATGGATGTTTGACAGGATGTCTGTTTGAGAGATATCGATTAATGGATATTTGACAGGATGTCTGTTTGAGAGATATTGATTAACGGATGTTTGACAAATGATCTGTTTGAGAGATAACAAGAAATGGATGTTTGGCAGGATATCTGTTTGAGAGATAACGATTAAATTTTGTTAGATAGGATATTTGTTTGAGAGATAATGATAAATGGATGTTTGACAGGATGTCTGTTTGAGAGATCCTCTCATCTTGCCATTCACCCACAGCAATATTTACATTAAGGGAGGGGAAAACATAAGGAACCCCCTTTCTCCATTGATCAATTACTATGGAGTCATTTGCCAAAGTCTTATGATCCACATGCAGAGAGTTGAATATTTCAGTAGTAGCTTGTTTCAGCAGCTGCAAAGATCTCACCCCAGTCCTTTTACTCAATTCCTCTGAGCTTATATTCAGAATATGTCCCAACTTTGTGCATCCAGCAGCAGTTAGACATGCACGCAGACTGGGACCAGACATAAGTCTTGAAGGTAGAAAGTCATTGAGAAAAAGTGGCGCTTCAAAAAGCCATAATCCAGCATGTGTATCTGATGAACGTGAAATGGTAAACACCTTTCATGCCTCCAGCACTGACTTACAGAAGGATGTCAGATTCACACGATCATCATTCTGGAGCTCCATTAAGAACAAGTGTTTGTCCAATCCCATACTTCTGACCCGCCTGAGAAGAGCAGAAGCTGTCTCTAGCCATGATACATCCGTGTGATATAACAGTCTCTGAGCTGCTTTTAACCGGAAAGCCATAATTCTAGATCTAATGTCTATCAATCCTTGACCTCCTTCTTGAACAGGAAGGTATAAAGCAGCAGCACAAATCCAGTGTTTTCCAGACCAAAAAAAAAAATCACAAGTTTCCTTTGAATTTCCTCGATAAGTCCAACAGGTGGCTGTAACACAGTTATTTTGTGCTACAGAGTGGAAGCAACCAAATTATTGGTCACTAAAATCCTTCCCCTATAGGACAACTGAGGTAGCAACCATTTCCATTTAGACAACTTGCTGCACACTTTCTCCACTATACCCTCCCAATTTAGATTTTGAAATTCATTTGACCCCCAAAAAAACAACAATTTAAGTCCCTCTCTACCCCACTTAAGGTCCCCAGGTAACTTTGGGAGACTCTCAAACTCCCCTTTACCTTCCCAAAAAGCTTCACTTTTAGCACAGTTCACTTCAGCTGATGAAGCTTTCTCATAAAGATTGAGTACCTCAGATAAACATTTAATATCCTCAGTGTGATTTACAAAAACTGTGATATCATCAGCATAAGCAGAAAGATAAATTCTTGAATCTAAAGAAAACCCAGGCACATAAAAACCGGACAATCTTTCTCGAAGTTTAAAAAGCAGCGGCTCAATTGCTAAACTATATAGTTGACCAGACAGCGGACAGCTTTGCCTAATACCCCTTAGAATAGGAATTGGTTGACTCAAAGTGCCCCCTACCTTAACCATACATAATGCACCATTATATAATAACTGTATCAAATTTAAAAATATTTCACCAAAACCGAAAACTTTCAATATATTAAAAAGATAATTATGATCAACACAATCAAAAGCCTTCTCTTGATCCAGGGCAATTAATCCAACATTCACATTGAAACCATTACAAATATCTACAATGTCTCTCACTAAAAACAAATTATCCATAATAGATCTCTTTGGAATGCAATATGATTGATCCTTGTGTACAACCAAACCCAAGTAATGTTTTTATCTATTTGCCAGACATTTTGAAAACTTTTTATATACTGTTGTAAGAAGGGCAACAGGACGCCAGTTCTTTAAAAAGCTAAATCCCCCTTTTTTGACAATAATGATAAAACAGTATATTGACCGGTAGTAGGTAAAAGACCATCTCTTATAGACTCACATAAAACATTAAAATAATCATATCCAATGTAGTTCCAAAACTTTTTATAAAATTCTGCTGGCAGTCCATCTATTCCAGGGGATCGTCCTGAACTGAGTTGTCCCACAGCAGCAGTAATTTCCTTAAATGTTATCCTTGCATCCAAGACAGTTTTAGAATCAGAGTCCAGCTGAGGAAGACCCTGAAGAAGCTGTGTCATACAGTCATCATTTTCACAGTTTTCTGCAGCATAAAGACTTGAATAAAAATCCACAGCATGGTTTCTCATTTCTGTAGTCTTAGACGTTATCCTCCCATCAGGGAATTTAAAACAAGGCATTTGTTTTTGTTGAGCCATCTTATATTCCAGGTTAAAAAAAAAGAATTAGGGGCATCCATTTCTGCTAGAGACATGAAACGGGACCTTATCAAGGCTCCCTTTACTTTCTCATTTAGGAACAGACTTAGCTCTTTCTTTTTCTTTTGCAAATCATTGTACAATACAGAATTATGTGTATCAACCAACTGCAATTCCATTGAATGAATCTGCTTTTCAAGTGATTCAATCACATTCTTTATTCTACTACTACAGTTAGCTGTATACTGCTGACAAAACATTTTTATTTGAGTCTTTCCTACATCCCACCACTGTTTCAAGTTTTCAAAATAGCTTTTTTTCTTTTTCCAATTTTCCCAAATGAAAACAAAACTATCACAAAAAGCAGCATCCTGCAACAATGTAACATTAAAATGCCAGTAAACCGATTTTTTAGGTACATTTGACATGGTCATTGTCATTATAACTAAATGGTGATCAGAAAAACCTACAGGACAAATGCAACATTCAATTACCCTACTATTAAAATATTTTGACACATAGAATCTATCTAATCGGGCAGCACTAACTCTATTATTAAAAGCCTTAACCCATGTATACTGTCAATCATTGGGGTGTTTAATTCTCCACATATCTAAGAGCTGGAATTATTTTATTAGTTTTGACAAAGCACTTGAGGACTGTATATGAGGTTCCTCAGTATTACGGTCTATTGTAAAATTTATAGTGCAGTTCCAGTCTCCACCAATGACAACACATCCTTCACTAGAACACTTTTTAAGACTCTCATTAAGCATATTTACAAAATGTAGGTGTTCCTGTCCCACTGTTGGTGCATAAATATTTATCAGGAACACAAGCATTCCTTGAATTTGAGCTTTAACAACCAACAAACGACCCTTCACTGGTTCCTCTTTACTTATAATATCCACCCTTATGGTTGAAGAGAAAAAGATGCCCACCCCTCTACTTAAATTGGTACCATGACTAAGTATTTTGTGTCCTTTCCACCACAAATTCCACTCAGCTTCATTCATTAAATCACTATGAGTTTCTTGGAGAAATATAATATCAAGCTTTTTTTGTTTAATTGTTTCATAGACAATAGCACGCTTTACACTATCCCTCCCAACATTAATATTTAAAGAGCATACACAAAATTAAGATGGGAAATACAGTTCAAAGCATGAAAGGAAAGAAAAGGAAAGACACCGTGTAATGCATGATTATTTGCGATCTTTTGATTTACTTTTTCTCCTACTCATTGCTTTATTCTTCCTTATAGTGGTAAGATGTTTTTCAGCTGAAAACGCTCCTTCTCACTAAGTTCCTCAACTCCACTCCAACAGTCCTCTGATAAAAAGTAACAGAGTGAACAAATTTGTCTACATCAGAAAAAAAGTAATTTATGTTAATTTGTTTACCATAAGTTTCATCCAGAAAACTATTAATTTGTTCCAGATTATACAAAGAATCTTTGTTGATATCTCCCAAAGAAACTGCCTGAGATATGTTAAAAACAACTCCCTGTGAATTACCATCATTTTCACACATAGAAACTTGTGACTCAGTATCATCAGACTGCTCCTCCTCCACATCCATTTCCTCATTATTCAAGACGCCTGAATACGATTTTTCAGTTCCATAAATTGCACTTTCCAACTGTTTAGTACCACTAGTACTAGCTACTTCTTCATCAGTATTAACCTCAGAAACTAACTCAGTTGACCTAATTTTAGGGGCTATGTTAGTAATGTTAGCTACAGCAACATCATTTTCAGTGTCAACAGCCGGTAACACAGCAACTGAATTATCATCACTCACCTCAGCAAGTGGAACAACCTCATCTTGGGACACATCAACCAGATCAGCGCTATTATTTGCGACCTCATCCTCCGATCCTACCGCATTTTCTGTACCTGTTTTCTTATGTGGACACGTAAGACGCTTATGTCCGATGTCTCCACATTCTAAACATCTTATGCTGCCAGTAGTTGCATACACCATATATAATCTTCCCTCATATTTCACACGAAAATTAATATCCAGTGTATTCTCAGGCGATTCTAGCACCATGTACATATACCGCAACATGCTTCAGAGCCGGATGTTTACATCCAAGTGCGACAGTTTTAAAGGGACTTACAACTTTCCCAAAACGCACTAACTCACGTTGCAAAACATCATTGGGTACGAAAGGCACAAAAGCATCTTTAACGGTAAGGCCAGTTACTATTAACCAATTAACTAAATTTTGTTCCTTCAAAAACACAAGGACACCTTGATTCATGCGTGATGCAGATACAATGTTCTCATGGCCAGTCTGATCCCCAACCGCAATTAACACATCCTCCACTATGGCAGTATCCTCAGGAACACACCTGAAACCATTACGGAGTGACAATGGCGGCGTCTCATCAAGAGACGCCATTCTACACACAATTACCACTATTTAACTAATTTATAAATTGCTTTCTAAACCATGTATTTCCTGGAAAGAAAAATTAAAAGTAAATAGGAAAAAGCAAGATTTAGAAACTCTCACCACTTCACACAGCAGCTCTCACCACCACTTTCACCAACTCCCAGCATGCAACACACACACACACACACAGACAGAGAGAGAGAGAGAGATTGAATCACCTTTATTTAAAACATATAGGTAAACCCAGTCTGTATTATCACTGAAGATTTACATTCCACAATCTCAAATAACAAAGAAGAAAAATAATAAAATAACAAAGATTAAAAATATATAAAATAACAATAACAACAACAAAAAACAATGATATAACTTAAAAAGTCAACAGTAAATCGTCATTTTCATTAACAGTACATAACACCCCATTTATGGCCCAAGTATTCACAAACGTTGGTAAGCAACCTACCAGTTTGTAATACGCATATTTTATCCTAAGCCTTGATGCTACCAAACCCATGAACATCAATAACGGATCTAAAGTATCTTTACCAAGCATCTTATTTTTCCTTGTTTTCCAAATGGCAAGTTTGGCAGTTCCAAACACAAAATTTTATAAAACCAAAACATTTTTATGACTAACCCAAAAATGAACAATTGATGGGATAAATCTTCACCTAAAGATGATACCCATTGAAGTAAAAAGAAAACAAATTACCCAAACGTGCACATTGGACAAAAACATGAAAAATTGTTTCATTTTCAGAACAAAAAGGGCAACCCACCCCTACATTAGGATTGAGGTGCACCACATGTCTGTTTGTAGCTATTTCACCATGTACAATCCTCCACTGTAAGTCACCAGACCGTTTATCAATTGGCCGTTTGTACAGTGACCGCCAGCTACCTTTGGGGGAGAAAATTCAGTCCATCTTGATGACGTTACTCCAGATAAAAGATGTGCATTGGTCACTTTCACACAAGTCACATACAGAGCTTTTTTTCCAGCAGTCTCAAAAACATCCAGCTGAGGGGTTTTAAAAGACAATATAAGACTTTCCTCTTCATGCCATTCCCTTATGTCAGTGGTTATCTTCAAGGATGGAAAATCAAAGTCACACCCTATCCATTCTTTAATATGGTTAGAGTTGTTGATAAAGAGTCGTTGATCAAAATGCAGCTCTCCAACTACTTCATCAGTAATCTGTTTCAAAAATCGAATAGATTTGATCCCAGTTCTCTCTCCCTGGGTATCAAGACTGATACTTAAAATGTGGCCAAGTTTTACACATCCAGCAGCTATCAGCCGTAATGACAAATTGGCAGAGCATAAGCATCTAGAAGGTATCACAATATCATCAGTCTCTGAGCAGCTTGTAGACAAAAAGTCATAAGTCTAGATCTGATATCTACCAGACCTTGTCCCAATTCTTGCACTGGCAAAAAAAAGGACAGCTGACCGGACCCAATGAGGTCTTGACCAAAAATAATTCACCAACATCCTTTAAATGTCTTGAACTAATCCAGCGGGAGGCTGTAAAACAATAGATTTATGCCACAGAGCAGAAGCGACCAAATTGTTTGCAACTAAAACTCTCCCCATGTAGGATAACTGGGGTAGCAACCAGTTCCATCTAGACAATCGGGTGCACACTCTCTCCAAAACTCCCTCCCAATTTTTCTTTTGATCCCCAAAACACACCAAGTATTTTTAGCCCTTTTTTATTCCAGTTTAAGTTACCTGGTAGTTGTGGGAGATTTTGACCTGACCAGAAAGCCTCAGTCTTATCCCAATTTACTTTTGTTGATGATGCCCTTTCATACAGAAACAGTGCTCTAGACAGAGCTTTTATATCATTACTGTCATTGACAAAGACTGTAACATCATCAGCATAAGCACTAATTATGGTTCTTAAATGTTGAGGCATTGTGGGTATTAATAACCCAGTTAGAGTTTTCCTTATATTAAAAAGTAATGGTTCAATAGCAATACCGTACAATTGCACTGATAAAGGGCATCCTTGTCTAATGCCCCTTGAAACCAGAATAGGCCAACTTAGACCAACCCCCACCTGAACCATACAAGAAGCTCCAGTATATAACAACTGTATCCATTTGTTAAAATCCTGACCAAACCCAAAAGCAGCAAGTAGATTGAAAAGATAATTATGATCGACCCTCTCAAATGCCTTTTCTTGGTCTAAAGCGATCAAGCCAACCTCTGCATCAAACATTTTACAGATATCCAAGGTATCTCTCACCAAAAAAGATTATCCATTATAGATCTCTTTGGAATGCAATAGGTTTGGTCTTGATGAATTATCAAATGTAAAACCTTCTTAAGTCTATTAGAAAGACTTGGATAGGATTTTGTATTCTGTTGTTAATAGAGCAACAGGTCTCCAGTTCTTTAACAAAGTCAAGTCTCCCTTTTTAGGTAGCAGGGACAATACAGCACGTTGACATGTAACAGGTAGAATGCCATCTTTATAACTTTCACAAAAGACTTCATAAAGGTCCATTCCAATATGCTTCTAAAAATGTTTATAAAATTAAGGAGTCAACCCGTCAATTCCAGGAGAACGACCGGATTTTAACTGTCCAACAGCAGAAGTGAGTTCTTGAAATGTAATTTGTGTATCCACAGCAGTCCTAGAAATGGAGTCTATTTGAGAAAGTTCATGCAAAAGCTTCACAACCAGAATTGCAATGTTCAGCTTTGTAGAGACAAGAATAAAAGTCAACAGCATGGTGATGCATTTCTATAATGTCATTTGTAATCTTGCCATCTGGAAGATGTAAACATGTCATCTGCTTATATTGTGCCACTGAATGTTCTAAATTAAAAAAGTAGGCACTAGGGGCATCCATATCAGTGACTGATGTAAATCGTGACCTCACCAAAGCTGCCTTCACCCTCTCATTCAAATGAAAACTTAACTGTTTCTTTTTCTGTTGTAAGTTATTAATAAAGGTTGGGTCATGTTTTTTAAGCATTTCTGTCTCTATAGACTCTATATCTCTTTCTAGGGCTTAGTTTATCTTTGAGTGGTAGTACAGTATGCTGTGTACTGTTGACAGCATAGTTTTATTTGAGTTTTACCAACCTCCCACCATTGTTTTCAAATTCGATTTTATTCTTCTTCCAATAATTCCAAAATACCACGAAATGTTCGAGAAAAAACTAAAAATCTTGCAACAATTTAGCATTAAAATGCCAATAAGAAGATTTTCTTGGAAACTGTACCATATTTACTGAAATAAAAAACAGATGGTGATCAGAAAAGGAGAAAAACAACAATCAATAACCCTGTTATTAAAACATTTTGAAACGTATATTCTGTCTAATCGAGCATCACTCTATTATCAGAGATTTTAACCCATGTATATTGTTTGTCTACTGGATGCTTGATTCTCCACATATCTAAAAGTTCAGCCTCTTTCATTAATCTTGACAAATAGTTGGAGGAAAGCATATGAGGCTCTTCATTGTTACGATCAACATTAAAACATTCTGTACAATTCCAATCTCCACTAATGATGATGTTTCCATCGCTAAAATCTTATTTTAACACATTACTTAGTATACTAAAAAAGTACAGTCTTTCATGTCCCACATTTGGTGCATAAACATTTATAAAGTAAAATATGGTCCCTTCAATAATAGATTTAACAAGGACAAGACGACCTTTTACAAATGTTTCTGTTTTTTCAATACTAACTCGTCTATCTGGAGAAAAAAGGAGAGCAATTCCAGTGCTCAGATTTGTACCATGGCTAAGTATATGCTAACCTTTCCACAACATCCCCCACTCGGTTTCATTGCCTATATCACTATGGGTTTTTTGCAATAAAATGACGTGCAGCTTTTTATTCTGCATTATTTCAGACACTAAGGCTCGTTTATGTCTATCCCTCCCACCATTAATATTTAATGAACCCACCCTCAAAAGAAGTTTAGGAAGGATAGAGAAAAGATAACAGCAGAAGAAAACAGTAGAAAAAAGACAAACACACCACGTGATGCATGGCTAATCACTTATAAGAAAGCTTTTAACATCTTCTTTTTACCCGCCTTTTTACATTTTCTGATGACAGTAAAACAATGTTCTTAACTGAAAACGTTTCTTTTCACTCAGTTGGTCAAGACTCACAGTCTTCTGAAGAGATGCCACTGACTTCTAAAATTTTTCAACATCAGGAAAAAAATCTTTGATATTGACTTGTTTTCCAAAAGTCTCATCAAGAAAATAATTAATTTCCTCTAATGTATACAACGAAGAATCTTTAAAGGACATATCTTGAGATTAACCTTCAGGTCCACATACAGAACCACCTTGTGAGTCACATTCATAATCAAGAAGAGAACCATTTTCGTCAGATTCAACATCATCCATTGCACTACCATCATTACCGAGACACAACTCTCTTTTTCTTGTACCCAAACAAACAGGCTCGTCACACCTACTTGAACTGGGCACTGCATTTACAACAATGTTATCTTGCTGCTCGTTTGCATTAATATTTTGTACAATATTTGCAATATTTCCATTTTGCTGACGTTCATTCACATTAGTATCTGTATTAATTACAACATGCTCATGACCACTCGAGATTCCACCAGTGATTTAAACAGGGTCAACATATTAACATCCTGTCCTTAATTTCTACATTTTAAAATAGCTAGCTTGGCTTGACCTATTAAGAAATTGGCAAGTGTGCACTGTTGTTGCCATGACCTTCTATATTGACAGCTGAATATGAAAAGGGTATTTGAATATAAAAAACCCAATTTTGTGATTAATTCTGCCAATATTTCAAACAACGTACCAAGTCTTGGACATTCAGAAAACATGTGAAAGACATGATTGGACATGATTGTGAAATCGTTTCATTAAATTTTGAGACTAAACTGTTTGAAACCATAGCACAGTGGAGTACCCTCCACTGAAGATCTCCACATCTCTTAGAGAGAGGAGGCTTATACAATAACCTCCAAGAAGGATGTACATCTTCAGAAGTATGGAGTTCGGCACTCCATTTAGTTTTTCTATCTATACTTCTTTATACTTCATCATTGCAGAATTTATAGAGGAAGATAATGTTGGAGGGAGAGCATCTTTAAGACTCTTAGTCAACTTACCTACAGTTCTCAATTATTTTAATCCAACCTGTTCAGCAATTGATTGTACAGTTTGCCACTGGAATTTTGTTAATTCAATTAAGTCCATTATTTTACTGACCCAGCATTCATAAAATTTGTAACTGAACAGTATACATTGGATGGTAGTTAAAAATCAATGGTTCTGGAACACCATAATGTGCATCTTCTACTCTTGACAGATTAAACAATTCCCAAGATTTAAATATTGATGTATAGAAAGTGGAAGGGAAACAATGTACCTTCTCCACAAATGGCTTCTGCATTAAAAACAACTGCTTATCCATATTTATTCCACTTAGGTCTGTAAGTATAGACAAACCAAATTCAACCCAACGCATGTGGTCAGAACAGTACATCAGCTTCTGCAGTGTTTGTAGTCTCATTGCTGATATTTTTGACTCAATATGTATAAGTCCCTGTCCACCATCTGCCACCAGAAGGTAAAGGATCCCTGGAGGAAGTCAGTGGTGGCCATTCCAAAAAAAGTCCACAAATGCTTTTTGAACTGTACAAAGTAAGTCCTCGGGAGGGTCTAAAACAGTAAGCTTATGCCACAGCATTGAAGATGCCAGGTTATTGATGACTAAGCATCTCCCTCTGAAATAAAGCTGTGGGAGAAGCCATCGCCACCTCTGAATTCTACCAATCACCCGATCAGCTAATCCCTCCCAGTTCTTTCCTGTGTACTGGGCTGTCCCAAAGTAGACACCAAGCACTTTGAAACCATCTCAAGCCCATCTGCATTGTTGTAGAAACCCAGAACACCAATCCCACAAAGCTGTTTCCTCTGCAAAGCTAACAGTGGCTCAATAGATATGGCATAGAGCAGTCCAGAAAGAGGACAACCTTGTCTTATCCCCCTGGTCAGAGAAAATGGCCTGGTCAAGGATCCGTTAATCTTTAACATGCTATATATGTCATTATAAAGTAATTTGACAAGAGAGACAAAATGTGGACCAAAACCAAAAGCTGCCAATGTTTTGAACAAATAATGATGGTCCACCCAATCAAAGGCTTTTTCTTGATCCAGGGAAAGAAGTCCAATGTCCAGCTTATGCATCTTTGCAACTGTAATAATGTCTCTCACAAGGAAAAGGTTATCAAAAATAGTCCGTTTAGGATCACAAAATGACTGAGCCTCATGAATTACATTTGGCATATGTTTTTTAAGCCTGTTAGTCATTGCTTTTGATAAAAAATTTAAATCTACGCAGATCAATGATACAGGTCTCCAGTTCTTTAGGCACCCAAGGTCTCCTTTTTTTGGAATTAATGTTAAAACTGCTCTCCTACAACTAAGAGGAAGAGTTCTTCGATTAATGCATTTCAAAAGAACGGTAAACAGGTCCTTTCCAATCACGTTCCAGAAAAGATGATAAAATTCAGCTGAAAGGCCGTCTAGTCCAGGTGATTTTCTGGGACTCAACTCCTGGACACCTTTTGAAATCTCAGCAAAAGATAAAGGTTTCTCAAGGTCCAGCTAATTCTTCTCTGAAAGCTGTGGGAGATCACATAAAAACTCCTTTGCTGCTACCCCATCACATGGTTCAGAGCAATAAAGTTTCTCATCAAAGGAAAGGGCATGTGTATAAATTACCTGCTGATTAGATGTCACGCCACCATGTGGAAGATTCAGCTTATAGAATTGCTTATGTTCCCTTGGTTTCTTTTCAAGTCCAAAAAAAAAAAAAATGCAGTAGGAGCATCCATATCATTCAGCTGTGAATATCTGGTCCTTAAAAGAGCTGTTTTTCCTTGCTCTTCCAGTAATGTCTTTAAAAGGGACTTATTCCTCTGAATGTAATCCGTAGAGGTGCCATAACTATTTTGACTAAGAATGTCTTCTTCAATGGACTTTTTTTCTATGAGGGCTCTAGTGCTATAGGCAGTGTATTGCTGACAAAATGTCTTAACGTGCACTTTGCCCATATCCCACCACTGGCTTAATAAAGGGAAACTACATCTCTCCTCTCTCCAAGACTCCTAGAAAAAGTTGAAAGATTGAATAAAAGATTAATCCAGCAGTAACCTATTATTAAAATGCCAGTGTGATTTATAAGGTTTTGAAGACAGGACAGAGATAGCAACAGATATGTAGTGATGGTCTGACAAAAAGGAAGTTGAAATGGAACTGTTAAAAAACATGCCTCATTTTAGCAAGATAAAACCGGTCAAGTCTTTTATATTTTAGCTAGGTGTACCATTTAACCCCAGGAAAACTATCCCTCCACAAATCAACAAAATCATAATAATTGATTATATTTTTAAAAATACTAATATAAAATTTGGGTGAGGTTCATCATGATTTCTGTCCAAATCTGAATTTATGGTACAATTAAAATCATTACCCAATACAACAAAATTACCTTGTGGACACTGACAAAGCATCAGAAAGTTTTTGAAGAAAATCTCATGCTCTTGTCCTACATTTTACATAAAAAAAAAAGAAAAACTACTATGACCCAAGATGACAAATGATCTTAAAAGTCAACCAGGAATTACCTCAAACAAAACTGGTTTATTACAGATCCAAGGAGAAAAAAGTATGGCAACACCAGCACTAAAGTTGGTTCCATGACTCATCCAATCACAAACCCACTGTGCCTCTGTGTGTCTGTCTTGAAGCATAATTACTTCTGCTTTTTTCAAACGTTAATAATCAAATAGAGCAGTTCTCTTAGCTATGTCACGACAACCTTTGATGTTAAATAATCCGATGGTTAAGGATGTCATTAAGAGAATAGTTACTGCAGGGCACCTAATAACCCCAAATAACAAATGGACAATCGTGACCGTGTGAATGTTTCTTAGGACAAGCTTCTAATCTTTTTTTAATAGTGCTCAAGTCTTTTTTGACCCTGTAGCATTTAGGCTGATCAAGCTCCACCAATGTAGCTTTTCTCATGGCCATTGTGCATGACTCAATGAAATGTTGTAAATCTGGGAAATATTTGTCAAGTTTCGGCTTCCGTTGATTGAAGGTATTGTCAAGAAATTAATTAATCTGACAAACTGTATAATAAGAGGTCTTTAATTTAGAACTGTATAAATTATCTGCAGAACTTCCTTGAGAATTTGTAAGATTTTCTGCCATATCCGATTTATCACTATCAGAGTCCGAAAACTGAGCTTCAACCTCTGCCAACATATCCGCATCACTCTGTGACAGGCTGACACAGGATACTTGTGAATCCATTGGCTTTCCAGGATCCGCAAACTCAACTTGTTCTTCGGGGCGCTTCAAGTCACTGATCTGATCAGGAACCACAACAGCAATCACTGTATCATCACGAACCGCACTACCATTTACTCTTATATCAGTATCAGCTGGAGTGTGCTTCGTGTCCTCAACATGATTATTAATTACAAGCTCGTCATCATTTTCTCTGTCTTCAGACAGAGGAGACGCTTCAGCTTCCTGATCAGTTTTGTCATTGTTTTGGTTTTCTGAGTTATTGTTTGTCAGAACGGGACACGTTTGTTCTACAGAGGTGCCAAGCTCAGTCTCATTGCTTTTAACCTCATCATTCACTTGACATGATTGTTTTGTGTGACCAAATTTCCCACAAGCAAAACATTTCATTGAGTCTGTGCTGATGTAGATTCTATAATCTTTACCCAGCACTGTAGTTTTCGCTGACGTATTTAAAGATGGAAATTCAGCATTCAAAATCATGAAAGTATGACGTCTAAATAGCATTATATGATTTAGATCCGGATTTTTTAATCCCAAAGGAATCATTTTAATCGGTCTCACTGGTTTACCCTAGCGAGCCAGTAAATGCTCAAGTGACTCATTAGAAATGAATGGAGGTACATTCAAAAGGGTAATCCCTTTTATGGAGGGGTTCGATAGTGGTAAAACTGGTAAAAATGTATCTCCTACAGTTAAACCAGATTCAGCTAAATGCTGAGCCATGGATACTTCTCAGAGGAAAACTACAAAGGGCCTATTCATCCTGGATGCAGACACAATATTTCGAGCACCTATTTCCCTGCCAATCACATTCAAACAGTCCTCATCTGTTACAGATTCATACGGTAGACATTTGCACCTGTGTCGTGCTGTTAAACGTATCGGTTACCTAACGTAACCTCGGTTCTCTCTAGATGAGGGAACGAGTATTGCGTAAGCTAGCTTACGCTACGGGAAAGATTCATCTTTTCTGAGATATTGAAGCCAAAAAATTATCCTTAATTTTTGTATCCATTGTCAACGCAGTGCGGCAGCTGCAGACCTTGAGCTGGCTAGCTAGCGAGCTCATAGGTTGCTCGCTGCAGCCTATAGACGAGCTTGAGCGAACTCGCATCCAATGAGAGGCGTCCGCGCGCTCACTGCAACAAAGCCCGCCAAAATGGGCGTGACTAGAGTGCATATAAGCGTAGTTCGTAGGCTGGAACCCTGGTTTTCATTGACTGAAGCGAAAAGTCTCTCGTGGCGCGAGCACGGCCGGCTACGCAATACTCGTTCCCTCATCTAGAGAGAACCGAGGTTACGTTAGGTAACCGATACGTTCTCTTCACGAGAGGTTCTCTCGTATTAGCGTAAGCTAGCTTACGTAGCGGGAACCCATTGTCAGCGCCGTGCGCTCAAGCATCCACTGTATGAGCCCCAGGGAATTAAGGGGGACCGGGGAGCCCTTATGAGTGGGGAAATAATATTTGGCCGGCAAGAATGCGGGTCACTGATTGTGTAATACATAAGCACATAGTGGGAAGGGAGCGACAGAGCGGCGGTGCCGGTCTGTGTGGAATGTGTCCCATCAGTGCAGCTCACCAGGGGAGCTGTAGCGTATTAAACCGCTAGTAGTTTTGCCTGCAGAGCGGGCACTTCCATATTGTAAAATCTGACAAAGGTGGAGGGAAGTCCATCCGCTGCCACACATATGTCGTGAATGGAAATCCCGCTGGACCATGCCCACGAGGATGCCATGCCTCTAGTGGAGTGAGCCCTAATGCCCAACGGGAATGGCAGGTCTTTTGACGCGTATGCAGCAGCAATAGCCTCCACTATCCATCTAGATAGTGTCTGTTTCGAGGCGCGAGACCTTTGGTGCGCCCTCGAGCGAAGCGAAAAGCTGCTCAGAGCGTCTGAAAGCGGCGAGCGCGCAGTATACAATATCAGTGCTCTGACCGGGCAAAGGAGATTGCCGTCGCGTTAAGCTATCGGTGCTGGCAGCGCCGATAGGAAATGACCTGTGCTCTGAAAGGAGTACCGATCACCTTGGGAACATAGCCGTGTCTAGGCTTTAAAATGACCTTGGAGTCACTTGGTCCAAACTCAAGACACGCAGCGCTGACAGACAGCGCGTGAAGGTCTCCCACACGTTTGACTGATGACAGGGTAGTCAGAAAAGCGGTTTTGAGTGAAAGGTATTTCAAATCCACGGATTGAAGTGGTTCGAAAGGGGGCTTTCATAGTTTCGAGAACTATAGAAAGATCCCAGATAGGAACCGATGGAGGCGCGGGGGTTCATCCTTCTAGCTCCCCTGAGGAAGCGGATGACCAGCTCGTTTTTACCCCATGACTGGCCGTGCAGGGGTTCAGCGAGCGCCGCAGCGGCCGCCACATACACTTTGGCGTGGATGGGGATCTGCCCTTATCCAGCAGCTCTTGTAGAAATACTGAGCAGCGACGACACCCCACATGTCTGCGGGTCCAGGTCTCGGTCGGTGCACCATTTTGAGAACACAGACCATTTTGGCGCATAGAGTCTTCTCGTGGAAGGGGCTCTAGCGTGTATGATGGTGTTTATTACTCCTTCTGGCAGAGCGACGGGTAGTCGTTGATCACTCACGCATGCAGCCCAGCGCTCTGGGTGGGGATGCCAGATTGTGCCGCAAGCTTGAGAGAGGAAATCTGCTCTCACTGGGATGGGCCACGCGCTGTCAGTGACAGCTGCGTAAGCTCCGGGAACCATGTCTGATTCTCCCAGCGGGGCTATGAGGAGCACCGAGTGGCGCGTTTCCCTGATCCTCTGCATTACCTGTGGCAATAGCGAGGCGGGAGGGAAGGCGTAAGCGGGCGTCTGGGCCAGTCCTGGGCCAGCGGCGTCCTTGCTTTCGAGAAAAATATTGGGCAGTGAGAGTTCTCTTTGGGCGCTAAAGAGGTCTATCTCTGCTCTGCCGAATAGGTGCCATAACGTCTGGACTGTTTGGCGTGCAGGGACCATTCCCTGGGGAATATTGTCTCTGGACAGTCTGTCGGGCCATCGTTCAGGTGGCCTGGCACGTCGCGTCGCCCTCAGCGGCGCAGGTGGCACTGGGACCAACTCAGTATGCGTTTCGTCAGATGGAATAGGTTCCTGGATCTGACACCGCCCTGGCGGTTTAGGTAGGATACCACAGATCTGTTGTCGAGCGGACCAGGGCGTGGTGACCCTGAATGACCGGGAGAAAGCGCGCGGCGTACTCGACCGCTATCATTTCCAGACAATTTATGTGAAGGAGCTTTTCCTGAACTGACCATAGGCCAAAAACCGGAGAGCCTTCGCGGACGCGCCTCAACCCGTGTTGGGCGGCGTCTGTCGAGATGACTTTTCGTGAGATACAGCTCCCATTGTCACTCCCGCTGATACCATTCGGCCACTGTCCAGGGCTGCAGAGCTGAAATACAGGTCTGAGTCACCTCGATGGGCTGGCGGCCTGTGGCCCAAGCCCAGCGAGATGCACGGGTGTTTAGCCAATGCTGAAGCGAGCATGTGCAGTAAACCCAGCTGAAGTACTGCTCGGCTGAGGCCATGTAGCCTAGCACTCTCTGAAATTTCTTCAGAGGTGTGAGGCTGTTCATCTGAAATGACGCGGCTAGTCGTTGCACAGCCTGCAGCTGTGTAGATAAGCGAGCCGTCATTGCCACTGAGTCTAGTTCTATTCCAAGGAAGGAAATTGCCTGACTGGGCTGTAGTGAGCTCTTGGTCCAATTGACTGCAAGGCCCAAACTGTTCAGATGACTGAGGAGAACTGTCCTGTGAGACAGAAGCTCCGTATGTGATTGTGCCAAAATCAGCCAATCGTCCAAATAGTTCAGAATTCGCAAACCCTGACTCCGCGAGGAGTGCGGCGCCAGCGATCCATGCGCTTCGTGAAAGTACAGGGTGCTAAGGACAGGCGAGCGGAAGGGCGGTGTATTGATAAACCTGGCCGTCGAGGCGAATCTCAAGAATGGCCTGTGACGGGGATTTATCTGAATCTGAAAGTATGCATTTTTCAGATCGAGAGAAATAAACCAGTCCCCTGGCGCATCTTGCGAGGAGTTTGCTGGTTGTAAGCATTTTGAATGGTCTTTTTGCAAGCGCTTTGTTCAAAACCCTGAGATCTAATATTGGTCTGAGGCCGCCGTCTTTCTTGGGGACAAGAAAATAACGGCTGTAAAACCCTGACTTCAGCTCAGGGAGGCGGCACTCTCTCTATGGCCCTTTTGCACAGAAGGTTTGCTATTTCTGAGCGAAGCATGCACGCTGCTTCCGTGTTCAAAGTAGTTTCGAGCAGCTCTGAAGCAAGGAGGACGGCGATCGAACTGTAGCAAATAGCCTTTTTTAAGTGCTTAACACCCATTTGGATATCCCTGGAATATCTTCCTACGCTTTGAAGCGTAATGTTAGAGGGTGAATGGCCAAATCGCTCTGATTGCGCACACAGCAGCTGAACAGAATGTGTGGCGCTTACTGTCCTTATGCTGGACTGCTGCGCAGACAGCATGGACGAAGCTGTTCTGTGAGTGACTTCCGATTGAGGTGAATGGGGAAACAGTCACGTCTGTTAAGTGATGCGCAAGCATAGCCACGAGCGCGGGACTTACATACAGAGAAGTGTTTGCTGGCCGTGTGACAGAGCGGGCAGAGAATGGTAGCGCGCGTATTACGTGGCGCATTTATTGACTCTAACACTCGAGCGGTTCAGTAACAGCTTTTGAGTGTGCTCTGATGGGGACACGGGCGTGTAATGCTTGTGTGTAGAGGTGAACACTAGATTGTGGGCACATTTTCTACACATAAGGCTGGTCGGTGTGACAGAGCGGCCAGAGAATGGTAGCGCCGCGGATTAGGTGGGTGCGTTTATTAACCCTAACACTCGGCGGGTCGTAACTGCTTTATGTGAGTGTGCTCTGATAGGGACACGGGGCGTGTAATGCTTGTGTGTAGGGGTGAACACTGAATTGTGGGCACATTTTCTACACATAAGTCTTTATTTTGAGTCGCCGTGGAAGCGGCGTTTGAGTGCAGGCAAGCGGGTAATATCACCGGCTTGTTGGCTGCTGAATCCACCACTGCAGTAGCCTGAGAGAAGGGGACTGACAGGAGCGTCGCGGGACTTACATACAGCTGGCCGTGTGACAGAGCGGGCAGAGGAGGTAGCGCCGCGGGCTCGTGGAGCGTTTATTAACTCCAACACTCGGCGGTCGTAACCGCTTATGTGAGTGTGCTCTGATAGGGACACGGGATGTGTAATGCTTGTGTGTAGGGGTGAGCACTGGATTGTGGGCACATTTTCTACACATAAGGCATGTTTACTCTTTACAAGATTTCTTTGGGTTGCCGTGAAAGCGGCGTTTGAGTCTGAGCAAGCGGGTAGTATCACCGGCTTGTTGGCTGCTGAATCCACCACTGCAGTAGCCTGAGAGAAGGGGACTGACAGGGGCAAAGCTTTGGCGGTGGTCCGGCCGTGGCGGGACTGAGCCGTCGTTTTCTCAACAACGCTAGGAGGACTTCGGTTGCTCAGGTTTCAGTACAATCTTAGGCGAGGCCGCAGAGGCGGCGGTCTGCGGCGGCTGTCTGAGCCTGATCGAGGCGGCCGCCCTGTCGGCAGCTGAGAGGTCTGGCTTGTTGAGCTGGGCTGTGAAGAGGCTCGTGCAGGAGGCTGGTCACGTGGGCAGCCTGCAGAGGAGCTAAGCGACGAGGCAGAAAGAGATTCATGGCTTGGGCTCGAGCGGTCAACAATGCCACTCGCCGCGGAACCGAAGAGACCGGACAGAGAGGCGGCGTAGTGCGTTCAGCTTCTCCCAAGTCGGCTAGTCAGATCTGAAACAGCCTCTGTCTGTAAGGCGGCCATGGAATGCAGAGCAGATGCGGCTTGGCGGCGGCGGTATAGGCGCGGCCAACACAGGCGGAAGTAGTTCTGCAGGCCTTAGGCGGGAGCACCAGCTTAGACCGCCATCTCGCGGGGCGGGCAAATGTCGCGGCGTGGAGTCTGTTGGGAGCCTGCTCAGGGGCGGTGACCACTTTCGAGCCCGAGGCGGTCGGCGGCCTGTGTGAGGAGGCGTTAGTTCCCCTCCGACTCGGGCGGGTCCTGCTGGATTCCTGGGCGAGGAGGAGCGTGTGAGCCTGACCACTCCTGGCTGTCGAAGCCATGATGGAACAGCCCTTATCCTCCGCTTCTTCGTCCGAGATGGCAGCAGAGCAGCCGCGGGGAGGGTGAAGGCGATGCTCGAGGGAGGGGCTCCGGCGAGGCAATCGCTTCTACCACTGGTTCCGGCAGCCTTTGAGAGTGGCGCTTTTTACTGCACGGCTGAATGGAAGGTGGTGGCGGCTCGGTCCTGGCGCTGAGTCGAGCCCGCAGGGGTCGACATCGGAAGCTCCTCACAGAGATCGCATCCGCCTTCAGCGAGGGCAAGCTCTGCATGCCCCAGTCCCAGGCAGAAGCGCCAGATGGCGTGGCGGTCTCCGGTGCTGAGAGGGGCGCAGCATGAGCGCAAGTGGAGCGAGGCATCTTTAAAAAGGCGCTTCGTACTCTTTTGTGAAGTTCATAAGAACTAGCTTGCTTTAAAAGGATATGTCGCCGGATGGCGTAGCTTCGCAGGACGGCTGAAGGTGGCGAAGACGGCGGCTTCTTCGGCGCTGTCCACGCTTGCTTGATGCCCCTCGAGCGGCGCGCGGCTTCCAGTTCAGAGATCGCGAAGAGCTCAGCTGAAGAGATGAAAATCAGGGTTCCAGCCTACTGAACTACGCTTATATGCACTCTAGTCACGGCCATTTTGGCGGGCTTTGTTGCAGTGGCGCGGATGCCTCTCATTGGATGCGAAGTTAAGCCCAAGCTCGTCTATAGGCTGCAGCAGTTGCCGCAGAGCAACCTATGAGCTCGCTAGCTAGCCCGCTCAAGGTCTGCAGCTGCCGCACTGCGTTGACAATGGATACAAAAATTAAGGATAATTTTTTGGCTTCAATATCTCAGAAAAGATTAATCTTTCCCGTAGCGTAAGCTAGCTTACGCAATACAAGAGAACCTCTCGTAAGAGAACTATTAAACTCGCCTGAATCTATTCCCATTTCACCACCTTAAGATAACTAAGTCAGCAACACACAAAATATACTTAAACATGCACAATATAAACTAATCTACATAAACTAAAGTAAAGAAAAATAGAAAAGTAAACACTCACTCAAAGACACCGCAACTTACACGCTCTTCCCAAACAGAGAGAGAGAGAGAGAGAGAGAGAGGGGAGAGAGAAGAGAGCAGGATAGACAGAGAGGGAGAGAGAGAGAGAGAGAGAGAGAGCGAGAGAGAGAGGGGAGAGAGATAGGAAAAAGCTCAGCCGCGCCTCTGCCCCCCTGGCGGACGACAGTGGGCTCTTCCACCTCTGCCTCCCGGGCAGCGGTTCCTCCTTTATCCCTCTCCCACTGATTAGGGCAACTCAGCGCTGGGCGTTCATCCTCTCAGCCATGCCCTCCTCCTCGTCACAGTAATCATATTTCTAGTAATCATAACACACTAGCTTACTTATAATAGTGATGAGTTCATGCTATTCCACGAATCTTTTAATAAAATCTTCTGGCAGTAAATCAACATCTTTTACAATGCCTAGTAACTCTCAAAATGTGTGTGTGTGTGTGTGTGTGTGTGTAGGAGGAGTTTAGTTAGAGATGTATAAACTTTAAAACATTTAAAAAGTTTTAGATATGTCTGTTAGTTAAGTGATCGGTGTAAGTACACTTGCTTATCCATATTCGTTTAAACTTAGTAGAATGAAAAGTAATTACATCTCATTAAACATTTAAACAACCTTACTTTTGTAGAAGAGTGTATGACATGGGGTGTGGTGTTTAGTAACCTTAGGTCAAGTTTTATTTACGACTGGTCAGTCTTCTCTGAAAACTACATGACCAGAATGCCTCTGCTAGGTAGTAAGAGCAAAAGAGCAGTTACTCATCTTTTGAGAGTTTTCTAGGCCTTGTAAAAGTTGTTATATTATTGCCAGAGGACATTGTTAAAAGATTTGTGGAATAACATAAACTCATCACTATTATAAGTAAGCTAGTGTTCCCCTTCTGTCACTTACTCGACGTTGTGTTGAATGAAGTGACACAAGGGGTCTTCCTGGGATGCCAAACGTACCTCTGAACCTGAGAAAAAGGCCAATGTCAAGTTGGCAGACAGAATTTGCATGTCCCGCCCAGCACATACGGGTATAAAGGGAAGCGGGGCAGCGAGCCGAACTGTTGTGCAACAGCAAGCTGAAGTTCACCACCGTTTCACTCACCTCTGTCAGCAAGAAGCATTGCTGTTGGAACTATGGCACGTTTACAGCTGGCGTTCTCTCTCTGGACACTGCGCAGTCTATGCCCCTGGGCGCTTCAACAGCGCTTTTCACTGTTAAAAGAGTGTTCTCCTCCTAAAAGAGTTTTGATTTCTCTAAAAGAGACTTCCACTCACAAAAGAGCAATACACAGTGGTGTTGAACGTCCTTATCAGGACGTGTCTTTTTCAAGATGCCTTTCAGCCCCTGTGTTGTGCCTGGATGTGGTCTATTTCTCTCCAAGGCCAATGGCCACAGACGCTGCCTCGTGTGCCTGGGCAGCGATCACACTGAGGTGGCGTTCGTGGATGGCTCATGTACTCATTGCGAGAACATGACCATGGCAGAGTTTCGGTCACAGCTCTACTTCCTCAAGGTGAATGCCACTTCAGCCGCCCCCCCTCATCACTCCTTCTACCCACGGGATTGAGGACGACCCGGCTGGCAATGAATGCGATATGGGGATAACGACGGGCTTGGATTCGCCGGGTAAATCCCCACAAACCACCCTCCCCCGACATGCGTCCTCGCTTCCGTCCGGGCTCGGGATGAGTGTGGCTCGCCTCACAGCCAGCCGGCATTCTCCCTTGAGCCCCTGGACTTGGATGCTGACATCGCAGCTGCATCGGATAGTGTACAGGTGTCTGACGCGGAAGACTCGACTGGGCTGCCAACTTCGGGCCAGCCCGCCAAGTCCGAGGTGGACATGCAGATGGCTGACATGATTGCCCGGGCTGCCGTGAGCGTGGGCTTGGACTTGAACCCACCGTCCTCCCCACAGCCTTTGCGGATTGATGACTGGTACTTCGGCTCCGGGCGCCGCTCACAGCCACACCCCCTCTCCGGTACCGTTCTTCCCGGAAGTGCATGACGAGCTGACGCGGTCATGGAGGGCACCTTTTACTGCCCGTAACCGGCCTTTCCGCACGTCCGCTCACTACCTCACTACCCTGGATGGCGGGGCGGTTCACGGGTACACAGTGGTCCCCCAGGTGGATAGAGCGGTTGTGATCCACCTGTGTCCTGAGAACGCCGCCACCTGGTGGGACCACCCGGTACTCCCCTCCAGAGCCTGTAGGGTGACGTCATCATTGACTTCCAAAGCCTACAGCGCCACCGGACAGGCAGCCTATGCCCTGCATGCCATGGCTCTCCTGCAGGTCCATCAAGCCAAGGCACTTAAAGATCTGCACCTGGGTAGTCCCGACCGAGAAGGAGGCGATTTCTCATATCATGCCACGGTGCCGCCCAACCAGCGTGCCCCGCGCCCCGCCTGCTCACCAAGGGTGTCCCCCTGTGACCAAACAACAGGCAGCTCTGCCTCAACCTTGGCCCAGCTCTCAGCCCCAGCGTCAAGCACCTCGCAGGCGTCGTACTACCATGTCTCCAGGACCAGGAAAGCTCCGAAGCTCTCCTGAGATGGGTGACCCAGGCAGTCAGACGTTCGCTCTGGTACCAAGAACACTCCGTCCCCCGGTGGAGGGCCGGGAGGATAATCCTTGTTTTCATTACTTATCGGAGTGCGGTACCCACATTCTCAATAAAAGAGCGATTTCCTCACTCCCTGGGTCATCCAGCCGGTGCGCGCCCGTTCAAAATGCTCACGCAGAAACAGATTCTTACCTGCGTTCGACAGCTAGATTGGTTCGTGGCGTTAGACCTGAAGGCCTCGACACCGACCCTTCTTACGGTTTGTGTTCCACGACCAGGCGTATCAGTACAAGGTGTGGCCCCTTTGGCCTGTCCCTGTCCCCTCACATCTTCACGAAGTTTGCAGAGGCAGCTCTTGCCCCGCTAAGGGAAGTGGGCATCCGCATACTCAACTACCTCGAGGACTTGCTCATCCTGGCTCACTCTCGAGAGTTACTGTGCGCTCACAGGGACCAGGTGCTCAGGCACCTCAGCCATCTAGGTCTTCAAGTCAACTGGAAAAAGAGCAAGCTCGTCCCGGTTCAGAGCATGATTTCTCGGCATGGAGTTAGACTCAGTCCCAATTACAGTGCGTCTCACCAACGAGCGCACTCAGTCAGTGCTCAGGTGCCTCGCTCTCTTCGAGCAGACATCTGCAGAGCAATGGGCTGGGCAACACCCAATACCTTTGCCAGATTTTACAATCTCAGGGTTGAGTCAGTCTCGTCCCATGTTTTGTCAGGTCCAAGCAGAGCCGGTAGAACTCGGTAACGTGGCACAACTGACCGGGTGTTCCGCTTGCACACAGTGCCCATCACTAAGATGAGCCAGTGTGCTTTCTATCCCAGGTTAGCCACTAAGCGTCGCTCCCTGGATGTTCTCCACCCTAGCCTTCTGGGCTGCGAATTCAGCAGAGCAATTTGCGTCCAGACACACTACGAGTCACAGGTGCTCTGTACTGGTGTCGGGCTCCACAGGCATAGTCCCCTTTTCAGGCAAACTCCCCATGATATATATCCCGTGGTACGGTCCCCCTATCGGTGGACCCACGTTTCCCTTGGGCAGCCCCTTCGCCATGCTTGTAGAGTCCCCCCTCATTAGGCTGGACCTACCACTGCGCCATTTCCCACATACGGTTTCACAACCCTCATGGTGTATTTGCCACATGTTACCTCCCCCTAGACTGGGCAGGATGTGGCCTCCACTGGGTCTTTTCCCCCTGAAAGAATAGGACTGGGAAAGACCGCCTTCCCCGAAGCATTTCATAGCGTTAAGATAGCCCCAGCCCCTTCAGGTCCTATGTGAGAGACATAATGAGAGAAAAGGCACAGTTGCCGGGCTTGCTCCCATGCTAGTCATGAAGCGCCTGTTCCCCCCCTCAGGGGTGCGGGGAACCTAAGGTCTGTATGTGACACCTCTTTGGGGGCGTTGTGGAGGGCTATGTGCAGCCGACACAGTTGCCTCTAGCACGCAGTAGCCTGCTTGCACCTGTTTCGGCAGTTCACGTAACACTGTCAGTGCATGCCGTTTTTATATGAGACCTCTTGTGTCACTTCATTCGACACAACGTCAAGTGAGTGACAGAAGGTGAACGTCATGGTTACTGTTGAAACCTCCATTCCCCGAGGGAAGGAACGAGACTTTGTGTCCCTCCTGCCACAGCACTATACCTACCACTGTAAACAGCCATACCTTATTTTCGGCTCCTCAGTGCAAAATCCTGACTGGCACTCACTGCCCTGCTTCCCTTTATACCCATATGTCCAGGGCGGGGCATGCAAATTCTATCTGACAACTTGACATTGGCCTTTTCTCAGGTTCAGAGGTACGTTTGGCGTCCCAGGAAGACCCCTTGTTTCACTTTATTCGACACAACGTCTCCTTCCTTCCCTCAGGGAACGGAGGTTTCAACAGTAACCATGATGTTTTTTAACATTGTTTTGAAAGTAATTCAAAGTAATAATCTTTAATTATCACCAACATTGTATAATTTATAAATAATTAAAAAATAAAATATGCTAAATTGCTTTGAATTAGCTCTCTGTATCTGAGTGGTTAAATTGATAATCATGATTAAATGGTGTCCATGTTAGGATTTAAAAGAAAAGAATAACTGTTGAATATTTAATTTCTTAAACATATTAATAATTACAAATCATTAATCATGAGGACTTTGAGCTTTAAAAAACATATACAACATAAATACACAAGTTTAATACATGATAGTTTGATATATGTTCAATGTAAGTATGTTAGTTTTAACATGCATTTTATATGTAGAATTAATGCCTATGCCTAAACAAAATGAACTATAGTTTTACATGTTGCCATATATCATATTTCTGTACATGAAATACCTTTTAACTCTAAACAAGCATGAAATACTTGAAAAACATCCATCCATCCATTTTCCATAGCCGCTTGTCCTATTTGCTCCTCGAATAAACTTAAGCATTTCTCAGCTTTTTGATGGTCTTGAGTTCTCTCAATGCTCGCTTCATGCCACTGTTGATCCCCCTCGTGAGCGTGTGCCTGGCTCCCATTGGAATTAATTGAAAAAGCCATCTCCGCTCTCCTTATCACAAGCCAATGACTCAATTCACGTGTGTAAGTAAGAGCTTGTGTGCGAAACTATTTCGGTTGGCTGATTTATTATTTCATTGGTTACAAACCTAAACCTGACCCAAACCTGAAGTCATTCTTGGAAAAACTGACCCGGACCCGGCCCGAAGCCCAATGGGTTTTCGGGTTCTGTGGGGCTCGGGTCAGGTTGCAAACCATTATTATGTCTGCCTTTCCTAATGAGTATTTGATTTTGTCTGTTCAAAATTTAAAGATAATTTTAATTAATAAATCAGCATGTATAGTAGACTGAGTGCAGTTGATTCGGAGTACAGTTGTAACACTGTGGATGTTTCCCTTCTAATGCAAGTTTGAACTGTCATTATCAGTTTGCATATTCAAATTAGGATCCTCTCTTTGCGTGGGAAATTTGAAGAACATAGCCCACATTGATGAGAAATTATTAGAGAACATCTTTTTTTTCTTCTTACTCCTCTTTCATTGTGAATAAAATCATTTTTCCTGAATGGCAATGAAATGAAACTTTCCTTTTTGCAATTATTTATTTGTCTACTCAAAAAGTGCAATAGCGCTTGTGAGTGAGTCAGCATAACATGGCCGATTCTAGGTTATCGGAACTCTCGGAAGGTTGCTTTCCATGTGATCATGTTGACAATTCATGTCTGTAGTACAATAATATGTAGGTTACACACCGATGTTTATTATGCAGAGTTAGGGGTTTGTTCAAATCTTTAACCTTAAGTTTTTGACATATTAACACTAAAAATGGCTGTTATAATATCAGCATTCACTTTATGGCTTGTTGTTCTTTTCCGATCTCTCGCCTGCTTGTTGTTGTGGCCTCGGGGCCCCTGTAGTGAGTGAGTTTGGAGCGTCTATAGAGATTTGTCACACCAGCTTTTGTGGAGCTTTCCAGTGACTCCCAGCGACATGTTTGCACAAATTTCAAATGTATGTTGGCATGTGTATCCATCAGCTCTATGTTCTTCGCTGTAGCACACACATTTTCTGCTTCGGCTTTCCTGCTCTCGAGCGTGTATGTTGTGTTTGTGAGCGTTATGAGAGTGCATGCCCTTAATTTGTATAAGACCAAGATTTTCTCTTTGCATGAGGAAGTAGAAAATGTGGGGTGGGGAGAGAAAAAGAGGAGAACAGATAATTTGTCCTCATCCTCTCATTACATCACGAATTTAAAAGGACAGTGGTTTTCGCATGATGAAGCATGTCTCATGAGAATGTATGGGCTCATTTTGTCCACTGTGAATTGAGACAACAATACACCGTAAAATTATTGGACTTTTTATAATGGGCATAGTTTCTGATTAATCGTAGTAATCTGTGTGATTATGTAATAAGTTTAAAGGAATAGTTCACCCGGGGCCTGGGTAGGTCAGTGAGTATAGACGATGACTACCAAATCTGGAGTCCTGAGTTCGAATCCAGGGTGTGCTGGGTGACTCCAGCTAGACCTCCTAAGCAACCAAACTGGCCCGGTTGCTAGGAAGGGTAGAGTCACATGGGGTAACCTCCTTGTGGTTGCAATTAGTGGTTCTCGCTCTCAGTGGGATGTGTGGTAAGTTGTGCGTGGATCGTGGAGGGTGGCATGAGTCTCCACATGCTGGGAGTCTCCGCGGTGTCATGCATAACGAGACATGTGATAAGATGTGTGGATTGACTGTCTCGGAAGCGGAGGCAACTGAGACTTGTCCTCAGACACGCCGATTGAGGTGAGTAACTGCGCCACCCACAGGAGCTAATAAGTAGTGGGAATTGGGCATTCCAAATTGAGAAGAAAAAAGGAATAGTTCATCCAAAACGTAACAATCTGTCATAATTTATTCAATCTCATGTTGTTCAAAACCTGTCTGACTTTCTTTATTATGCAAAACACAAAAGCAGATGCTATAATATCAGACACTGTCTTCTTGCAGGTGTTTTGAGTAGTTTAGTGCATTGCTGGGTGGTTGCTAGGGTGTTCTGGGTGGCTGCTATGTAGTCGAAGTCAAAGGAGCTCGCACCTAAGCCTCTATGATATTCTGGTCCCTAGATATTGGTCCCTCATTCAGTGAAGGCTAATGGATTTTTTTCTCTCCACTTTTATTATTCGCCAGGTGAAAGTCTATGTCACTCATTTGTGTATAATCGTGGATGCCTTTAAGAGTTTTGTGCCAGTGTTTAATACATTTAATTTGCTTTGAACAAACTAACCAATATTAATACTGATGCTTGCCATAGCAAGCACCACTAATTATCCATAGTACACTTACTGGAACACATTATTTCATGTTTTAAACCATAATTTGTCTTCCATCCTAAATGTCATATCTGACAACCAATTATCCCTTTCCTGCAATAACCGGTAACTAGCTGAAAGCCTACAACAGGGCACCTCGGGAGGCAGCCGGTGGGCCACATCCAGCCCGTGAGAGACAAATGTTTGGCCCATGCTAAAGGCCTTTTCACACCAAATCCATGACAAGTTTGCGGTATGAACACTCAACGAAAGGGCTATACACACAGAGTCCTTAAAAAATGTAAATGCAAAAACAATTTCACCCCTGTACAGTAGACGGCGCTGTTGTACAAACATTTATACCAGTCTCCTGCCCGTACCTTCAGCTGTTTGAGATTAATATAATGTGGCATAACTGTTTCATTATGTTCATTCCACAGTGTTGATGCATTTTCAAGAATATATAATCTGTGTTTTTATGCGAGTGAGATGAAAAAGAGCGCTCTTGCATAAATATACATCCTATTTATATTTGCATTTTAAATATTTTGCTTTGAGTATATTCCAAACAAACTCCTGAAGCCAACTACTCTTTTTATAATGTCTGTATTAATGCCTGGATAATATAACTGAAGGTATTGTGATACAAATAAATGTGGAATAGTACACATTAAGATTAACATGTACACTATCAAATATGATGCATAATAGGCCTATTAAAAATTATATATATGAAAAGACTGGCTTACAGTCTTTATTGAAATTACAGCAATACTTTGTTATATTATGAGAACAATAACAATATTAATGCTAATAGGTCTAATAATTGAATCTACAATTATAGAAATGGATGGAGGAGATACCGTTTTAGAGATAAGCAGGAACAGCTGACTAGTATTGAGGGTATGGAGATTCAGATTGTTTTTTTTCTTTTTCAACAGGCAAAGTTGTGTAGTTTGTGTATCAGTATACATATATAAATAAACAGGTTACTAATATTGAGAAAAAGAAACAATAAAAAAATTTTAATAGTTATCTTGTGACTCTCTTAACAACAAAAACAATAAAAACAACAATAGTAATGATAATATCAATAATACTACTACTAATAATAGCAGCAGCAACACAAACACTTGTGGCCCTTAGCTTTGTATTGTTGACAGAATTTGGCCCTTGGTGAAAACTAATTGGGATCCCTGGACTACACACTTGTAAAAGCAGCTGTTAAGGTAATTAAGTAGTTACTACTGTACATTTTAATGGAGCTTTAGGCAGCTTTCCATCAACTCAAACAGCACTGAGAATCACAAATGACAATATGCATTGCATGTCCAAAATTAGCTGAATATCTTTATGCTAAAATATTTCATGTTTAATGGTGAGTTACAGAGTGTTCTTGATGCAGTCAGAACATGAAAAGAGGACTCAAATGAAAAGTTACCCCAAAAGGAAAATTCTGTCATTTACGCACCCTCATGTTGTTACAAACTCATACATGTGCGACTTTCTTTTTCTGTGGAGAACAAAAAGGAGTTGTTAGGCAAAATGCCCAGTGTTGAAAACATTCAACCAAAACAACATGTACAGCCCCGCCAAAGTTCAAGCCAAATCTACGCCTGTGATTAGACATAACATAATGTATCAGGAAAACTGAAATCCAATTCCAAAGTCCAAAACCAAAGAAAATGAATGAATAAAATGCATTAATTAAACACGAAAAAGCATAACAAATAGATGGTAACAAGAAATTTAGGACAGATGTTATTTGCACCCTAGTTGATTAAGTGATGACACAATTTACAATTTTGAGTGCAATATTTCTTAAAGATTTAATTTGTTTAATTATGGTGGCATGGAACCACTGTAATTAAATGGGTGTTTTATTGGCCATAAGTCATACTTCATCTAAAACGGAGGTGAATGAGTCAGTCTGGCTTCATAGTCTTATCATGTTCTCCTGCAAGGCATTGATTTATGGCCAGGATCATGGTGTTTATGTGTGTGAGAGAGTATGTGTGTGTGCTGCTGCTTGTCAGAGCTTTGAGTGACAGGCTCTATTAGTAGGCTGTAGAGAGATATTGGACTCTGGAGATCTTTAGTCTGGAGTAAATTCAGTCAGCTGTGACCATCATCTGAACACATAATCCCTCAGGTCTACTGCTCATCTCTCTTTCTAGGCTTGTCATTCACACATACACTTTCCCTCCCTCTACATTGTCAAATTCATCCTCGTATACACTTTCTCATCACTTTTAACTTGGTCAAGCCTCTTATTCTTGTTCAGTTAATGTTCATATTTCTTCTCTAAATATTATTAGAAAAGACCATTTTAGACCATAATGAAAATGTCATAATGGTCCAGACTGGTTAGTGCTGGTCAACTTTAGTAGTGCTACTTCCTGAACAAATTTTTGTTCAAACTAACACTTAAAACAGTTGTTGTTCATGTCTGGAATGCTCGTATTAGTAGTTTTTATCTTGCTTCATATGGAGACTGGAACCAATAAACAGTCCAGCAACCATTACAATCTTCATGGCCCATTGGTTAATCTGTGGATAACTGTGGATAGGCTGGCAATTGTTTTACTTTAGAAGTCAATGTCTATTCACCAATTTTAGTGGATTTTACATTAAAAGCTAATGTTCTGATTTCAAAATTGTACTTTAGTTTAGGTTTTAAAGTATTTGGTCATAAATGTAATTAATATTCAAAAGTAAAAAATTATTTTGGCATTATAAAAGTATTTCACTCCAATAAAAGATCATATTCCAAATATTTATATTTAGAAGTCATATATATTTTGCTAAAGATAAATTAATCATAAATAAAGCACTTTTTTCTTTTCTTTAAATCACTCTAAAAATGCAAAAAGGTTTCTGGGGGATTAGGGTTAGCTGGGTTAGTCTATAGTCATTGTAATTAACTTTATATAAAAACAATAGAAACTGGCAAAGAAAATTCCTGTTCAGTTTTTTATTTTTAGATGTAATATTTTTCTATATATTCAAGCTCAAGCATGTTTTTATTAGTGCTACTTTTTAAGTAAATAAGAGTCCAGATAGAGATACAACCAAAAAAGTACAATATAAAATGTATAATACACAATTGAAAAAAATATTACATGCGTATTTATTGTACATTTCACAGATTCTATCTGAATAATGTCACTAGGGATGGGCAATACCACTTATTTCTTTTCGTTCTACAAAGTCTACAAATAAAATTGTAACTTTATTATTACTTAAATGTTTTGTATATGTATGGGCCTAAACTGAAAATTATTAGGCTGCTTTGTTTACCCTTTAAAATTAGTAAATATAAGAGACTTTTAAAACCTTCAAATTAACTATAGATATTAGTATATGGTTACTATTACTAAAACCAAGTTACCATGGCTAATTGTATCAAAACTTATTTTTCAAAATCATGTTTTTTTTTCTATAAAAATGACTACAGTCATGGTTAATACAATATTACTACAGTAAATCCATGGTAAGTTTTCATAAGGGTGTCATTTATTAACAAGGATTAAAGATCATTATCAATGGTTTAACATCTCTGAATTTAAATACAACTGTAAAAATTGTCACACAAGTCCATTATAATACGTGTCACATCTAGGTTTGTCATTACTTAGTGTGAGTAACTCCAGATGCTGTTTTCTGTCATTACCGGAGGAAAGCACTGCTCCCTCTTTGAACGAGCGCTGTGACTGAAAGGGTGAGCGTTGTCTGTGGCAACTAGTGTTGTAAGACTCCCTCCTGAAGTGACTCTTTCTGCCACTAGGTGACGCCATTAGCTATAGTCACTAATTATGTTATCTATTAAGTTGATTTGTGTCACTGGTGTCTAAGTCTGTATTTAAGTCTGCCTGTTTGTTCCTATTGTGTTCAGTCTTCAGCTTTTCTTGTATGGAGCACTTGAGTTACGTAAGCCAGTTCTCTAGTGCTTTCCATTGCCTTTTTGCTGACTTTGCTTTTGATGCCCTGCTGCCATATTTCCTGTGCGTGAGAATTTTAAGTAAATGCTATTTGATTTAACATCCTAAAGCCTCCTTGTGTAACCTCTTCTGTGCATGGGTCCAACAATTAATACCTCAGGGGTAGGAGAACCATCACCTTAACTGGGAGACCAGGGTTCGATTTCTATCTGAGGCAACCTGTTACAGCAAGACTGAACCAATGAAATTGACCCAGTGGAAGGCACCTCCCTCCAATGTAGAACATATCCTTGCTATCCTCTCTGGCCAAGCCACCACCGTTCAAAGACATGAGCAGATTTTTACTGAGATTCTCTAGTCCACTTCCCAAGCACCAGTACTCCCTGGCCAGCTTCCCTCCCTACTTCTGCCTGAGGAATGGCTGCCTGCTCCAGAGAGGTATGATGGGAATCCAGGGAGATGTTAAGGATTAATTACCCAGTGCATGCTGACCTTTCAGCTTCCCCACACCCAATAGATTCCCCATGGAGTAAGGTAGCGTACATCATTACCCATCTTACAGGAGAACACTGGATTGGGCTATGGCCCTGTGGGAGCAGCAATCTCCTCTCACCTCCAGCAGTGACCTGTTCATATTGAAAATGAGAAAGGTCTTCTACCACCCTGCTGGTGGAGGGGAGGCTAGCCTCCACAGCTCTCTCAAGGGACATGGAGTGTGGCAGAGTTTGTGATTGAGCTTCGCACCCTGGCTTCCAAGTGTGATTGGGACCAGTGGGCCCTGAGGGTGGCGTTCCATCATGCATTGTCTCCTGAGTTGAATGATGAACTGGCCTTCAGAGATTTGGCCCCAGACTTGGATTCCCTGATTGACGTGGCCATCAGGGTGGACAACCACATCCGTGACCGCCAGAGGGAACATCACAGTGACTTTTGACTGCCGAGTCCCAAGCTCCTACTAATGCTGTTGACTCAATTCCTCTGGCTAAGAGCCAGTTCAGTTGGGGCCTATGCAGTTGGGGAGAACCAGATTGTCACAGATTGAGAGAGACAGGCAAAGGAGGGAGAGATGCTGTTTGTGTTGTGGAGTACTAGGCCATTTCAGATCCAGCTGCCCTGATGGAAAAAGTCTATGAAGAGGGGGGCTGGGACGAGAGTGATCACTTTCCCATGACCGGAAGCTGCTGGACGGGGAAACTTCCAGAGAGTTTCACTCTCTTGGGGTAGCCAGCATCACAAGCTCCTGGCCTTCATTGACTCAGGTGCTGCCATTAAACCAATGGTTTCCAGTCCCTGGAAGTCCCTCCCAAGCTGTCTCGAGTCCCACTGGAATACACAGACCTCTGAGAGGTCTTCTGCAAGGCCTGGGTGCTCTCTCTTCCACCCCCCAGACCTTATAACTGCGCCATTGAGCTGCTCCCTGGAACCTGCACACCTCGAGGGAGGCTCTTTTCTCTGTCTGCCCCAGAAAGAACCACCATGGAGGAATGCATCAAAGAGACCCTTAACAGCGGGTTAACCTCACCGGCAGGGGCTGGCTTCTTCTTTTTGGGGTAGAAGGATGAAGGCCTTCGGCCGTGCATTGATTACCAAGGCCTGGATCGTATCAATGTAAAGAATCGCTACACAGATTTCAAGCTCATACAAGGAGCAACCATCTTTACCAAGCTAGACTCCCGAAATGCCTACCACCTCATCAGGATCCGAGCTGGGGATGAATGGATGATGGCCTTTAACACTCCAACTGGCCATTACGAGTATCAGGTGATACAATTTTGGCTGGTCAATGCACCAGCCATCTTTCAGGCATTCATTAATGATGTCCTGCGGCACATGCTAAACTGGTTCGTATTTGATTACCTCGATGATAATCTAATTCTCTCCCATGGTTACCAAGAGCATGTCCAGCACGTTTGGCTTGTGTTATCTCAACTACTGAAAAACAATCTCTTTGTGAAGCTGGAGAAGTGTGAATTCCACGTGTCTACTGTCACATTTCTTGGGTTTATTTTTTCTAGTGGCAGCATTCAGATGGATCCTGGCAAGGTACATTCAGTCCTGGACTGGCCCCAGCCCTGCTCTGTCAAACAGGTCCAGCGCTTCCTGTGGTTTGCCAATTTTTACAGAAGGTTCATCAGGAACAGTTAAATTAAATCAGACATGGGGGTTGGATAGGCTCCAGCACTACCTGTGACCTTACATAGGAGAAGGGCAATAGAAAAGGGATGGATGGTTGTCATATGAGAGCCATCACTAAGATTTGCCAACACTGTAAAAAATTTACCATGAAAGAAAAACATTGATGTATTACAGTATGCAATGTATGTTTTAAGTTGTTAAATATAATGTATAATCGTTTGTACAAAACAGTATAAACATGTACTAACATAATGGAAACATGCTAACATTTTCTTGGAATCTGTTTGTTGTTTTTCATTGTTAAATGTAAGGGGATTCACAATTATTATTATTATTATTATTATTATTATTATTATTATTATTATTATTATTATTAGACTAGGAACCAATTTTTCATGCACGATAATCAGAAAATGTTCCTGATTTTAAAGCAGTATCACACAATGGCCCTATATCAGCACAGCTGTGATTCAGTGAGTTCAATGAACAATTAAATCATTTTAAAAAATGAGGAAAAACTAAAGCCAGTCATAAAAAACGCACTTGTGCAAGGATCTACTTTCTTATGCCACAGACCAGGATCTACCGTTGCTAGTTCAAAAGATGCAGACAAGCCTCCATTACGAATTCAATAATGTCACTTTAGAACTAGTAATGATGGCTTGGGCTGTTTCGTACCAGTTACTGGAGAAACAAGGGTATGTGTGTGGGTGGTTTTGGGTGGTTTACGAGGAAATTGTTTTAGGTTACAAACTGGTTCTTATAAGGATAGACGCACCAACGCGTATGTTTGTGTGTGTGTGTGTGTGTGTGTGTGTGTTTGTGTGTATGTGTGTGTGTGTGTGCGCGCGCGTGCATGTGTGCGTCCGTGAGTGTGCTTGAGAGAGAGAGCGCGCACAATTAAGTGTGTGCGATTACATGCGTCTGTCGCGACTCCCAAGCAGAGATGAACAGTAAAGGTGTAACTATTTAAATTTTTTCCTCAGCTGCAGTGTTAGTCAGCTTGCTGAAGATAATGGAATTTTGGTCAACTACATCCTATATTCTCTGTGTAAAAATAGATGTCTGAGGGGAGTCCTCCCTTGAGTAACGTGAGTATCGCCAGTTCGTTCTACATGTTGAATGTTTACATCTCTTCCCAATGCGGAAACTCCAGTAAGTAAGCACTTTGAGTATGTGTGATTACTCCATCTGTTTTGCCTCTCAGCTGTGATAAGCCTTTATACTGAAGTGGTTAGTTTAACTTTATTTTCCAGAAGTAGTGTTGTAGTAATTGTGTGAAGAATTTACATGTTTCCATTGATCATGATATAAATATTGGGGGGGCTGTAGTTGATTGTTTTGATTATCGAGGGGGTTACCTCCCTCCATTTCCCCTGGAATCTACGTCCCTGAATATACCGCCCTCACTAACACTGGGGACTTAATGTCACGGAATTGTAGTAATGACCCATTTATACAGGCACTCCTGTGTGAGACACTGCTTTACATTGAAAAACAGGACGGACGGACTAAAAAAAATGCATTCAGTGTTAAACGTCCATGTTAAAAGCCGATATATTGACACAACTCACATGAAAGTTATGTGTTTCAGGTCCATTTCTCTCAATTTATGAAATATTCTCAACAGACTGGGTGTGTGACTCTAAAATATGAGACAAATGGCATCGCATATGGATTTTATACAGAATGCAATTTTTTACCTTAATTACGGGACAATTCCTTATTTTTCTTGATGTTTGGCCTTTTTGTTAATTAATTTTACCTGATACTACTGATACATTGTGAAATTGACTCTCTCTCTCTCTCTCTCTCTCTCCACTCACTTTAATGAATTCCCTTAGTCGATGACGGCAGTGACAGGCATCGGTTGTCAGGGGTGGGGAATGGTAGAATTGAAGTGATAATGCACCAATTACAACTAAGAATCAGTAGTTTCACAAAACAGCATCCAAACCAGTTAAAGGGAAACTAACACAACAGTAGATTACAGACTCCCGAAGCAGCAAAACAAGTGGGTATACCCAGAGTATATGCAAATACTGATCCTTAACAGTCGTACGCAAACGACCCTGGGAAAAAGCAAGCATACACCGTATGCATGCATATACGTACTACCAAACGCAAACCCTCTGGAGATCCTCTAGACAGCTTTTAAAGGAGCCTCAAACATGCGATTCATGTACCGTACTCAAAGAATTTCAAGATATATTTTATTTGCCTGAAAGCCTTTCCCTTATAATGGGTTTACTGGAGGAACCATTGATAGTCTAAAGAGTTCTTTAGACTTCTTGCAGGAGCTGAGAGTAAGTTTCTCAGACAACTGAAAAGGTGTCAGGAGGATCTTCAGAGGGTTCTACCAGTGTGAAAGCTGAGGAACCCCAAATGGTGCCTTGAGTATCATTTACTTTTTACCACATAAGTCTATTCCTCCTCCTTTCCTAGTTGAACTCTCAACCCGGGGACCAGGGCCCTAGTGAAATTAGAACAAATCATCTCACATCCTGCACAATATATTCATAAACCAGCAGGAAAAGGTTTAATATTCTGAATATTTCAATGTGGTTTTTAATATTTTAATTTACATTTTGGTTTCACGTTTTTAGATTAAATGTTAAAATGTTGATAGGAAAAACAACCTCTACCAAGAGATATAGCTTTGATTGGACTGAACAAACTCAAGTGAGATCTTGCTGACCTCTGCTGTTTGCATATTGTTTTTGCAGGCAGAGAATGTCATTGTTTTCTTGTAGCACCTGCAGAGTGCACTATAGACTTCTAATATAGACGAACAGTTGCAATGCTGAATACTCTTCATCCACGCATTATCTCAACAATTGACATTTATTTAGGTTCTTTTACAACTCTCTGCAAGAGTACTGTTGATTTATGTTGAATGTGTGTCTTTTGAATTTATGAAGAAGAGTGTGGAATAACTCCACAAGATTTTCTTGTGTGTCCTCCATTATTTTCTTCACTGTTATCTTATCAGTGGTAGGACCCTCCCTCGCATCTTCCCTTGCTTTCTCTGCTGTGGCCCATTGAGTGAATGCAACCTTTACTGAGCCATCAAATCTGGAGAGCTGAACAGTCTTGACTTTGCATTCCTCGCACTCATCATACATGCACATTTTCCTGGAGATGTCACAGGTTATCATTAAGTCATGTACACCATTTGTAAAAACCAGTTACTCATCAATGATAGGCCTGCTTCTTATTCTCTACATGTGTCCATTTATTTATAATCCTATCTGAGCACTACCCTGCTGCTTTGACTGTTGGACAGGATCTGGACTCAGAGGAAAGGTGTCCAGACTGTGCTTCCTAGCCTCTGCTTTCTCTTTTCTCTTCTTGTTCTGCTTCCTCCACTTTTTACGCACCTGACACTTTGTCCCTTGCTCCCTTAAATTCACAAATCTTCTTCTTTTTTCCTTGCTCTACATCCTTTCTCCATCTCTGATGCTCACTCTCTAGATATGTTTGCCTGCTCTCAGGATCAGCATCCCAACGTGCATGGCATCACCGTTGTCTCTCAGCAGGAGACAGATCTATCTGCAAATGTTATAAAAGGTAACATTCTTCATTAAACTGAGTGAGTGAGTATGTGAGGGACTGAAAGAGATAGTGAGTGAAAGAGATATTGAGTGAGTGAGTGAGTGAGTGACTGAATGAGATAGCGAGTGAGTGAGTGTCTGAGATAGTGAGTGAAAGAGATAGTGAGTGAGTGAGTGAGTGAGTGAGTGAGTGAGTGAAAGAGATATGATCTCTCTCTCCCGCAACATACTACGCAGTGGGCCTTTATCCCTCTCAGAGGCTTGATTAGCCTGATAAGGGACCGGGTGTGTAGAATCACGACCGGGCCCGCCCTCCGCCCTGCCACATTCCTCCCTCGGTCGCTCAGGCTGTGGAGCCCCCGGCATGACGTACACCCCCTTTCCCTGGGGAGGGGCGTGCCTTCTGCCGGCAGGTCATCCCTAGAAAAGGGAAGGGACAAGGGGAGGGAAACAGAAATAATTAAATAGGGAGGGTACTTCCTGTAACAGTATAAAAACACTTAAAATTTAAACGAGAGGGAAAAGGCCAATGCGGAGCGGCAGTGAGAGAAAGAGAGGAGAGAGATAGAGAAAAAAACCTACTTGCCGGTTCTCTGATACACCATCGCATGGGCCTCAAACACTCCTCCACCCTCTCAGGTGGACGATAGCCGCTCCTCCCCAGGCGGACCGGAGTCAGACCCACGACCCCGGAGGAAAGAATGGCCCTCCATGTTCACTGCGACTCCTGGGGACACTCCTCCGCCCATGGCAGCGGATCCATCGTTCCAGGCGGTTGGGGAGTCCAGTCCCCACTCGCCTCGCGGATGGCGAGTGTTCACCGCATCTGGGCGGTCGGGGTACTCCCTCCCCCAGCGGATGGCAGCGGCGCTCCCCCGGGTGGACAGCAGTGTCGAGGGCTCCGTGATGGGCATCCCTCCTCCTTCCCGGATTTCAGCACCAGTGTAACGTAGTTCAATGGAAAGGAGGAGGCGAGAACCTGCTTGGCAATATAAATTATATTTTAATTATAACTTAAACAAAAGACAACAAAACACACATGACAGACATGTCCATAAACAATCTCTCTCTCCCGCACCATCCTCCGCAGTCGGCCTTTATCCCTCTCGAAGGCTTGATTAGCCTGATAAGGGACCGGGTGTGTAGAATCACGACCCAGCCCCGCCCTGCCACAGTGACTGAATGAGATAGTGAGTGATGAGTGACTGAATGAGATAGTGAGTGATGAGTGATTGAATGAGATAGTGAGTGATGAGTGACTGAATGAGATAATGATTGAGTGAGATAGTGAGTGAAAGAGATAGTGAGTGAGTGAGTGAGTGAGTGAGTGAGTGAGTGAGTGAGTGAGTGAGTGAGTGAAGTGATAGTGAGTGAGTGAGTGAGTGAGTGATATAGTCAGTGAGACAGTGAGTGAAAGAGATTTTAATTGAAATTTTAATTTAAATTGAATTGAATTGAGATAGTGAGTGAGTGAGTGAGTGAATGAGTGAGTGAGTGAGTGCACCATCCTCCGCAGTCGGCCTTTATCCCTCTCGAAGGCTTGATTAGCCTGATATGGGACCGGGTTTGTAGAATCACGGCCCGGCCCCGCCCTCCGCCTTGCCACAGTGACTGAATGAGATAGTGAGTGATGAGTGACTGAATGAGATAGTGATTGAGTGAGTGAGTGTATGAAAGATGTAGTGAGTGAGTGAGTGAGTGATATAGTGAGTGAAAGAGATAGTGAGTGAGTGGGTGAGTGACTGAATGAGATAGTGAGTGAGTGAGAGAATGAGTGAAAGAGATAGTGAGTGAAAGAGATGGTGAGTGAGTGAGTGAGTGAGTGAGTGAGTGAGTGAGTGAGTGAGTGAGTGAAAGAGATAGTGAGTGAGTGAAAGAGATTGTGAGTGAGTGAGTGAGTGAGTGAGTGAGTGAGTGAGTGAGTGAGTGAGATAGTGAGTAAAAGAGATAGAGAGTGATGAGTGACTGAATGAGATAGTGAGTGATGAGTGACTGTAACGTAGTTCAATGGAGCCGGCGAGAACTGGCTTGGCAAGATCAATTATATTTTAATTATAAACTTAAACAAAAGACAACAACACACACATGACGGACATGTCCGTAAACGATCTCTCTCACCCGCACCATCCTCCGCAGTCAGCCTTTATCCCTTTCGGAGGCTTGATTAGCCCAATAAGGGACCGGGTGTGTAGAATCACGACCCGGCCCCGCCCTGCCACAGTGACTGAATGAGATAGTGAGTGATGAGTGACTGAATGAGATAGTGAGTGAGTGAGATAGTGAGTGAGTGAGTGAGTGAGTGAGTGAGTGAGTGAGTGAGTGAGTGAGTGAGTGAGTGAAAGAGATATTGAGTGAAAGAGATAGTGAGTGATGAGTGACTGAATGAGATAGTGAGTGAGTGAGATAGTGAGTGAAAGAGATAGTGAGTGAGTGAGTGAGTGAGTGAGTGAGTGAGTGAGTGAAAGAGATATTGAGTGAAAGAGATAGTGAGTGATGAGTGACTGAATGAGATAGTGAGTGAGTGAGATAGTGAGTGAAAGAGATAGTGAGTGAGTGAGTGAGTGAGTGAGTGGAGTGAGTGAGTGAGTGAGTGAGTGAGTGAGTGAAAGAGATAGTTATAGAGATAGATAAAAATGTAACCCCCCACTCACACCACAAACCTCTCACTACACATGAATATAAATAATGTTTAATTCAGTTTATATAGTTCATTAGTTAAAGTTAGCATAAAATATAATTAATCATTATCATTTTTATTATCTGTTTTTCTTTCATGTTTTTCAATGTTTTTCCTTTTATATTGCTTGATCAAATCCTAATTCAATAGTTCTAAACTATTCTATATGTTTCTGGCGTCACAAGCTTTGGCAATGCAAAATGTACTTTAGTCATGCCAATAAAGCAAATTGAATTGAATTGAATAGTGACTGAGTGAGAGAGAGAGAGAGAGAGAGAGAGAGAGATATAGTGAGTGACTGAAAGAGATAGTGAGTGATGAGTTAATGAACCAAACAGGGTAAAGTTATTGGAAAGTTATTTGATTAGCCTTGATTAGAATCCTTGATTTCACACATCCTCACATTCAAACGGGAAGCAGAACCACCCCATCACATCCCTTACCACCACGTCACAACAAAACATATGACGGGATGGTATGTGATGGGGTGGTCCATTTCATCCCAAAATGGACACAGAGCTCACATGTGGTCATGTTCCTCACCTAGCATAAATGCATTCAATCTGAAATATAATTTTCTTTGCATTAATGTCAAATATTTTATAAAAAAACTGTTTTCCTTATCTAGTTTGCATGACGGGGTGGTTGGTTTGAGCTTGACGGACCCTGCCTAACATGAAAAAGCAACTAATAAACAATGTAAAAGAATGCTTTTGGTTTTTTTTGGGGGTTTTTTTGTTTTTTATTGACAAATAATTCAAATGACAGAATTCAGCATACACCAAGAATGCTTCACATGACAAATATCACATGTTCTGAAACAATTTAAACAAAACAAAAAGGAACAACAACAAGAGAGAAAAAAAATAAATAAATATTTCTTCCTTTTTCCTTTTGACAAGTTCAATGTTCATAGAATTTGGTAAACAAATTGGGGGCATTAATTACAATTTAAAGAATTCCTCCATAAAGTTTAACAACATTTCATTCTTTTTATTTTTAATTAATTTTAATGACTTCCTCAATGATTCAATCTCTATCAAGAATAGGCTACATTTAGGTATGCATTTTGCAAATTTTTGTTTATGGATATAATATTTACCATGCAAAATGTAGAAATTCACCACATATTCATACAATTTGCTTCTGTTTGTGTAAGAACATATAACATCTTTTAGAGATAATTTATAATTCACTTTTCTTGGGGCAAAAAGAAAATGACTAACATCAGACCAAAGTTTTTGAGATAAATCACATTTATAAAACAAATGAGCCAAGTCTTCCTCATTTACATTATAAAAAGAACATTTGTTGTCAATGTCCATGAATTTGGATAACAAAGCTTTACACGGGTAGATTTTATGAAGTATTTTAAAGTGTACCTAAATATGAAGTATTTAAAGTTTAACTTTATTCAGCATACAAAATTTATATGGATTTAACCATGCCTCTTTCCAATGAATCTCAACAATTTGTGCATTCCAAAAACAAATTCCCTCTAGGAGAGATTTTATGATTGGATTGAAAAATTAATCTGATATTTTTATTATTACAAGAATGAGAAAATAGTTTGATACCATCAACTATTAACTCAGGAAGTTTCCTTTCGTTACTTCCAAAAGTAAGGTGACTTTTCAACAAATGTTTCAACCCATCTGGAATAGCTTTTACAACTTGCTGGAACTCTTTAAATGGAATGGGGAAATTGTAGGTAAACATAAAAGCTTCATAAGACAAAACATTTCCATTTTCATCAAACAAATCCATGACAAAGTATATATTTTTTTCAAACCATTTGTGTAAAAATAAAGATTTTTTCCTAGAAGTAATGAGACAATTGTTCCAGAGAAGCATTTTGTGTGGAGAAAAATTGTGATGGAAACCAATTTTCCAAGCTAATAACACTTGCTGGTAAAATTTGGATAGTTTAATTAGTAATTTCCCAGGGATATAGTTAAATTTAAAAAGAAAAGATAACCCTCCAAGCTTTTTGAAAATGAACTGAGGAATAAAAAACCATAATGAATTTTCATTTCTCTGACAGTTTCTTAACCAATTAAGTTTAAAGGTATTGTTAATATAAAAAAAATCTAACATCTCTAAGCCACCATCAATTCTTTTGCCTGATATAATGTCCTTTTTTAACTTGCAAGGTTTATTTTTCCAAATAAAGTCGAGAAAGGTTTTATTAATTACTTTGGAAGTTTTATCACTGACATAAAGGGAGAGAGCTGGGTAAACAAATCTGGAAAGACCCTCAGCTTTGGAAAGCAACACTCTCCCAAACAAAGTCAGATCCCTTTGTAACCAGTTATTTAGAATATTTTTAGTTTTTTTAATTTTAGGTATAAAATTCAATTGTTCACGTGTATGTTTATTTTTAGAAATATGAATACCAAGGTATTTAACAGAGTCTTTTACTGGTATGTTTTCAACAATTATATCTATAGAATCGTGTTGTTATGCTTGAGTAACGAAGCAGACGAGGAGATGCGGATCCAAACGCAGTTGAACTTTATTAAATGAACAACACAGGAAAAACACAAAGTAACAACCCACGATGGGGAAATGAAACATAAACTGAGTAAGCTGACCAAGGTAAACACGAACAGGGAACTCGGAGGGAAAGATACACCGGGTTAACATCAAACAACGATCGACGAAGACTGAACAAAGACACGGGGTATAAATACACAAACATGGGAAAAGGGGCCAATGAAAGAACAGAACTCGAACAACATAACAAGGTGATTAACAGAAACCAAAGGCAAATTAACAAGGGCAGGTGCAAACAATGAACAGTGAACACAAGACTATGAAGGTACAAGCGTGACAAAAGTGAAAACTAAGGAATACCAAAAGTGACAAAATCACAAACAAAGGGCAACAGAGGGACAAGACAGGGTAACCGTTACATAGCCCCCCCCCCTTAAGGATCGGATACCAGACGATCCTTGATAACAAACAACAAAAGACAACACTCCACAAGAACAACATGAGGGCACCAGGGGCAAACAGACAGTACAAGTGGGCACATGGGCAGACAGGCAGACCAGGGGGGTACACTGGGCAGGCAGGAAGTCCGGGGGGCACAGAGGGCAAGACAGGCAGGTCCGGGAGATGCCAGGGGCAGATAGGAAGTCCGGGGGGGAAATGAGACAGTCCACGAGGGCACGAATGGAGATGAGATTTAGGGGGCCAGGGAGGTATCGACCGGGCAGGGACAGGTTTTGATGGTCTGGGAGCTGGCCACCGGGCAAGGACAGGTTTGGGGAACCTGGGAGGAGGCCACTGGACGGGGACTGGGTCAGGAGGCCAGGAGAGAGGACTCAGGACGGGAACAGGGTCAGGAGGCCTGGGTGGAGGCCACGGGACAGGGACTGGATCAGGAGGTCTGGGGAGAAGCCACAGGACAGGGACTGGTTCAGGGGGCCTGGGAGGAGGCCACAGGACGGGAACAGGGTCAGAAGCCCCGGGAGGAGGCCACAAGACAGGGACCGGGTCAGGAGGCCTGGGAGGTGGTCGTGGGCCAAGGGCCGGTTCAGGGGACCTGGGAGATGACCACAGGACAGAGGCCGGTTTTGGTGGTCTAAGAGATGGAGTGGCCACAGGGGAGGCCGGCGGAGCCGCGTGAGGCGGAGCCAAGGAGGACCTCTGAGGCGGAGCCGAGGGAGGTGATGGCTCAGAAGGCCCAGAAGGCGGAGCTGAGGGAGGCTCAGGAGGTGGAACCGAAGGAGGCTCAGGAGGCGGAGCCGGGGTAGGCGGCGCCGTGGGAGACTCTAGGAGCGGAGACCAGGAAGACTCTGGAGTCTCTGGGGGCAGAGACGTAGGAGGCTCTGAGGGTGGAGCCGTCGAAGGCTTGAGTGGCTTGAGAGGCGGTACCGGAGGAGGCTCGGGAGGCGGAGCCATAGGAGGCTCGGGAGGATCTGAGGGCGGAGCCGTCGAAGGCTTGAGTGGCTCGAGTGGCGGAGCCGTAGGAGGCTCGGGAGGCTCGGAGGGCGGTGCCGTCGAAGGCTTGAGTGGCTCGAGAGGCAGAGCCGTGGGAGGCTCGGGAGGCGGAGTCATAGGAGGCTCGGGAGGCTCTGAGGGCGGAGCCGTAGGAGGCTTGAGTGGCTCGAGAGGCGGAGCCGTAGGAGGCGCAAGAGGCTCTGGGGGCGGAGCCGTCAAAGGCTTGAGTGGATCGAGAGGCGGAGCAATAGGAGGCTCTGGAGGCGGAGCCGTAGGAGGCTCTGGGGGCGGAGCCACAGGAGGCCCCGTAGGCGGAGCTGCAGGAGGCTCGAGAGGCTCTGGGGGCGGAGCCGTAGGAGGCTCAAGAGGCTCTGGGGGCAGAGCCGTAGGAGACTCGGGGGGCGGAGTCCTGGAAGGCTCGAGAGGCGGAGCCCTGGAAGGCTCGAGAGGTTCGAGAGGCGGAGCCCTGGAAGGCTCGAGAGGCGAAGCCCTGGCAGGCTTGAGAGGCTTGAGGGGCGGAGCCCTGGCAGGCTCGAGAGGCTTGAGGGGCAGAGCCCTGGCAGGCTCGAGAGGCTTTAGGGGCAGAGCCCTGGAAGGCTTGAGAGGCGGAGCTCTGGGAAGCTCAGGGGGCGGAGCTCTGGAAAGCTTGGGAGGCTTGAGAGACGGAGCCCTGGAAGACTCGAGAGACTTGAGGGGCGGAGCCCTGGAAGACTCGAGAGACTTGAGGGGCGGAGCCCTGGAAGGCTCGAGGGTCTTGGGAGGCAGAGCCCTAGAAGGCTTGAGAGGCTTGAGAGGTGGAGCTCTGGGAAGCTCGGAGGGCGGAGCTCTGGAAAGCTCGGGAAACTCGGAAGGCGGAGCTCTGGAAAGCTCGGGAAACTCGGATGGCGGAGCTCTGGAAAGCTCGGGAAACTCGGATGGCGGAGCTCTGGAAAGCTCGGAAACTCGGATGGCGGAGCTCTGGAAAGCTCGGGAAACTCGGAGGGCGGAGCTCTGGAAAGCTCGGGAAACTCGGAGGGCGGAGCTTCGGAAAGCTCGGGAAACTCGGAGGGCGGAGCTCTGGAAAGCTTGGGAGGAGGAGCCCTGGAAGACTCGAGAGGTGCTGGCTCTTGGACGATCGAGGCTTCTGGTGCTGGCTCTTGGACGGTCATGGCTACTGGCACTGGCTCTTGGACGGTCTTGGCTACTGGCTCTGGCTCTTGGACGGTCTTGGCTACTGGCTCTGGCCCGTGGACGGTCATGGCTTTAGGCACTGGCTCTTGGACGGTCATGGCTTTAGGCACTGGCTCTTGGACGGTCACGGCTACTGGCTCTGGCTCTGGGACGGTCACGGCTACTGGCTCTGGCTCTGGGACGGTCACGGCTACTGGCTCTGGGACGGTCACGGCTACTGGCTCTGGCTCTGGGACGGTCGAGGCTACAGGCTCTGGCTCTGGGACGGTCACGGCTACTGGCTCTGGGACGGTCACGGCTACTGGCTCTGGCTCTGGGACGGTCGAGGCTACAGGCGCTGGCTCTGGGACGGTCGAGGCTACAGGCGCTGGCTCTGGGCAAGTTTGTGACAAAATCACAAACAAAGGGCAACAGAGGGACAAGACAGGGTAACCGTTACACGTGTATAAATAATATTTCGCATTTATTTAGATTTAACATTAAGCCAGAGGATTTGGAAAATTTGGAAATACATTCCAGGGCCGTTTTAACTTGCGATTTATCTCTCAGAAATAAAGCAGTGTCATCTGCCAATTGAGAAATTTTTATTTCTCTATCAAATATTTTAAGTCCCAGAATGTTATGATTATTCAAAACGTGAATAGAAAGTAGTTCAGCCACTAATAAAAACAGAAAGGGAGAGATTGGACAGCCTTGGCGTATGCCACGATGGATCCCAAATCTTTTAGAGGTTCCCATATTAAGAATAATAGAGCTATTCATATCTTTATAAAACATTTCTATAATATCAATAAAATTATTGCCGAAACCAAAAGCTTTCAGTGAGTGAAGTAAGAAGCCGTGTTCGATGGTGTCAAAGGCTTTATAAAAATCTAACAACACAAAAAGAGCCCCTGAATCAATTTGATCAGAATAGTCTAGAAGGTCAATTATAAGGCGTATGTTATTACTAATGTGTCTATTTTTCATGAAACCTGTTTGAGTCTCATTAATGATTTAATTTAATCCAGATTTTAATCTTTTTGCATACACTAGAGCAAACCATTTATAGTCTATATTTAATAGAGTAATAGGTCTCCAATTATCTATATTTTGGGCATCTTTATCTGGTTTAGGAATCAGGGAGATTAATCCTTGTTTCATAGATGTGACCAAATCCTTTTTTTTAATACATTCATTAAACAATAAGAAAAGGGGATCTTCCAATACCTTCCAGAAGTGTTGATAAAATTCAGTTGAAAGCCCATCTGGACCCGGACTCTTACCCTTTTTCATAAATTGGACAGCTGAGAGTAATTCCTCCTTCTTGAGGGCGGAGTCACAGAGATTTTTGAAGTCATTACTAACTAACTGAATACAATCTTGAATTTCATTAGTAAATGATTTACAAAAGTCATAATTAAAGTTAGACTGATAAAGTTTTTCATAAAAGGAGCTGACAAAATCTGAAATTAGTTTGGGATCCTTGCATAAGGTGTTGTTAATATATAATGCAGACAAAGAATTTCTCTTAAAATTCCTTTTTTCAAGTGCAAAAAAGTAGGCTGTATTCCTCGCTCCCTTTTCTATCCATCTAGCTCTTGAACGCACAAAAGCTCCACTAGCTTTGCTGATATACAAGTCATCAAGTTTTAATTTTAAGGACTGGAGCTCACTTTCCTCTGTTTGAGAGAGTGACCCAACTTTCCAAAGAGTATCAATTTTTTTTTAATATTTCTGTTTCTATGCAATCTCTTTCTTTTTTTAATTCCTTACTTCTCCTAATAGCTAATTCTCTGGATTTGAATTTGAATAACTCCCATTTAGCTGCATAATCTGATTTCTCTGAATAAAAGATATTGGTGGCTAACGTTTCAATATTTTTTGTAAAAGTGTTATCTTCTAATATAGAATTGTTAAGTTTCCAATATCCACGGAGGCAGCAGGGTTTACGAACAGTCTGTAAAGACAACTCAATCAGAAGGTGATCTGAAAAGGGAGCATAATGATGGGAGATATCTTGAACATGTTGTAACAGACTGGAAGAAATAAGAAATAGGTCAATTCTCGATTTTAAAGACTTTGACGCATTGCTCCATGTATATTCAAATGAATTACTATTAAAGTAGCGCCACGAATCCACTAAAGATAGATCTTTGCATAAGGAATCAATAATATTAGAGCTTTGAGAGTGGGGTCTTACTTTCCTTGGAAACCTATCCATCAAATCATCAGGGACTTCATTAAAATCTCCCGCGATTATTAACTTAGCATTTGGGGTTGTTTGCAGCAACTGAGATAAAATAAGAGAAATGTCAGTGAAAAATGAATTATTCATAGAGTGTGAGTTAAACCCATAGATATTACAGATAACAAAGATGGTATTATCTAGCTTAACAGTTAGAATAACCCATCTTCCTTCAGGGGAGGACACAGAATTTACAATATCTCCTTTAAACTTATAAATTAGAATAAGAACACCAGCTGAATTATTTGACCCATGACTAAAAAAAACCATATCGCCCCATTGAGCTTTCCAAAATTTTGAATCAGAAGCAGCTGAATGAGTCTCTTGCAAGGAAATAAAATCTGCATTATAACGCCTACAAAACAGAAAAATTGCTTTTCTTTTAATGTCATCTCTTAAGCCCCGCACATTTAAAGAAACAATGTTCAACTGGTTGAACTCAAAGTTGTCCATTAACAAATAAAAGTATGAAAAAGATTAGGGGAAAAAGAAAGAAAAAGAAAAAAGATAACCAAAACGTGTATTGAACACCTACTGTAACTTGAAAGTTCTGTAACGCTGTTTCCTTTAAGAAGGATCAGTGAATCAGTAAATCAAGGTCGAAAATCCCCTAGAAGAATGTCAACCATTTGAACTGGGCAAACATGTGCAGAAAAAAGTAAATCAAACCTGACACGCGGTTAGAAACTGTAGTCAGTTTACGGATGCTGTGCTGAATTGGCAGCGATTCTCTTGTTATTGATAACAGCAAAGGGACCGCTGAAACCGGCCTTCTTTCCTTCCTTCCGTGCCGCCAGGACAAGGGGCCAAAGTTTATTTTGACTTTCAGTGTCCGCTTTGGAGAGAGACTCCTTGACATAGAGAGCATTCTCTCTGAGGTAGATAGAATTCTTAGCTTCCATCCATATGATGTCGCGGTATCTCCGCATGGCGAATCGAATGATGATTTGTCGCGGCGAGCCCTCCGGCCGTTGTTTGCCTACATGATGGACCACATCCACAGCCTCCTCCAGCTTGTCTTTGATTTGCGGGACCACCCTGCCAAGATGATTCATGGTGATCGTTCAGACATTTTCTTCCTCACGTTCTTTCACTCCAAGCAATTTCAAACACCATCTGCGGCTGTACGTTTCTAGCTCTTCCACTCTAGACATGAGAGAAACATTCTCCTGTTGCATATGTTGAATCGAAGCTTCGGCCTTACCGATCTTTTCGCCGTGAGTGGCAACATCTGAAAGGAGTCGATTGACGGTGTCAGACAAAGAATTCACAGCCGCAGTTGTGATCTCAATGGAGCTCTCGATGCAGGTTATCTTTTGAAAAACCGCGTCTTGCTTAGAGTTCAGGGACTGAATACCGTCGAATATCTCAGTAAGCGATACAACACTATCAGCTTTTTTCTTTTTTCCAGGAGGACTTTTGCTGGGTGTAGCACAAGCATCGAAATCATTTTCAAACTTATCTTGTGATCTAATGGAGGCATCTCCAGATTCAGGCACAGAGTCATCCATATTTTGGTCAAGAGATTCACGCGACATCAGACTGTCGAAGTTCCACGAGGCGCGCAGGTTCCTATTAACTCGTTTTTTGCCCATTAAACTCAAAGGCGGGTTCCAGCTTTTGTTTTACAGTCTTTAGCGAATAAAACCATCCGCCATAGGAACATAGTAATGACCCGTTGACCAAAAAATTCCTTCTTAACCAGAAGAGGTGCAAATTACAGATCTACTCAGCAAGACGCCATCTTGGCCCCCCAAGAATGCTTTTGTTTTTGGTGGCTACAGGGCTCAAATGATGTCACTTCCGCTTTGTGATGTCATTTAAAGCAACAGTACTTTATTTATAGATAAAACAAGTTGATGGTAATTCAAACTGAGGGACGTACACAAATCATAAAATATTTACGAAAAACAAGGTTTATTTTGAATAAATATATCTTATGTAAACAGAGACAAACATATAATCCTGAAAATAATAAATGTTTGAAAACATATATAACTTATTTCAGGATATTTTAGATGCAAATGTCATGTTGGTCAACACGGACATGAGAAATTGGCTATGTTATGTACTAAAGAAAAATTATTAAAAATAGTATGTTACTCTTTAAGAATAGTAATTTTATCATATATCATGTTAACAAGAACACTTGAATTAATAACTTTAAGCTTTGGAAACACACTTTGGGTCATTTTTGTGCCTTATGCATCTCATCAAACGTTGTGGACTCAAATGGCACCCGTTTCATAGAATTACTATTACTGTGCCCATGTACTCAATGTACCCAACATGGCAGATATACAATTGAATTGCACACTATATCCTTTATTTAAGTGTATTTTTATTATTAATATTGAATTAGCATAAGGAAATAAATAATGGCTTATTATGGACAATATTATGTTGCAGTAGTATTATTTCAATAATCAAAACAAGCAAGTACAACACCCCCCAATATTTATACTATGATCAATAGAAACATGTACTGTAAATTCACACTGTAAACCCCTCCCCCAATCCAGTCTTACTGCTGAAAATAGCATTTTCACTTCAAAATGAGAAGTGATTAGGGATTGATCTGTCAGTCTGTCTGTCTGTCCGTCCGGCTGTCCGTCCATCCGTCCATCTGTCTGTCTGTCTGACTATCTCTCTGTCTGTTTATCTCTCTGTCTGTCTGTCTGTCCGTCCATCCATCCATCTCTCTGTCTGTCTATGTTTTCAATCCTTTATTGTTTAGAGTACATAGCAGAGGCTGCAGCTGATTTCTAGATCTTGTTTTCTCCCACTTTGGGACTAGAATAGTAACACTAACCCCGTGATTTCACACCGCATGCCTTCTTTCTCCAGACCATTAGCCATCATGTAATAACCTTGGCTTTCTTTCAATTGCAGGTTACTAGTGAGTGGCTGCCATTCCAATACATCAGCACCCACAGTGTTTTTCTTGTAGCCGTGTCAGTTATAAGGGCAAATATCCAAACGTTCCATGAACAAGTGGCTGAAAATTGTGCTCTTTACATTTCGCTTGATTAATGAGTAATAAACATTTGTCTCTCTCATAGCATTTTATTATTACAGTAAACTATAATCTCTCTGTTACACTTCAGTCAGTCACTCATCAATCACTCACTCAATTCAATCAATCAATCATCTGTCAATCACTGATAGATCTGCCCCAACATTGTTTTTTCCAAACAAGGAAACTTCGTTATTGGGTTACAAAACCATTGATGCAAAATATATATATATATATATACACAGTAGATCACTTCATTTGTAATGCACACCGCAATGCAATAACTAGAGAACATAACATAGAGCATAACTAAGAAGATGATATACATTAAACATTCTACTTAACAGAGCTTTACATCACTAAGAGGTATATGGATTCATTGTTTAAAGGCTGAGTGGGGGTAAAAATTCTGATTCTGGACTTCTGTCATGGCTATTGCTATAAGGTTCTGAGACAGCAAATAGACAAACAATGGTTATTTGTCAGCAGGGTTATAGAGAATATGCCTAATCAAGTTATGTAAGTAGAATAGAGTGGTTGTTTAAATGCAGACAAGGAGAAACTATCTTAGGCAAGCCCTAAAGTAGAGTAACACCAGTGGTGTTAAATCATTTAACCCCATTCAGGAACGTGAAAGCACATTGATTCAAATCTCAAAGAAACTCTTTTACATCATCAGCAGCACATGGTTTGTCTAGTTTGTCAGAGGTTTCACAGTCTGGTTTAGTGCCAGAGGTTCTGACCTCATTTAGTGAATTGTAAAATCCCCATGCAAAAGAACCATATGACACATGCATACATCAGGATGCCCTACATCCCTAGATCGACTCATTTGAACAGAAACTGTTTAATCTATATTTTATTTTAACCTATAATTATATTTAAAATATTACCATTAAATACCATTATTATCTCTTGTGAACTTTAACATATAAAGGGGGAGACTGAAGGGCTGTTTGCCACACTTTTTATTTTAGTTCATATTTCTCAGTGTAGGAATTCTTATTATTATTATTTTTTGTATATCAGTTTCTGTATGGACACACAAAAAAGCTACTAAAAGCTAATAAACATTGGATATTGACCAGGAAAAAAAGATACCGTTCATTTAACACATGTTGACATGCAGTGGGTTATGTTGTCATAATATTTGGAGAACTTAAAGTTCATAATGAAAATGAAAAACTGTTTTTGATTTACATACGTGTATTTAAAATGCAGGCTATTACAGGATAATGTAATAATGTAAAAGTAAAATAATTGTAAAATGTAAAATTAATGAAACAGCAAAAATGGAAAGGTAGCACATGAAAATATCAAACCAATTATTGTTATTATTATTATTATTATTTATTTTTATTTATTTTTTGTCAAAAAGGCAAATGTTGGCAAACATGTGACAACTTACCCTGACCTCAAAATCAGAGAAACCAAGATTTTTTTTTGTCTGTCTCAAAACCTTACTGAGATATTGCTCTTGTGACAACTTAATTTGTCATTATAAGTAGAAGCCTACGAACTCGTTCTTCACACTTCGGCATGGACGAGTCATACTATAAAGACAGTGGTGCCAGAATCATGAACGTGTGCTCATCATTTCCACATTGTGAAGGGGGAATTAATCAGTGGTGAATGTCAAGTAATTTCACCAAGGGCATAGCAGCCATGGGGGATGTGGGGGACACGTCAACTGCACTCTTTAAAGGGCACCTATTATGGAATTTTGAAAATTACCTTTCATGTAGTGTGTAACATAGATTTAAGTGAACAAAAACATCCTGCAAAGTTTTATATATGAAAGTTCACCGTAAAAAAAGTTATTGTCTCTCAAAAGTAGGAGTCAACTCTGAGTCAATGTAATGAATCGTTTTTCCAACGAGTCATTTTCCTTTTCATCGTGACGTCAAGACGAAAAATTATCAAATTGGCCGCGCCCACTCATTGCGCGCGCAGACACCAGGGAAAACTTGAAAACATCATGTCGACAACAAGACGCTGTGTTCTGAAGTGCATATCAAAAGCGACCTTTTTTTCACTGCCCAGGGACGAGCATGTGAAGGATCAGTGGCTAGAGTTTATATTTACAACTATACCACACAAGTATAGCCCGAACCTTGTGCTGTGTTCAGCCTCATTTTAATGACGATTGCTTTATGAACATGAATGCTTTCAAGTGTGGATTCATGAGCGGTTGATACTGAAGGAAGGTTCAGTACCAAGTTTATTTGGATCAGCTTCCTCCTCCGAATCACAACCTGTAAGTATTATTAATAATTGTTGCTTTTATGTGTTTTTTAGCATGCTTAATAAGTATTTGTGTGTGTTGTGTAAGTTACGCTCAGCGCAGCTTCTAGGTCTCCAATGTCAATTTTTTTGAAATATGTGAAATGTTTGTCGATGTTATTGGAGTTGTCATAAAGAATAGAGCAATAACTTGTAGTAATGCAGTGCTTTACCAATATGTTTATGCGTTGGGCTAACGCAAACAATAACTGATTGGGTGTTTACCACCGAACTTTGGGCTATGATCGCTAACATAAATCAACTCAAATTCCTTCTCTGATTTTGATTTTTTTACTACAAAGCGGTGATGGGCGTTCAGTTTCCGACAAACTCTGCACAGAGTATACCAATCACAACTGACTGGGTCATCTGACCAATCATGGCAGATTAGCGTCACGCAAAGGAGGGGTTTGGAAAAATGAGTCGTTGAACGAATCATTTGGGAGTCGGTGAGCAAATCAGGTAAACATAAATACATATTATAAGACAACAAAGGTGTTTTTTGTCATTGCATGCATGTAAAACTGTTGTTGGGGACTCCCATAACAATATTAGGAACATTTTAAATGCCATAATAGGTGCCCTTTAAATTCGGTCCCCCACACTTTTCCAAGCTAAACCCATAACGAGTCCAAATGGAGGATTTTTCTACTGTATTCTTTGTGTTTTGTTACTTTGGGCACATTGAGTAACCAACCAGCCAATCACAGGTGAGTTTCATGAGCCGAAACAACCCTTGCGTAATAGGCCGTCAGACAGTCTAATCAATGCAGCTCTGTTTATTTCTACAAAGTTGCTTTCAACAATGCTCATTTATCCAATTGGCATAATTGATATTGATTAAATAATTGATTAAAGGACCAGCTTGTGCTCAGTCTTTTATTGTCATGTGTGAAACAGAAGCAAGTGCTCCACAAGATGCCCTTGAATTTGGCAGCTAATTTGTTAAATCTTGCACTTAATTTGCAATACTTGAATATTTAAAATACTACAAATACTACTAGTATACAATACATATATATTAATATAATACTTATAGCATACTTGTATAACCAATTAATATATACTGTATTATACCCCCCCCCCACCCCCCACACATACACTAAAAAATTACTGCTACGCCCCTGAATATCACTTTTTGAAGAGTAATACTTTAATGCACAATGGCGCAGCGTGTGCTGCTGAACAACTCCCAGCTGGTCGACGATTTGGATGTGAACACAGATATTTATTCCAAAGTGCTCATAACGGTGATTTACGCAGTGCTCTTTGGCGTTGGTTTAATCGGCAATTCCATGACCCTGTACATATCTCTCCAGAGGAGATCCGTTCAACATCTCCAAGGCACCGTCCATTATCACCTGGCTAGTCTCGCGGTCTCCGACCTCCTCATCCTAGTCTTGTGCATGCCTGTGGAGCTGTACAACTTCATTTGGATTCATCACCCTTGGGCTTTCGGTGAGGTCGCGTGCAGGAGCTATTACTTTCTACGGGACGGCTGCTCGTACGCGACGGCGTTGAACATAGTGAGTCTGAGCGTGGAGCGCTACATGGCGCTGTGCCACCCGTTAAAAGCCAAGAGCAGGATGTCGCGCGGGCGCACCAGGAGACTCGTCTGCGCGCTCTGGGTCGCGTCGCTCGCCCTCGCCTCTCCAATGCTTCTGACCATGGGACTAATTCACGTGGGGAAAGAGAGGATCTGCACCACCGTGGCTTCCACCAACACTGCCAAAGCTGTTCTACAGGTGGGCATTATGCAGATTAACTCTAATTGGATTCCATGCTAGTTTATTTCATTAAAGAGTTCGTGCAAAGTAATGTTTTCTGTCTCAGGTGATGCTTTAGATGGCACTCAGGAAAAAGTGCTGAAAAATTTAAATAATACCAGGGCAGGTTGTCACATTTGGAAGTTGTCACAAACAAAGGCAATATTTCAGTAACTGTAAGGTTTTGAATGTTGGTGTCACCTACAATTAAAGATCCACCATATAAAAATACAATTTAAAAGGGTTGCATCAGTTTTGTGGTCTGCGGTGCAATATTAAGGGAAGCGGTTAATGCATTCCTCGATGGCTTGCATGTTTGTGTTGCAGATGAGAAGCATATTTATTGTTAGATTATCATTACATTTGCCCAGATAAAAAAAAAAGTATTGGATGAAGAGGCCTGGCATTGTTTTACCCTGCTGTCCGCAGCCCAATCCGACCCACCAGTTGAGAAACACTGGTTTAATCCATGTCTTCAAAAGTAATACAAGCAATTTGGGTGAAAAACAAAGCAGAAATGTAGATTTTTGGATTCACCAAAAATCTTTGCCCAGCTCTCCTATCCAAGATCATGAGAGAAGCTCGTTCATATGTCCTCGTGCCTGACATATGCACGTTCACATTTCTTCATGTGTCAAGTGCAAGGAAGCATGAAGAGCTTCTCTGTATGTGCTCTCACTGAAGCAGAGTAATGCAAAGTATAACAAAACAAACCCTCTACTGTAAAGCTGTTAAGAAGACAAAAATGAGCTACCACGTTACAGCCAAATCTCAATGATTTTACAGTGAAGAAAATAAGTATTTGAACACCCTGCTATTTTGCAAGTTCTCCCACTTAGAAATCATGGAGGGGTCTGAAATTGTCATCGTAGGTGCATGTCCACTGTGAGAGACATAATCTAAAAAAAAAAATCCAGAAATCACAATGTATGATTTTTTAACTATTTATTTGTATGATACAGCTGCAAATAAGTATTTGAACACCTGAGAAAATCAATGTTAATATTTGGTACAGTAGCCTTTGTTTGCAATTACAGAGGTCAAACGTTTCCTGTAGTTTTTCACCAGGTTTGCACACACTGCAGGAGGGATTTTGGCCCACTCCTCCACACAGATCTTCTCTAGATCAGTCAGGTTTCTGGGCTGTCGCTGAGAAACACGGAGTTTGAGCTCCCTCCAAAGATTCTCTATTGGGTTTAGGTCTGGAGACTGGCTAGGCCACGCCAGAACCTTGATATGCTTCTTACAGAGCCACTCGTTGGTTATCCTGGCTGTGTGCTTCGGGTCATTGTCATGTTGGAAGCCCCAGCCTCGACCCATCTTCAATGCTCTAACTGAGGGAAGGAGGTTGTTCCCCAAAATCTTGCAATACATGGCCCCGGTCATCCTCTCCTTAATACAGTGCAGTCGCCCTGTTCCATGTGCAGAAAAACACCCCTAAAGCATGATGCTACCACCCCCATGCTTCACAGTAGGGATGGTGTTCTTGGGATGGTACTCATCATTCTTCTTCCTCCAAACACGGTTAGTGGAATTATGACCAAAAAGTTCTATTTTGGTCTCATCTGACCACATAACTTTCTCCCATGACTCCTCTGGATCATCCAAATGGTCATTGGCAAACTTAAGACGGGCCTTGACATGTGCTGGTTTAAGCAGGGGAACCTTCCGTGCCATGCATGATTTCAAACCATGACGTCTTAGTGTATTACCAACAGTAACCTTGGAAACGGTGGTCACAGCTCTTTTCAGGTCATTGACCAGCTCCTCCCGTGTAGTTCTGGGCTTATTTCTCACCTTTCTTAGGATCATTGAGACCCCACAAGGTGAGATCTTGCATGGAGCCCCAGTCCGAGGGAGATTGACAGTCATGTTTAGCTTCTTCCATTTTCTAATGATTGCTCCAACAGTGGACCTTTTTTCACCAAGCTGCTTGGCAATTTCCCGTAGCCCTTTCCAGCCTTGTGGAGGTGTACAATTTTGTCTCTAGTGTCTTTGGACAGCTCTTTGGTCTTGGCCATGTTAGTAGTTGGATTCTTACTGATTGTATGGGGTGGACAGGTGTCTTTATGCAGCTAACGACCTCAAACAGGTGCATCTAATTTAGGATAATAAATGGAGTGGAGGTGGACATTTTAAAGGCAGACTAACAGGTCTTTGAGGGTCAGAATTCTAGCTGATAGACAGGTGTTCAAATACTTATTTGCAGCTGTATCATACAAATAAATAGTTAAAAAATCCTATATTGTGATTTCTGGATTTTTTTTTTTAGATTATGTCTCTCACAGTGGACATGCACCTACGATGACAATTTCAGACCCCTCCATGATTTCCAAGTGGGAGAACTTGCAAAATAGCAGGGTGTTCAAATACTTATTTTCCTCACTGTATTTAAATATTTTGGCTTTGCATCGAAGACACAATTCAGACAGCTGAATGCACACAATCACTGCACACACCACTTTCAGTGATCTTGCCAGTCACCAAGTCCTTTTCCTTTCAGGTAAATGCCCTTCTATCTTTTGTTGTGCCAGTGCTGGTGATCACAGTCATGAATGGTTTGATTGGACATCAACTCCAGCAAATGAGCCATCATGCATTGCACTGTTTAGCACCTTCAAATATCACAACAGATACAAACCGAGAACGCTCGCTACAACATGGGATCAAAGTCCTCCGTGAGTAAAAATAAAAAAGGCTTTTAGTATTGGCAGGATGACACTATTCATTGGAAATTCTATATTGGAACACACCAGAAACAAACTGGTAGACATTAAAGGAATAGTTCACCCAAAAATGGGAATTCTCTCATTTATTCACCCTTATGCCAGTTGTGTGACTTTCTTTCATCTGCTAAACACAAATTAAGATTTTTAGAAGAAGTTCTCAGCTCTTTTGGTCCATACAATGCAAGCGAATAGGTGCCAACATTTTGGTTTAAAATGTTTAGACTTTATGAAGAAATGTAAGCTTCATGTTTAAATATTTATTTTATTTTTTTAAAATAAGCCAAAAAAATTAACCAGTATAAACCGATCAGCCACAACATTAAAACCACCTGCCTAATATTGTGTAGGTCCCCGTCGTGCCACCAAAACAGCACACACAATTATACAGAGTGGTTATCTGAGTTACTGTAGACTTTGTCAGTTGGAACCAGTCTGTCCATTCTCTGTTGACCTCTCTCATCAACAAGGCATTTCCATCTGCAGATCTGCCGCTCACTGGATGTTTTTTGTTTTGTTTTTGGCACCATTCTGAGTCAATTATAGAGACCGTTGTGAGTGAAAATTCCAGGAGATCAGCAGTTACAGAAATACTAAAACCAGCCCATCTGGCACCAACAATCATGCTAAGGTCCAAATTACTTAATCACATTTTTCCCCATTTTTAATGGTTGATGTGAACATTAAATCATTAAAAGCTCCCTATTCATAGCTGCATGATTTATGCACTGCACTGCTGCCACACGATTGACTGATCAGTTAATTGCATGGCATGATTGTTGGTGTCAGATCGGCTGGTTTGAGTATTTCTGTAACTGCTGATCTCCTGGGATATTCACGCACAACAGTCTCTTCTGAGATGTGGGTTGGCGCTGTTTTGGTGGCACGAGGCAGGTGGTTTTAATGTTGTGGCTGATCGGTGTATATTCAATTAATAATAAATAATTAAAAATGCCACTGTGTATATTTATTTTATTTCAACTAATTTATTAGAATAACAGATCAAGCAAATTTACAGGAAAATAACACAAGCAAAACTAGTTTCAAAAAAGAAAACCTGGGGTTTAAATGTTTTTATAATATAAAATTATAATAATGAAATTCCTATATTAATTTCATATAATAATGAAAGTAACCCTGCGATTGGAACGCAGGGTTACTTTCACTTTCACATTCTTCTACTTGTGTTTTTGTTGAGTCACATTCTTCATGCATTCGCCCCCTATTGGGCAGAGAGAAGAATTTCTAGCAAATAATTAATTTAAATATTGATCTGTTTCTCATCCACACCAATAATATCACTTCTGAAGATGTGGATTAAAACACTGTAGTTATATGGATTACATTTATACTGACTTAATGTGATTTTTGGAGCATAAAAATTTTGGCACCCATTCACTTGCATTGTGTGTACCTACAGAGCTGAAATATTCCTCTAAAAATTTTCATTTGTGTTCTGCAGAAGAAAAAAAGTCATACACTTCTGGTGTAATGAAGACTCAGGTTGGTTGGGATCCACAGGCGTGGGTCAACGGCAGGAAAACAGGAATATCACAGGTAGGCTTAATCGTGGTCAGACAGGCAAATAATCAGGGCAGGCAGCAATGATCAATAGTAGAGAGGCAGGCGTAAACTCAGAAAAGGCAGGCGGCAGACAGACGTGAAAGGAGTAATCAGGCAACGGTCAAAACACAGACAATCAGTAATACTATAGGTAAACGCTCAGAAATGCAGCCGGAGCAAAACAAGACTTCGCAGTGAATGAACATGTAAACACGGTTTAAGTAGGGTGATAATAATGAGAGTCAGCTGGAGTGTAATCACGCAAGGTATGTGGGTTTATGGGAAATGTTGTCTCACAGTCAATACTCGGGTGAAACCGATCTCCGGTGGCCGGTTGAGGAGGCGCCTTCACCGGCGTTCGTGACATCTGGGATGGCATGAGGGTGAGTAAATGATGAGAGAATTATTTTTTTGGGAGTTAACTATTCCTTGGGTTTTGCTGGCTGATACAACAGTAATTTTGAACTTTATACTGATACCCATTAGTGTAGATGCAGCATCATGCAAAAGCAAAGTTTATGGTTACCCGGTAAAATTGTAGAAATGGGGGTTTATTTACAGAGAAAAAATTACTCAGTGCTCTTTCAGTGTTCTTATAATACATGTGAATAAATAACAATATGCTTGAAGACTAAGTTCACATACATATGGCTTTTTTCTGTTATCAGGTGGGGTGGTTTTTGCCTTTGTTTTATGTTGGTTTCCTTATCACTGCCGTCGACTGATGTATTGCTATGTAACAGAATGGACAAAGTGAGTTTTGCATTCCTCTTTTTTACACTAACACTATATATACATAGTGTTTCATACTATTCACTTCTAGAGATGGTTTTAGTGTCACTGCAGATACTTTAGTTACCTGTAGCTGTCAGATATTTCTAATAAATGTCTCAGAAGTGAATGTTGTCGAATGTGTTTTGAGGGGGGAAATGTAACTAAATTAATCTCTGAAAGTATCACACTGAATGTGAAGAAAATTCTCTTGTTAAATCCAAAGCTTCAAAAAGAAATTGAAATATCTAAATGCATCAGAATCTACCATGACAGACCTTAGCAGTCTCTCTTTTCTTTAAAAAAAACTGCGTAATGCAATTACGCGTAACTTCAGCAGCAAACTCATGGGGTCTTCACACTGGATTTTTTTTTTTTTACAGCGTTACAGCTATACTGAAAATAAAGTGATTTCTATGTTGAGAATTTCCTTTATTAATGATCATTGCTTATAAAATGGCTATCAGGAATGGACAATTGATAAGCATTACAAACATGATTGACATGAAATATTATTTACATGATGCTGGTGTCACCTAATGTAGTGTTTTATAATTATTGAATTTAGTGCCAACCAAGAAAATAAGCTCTGATCCTTACAAACACCATCATTTAAACTAGGTTTGTACATGAGGGGGCGGGGGAGGGTGACGAGCCACAACAAACAACAGGACTTTTTTTCACTCGGTTTGGATTGATCACTCATAAGAACGCTTTTCCTTTGTTAATTAATCAAAATAAAATGTAAGTTAAGGGTCATGTAGCACTTTGGTTCCCCACAATAAGTCTTGCGTCATCCACTGTATAAGTTCTGAAAATGACGACCGTACGGGCGGTCACGTGTATTTGTTTACATTTGGCGAGACACTCAGCTCTGTATGGGCGTTGCTGTTAAAGGGATTAATAATCCACCCAAATAAATTAATTCTCTCATCATTTACTAATTTTTACTCTCATTTCATCCCAGATGTGTATGACTTAATTTCTTCTGCAGACCACAAACAAACATTTTTAGAAGAATATTTCAGGTCCTCAATGTTGCCTTAATGTCCTTTTTGGAACTTCTGAGTTCTGGTCAACATTCACGTGCATTGTTTGGACCTACAGAGCTGAAATATTCTTTGAAATCTTTGTTGTGTTCTGCAGAAGAAAAAAGTTATACACGTCTGGGATGGCATGAGGGTAAATGAGAGAATTTTTGTGTGAAATTTCCTTTAAGCCTTTAGACCTGCTCTCTATGTAATAGTAAATAATATGCAGTTTTAATTTGCTTGTTTAAGACTATAACTTATAGCATAATGTAGTTTTAAGTGATAAAGCCATACTTCTGTCTAAGCTATATAATTAAAATAAAATTGATAAAAAAATTAATTTATTTTTGTTTTGTTTTATTTTAGTTCTGACAATAGTGTTTGCCTTTTTCTTTTTTTTTCCTACATGCTCTAATTCATATAAAAACACACTAGACTACAAATACTGTATATCCTTATTCTGTGCGATCTGTACTTTTGTGTGTGTCAAATTACATTAATTGTGTCCATCAACAGTGCACTGTCACTTTAATTGAGCAGAAGCAGTGCTCTGTCACATTCTGTATTTGATGAAGGACACACTTCTCAGCAAAACAATATATTTTTTAAGTATGCATGCGAGTAGTATGACTAGATTTCGGACATACTTCATCTGGGGTGTGAATGCTAACCTATTATAATGGACCCTGAAAAAAATATGGACTGCTGATGCCTTGCTCAAGCAACGTGAAAAGAGCCTAAGAGAGGCACTTACAATGGAAGTGAATGGGGCCAATTTTTGGAGGGGTTAAATGCAGAAATTGAAGCCTATAATTTTATAAAACCACTTACATTAATTATTTTTTTAAAGTGGTGTATGTTTAGCTGAAATAGTTGATGTTGCAGCAGATTACTAATTTACAGAGATAACAGGGCTTACAGTGTTACGTTGTCATGGCAATGAAGTTGTAAAATTGGATATAACTTTACACAGAAAAGGTTAGTATTAAAATCATGTTAACACACATATTTTTGAGTGAGTATTTTAACCTTTATGGATTGGCCCCATTCACTTCCATTGTAAGTGTCTCACTGTAATCCAGGTTTTTGCTTTTTATTTATTTATTTTTAAGAAAAGGAGAGATGAGTCAAAATGATTATATTATTATTATTAATATTATTATTTATATTTTGTAATTCACATTATTCAACAAATGCTCTTGATTGAGCTTAACTTGTATAGTAGCAATTTGACATAGGGATGCGTTTTAGGTCAAATTGATCCTAAAAATCAATTCCATGGGGCACATATTGCCCCTTAAAAAGTACATTTGATACACTAGAATTACATACTGGATTAGTATATTTGCTATGAATCCAATGTGAAATAAGATTATAAATAACCTTTGTTTTGTTTTCCCCCAACAGTGCTTTGTATGATTTCTACCATTACTTTTACATGTTGACAAATGTGCTCTTCTACATCAGTTCAGTGATTAATCCCATCCTTTATAACCTGGTCTCATCCAATTACCGCCAAGTATTTCTCTCCACGGTCACCTACATGTGCCAGACACACTACAAAAGGCAGAGGAGCAACCAGAGCAAGAGGAGTTTACAAGTACCACAACATCTTCATTCCTCCCTGGTCACATCCCGTACCAGCCGTCACACCCTTTGTTCCATGGTGGTCATGGAGACTACATAGTAATGTGATTCATTCTGAATAATCAGACTGTGGACTACAGATGTATATTTTGCCAGAATGGTGCAGCAAGGTTTTGTATAAGCTTTGATTTGCACCACTTTTCCAAATGTTGTGACTTAGCAAATGTACAGTGTACAGTATGTTAGGACAATGCTTTAAGGATTCTGAAGGATTAAATCTTGAATATCTTAAATCAAACATAAATGGTGTTAGGGTTTGGCTGGTTAACTAGTTTTTCAATTGCTGGGCATTCAAAGCAGCCTGTATTCTGATGAAATAAACATTTTTATAAGCAACAAAAATTTAATTATATTATATAGTAGATGTTTTACCAGTGACTAGGGTTGGCACTTTTTAAGTTTTAAAATAAGGGGAGAGGAGGTGATCATGGCCCCTAACCACATCCTCCACAGTTATAGCAATAAATGCATTGAATTAATAAAAATTGTATATCCTTTCTTAAATGCTAAAATGAGAACTTTCCTGACCCATTACTTATTAAAAAGAAATCATAATTTATATGTTAAAAATATATTTATTTTATTTTTTTCGATTTTTTTTTTTTTTTGTCTTCTTTATCTTCTTTATATATTTTGGATGGTTTTATACACATTTATTTTTAATTATTTTATTAGTTTATTTTTTTCCTTCACCTGTACTTGTCTTTATGATTATATTAATATATTGTTTGCCAGTTTTACCACCATTTGTGGACTTTTCAGACGGTCCCTTACCACACTCTCCACAGTATTATCACGTTTTAGCATGTGTGGACTTTTTAGATGGTCCCTTACCCACCGTAGGCAAATCGCTTCCCGGATTGATTCAATATAGAGCACGCATCATTTCATTTTATCTTTAAATACGGGACGATCCTGTAATTTACGTGGCAACCCTACTAGTGACTGATTTTGTGTTGTGGAATGCTTTAATTTATTCCATTGTACTGAATTATTACCATTTGTATGTACCACAGTATTCACTTTACTTCAATGTAATTAAAAGAATACTAAGCAAATGTATTCTTATTAAGCAAATGTGCATAGAGAAAATATGGTACAGCATATTTTTTATGCATGTAGCTTTTAGTGTTTTGTGTGATTATTTAGAATAAATATGACGATGTGCAAGTTCAAAGCCATGAAACTTCAGCAGATGTCACTGCAGTGCCAGTGTTTCTGCCTCACAGTAACATATTAATTAGTATGAATGGCACTTAAACAGAAGGATATAAACCTACAGTTTTAAAATAAATGACATAAAATCCCCAAAAGGACTATTCAAGGCGTGTGCATTAACTAAATTGTCTCGCGCTTTATTATTGGCATGCGCGTGCACGTCCATTTGTTTCATTCATTGTGTTAAACAAACAGTAAATAAAAAGACACAGGTAAGAGACACAATTAACTTAACGAAAACGTGTCAGATATAGCTTTAGCATTCGTAATGTGACCTACACCTTTTAAAATAAAACATGTATTTCCAAGGTTCCCAAGAGAACTCCACGTGAAGAGGGCGGGAAAATTTTGTCGCCCGGAACTGAGAGGAATAACGAAAACATCAGCAAATAATTGTATTGTAATGTACGGCAGATTATTTTACATGTACAATTTGTAAAAGTAAAAAGTTACTGAGGCGAAATGTTTTATTTTCTACATAAACTCAGATGTGGTTAATTGGTTAGTTTCGCTATACAAAGGCAAGTTCCTAGTTAGTTGCCTACATAGACAGCATTTTTGGGCGTCATAGGCGCTTCCTGGACGCCCAAAAAGTGAGGTGCCTATCTAGACTGACTTTTTCCACATATTACAGACATTTTAACGTTATGAACGCGTTTTAATGAGAAACCATGCTGTCTAGTTAGGTAGCTTGCTAAATTTTGAGACACTGTCATTAATATAAACAAATAAACGAACGACTTTAGTTTGGAGTGACAACCTAAAAAACAACATGTATGGCAGTGCTCGCTTGATAAAGTTCAATTAGTTATTCGTGTTCCACAGATTGACAACGTGTATCTTCTGCATCTTCACCCACTGAAGACACTCACATCACGATGTTTTATGCACAACTTTTCACCTCTAAACGAGGGACTCTAGCCAAAATCTGGCTCGCAGCCCATTGGGAGAAGAAAATTACCAAAGCACATGTGTTTGAATGTGATCTTGAGAACACCATCAAGGAAATATTATCCCCCCATGTAAGGTCAACCTGGTTAATCGATATTTTAATATTTTAACATTAAATCAGGTCACTGGTTAGTGCTGTCCTATAGCCATTAGCATTATTGTGTAAAACTGTTTGAAATTTTAATAAGAAATATTTGAGAGAGAGAGAGATTTATAAAAATCATGTGTATGCTGTATCTTTGTCCTACATGTATTCTTTTGTTTATTTTCTGTCCCTGTGTGTGATCCTCCTCCCATGATTCATTACCAGATTAAAATTGGTCTGCGAACTTCAGGTCACCTTCTTTTAGGTGTTGTCCGGATATACTCTAGGAAAACCAGATACCTTCTCACCGACTGCAGTGATGCATTGGTCAAAATTAAAGTGGCTTTCCGGCCAGGTGAACACAAAACTTTATACATGTTATCTCTGATGTTACATCTGACACTGAAATAGAAAAAAGTATTGGAAAAGCTCTGTGTCTGATATTTATTCTTTTTTTTTTTTTTTATCCACAGGACAGACGGATCTGCCTGAGGATGCTTTTGAGGCCACGTTTAAAGCTATCACTCTACAAGAGGACTTCACTGACTTCGACTCTCAGCTGCCTGATCTCAAGTAGGCCTTTTGGGTCTCATTCACTAAACCTGCTTAGGCACATATTTGTGCGCCGAATCCGTGCGGGAACATTTTCACTCAGAAATCATTAATTTATCCTAAATTTATAGAATTTATAGTGAAACCCCAATTCTGAAAAAGTTGGGACTGTAGGAAAAATGCTAATAATAACAAAAAGGACTAATTTGTACATTTTATTCACCCTGTGTTCTATTGAAAGCACTACTACAACTAATTTTTTACGTTTTACCTTGTGAATTTTATATATATATATATATATATATATATATATATATATATATATATATATATATATATACACACATGTATCAGTAGGCCTACTGTGCAAAAGTTTTAGGCACTTGTGAAAAATGTTGCATAGTGAGGATGTCTTAAAAAATAATGCCATAAATAGTTTTTATTTATCTCTTAATGTCACACAAAGTCCAGTAAACATAAAAAAGCTAAATCAATATTTGGTGTGACCACCTTTGCCATTAAAATAGCACCAATTCTCCTACATACACCTGGACACAGTATTTCTTGGTTGTTGGCAGATAGGATGTTCCAAGCTTCTTGGAGAATTTGCTACAGTTCTTCTATCTATTTAGTCTCAATTGCTTCTGTCTCTTTATGTAATCTCAGACTGACACAATGATCAGTGGGGGCCATGACATCTGTTGCAGGGCTCCCTGTTCTTCTATTCTATTCTTTTCTATTTGCAAAATGTAATGTTTGGGAGTCTAACATTTATATATCCTATGAACACACTAAAGCTGAAGATATAAATAACCATCTTAAGACAAATGCTTTTGTGAAACATCTTATATGCCTAAGAATTTTGCACAGTGCTGTATATATATATATATATATATATATATATATATATATATATATATATATTTTTTTTAAATATACACTCATTTCAATTTGGATAATTGCAACATGCTCCAAAAAAGTGTTGACAGTTTACCATCGTTTAACATCACCATTTCTTCTAATAACACACATTAACATTTTGGGCACTGAAGACACAAGTTTGTGAAGTTTAAAAAGCATAATTTACTCCATTCATCCATTATGCAGGTCTTCAGCAGCACAATTGCATGGAGCTTTCATTGCGGCAATGTGTGCTTCATAATGCACCACACATTCTCAATTGGAGACAGGTCAGCACTGCAGGCTGTCAAATCTAGCACCCGCACTCTCTGCTAACGCAGCCATGCACTTGTAATCCGAGCAGTATGTGGCAGTCCTGCTGGAAAATGCAAAGACATCTCTGGAAAAGACGGCATCTGGTTGGCAACATATGGCAACAAAATGTTTTGCATATCTTGATTTGCAAGTTACCTATGCCATGGGCACAGACACTAGATTTTGGACCAGATGCTGATAGCAGCTTGTGTGGTCCTTTTTCTCTTTGGCCCGGAGAAAACAACAGCTGTTTTTTCCAAAAACTCTTTGAAATGTGGACTCATCGGTCCACAAGACACAATTCCACTGTTCTACATTCCATCTCAGATGAGACCGAGCCCAGAGAAGTCGACGGTGCTTCTGGACAGTGTTGATGAATGCCTTCTGCTTTTAATTAAAACCTTAATTGCATTTTTTTATACAGCTGCGAATGGTGATGACAGATAAAGGTTTACCGAAGTATTACTTAGCCCATGTCATGATATAGTACACTACAGCACACAGGGTACCCACGTGTCCTGGAAAACCTTGGAATTTTGTGGTGCAGTTTTCCAGTCATGGAAAATTAGAAAAATACCTAAATGTCCTGTAAAAATAATTAAGTTTGATTGTGTTTATAAAAAGGTTTTTATAATTGGGACTCGGGATAGGAGTCAAATACACAAATTTGTGTTGCTTTGTCACCAACAAAATAGTTTAAGTATTGATATTGTACAAAATATGATTTTTTCATTCCAACATTGCTGTTGTGTTAACCACAAAAACGTGTGAGTTATAAACTTTAGACAATGACGACGGTAGGACCACTGATTTTTTTTTATTATTAATTCACACCCTGAGTTGGTAGCATGGTGATTCGGCCTTCACACCTCGGGATGTGAATTAATTTTCGATAATTTAACGATCGGTGTCTGCTTATACCAGAGTTACCTCATGTAGGATGCAGAAAACATGGACAGAATCTCTGAATCTAGTCATAAAAAGGACATTAGTTATAAAACACAGAATGTTATGGAATATGACATATTTGGATGAAAACGAATGATTGAATGCATCAAATTGAAATTGTTATATTCTTGCTCCCCATCCCCTTGCAATTTAAGGACCTTCTGAGCTGAGATGTTTTTCTTTTTTTCTTCAAATGTGTTCTGGTGTTGACAGAAAGTCATACACATCTGGGATATCATGAGGGTGAGTAAATGATGAGAGAATGTTCTTTTTTGGATGAACTAACCCTTTAAGCATGGTCCAAAACTTTGTGCTTCCCTGATTACCAGCCAACTGTCTTCCCTAACCCAGGTGCTCAATTTATCCCTAAATACATGAAATAATGCCACCAAGTGGACAATTTAAATCATTACACAGTAGACATAATAAATGTCTCCTACAGCAAATGTGATGTTTCAGTTGGTTTTGACTTATATGTAAGGTTGTGTGGAGATCGTTTGGGTGTGTTTTATACAAATGACTAGCTGCAGACATGCTCCCTGCTTTAGAATAATAAGGATTCATCAACATTAGAGCTAGGATAAGAACAAATTTATGCATATATGCAGCAGTAAAAAATTGTAAACAAATTGTTCACTCTTATTAGTGAATGAGACCCATTGTTTTTTCAACAACTCTCAATAACAGCACTTGAAAACCCCCAATCCCCCACACACACACACACACACACACATACACATATAGTGTTTTGTCATGACTTATTTGTCAAGTTATGTCTTTCATCCAGCACCATTGATGTGGTAGACCACTTCTCTTTGAATCAGTGTCGCACAGAAGATATCACTCTAAAAGAGAACCTTGGGAACAGCTTTCTCACCTTGGATGGCATAGGTAATTGCTTTTAAGTATGAACAGAACCAGGTTTTTACATCAACTGTACCAAAATATGGAAGTCTGCATTTATGTTTTTTTATACCTTTTACAGGAGAAGAAACCCAGTCTTATGAGGGACTGTTTGATCAGAGTTTACAAACTTTCAGTGTCCATGGCGACTGCTTTGGTGATGAGGAAATGGCTGTTGACCTCATTGGTACAGTTATGCATCCTACTCTCTCATGAGCTCAGGGGGCATTTACACTGGATATATCTACACAATAGATCCTTTTAGGTCATTACTGAAATTATTAGCGTGCATATGTAATGTTTAAGCTCGAGTGAGCTCCATTTACATATTCTTTAATAATTTCTTGTATACCGGTGTGCTGGTATACTAGTGTACGTATATGTGTATCTGATAAGTCAAATAATTATTTATTTAAACCGCTAACATGCAATGGATAAGGTCTTAATAACCATCAATCTAATGTTGAGTCTATTTTTGTTTTCTTTTCCTTCTTTTTCCAAGATTTTATAGCAAATGATAGTAAGGATACTCTGGTGACAGATTTCAATGAGAACACTCCCAATGAATTACCAGCTACACCTCCACCAACCGCTGTCAGTTTAGTAGGTAATGGTGTTAAATTTTTAGTTACAAACTCATTACAAATAAGTCAACAGCCATGTTTTGGAGTCAATGGAATTTATGTTTTATTTTAGATTTAATTCACATTAGTAGTTCAATTGAAAAAGTGTACAGAACATTTCCCAGTGTGGTTTCAGTCAGAAAAATACACTAAATGTGTGAGCTCACTCTCACACATTTAGATTTTTTGATTTTACAGAATCAAAAATATCCTTAAAATCAAACTACATTCAAATCAAAATGTATGAATACTACCAAGAACTGCATTAGCACAACAATTTTTTACAAAATTATTAACATGACAGATTGAATAGGAAAATGAAAATTTGTGTATGCATATACAACTGCAGTTGTTTATTCTCTTTGTGCATGGTTTTCTAGCATGAGTGCATGTCACATAATCTGTTCATGTAGGCATCTACATAATTTGGTTAGCAACTAGCAGGTGGAAGATTCATTTTCCTAGTTATCGTAGAATTTGATTGGATGAGTGAATCAACTTGTTTCTAGTGCACTAAAATGTCTTAAATTCTATTCTATCAAAGCTGACACAGCCAGTTCACAGTGGGTACTGCCAATTTAATTCATTTTAAAAAAGAAAGCTAAATTATTATGGTTAAAAAAATAAAAACAATGAGTCCGTTTCAGCATTTAATAATGGAAATACATTTAGCTGTGTATTTTAATAAGCTTCTCTTTATACAAGCAGTATGATTATAAAAAGATTATAAACGTGTAAATGATTGGTATCTGATTGATATTGGATATGTGGATTGATTCACATTAACCCTCTTACTATTACCCCATCTATCTATAATGTTTTAAGATTTGCCCTATCTTTGAAACATGAATATTTATCATTGTGTCATTCTCTCAAAGAGCCAGAGACTGTGATACCAGACCTTTCCTGTTCAGACACACATATGAACAGTCCAACCTTCACTGAGACCACTTTTCTGGTGAATGCAGAGGAAGGCTTCGCTCTTGCACCTGTTGCTGCCACACGTGAGTGTTAACTGCACTGGAGAAGAATATTAGCAGTAATTTTCACTTTTGTTTCAAATCAGTGCATCTGTGATATTTAACTGCTGGACTTTTAATGCCATGAAGCCACATGATGGCACTGTTCACTTAAGATTTTGTCAAATTCTATACTAACCCTCAAAAATGGCATACTACCATTTAAATATGACCGATCTTAAAAATTTCAGACCTATATCTAAACTGCCTTTTTTATAAAAATTCTTGGAGAAAATTGTCTTTAATCAGCTTTCCCTATTTGTCTCAGGTAACAATATTTTAGATAAATTTCAATCAGGTTTTAGATCGCAACATAGCACTGAGTCTGCGCTTGTCAAGGTGTCGAATATTTGTTGCTCACTCTGGATTCCGGTAAATCTGCACTTCTAATGTTACTTGATCTCAGTGCTGCATTTGATTCAGTTGACCACGCTATCCTTCTTCAACGTTTAAGGGATGAGGTTGGCATCAAGGGCACTGTCTTAGATTGGTTTACATCATACCTCTCAGATAGGACTGTGAGGGTTACAATTGGAAATTCGTCCTCTTCTTCTGCATTGTTCACTTTTGGGGTACCCCAGGGGTCCCTCTTGGGACCCATTCTATTTTCTCTGTATATGCTCCCTTTGGGTTCTATCAAGAAGAAATATAATATTTCATATCATTGCTATGCCGATGATACTCAGCTATATATTCCTCTTAGTTCTGATTACTCTTGCTCTGTGCTTCTAAAATGCTTTGAGGACATTAAATGCTGGACTCCAAAAAACTTTCTCCAATTAAATGAGAGCAAATTTGAGGTTGTTGTGTTTGGTCTCCCTGGTGCTGTCTCTGATATCACTAGGAACCTAGACACACTGTCTTCAAATGTTCATCCTTTTGCAAAAAACCTAGGTGTGATTTTTGACTCCGAGCTAATTTTGGAACACAGATAAATGCTGTGGTGAGGAGTAGCTTTTTTCAATTATGGCAAATAGCCAAATTAAAACCTCTGCTCTCATTTAAGGATCTGGAGACAGTTATCCATGCCTTCATCTCATCTAGACTTGACTATTCAAATGCACTCTATATGGGGCTAAATCACTCATCTCTGTATCGCCTGCAGTTGGTCCAAAATGCAGCTGCTAGGTTGCTTACTGGTGCTAAGAAGAGGGAACATATTTCACCGGTTTTAGCATCTCTCCACTGGTTACTGGTGCATTATAGGATCCATTTTAAGATCTTGATATTTGTTTATAAAGCCTTAAATGGTGTGGCCCCTTCTTATCTGTCAGAACTTCTGAGCTATCAACAAACCCCTAGAAGCCTCAGATCTTCTGACAAATTTCTCCTGCAAATACCTCACTCTCGCATAAAGTTTAAAGGGAATCGTGCTTTTTCTGTTACTTTGCCCTAGACTATGGAACAGTATACCTCTGGACGTTAGGTCTGCCCCTTCCATTCCTGTTTTTAAATCATGCCTGAAGACGTATCTGTATTCCTTGGCTTTTTACATGAATGTTTATTGTAGACTATATGGGTAATTTCTTGTTTTGTTTTATTTTTCAAATTAGTACTTTATTCCTCTGTGACCTGGTATTATTTCATTTGCATATGTACACTTTGGTATACACTAGTGTTCTTAAATGTACTATATAAATAAATTGACCTTGACCTTGACCTACCATACAATGCATTAAACACAATACTCCCAATACTGCATTGGCCTTCTATTTCCAGAGTGACAAATGAATCAGAGGCATTATCAACTGTGATTTTTAACATATCTTTCCTGAACAGTTTATTGATTGGCCTGCCAAAAGTTAAAGCATTTTTACACAAAATTGGTAATATTTACAAAATGATTAAGTGTCGCTTACTGTATTAAACATGTAATGTGGTGAGGACTGGTGACAATGATGTAGCATGCTACATTTTAAACATTTATCTGTGCATACTCCGTACTGTTTCACATATATATAAAAAAAGAAAACAGTTGGCAGTATACAGTATATTATGTAGTACAGTAGTCATCAGCATTACACAGTATTCCATACCAAAGACAGCCGTGGTCATATTCTTCTGCTGCCAATGAGAAGTTGTTTGCATATCACAGCAACTTCAACTAGGAAAAGAGGGAAGAGGAAGCGCAAGCTGCTGGTTGATCGGTCAAAGCAACTTACTAATGATGACATCAGGGACCAACTGGCTGACTATTCTGACCTTTTGATCTCATTGGAGATAGCCCCGCCCACACGGCAGCTCATGGAGTGGAAGGAAAACGGTGGGGTCAGGCAACTGCTGTCTCATTTCGAACTTCAACCCTTACACTCCGACTTAAAGCAGGTATTGCGCAGCCACTTCAGTCAGCTTCTGAAATAGCTGCAGAGCTCAGCTGAAGTTAACAGCTATCATTAGACTGTCAGTGTGCAATTACAGCAGTGCATCATGGGAAAGCATCCTCTGTTTCCTCTAGCTGTTCCCTTGTGACTCATCACCTAGGAGAAAGAGGTTGGTTGGAGGAGTGAGAGAGCAGACTGACCCCGAAGAGATGAGAGAGCAAAGCAGAGAGGGTAAGATAGATTCACAAAATAGCAGCCAATCAAAATCTGTTTTCATCTATTGACCCTCATGTTGCCTGAAACTTTTTGTTTTCACTTGGAACACAAAAGTGAGTTATTTAGCTAAATGTTCACATACCTCTATTCCATACAACAAGAGGATGTCAACCCCAACAAGCTCCAAAAAGTATTAAATGTACCATAAAAGTACTCCTTACGACTTATGCATTATATTCCAAGACTTCTGTAGCATACATTTCGATAGAAAAAAAAACTCCCTAATGTTGAGCCCTGATTGTGAATTTGCCATAAGAGCTAGAACAGAAGGTTTCCAGGGAATTTGAGATTTTCTACAATGACTTTAAATTCAGACTGGACATTCTGCAAAAATTATATGTGTTCTAACATGAAAATCTAACATGTTTGGAACTTGTTTGGAGAATGAATAAATAAAAAGATTTTAAAGTGCTTCCCTTGTGCTAATGCTGTAATCTGATTGGTGTGGGTTGTATGATGTGTCTGTACATCTAGCAGACAGAGAGAACACTGCTCAGACAGTGTTGGATGACTGGAGTTTACTGGAGGTGTCTGTGGCTCCAGATAAAGCAGCAGATGCAAACACCTCTGTAGAACCATCTATCACTCATACACAACCTCCACCTCCCTGGAACACCACCAGTGTAAGAACTACATCTACACTTAGGAAGAGTCCACCCAAAAATGATAATTCTCTTATCATTTACTCACTCTTATGCCATCTCAAACTTGAATAACTTTCTTTCTTCTGCAGAACACAAACAAATATATTTTAATGGAGATATGATGTGTTTATTTCTGTACAATACAAGTCAATGGGGTCCAGAGCTTTCAAGCTCCAAAAAAGACAATGGCAGCGTAAAGGTAATCCATACAATTTCAGTTGTTTAATTAATAACTTCTGAAGTGATACCGTAATTTTTGGGTGGGTACAGACCAAAATGAAACTCTTCCTTCACTTTAAATCTTGCCATCTGCAGTTTTCTTTGATTTAAAAACGATCAATTTAAAGCCTGACGGCCCATGCACTGATATCTGAAATGTATGATGGCTGGGGAAGAGTCATTCATTTTTATGAATAAAGATATACCTGATTTGAAAAAGTTAGTTTTAGGGGAAGGGTGTGCTATAGTTAATCCGACCAATCAGGTAGTGATTTCCTGAGGAACATTAATTAATTATCCAATCAGATATAATATAATATAAATGACTATTTCGCTGCCAACCTACATTTCGGAACTCCACGCTCTGCACATGCATCAAACACAAGGAAGTGTAATTGAGCTTCAATCTTGATTGTGTGAAGGAGACTGTGTATGGCAAGATTTATAGTGAAAAAGGAGTTACATTTTGGTCTGTTTCTCACCCACAACTGATCGTATGGCTTCAGAAGACATTCAATCACTCGATTCGTATGGATTAGCTTTATGTTGCCTTAACTTCCTTTTTGGAGCTGGAAAGTTTTGGATCTCACTGAATTGCATTGTATGGATATAAACACATCAAATCAAATTATCTTTGTTTGTATTACGCATAGGAAAGTAAGTCATACGAGTTTGAGATGGCATAAGGGAAGAGTAAATGAGAGAATTTTTCCTAACGTTTTTGGTTGAGCTTTTCCTTTAATGAGAATGAACAGAACTGACACATGACCTTTATGTTGTGATTTCTAAGTTTTATTTTCTCAAAACACCTTAATAGAACACTCATTTTATATCAGGCCTTTTAATTATATAACTTTATCTGGTCAAAAGTTTGGAATAATGTACAGATTTTGCTCTTATGGAAAGAAATTGGTACTTTTATTCACCAAAGTGGCATTCAGCTGATCACAATGTATAGTCAGGACATTAATAACATGAAAAATTGCTATTACAATTTGAAATACATTTCTGAAGTTCTTAAACTACTTAAAACTACTCACGTGCAGCAATGACAGCTTTGCAGATCCTTGGTATTCTAGCTGTCAATTTGTCCAGATACTCAGGTGACATTTCACCCCACACTTCCTGTAGCACTTGCCATAGATGTGGCTGTCTTACGTGCACCTTATAGTCAAGATGACCCAACAAAATCTCAATGGGTTTAAGATCCATAACAATCTTTTCCAATTATCTGTTGTCCTCTGTGTTGTTGAACTCTGTGTTTCTTTTCCCACTCTAACCCTCTGTTTCAAAAGTGGCTTTTTCTTTGGAATTCTTCCCATAAGGCCTGCACCCCTGAGTCTTCTCTTTACTGTTGTACATGAAACTGGAGTTGAGCGGGTAGAATTCAATGAAGCTGTCAGCTGAGGACATGTGAGGCTTCTATTTCTCAAACCAGAGCCTCTGATGGACTTATCCTCTTGTTTAGTTGCACATCTGGCCTTCCACATCACTTTCTGTCCTTGTTAGAGCCAGTTGTTGTTTGTCTTTGAAGACTGTAGTGTTTCACCTTTGTATGAAATCTTCAGTTTTTTGGCATTTTCAAGCATTGTATAGCCTTCATTCCTCAAAACAATTATTGACTGACGAGTTTCTTTTTTTTACCATTTATGACCTAATATGTGACTTAATAACTTAAGCCAGTCTATTGCATACTGTTGCAACTCAAAATTAAAGACAATGTTAAGATTCATTTAACAAACCAATTAGCTTTCGACTGTGTTTGATGTAATGGCAAGTGATTTTCTAGTACCAAATCAGCAATTTAGCATGATCACTCAAGGATAAGGTGTTGGAGTGATGGCTGCTGAAAATGGGGTCTGTCTAGATTTTACCAAAAATAACTTTTTTCAAATAATGATGGTGCGGTTTTTTACATCAGTAATGTCCTGACTATACTTTGTGATTAGTTGAATGCCACTTTGGTGAATTAAAGTACCAATTTCCTACTGAAACAGCAAAATCTGTACATTATTCCAAACTTTTGGCCTCCAGTGTACATTTGTAATTTCAGCCGTGTTTAAGTCACTTGAAAATTTGTATGGTCCTAAAGGTGTAGGTCATAGGCATCATCATTAGGGATGGTCGATTGGTTGTCCAAAAGAGGTGAACTGCTGTAGTTATTTAGATTTATTTATTTGTATTTATTTTAGGTTTAATAGTCAAGAAGTGTTAACAATGTAAAGATTAAAGGGTTAGTTCACCTAAAAATTCAAATGCTCACATCATTTACCGATTGGATCACATCAGAAGATATTGATTAAACCACTGGAGTCGGATGGGTTACTTTGTTGATGCCTTTATTTGATATTTGGACCTTCAGAGTTCTGGCCACCATTCACTTGCTTTGTATGAACCAACAGAGCTAAAATATTCTTCTAACAATCTTCATTTGTGTGTTCTGCAAAAGAAAGAAAATCTTACACATATGGCATGGCTTGAGGACGAGTGAATGATAAGAGAATTTCCTTTTTTGGGTGAATTATCCCTTTATAGTAGTTTTAATTATTCATAATCATATTTGCTATTATGATATTATGTTACTTATTAAAACATATTCATAATTTGTTGTTTACATTATGTGTTTTGAAAGCACCACACGCAGGACTAAAACCATTTCAGAAGATCTGTTGTATGGGGGAATTTCAGCATAGTGCAACATTTGTCTCTAAATTGATCCCATTTAAAGCAATGCTGCTACATCCATCAAAACACCACATTTGTAACACATTCACCACCTACAGCAATACATTTCAAAACAATCACTATCAAACTTCGAATTGTCTGCTGTGAGCAATGTTCCTGTTATTCTGCAAAACCTGTTTTTTTGTGTTAAGACTATCATAATTAAGCACAGTCTGATTTATTTTGCTTATTTGTTGAAAATCTTGTTTGTCACTCTATTAAAGTACCATGATTTAATGTCCTTATATTTCTAATAAACACCTCTGATTGACATCAGGGGGACATGACTCTAAACCTAAATATACAAGGCTTCCTTACGAACTAGATAGTCGTTCAGACAACCCACCAACTGGTCAAGTTTGAAAATGTATAGTTTTGCACAAACCAAATATCTTGACACATCCCTAGTTTGGAGCGACGTGATGTTGACAGAAAATAATTTTTGTGTAAACTATCCCTTGAAACATCAAGATGTCATTAGACTTTACTAAGTTTAAGTTCCTCTCTGTTATTCATTTATTTTTTTAAATGTTTTCCCCTCTGCCATAGGAGGAGACTGGGTTGGAGGTGTCATATCCAGAGCCTCACTCTGAGGACTCCATGCTGGTGCACCCATCTGCAGGGATGAGGGAAACTCCAGTGGTGACAAAAAGGAAGACACAGGTAGTGCTACACACTCAGCCCTTTAACCAATTTTCTGAGGGTTAAGCAACTCTTTTCATTGATCATTTGCTGAAAAAGAGAAAACAATGATTCCAATTTTTCAGATTTTATTTGTACCCTATTAATGGCCATTGCCTTGAGGCAGTCATCACCCATCCCCTTCCATCCCTGTGTCTCTGCAGTCTGTTCTGGATAGTCAGGATGTGGAGGACAAGAGAATGACCAGTCGAGCACACAAACTCCTCCAGGCCCTGAAAGTAAGAAGTAATGAAGCGCCTGTCTCCAGTGTTGATGCTAATCAGGACTGGCATGTAGAGCAGCTGTGAATAGGGAATTAAGAACGAGAGGTTAAGAGAGAGGAAAATTAAATATGTGGGTGCAGATCAGAACAGCAGATAAAGGGCACAAGCCCCATCAACACATCACACACAGTCTCATTCATCTGCCTCTGTGCTTACATTAGGAATTGCATGATTATTCATTTTTTATAAGTCATCCAGAAATGTTGTTGACTAGTTGGCAGATCAATGTTTTCCTTATATAAATGAGTGGTGCCATGCTCATCTGAGATGGTACCTCAGATGAGCAGGCCCCTAAACAGTACATAAAAACAAAACAAACTGTGATTCATTGCTTTTCATGTCTGTCAGATGTCTGGATATGTGAGACCACACAATGGGTCTACGATTACATGCATATATGCCAAGTGTGGGAGAACTAAGATTAGTATTGGAAGGGTACTTTAGATTGATTATAAAATATAAACTATGCTGTCTTTATCAATTTATTATAAATGTACATATCACAGGTATATCTAATAACAAAAATAACACAAATTCCTGAAAGTCATTGCATAATTTGCAGACTAAATAAGGAAAGAAATATACATGTTAGATGGATACTTTCAAGAGTTGCAGTGCCTAGAGCTGTTTGTTGTGTGTGCTGCAAGTGCATGTACTCATATATGCATTAACTCTTCCTTCATTTGTTACTATCAGAGCCAAGACATCTCGGCCAGTGCCACGTACAGTCTTAACGCCATGTGTGAGGGAAGCACTCGTTCCTACGCAGCAGCTGTATTCTTCTGCCTGCTGGTGTTAAGGAAACAAGAAGCCCTCGACCTGCACCAGAGCACTCCCTACAGTGACATCATCGCCACACCTGGGCCTCTCTTCCACTCATTTTAGGACAGGCCATCTCTAAATGACCTAAATGACTAACAGAGGGAAAACCTTTTGCGAAGTTTACAATGGCTCATTACAAGAGCTGTTTGTTTGGTTTTTTTTGCATGTTCTTGGTTAAAAGCACAGTGCTGCCCTGTCTTGATAGATTTCTGGTGAAATTTAGACTATTTTTGTGACCAGTCGCCTGCTAGAAATGATGAACTGGATCAGAAGTCGTAATTTTGTCACCTGAGATATTTTTAGCCATCTGCAAAGTTGAATTGGCATGAATTGAAACCCAAGTTACAGTTTGCATTGTAATTTGAAATAGTTAAGTTTCATAAGCAGTTTTATGTATTTGTTGTTATTATTATGAACTGTGTTTTGTTTTCATCCTTTGCTTGAGGTATGTGAATAGTTTACTATTACTAAAGTGTGAATATTTACTTTAAAAATAACTAAATATATAGAATAAATAATTATTGCAAAGCTCTGTGCATTTTTTCATAATATTACAGTTCATATTTAAGTACTTCAGGCAGAAAGAAAGAAAAGAAAGTCTTAAAAATGGGGATCAAGATTTTCATTTTGACATTCACATTACTATCGTTTTATTTAAATGATAGTAATGTCTGAGCCCGCCACAGAATTAAAACAAAAACTAAAGCGCTAGTTCTGAATTTCAAAATTGTGATATATTCTTCACAGTTGTGAGAAATTAACTTGCAATTGTGGGATTTAAATTGCAATTGCTAGAACATATTATTTATTTATTCTTGATTTTAAGGTATTGTGACCTGGACATGTTCTTGACGGATTTCGTTACATTGACCAGCCTATGATTTTGTAAAACTCGCAGACTTGTGAACCTTTCCTAACTTGTTTTTGTGATCTCTGTCCCTTTAAGACTCGCCGTCGCAACATCACGCAGATGCATCATCTTTGTGTTTCTGCAGGGCTCGTGCGCGCTCTCATCAGCTGCGTCCGTCCTTCTATCGACGAGCGCAAAATGACGCCGCGCGCCTCACCGCCCCGCGCTCAGGGCACAGCTAACATCCATGAACAAATTTCACTGGGATATTGCAATGGAGATTTGACGCAAAACCACTGGCTGTAAGTGAATCTCCTCCCTGTTGCATTACATCTCTCGACTGTACAGTTATGATTTATGCACATAGTGAATTATAGTAATGATGCCTTAGTAATTAATTTCTCTGATAGCGCAGTACAGTTCCTATATTGTGTTAATTACATAATACAGTTTCATCACAAAGCCAAATAGTGTTTTGGCTGACATCAGATGCTGTTACATAACAGTAACAGGCCAGTCTGTACCCTTTGCTACACAGGGACGGATTACCTGCAACATATTGAGTGTGGTAACGTCAAACCATGGTCCCACAAGTTGTGCACCTAGGGATGTAGTTTTAAAAACTTTTAAAAATATCAAATTAAATGTTAAACAATGTAATTTATTTGAATGTTAATGGGAAAAGCTATTGCAATAGGTGTATATTGAGAAGTGATTCATTAATACAATATAATTATTTTGTGGTTAATTTCTGCAGCTGCAATAGAATATAATTTTTTTATTTGAATTGAGTTTTTATTCATGACATTACTTGAGATACAGAGTTATATGTGTGTAATACTGTCTCTACTAATGTTAACAGTGCCACAGAATTTGTTGCATACTGGCCTGAATTGATGCTCTCAGGAGCTAGTCTCTTATGTACAGCCAGATTGCAACTGAGATCTTTTTTTTTTTCTTTCTCCCCTTTTCGGAATGCCCAATTCCCAATGCGCTGTAAATCCTCGTGGTGGCATAGTGACTCGCCTCAATCCGGGTGGTGGAGGACAAATCATGGTTGCCTCTGTGTCTGAGACCATCCATCCAGGCTGGAGTCATTCAGCATGCCCTGGTTTCGAACTCACGACTCCAGGGGTGGTAGTCAGCGTCTTTACTCACTGAGCTACCATGCCCAACTTCAATTGAAATCTTGAAAATCATCCACATAATCCTAATTTATTAATGTACAGAAAATCAGTTTAAATGGATGTAGAATGTTATTTTATTAAACAGAATGGGGAGCCAAATATATTTATATATTGATTTATCCCATACACAGCATTAATATCAAAACCACCTGATCATTATGTCAGTAAAGACGTTTCGGTGACAGAGCAAACCAGAAATGGGTTAAAAAACACACACACACAATTAGCATGTCATTGTACACTGTGGGCAGAAACTATAAATTTTCTGAGCTCTAGAATCAGCTAAATATAAATGTATTACCCACTAATGAGAAATTGAAAGAACTGGTTTCATAACAGGTGCAAAAGGCAACACCTCACTGATGCACAAACAGGAAAATCTTGGACACAGTTAGGATTAAATTTTCTGAGCACTTTCAGCAAATATGCATTCAAAATAATCTAAAAACCTGTAAATCTGGTTTCGACTTGGCCGTCTGTATTACTTAAGTCATATCCACACACCCTCATTCAATGATGTCACCATCTCATGCACTGGAGAGACAATTCGTGTTTCTGTGAGTGTTTGAACAGCTCAGTGCAAAACTGTGAAATAATCTGTCAGCTGGTGTGTTTGTCTAGTTACGTTTTTTATTGTTCTGACTGCTTAATAAATGGAAAGTGTTTATTCTCCATGTGACAGAAGCCCAGCCAGAATGAAATGCTCTCTGTAATATTTGTTCCTGTCCTGTTCAGCATCTATGGTCACTTAATATTTTCTGGCATATATTATTTTGGATTCAGTAATATAATAGGATGCAAAGCTATCCTATGCAAAACAAAGCTGTTTCAAAATAAACACTTGACTTAGTGGCTCAGTTTGACTAATGAGATGTTTGGCAGAATGTTCATGCTGCTCTTTCCATACAATGAAAGTGAATGGGGACAGGTGCTAGCTAACTCTAAAAAAAAATACCAAAAAAGTGCCATAAAAGTAGTCAGTTAAAAATTATGATCACATAATTTTTATATTTAGGTGAACTCTTACTTTCTTTCTGGCACTGTTCATATTTAATATTCTGTGTTATGTGTCTGTGTTTGTGTGACTTACAGTGATCTGTCCTGAGGGATTCTTGTAACTGGTGTTATAAGGTGTTACAGTGTAGACAGAGGGTGAAAGGCTGTCTTTGCCCATGTCCCTCCCAGCTAAGAGAAGGTCATCTGCTGGTTCTCGCAGGTAATGCTACCCTTCTCTAACATGTTCCTGAGTGAACAACATTAATCGTTTTTGAATACTTTCATTAAAAGTGGTGTTTGCTAAGGCAAGCTGTGCCATTACTATGTGATTTAAATAAACCACTAATCCCAAATATTCCACTTTGCAACATCACCATTTGTGCTACGGGCATAAATTATACCATAAATCATATGGTTCTTTTAGGACAGGTTTGCTATTACTTTCTAAAGAATCAGAATTCCGATTTTCTTTCATTTGGGTGATAAAATGGGCAAAAAAATCCCATAGACTTTCATTGAAGGAGGAATCCGTGCCATATCTGGGGACCAGAATATCATAGAGACTGGAAGGTGGGCTCTTATGACTTGGGCCAGTACACAACCACTTAGAACCTAGGGGTTCCTGTAGCTGAAATGGCAGAGCCTGGGTTCGATTCACAGGGAACACACCTTGAAAGAATTGTAAGTCTTGCAAAATGCATGAATGTAAATAGAGAACCCTCTTGAAACTGCTTAGCAATTCCCTAGACACCATCCAGAACACCCTTGCAACCGCTTAGCAATGCCCTAGTAACCACCTAAAAAAACCCTAACATTGTGGTGGTGAGTTTGGCATGGGAAAGTACCACTCACATTTTCTTCAGAAAATTTTTAAAGATGTTGTTATGACATTGTATTAGATTCATTGTCATAAGTTTGAACTGTTGTAAGAGGCACCCAGTTTTACAGCATAACAAGTTGAGTTTGCAAGGTTTCACTGTGACAGCATGTTTGATATGACCCTCAGAGCTCAGCTGTCACTGTGTGTGTCATAGAAAGCCTACGGCCCCAAGCAGCACTCAACACTCCCATGGAGGCTTGTCTGTCCGTAGCAGGTACTCAACAACATCCTGCATGTGCACAGAGAGCAATACTGTTTCACGCTCCAACCCAGCCACTCCACAGTGAGCAGCTCACACACACACAAAGGCCAATGAGATTTGTCTTCCATCAGGGCTGTGTTCCAGATTTTGTACAGTGGCAAAAAGTGCAGTATAAATATAGAATTAATGAAGCAGACTTGACAAAATGTCCATTAACAAGCAAAGTGTCATTTTCTTGTGCCCTAATCTGATATTCAGAAGTTCAGAAATACCAATGTGATTACATTAAAAGGGTTATATCACCTGAAATTGAAAATTATGTCATCATTTACTCACCCTTATATCATATGGCCTACATTTTTTGAACACATGAGAAGTTTAGCAGAATGTTAACACTGCTGTCTTCCATACGTTGAAAGTATACAGTGACCAGGGGTTGTCGAGGTACAAAAATGTCAAAAAGCACTATAAAAGTAGTCCATATGCCCACATTAGACCCTATTAGAACTCATGAGACCACATTAAAACTCATTAGACCTCATCAGACACCTTAGAGAACATATCAGTTCCCATAGAAACCACATCAGACCCCATTGAATTTCATCAGACCCCTAGAGAATGCACATCATAACACATTAGACCCCATTAGACCTCATCAGACCCCATTTAACCTAATCATACCATATTAGACCTCATCAGACACTTGAGACCACATTAAACCTCATCAGAGCCCTTGAGACCACATCAGACCTCCCCAGAGGCCACATAAAACCTCATCATACACATTAGAACACACTGACCTCATCAGACCCCATTTGACCTAATCATACCATATTATACCCCATCAGACGTTTGAGACCATATCAAAACACATTATACCTCATCAGACCTCTTGAGACTACATCAGACCCCCCTAGAGACCGCATTAACACCACATGAAACCTCTTCCGACCCTCAGACTATTACATTAGGCCGTATGAGATCAAACTTCGATAACTATCATATGGCTTCAAAAGACTGTTAATATTGCTCGTGTCATTTAGACAACTTGTATGATGCGTTTTTGGAGGTTGTCAGCCCCAGTCCCCATTCACTTTCATTGAAAGGAAAAGAGCAGTCAGGACATTCTACAAAACATATAATTTTGTATTCCATGGAAGAACAAAAGTCATATAAGATTTGAAACAAAACATGGCTGAATAAAAGATGACAGCTCTTTATTCTGTTAATGCTCAGTTTTTCATGTTACTCTCTTGGCCTTATCAGTCACAAAACCTTTTGAGCTCATGTTGTTCACTAGGGCCTCTATTATTTCTTGCCTCCATTTCTGACCCAGACGACAGGTGAAGTATGAAGCCTGTGGTGAAAATCACGGGATCCGTCCACCTACCCCTGAGCAGTATCTCACCCCACTGCAGCAGAAGGAAGTCTGTATTCGTCATTTACGAGCTCGGCTGAAAGAGAATGTGGAGAGGCTTCAGGACCAGTTAGTAATGCTTTTGTGTCTCAGCAATGCTATAGTGCAGTTTTATTGCTTCCTGCCATTCTTGTGCATAAGATCACATCCTGAATATCATAAAAGCACATACAGTATACTTACCATTCATCAACAGTAAAATCTTTAGTGTTTCTGAATAGTTTTGCATGTAAAACTAGGAATGCAAAATATATTGATTTCCATATTGTTATTGGCCATTGGCCAATACTCAATATTTATTAATATTATTATCATCAGTCTGATTAAAGTAATAGTTTAATATTTTAACAATTTAATATTCTCTTATCAGTTATCACCCTTACTTGTATGACTTTCTTTATTCTGCTGAATTCAAACAAAAATATAATAGATATATGATGTGAATATACAGTCTCCATACAATACAAGTCAATGGGGTCCAACACTTCCAAGCTCCAAAAAGGACGTACAGGTAGCATAACGGTAACACATACGACTCCAGTGGTTTAATCAATGTTTTCTGAATCAATACTATCAGTTTTGGGTGAGAAGAGACCAAAATATACCTTTTTCACTATAAATCTTGCCACCTGCAGTCTCCTAGGCATTTATAAAAAAATGTAGATTGGATTTTTAAAGTGAAAGACCAAAATCGGAATAGATTTTACATAACATTGATCATCATAATGGTTATTGGCCATAACATAAAAATAATTACTGGCTATCGGTATAGCTAAAAAAGTTTATATCATTGCATCCTATATGTTTTTGTTATCATGGCAGAGACTCTGAGATCGAGGATTTACGGATGCGGCTGACTCAGATGCAGGAGGACTGGGTCGAGGAGGAATGTCATCGCATTGAGGCCCAGCTGGCCTTAAAAGAGGCACGGAAAGAGATCCAGCAGCTTCAGCAGGCTGTGGAAACCGTACAGTCAAATCTAGGGGTCAATGAGTCAGATCAACAGGAGTGCAAGTCTGAAGCTCTGGGTGTATGTAGGGTACGGCCACGATTTGGGGCATCTAGGTCTTGTGGCTGCTCTCCGGCCCATACCATGAGTCGCAGTGCCACCTTTACCAGATTGAGTAGTGAGACATCACCTGGCACCACCGACCGTAACGGAAACGTACCTTCTGACCGATACATTCCCGCCAACAGAGGGGCGATGACGTTACCAAGAGGTGATGGGCGCACTCATCTCCTTTTAGAAGCAGCTCGACTGTCTGAGCAAGTCCCACACTCAACGCTATGCTCTGCTTTGTCAAGCTCCTCTACTTGCGAGAGGTTGTGTATCGGAGAGACAGTGTTGCCCGTTAGTCCATCTTGCCATGCTGTGAACAACTGCAGCTGTGGTCCACACGCCTACCTCCCTCACCACCATCTATTTTTGCATCTCCCACAGGAGGAAGCACCTCCTCAACCGACCCCACCAACAGCGCCAACTAGTGCATCGGAGGTCGATAAGCCAGGCTTCCGATCACAGGCATGCAGCCCCACCATAACCTGGATCTCTGAAGGAGGTGGAGGCGAGGATCTGAGCGTCATCACTTCAGCAACCTGCACACAGGGCGTTACCCTAGCTAAGCCACAGATGTTTTCACAATCTTCCACCGCTACTTCCCCGGCTCAGATGTCTTACATCACTGAACCTTTGCCGCTAGACAACACCGTTGAATTTACATCATCAACAACGACACCTACGGTGTTGACCAAGTCTCAGGTTCAGCAACCTTGTCCCAGGGTGTCTCTACCTTTAGAGTTGCCGCCACAGGAGGCGATTATAGTAAAGGTCAGTGATGAAGATGGAATGGGTGGCGTTTGTGCCACAAATGAGGCAGAATCAGCTTCCCCTGAGAGGAGTCACTGGAGCCGTTACTTCCTGATTGACCTGCTAGCGGTGGCTGTACCTTTTGTTCCTACACTGGCATGGTTTTGCCGAGGAGCACGGAATGAAGATATGCCCATGTACAACATGGGCTCCCTGCTGCGTGGCTGCTGTGCCGTTGCGCTGCACTCTCTAAGAAGAGTCGGCAGGGGCTGTAGTCCTTCAGGAACAGGCAGAGCGACCCCTATCTAAACAATTTTGCATTACGGTACCATCAAAAACTTTTAATTTTGTCCTTAATCTTCCCAGCTAGGTAACAGTTTTGAACCAAATAGGCCTAAGTCCATCACACTTAGGTTGTCCTTTAAGGCCCCTCTTGTCTGCTTTATTTCCTCCCATTCCAGGCTGAAACTGAGCAGCCAGTACATACACAAAAATAGCTGCAAACAGCAATAAGCAGAATCCAAGTTGACCAGAGAATCAGCACAAAAAAATTAAACTAAACTATATTTCAGTACAGTTATATGAGAGACTTAAATCTAACACAGCTATGTAGAAAATCGGTTGCTTGTGACAACTGTCAGTTAATGTATACAAATAAGTGGTCATAATATATATATATGTGACTGCAGAATGCTATGATTGACCAATCACAATTATTTATTCCAGATAGCTATATAAAAAGGGTATATAATTGTCTGTTTCAGGAAATTACAACTAAAAACTACACTCTCTGCATGTAACTCGGTGTTACATAGACATCATGGGTGCAGAAAGCAGATTTGTTCTTTACATTCTACTTATGCAACCTCCATGTATATCCATCCCATTTAATTACAAAATTTGGTACATTTTCACCATATATAGTTATAGCTGCTTAAGAGAGGACTAATAACGCTTAATAATTCATACATTTGTAAAGCTAAGCCTCCGTTTATTTGAGGTAGCGCTGAAGTATCTAAAAAAAATGGGTAATCATGGCTTTGCTGTAGATTATTGTAGGGGCTGGTTAGAATGCATGTTAACACAATAATTCCTAGTAGTTACCAACATTAAAGGTATAGCTTATATTTATTTTTGGAAAAACCTTCATATAAGTGCATCACCACAAAATATGACCATGAATTTAGAACCTGTCAACATTTGACTCTGATTGTCCATTTTGATTGTTTGATTCAGTTTCCCATTGAAAATAAAGTGTTTCACTGAGACTACAAACTTTGGTTGCGCTGATTTTATTATCTTTATTTAGAGTGTCCTATCCAGGTATAACACAATTATCCAGTGTGGGACTTTGATCAATTAGATTTTACTGTAGGCATTCGTCATGATCATGGCTGGTTTAGACAATCTCGGAATAGGTAGCTTTTATTGCTTCGTTGTGTCATGCCTGATTAGGACACGGTTTAACAGTTTGTTCACAATTATAAGTATATACTTGCAAACATACTATTCCAGTTTGGTTTTGTTAAACCAGTTAATCAAATCAACACAGAGACCAACTTTGTGTTTTTATAAACAATTTATTTTCAAGTAGTTTATTGTTTTATATTTAAACAGATTTCCCCACCAGAGTACTTATTACCAGCTCAGCCAAAACCCTGTTGCTGTGGTCGCATTTACAACACCGAAATCAATACAAAGACAGGAGGAAAGGAAATAAAAAGAAACTTGTTTCATAGTGAACGTCCGATGATTGAGGGAATACCAGTAAGTATGACAAGTGGGAAAGAAATAAAAAGGAAACAAAATATACAAATGTATAGCAGAGCTAAGCGAAGTGGTATGGCTATTAACACTAGCCCCTTTTGAGGATCACATGCATGAAGCAATGTTCCTTAAAAAGGTTGACCTGGAAGAAAGCAAAGAGAGAGGTGCAATTAACAACAGCACAGTTTTCCTCAAAAGGTCATCAATAGCGATTACAACATTTAATCTAAGAGCCTGTTAAATAAACTCCAAAGAATGTTTAAGCTCTTGCTAGACCAGGACTAGAATAATCTCCTTTTAAGGATTATCTGGGAGTTATTAAAGATATCCATGCATGTGCTGGACCAGAATATACAATGATTAGAAAGTGTTCTGACAGGTCAAATCAGTGTTGACATGGACAAAACCATTAAAGATAAATCATTCTACATTCATAAAGTACAGTATTACTTATAAAGGACAACAAGTAACCTGAAACAGAATTGTGGGAAAACCTTGCACTTACCCTGAAAGAATGAATAGGGAATAACCTGAGTCCAATTGTGGGTGCTTTATTCCAAGCCAAGCAGCTCCACGTCAAATATGAGGGTGGCATTGGGAGGAATGATGCCTGGGTGGCCCTTGCTCCCGTAAGCAAAGTCCGGAGTGCAAGTCAGCTTGGCACGCTGCCCCACACTCATCTGTTATAAGGGGAAGAGGCCATTTTGACATTAAGTCCCAAAATAAACAATGAATGGAGGTTAAAGGAGTGACATGGTTGTGAGTATCACAAAGATAATGGACTGCTTGTGTGTTTTGGTCTGTTGAAGCAGAAGGGGAAATTTTCCAATTAGATAGAGACCTAATTCATGAACAGACAGTGTGCAAGATTAGATAACAGCTGAATATAGGGCAGCCAGATTAGAATTGATTTCAAAAATCAACTATTACAATACCTGGGCTACTCCTTCATCCCAGCCACGGATCACTTCCTGCTTGCCGATCTTGAATTTGAAAGGCTTTCCCCGGTCCCGGGAAGAGTCGAATTTACGTCCATCTGTCAAAGAGCCTAAGAGAAATGGGAATTACTAACATGCATAAATGATGCTGTATCAAACTATATCCATACATGATTTCAGATTCACACAAAACAAAACTGTAATTTAACACACCAGCTGAATAGTGAACCATTTTAGAAAACGCATTAAATAATCTTCCTTGGCTATTGATCATGAAAATTTAGATTCATTACAAGGGCTGTGAAAAACCTAGTGAGTTTCCAACCAATGCATTATTTTTGGGCATCATAGAAGTGTTCAAATCAAAGCATTTTTTTAAATCGTAGGTGCATTTTTTAGCATATATGAACGTTTCGAATTGTAGCGTTTGGCGCATCATATTCACATTTCAATCAAAGCGTCTTTCTGTTCACAAATGTTCGAACTGAAGCATTTTTAACATCATAGGCACGTTTTGAACATTCAAATGAAAGTATTCTGCAGCATCATATGAACATTCGAGTTCAAACCTTTGAACTACAACATTAAGCTTCATACGCGGGTGGTTCCATAAGAAACACGCTACACGCAATGTATCCTTTCACAGAAAATGTTTGATACATCTTTACGTTAGAAAATATTTACTCTCTCTCCTACCATTGTCTCACGTAGGTGCAGGGTCCACTTCATGATAGTCCGCATGCACGATATATATATATATATATATATATATATATATATATTTTTTATTTGGCACAAGTTTTACGTCAGATGCCCTTCCCGACCCCCAGTGGCTGAGGGACTCACACACATACAGGGCAATTTAGAGTCTCCAGTTCACTTAACCTGCATGTTTTTTGACTTGTGGGGGAAACCGGGGAGACATTAGAAAATGTTTACCAATGTTTTCTAAATATTTGAAAATTAGATCAAAGTTTGGTCCGTTACAGTTCGACACTTTATCCATTGTGCAAGTCATCATCAAGTAAAAGATATTACTTCCGTTGACTAAAATGTTATGTCATTTTTTCAGAGTAAAACTATTGACTATTTTTAAAGGACATTTCATCAAAAGTCAAAAACTGTAAGCCTAATAATAACACTGTAAACTAAAAACAGTGTACCATACTGAATGGTGTGATTGTGACCAATCAGCGTCCTCAGCCAGAACACGTGACAGCTGGTACTTCTTTTCTGTGTTTACGGACATGATGTCATAAGCCAGCGATTTCAGGACAAATCCATCCCGACCGCTCAAAATATAATAATTTTTATAGGATTACCTAAATGAAACCGAAGGTAAGGACATTGTTTAAATACTTAAACAATAATGGCAATTTGTTCGTTTTTAACCAAATAATATTACATGGTGCAGCTTTAAGCTTCATATAAACTTTAGAATAGAATTGTCGGCATCGTAGGGGCGTTTCAAACATATGCCCAAATGTTCAAACTGAAACACTCATAGGCACGTTCTGAACATTTAAATCAAAGCGTTGATCAGAATCATAGAACGATTTCAGAAACAGCATAATTCAACAGCATACATCCGTTCGAACTGAAGCATTTGTGAGCATATGCGGGTTTAGAATGTTCTAAAATACTGTCAACAGTCAGCTCACCGGGATTTGAAACACAGCCCATCTCGTCATATATGACGGCAAGAACCAATGTGTATTCAAAAAACCAGTAAAACAGGCCATGGTTTTCCAAACCCTTTAGCATTTGCTAGATTTGAGAGTTGTGTCTAACGCGACGATTAAAGACGGGGTAGCTGTGAAGATCAATTAAAACAGCTTACAAGATTTATACCTTTGATGAGCTGACTGCAGATGTGAAAGTGTCTGTTTATGCCGCTAATACGCTAATGCTAACCTACTGGCTAACACCCTTCACGCGATTCATCAACACGATCACTTCTTAACTTACCCACGTAGTGCACGACACAGGTCTGCCCTTTTTTAGGGAAAGTACTTCCTAAAATTCATAGAGAGAAAAACATATTAAAATCGATGTCAAATCATGTGGTCTCGAAGCTAGTGTTTAGCTAGTAGGCTAAAGCCCGTGAGAAAAAAAAATCATGCAAAAATATCGATTAAATAAACAATTTGATACATTTAAGTAGAGTGCTTTGTGAGATATTGATTTGGTTTAATATGGGAAATATTTTACCGTCTCCAGGAGTAATGGTTTCGACCTCGACTCCCATCCTGTCTGCTTGTTTTAACTCCTGAAGCTCAGCACACAAAATGCGGCGCCTCAATTCGGTAATTGTGATTGAGGGCAGAGAGCGCCTGTCTGCACCATGCACGGGCATTTACCGCCCCCAGCGGACAAACAGCGAACTACACTTACCTGCCTCAACGTCAATCCAACAGATGTTACCATGGTAACCCTAGTTTCTGTCAAAATGACAGAACAGATTGTTTCTGTATTAAAACACTGGTGTGTATTATATGCATATGGCACCACTATCATAAAAAAAAAAAAATGAAAAAGAAATGGAAAAATGAAAAATTTCAGATTCTGATATTATCTTTGTAATAAATGCTTTGTGTATTTTATAATTAGATATTAAATTTAATAATTATCATTTATAATTAAATCAGCTGATATGTTGAAGGATTATTTCACCCAAAAATGTAAATTCTCTCATGATTTACTAACCTCATACCATCTGTCATGTTTAGATGTGTTTTTGTTCATGTCTCGATTCCATGTCTTTTATTTTGAAAAGTTTAGTTACTTTTTCCATAGTCATGTGATGTTCTGTTTTCCCTCCATGTTCATGTGTCTTGCTTTCATTGGTTTATTGTTTCATTAGGTTGTTATCAGTTCTGGATTGTAATTGGTTTATGCTTATCTTGTTTAGAGTTCTGTTTGTTCATTGGCTTATGGTTCCCCATGTCCAAGTATTTAAGCCCTCATATTTGCCATTGTCCTTTGTGCTACAGAAATGTTGCTAAATAATATATTATTTTCATTAACGACTACCATTTCTCCAATACCCCCGTGGTTTTTTTTTTTTAGCCAACCTGAAGTTGATTTACAAATTCATGAGTGTTAAAAAAGGACAAATTGATATTAAGAGCTATACAATTGAATATACCAGAACAGTTTTTATGCATTTCTTCCAGTATACACAGATGGATCAAGAAATCCAGAGATGGGTCGTACTGGATCAGCATTTTATGTTCCAGAATTTAAAATGGGAAAATATGGGAGATTAACAGATGGGAATTCAGTGTATACAGCAGAATTGGTGGCAATTCAGATGGCTCTTAGTTGGGTGGATGCCACATAAAATTGTGATATGTTCAGATTCAATGGCATCACTTATAAGCCTACAAACATATCAAACAGTTAGATATGATATCTATATAGAAATATTGAATATTTTGTATAGATTAAGGCAAGCTGGAACAATAATCACATTTGTTTGGGTACCAGCACATGCTGATATACCAGGAAATGAAAGATCTGATAAAATGGCTAAAGAGTCACTTAAACTAAACATCCCTACTATTACAGTTGCATTAAGTAGGATGGAAGAAAAAAGTATCATTAAAGAAGCTTGCAACCAGAAATGGCAAAGAAATTGGAATGAATGTAAAACAGGAAGACATTTTTATAATATACATAATACTGTAAGACAAAGTATATTGACACAAAATTTAAATAGAGACAATCAGGTTATTTTAACAAGACTAAGGATGGGACATACAAAACTTAATTCTACACTTCATATTATAGGGAAACATGGTACAGGCTTATGCGAAATATGCCAAGTAAAGGAAACAGTTGAGCATGTGTTGTTATTTTGTCCTAGGTATGAACAGGAAAGGAATGAGTTAATAAGAGAGCTACAGGAAATGGGATGCAAAGAATTTACAATCAATAACATATCAAACACAAAACAAGGATCCAGGGAAATTGTAAGGTCAGTTTTAAAATTCATTAAGCATAGTGGTCTTAGGAATAAAATATAGACACCTTTTAACATACATCTAGCCTGAAATCACTTCACACTCCAGCACAGGTGGTGGCGGTATGCACCTTAAAGTTGGTATGCAACCCGCCAATAAATCCATAGAAGAAGAAGACTGTCCTTTGTCAAGTATTGTTTAGTGTAATGTTGTCCAGTCCAGTCCAGTCCATGTTTGTGTATAATAGTTTGTCCATGTTTATGTATCGTAGTTTGTCAAGTTCTGTTTTTTCTTCACTTCACGTTGGATTCTACAACTGTAAATGAACTGCGCCTTTGTTTTTACACTTCGTCATTGTCATCTGCTCCTGTGTCATTGCCTGCCAGCTACATTACACCATCCCAGTTGTGTATGACTTTCTTTCTTGAAGCTCTAAAATCCACAAGAGGCAACATAAAAGCACTCCAGATGACTCTGGTGATTAAATCCATATCTTCTGAAGCGATATGATAGATGTGGGTGAGAAACAGATCAAATTTGAAGTCCTTTTCCTTCAATTTCACTTTCTCCTCCTATTTGTGGTGATTCACATTCTTCATGCATATCACCCCCTACTGGGCAGGGAGGATAATTTATAATAAAAAATGATCATGCTTGGTTTAGTCTGTTGTAATGGTTTCGATTTATGAAATTGTATTTCCAACCTGTTACTTGAGCCACTGTCATGTTGATTTACACTTGTTTTGCAGTGTTTTCGAGGAGACAATTCTGTTGAATGTTTTGCTCTGCCGTCAGTTTTTCTTGCATTAAGATATTGCATTATTCTGGTCTTTGAACTCAAGATGAAACTCTGACTGGATACATAGGTTTGTTGAATGAGTGGTAACCTTTCCTCTTCTGAATTGGGGAGTGTGATACTGTCAGGCCTAGAAAAGCAAAAGGGGAAAAAAGCAAACAACAAATGCATTCTTAAAAACACCAGTCCATCTTGGCATGTATCATTAATCGGATACAGATGGAAAAACACTAAACCCACCAACAACATGATGGGCACAGGGGCCACAAGCAATTTCAATGCCAACACAACTCCATCTGTATGACTACATGCACCTACTCTCTAACCTGTGAAGCTTAAACAAAACACATTGCACAGTGTAAACATGTCAAGATAAGCATTTCAGACTCACTGTACATAAAAGACTGAACTATTGCAAACATGCATAAGCATGGTTTTGTTTCAGTCAATCATTCATGCCTGATACAGGCGCAAGGCCACATAAGGGCCAGAGTGGCATGAGTCCACCCAATCAAAACCGCAGGAATATAAGAACAGTTTGCAAATAAAAAGAAACCGCATTTTGTCCCATGCAAAATAGCTGACATGCAAGATTATCGTCATATTCCTGTTATAAAATAGTTTTTATTTCAAATAATATGATATGATTATGGTGAACTGAAATGCGGCCTGCTTCTTACCGAGTTGCTCATGTTCTCTGCACTGCGCAGCTCTCTAAAGTCATGCCTGCTTCCGCTTCCTGTGATTAGCAGCAAGATAATGTATCCACGCTTGGTCTCACTTAATTTTTTATTATTATTTTACATGGGAGTGTGGTAGATGTTTCTGTAGATGACATAGCAGGGTATGAAATTAGCGGGTCATTTTGCTCATCTTCTCACAACTGAGTGGCAGGTGACCTTTAAGACTTCTCAGAGTGACAAATGACAAGAAACTCTGTTAGACAAAAGTACGCACTTTTGACGAAGCACACTTGATCATATTTTGGAAAACAGAGAAAGAGAAGCCTTCGAGAAGCCTTGTGTTTAGAGGTTTATTGGTGCTCACGCAGAACACTCACCTATTCGTTATCTGGGAACAATTTGCAGTATTGCAGAATAGTGTTGTCTATGAGAACACAATATGATCTCAGACCATCTCAGTTTGTAAGGACATTGGGATGACAGAAGAATTGTCATATGGTAAATGGTCTGCACTTATATAGCGCCTTTTTAACCTTAGCGGTTACCAAAGCACTTTACACTGCGTACCATTCACACTCATAAACCAATGACGGCAGAGCTGCTATGCAAGGTGCTAGCCTGCCATTATGAGCAACTTGGGATTCAGTGTCTTCCCCAAGGATATTTCGGCATGTGGAGCCATGTGGGCCGGGAATCGAACTTCCAACCCTGCGATAAATGGCCGACCCTCTCTACCACCTGAGCCACAGCCACACCAATTCAGTAGCTACAACCTCAGAAATGGTTCTTGAACAAGAATTTCGCTTCTGCTTGTCTACTCTTTAGCCTCTATTTGAATGGAACATTCCCCAAATCTATAGGACAGCTGTTAAATAGAACATCTGATTCACTCGCTTTTTCACCAGACCTCTTATTTTACATAGACTACTAATCAAAAGAAATATTTTGTGACATTGCAGCAGCTCCACGAAGCCCAGAACATAAGCCAAAGGTGCGTTGTCAGATTAAAAAAATGTAATAATTGGGGAAAAGGCCAATGTTTGGTTTCCTGATAGCGTTGCATCTTGAGCCTTTATGATCATCTTAACTGACGTCATTCGTTATTTTACGATGAACTAACGCCTGTTTCCCAAACCAGCACGTAGATCGCTTGTTATAAAGTTGAACTTAAGTGCTTCGTTATGGGAGCTGTCCGGTCCAAAGGTGCTGATCACTTTGGCAAATATGTCCAGGTGTTTGTGTTCTCAAAATGAAAATAATGTGGAAATAGTAACAAATGGAAACGGAAACAGAATAGATGCACAAAGAACAGTATTAAAATGACGGACATCAGTACTGAACTACTCGTAGACCTTTCTAAACAGAATGAAGAGAATCTCTCATTACGTAATCACTCTAACCTCCTTTGATAAACATATTTTATTTATTTAGGCCTATTTATTTAAGTTTTAAACTGCAGGGTCACTTTACTCACATATGTCTAAAGAAATCTGTTTAATAAGATAATTTTTCTATTGCTATCTTAGATATGATAGTCAAATAAGTTCAATAAAATGTTATACTGTATTATGTGTTACGTACATTTCGATTTATCTTTAGAACTATTATGCGTGAGCATGATTATTGGGACTGACCACTGCTTTTCAATGTGTTTAAACAGGTACAGACTTTATATTTTAAATAATGTGTAATTATTCTATACCTGTCCTATATTGTTCATACATAATGATTGGCACCAGCCAAGAGAGTGGTTGTGGTGGAACATGCGTTAGCATGATTATTGGGACTGACCACCGCTTTTCAATGTGTTTAAACAGAACAAAACCCACCAAAGGTGTGAGATGAAGTCAATTGAGTGCTTTATTCAACACAATGCAGAGACAACCTCATTACAATTGCATTAATATGACATATTAATGTAAATTTCTAATAATATACTTCATAATTGTAAAAAAATATATATATATTGTTATTGTACATTGTGGTGATGGGGGCATGGTCATGAGTCTGTCTGCGGGAGAGCGGGAATGGTGTGGCTCATCAAGCTGGTTGACATGATTTCTAACAGCTGTTTTTCATTGCAGTGATAGCGGAGAGACGCCTTAAACAGCTGAACACGCCAGAAGGGAGAGAAAGAATGTGTGTGCAGCGTTGCCAACTGTTTACATTGAAGCTATTGAGTGTGTGTGCTGAAGTTTAAGTTTGTTTTTGAGAGAAAATTATTGAACTGAGTAAAAGAACCTGAAAAAGAGTACATCTGCAGCACATGAAGACATGAGAATAAAAGCCTTACTTGAATCGTGTCACTGCTCCCCGTCTCTTCCTTTTCCATACCTGAACCTGAAGGCCTGTTACATTGGTGCCGAAACCCAGGAGGGAGCAGGGATGCACTGTCGCGGTGTCCTCGCCACTGCCATCCACCAGGGGAGCAGCCGTGGCTGCCTGCCTGGGTATGGAGGGGTCGCTGCCAGCGAGAGCCAGAGGAACCGCTGCCATCCGCCAAAGAACGGGAGGAGCAGTTTCATCTACCAGGGGATGGAGGACTCACTGCCGTCTGCCGGGGAAGGAGCAAGCTGGTGTCTGCCAGAGGGCGGAGGAGCGGTTGAGGACCGGGTGACAGTGATTAAGTTCTTCTCTCACTCTCTCTCTCCCATTGTCTGTCACTTTGCCTTGCTCTGAAATGCTCCCTGTACATTTGACTTAAACATTTATTGATAGATCACCAAGCAGTAAACTCTCCATTGAAGAGAACGCTGGCCTGATTACCAGAGGTGAACAGCGCAAAGACAAATCTGGGTCTCAGCTTTTCTCACTATGGTATCAAAAACATTGTAGCTAAACTAGCTCCAACCAAAACACATATGACCATGTAGACTGGAAAGTTCTCTGACACGGTGACTATGACCACCAGAGCTGGGATGAGGAGCTGCAGAGAAAGTACACAGACAAATCAGATTCACATCTAGACCTATTGATCCCTGTAAAAATGTAAAGAGAATATATTTACAGTGGGACCAATGATGACAAGGATCCTCTCTTGCAGGATTTGAGCTGGCATCCATTTTTAAAAACTTGGGCAGATGATTGTGAATGATCTCCTAATCATCATCATCATCATCAAACAGGAAGTTACATACAGGTATGTATGTAGTCCACGCATTACGACATCCATGGAATTCTGAATCTCAGAACAATTAACTTTTTCTGCATGCTTATTGTATTTTTTACTTGATTCTCTTCTTGATAATGATAACAAAGATTATATTGTCTATTATAAACATGCAATACATGTTCAGACATACTTACCAGTATTGCTAACATGCAATATTGGAACTGAGCCCCTAAACCAGCAACATGAGTACAAAACAGTGTGAAGTTCCCCAAAGACATCTTAGAATGGACGGTAAGAGGCCAAAATCAACATAATATCCAAACAAACTCTATTTAATCATCAGTGCACGTTATTCCCAGTTCTATAACGTGTGAAGTCGCCATGTTGTTTCTGAGAGATCCAGTAACCTAGGATCAGCCATATTATGCTAACTCATTGACAAGCGGCATCTATCAGACATTTTTGCATCGGCTCCAACATGTTTACCTTCTTTTGTGGCGTAACCTGAAGCATACTGCGTCAGCAGCCTGTGAGAGCTGGGTTCAGATCCCATGTTGAAACCAGGAAGAAATCGTGTTCGAATAATCAGTGATGAGCACGACTGCATTTTTCCCATCAACATTAAAATGATTCCACTGATGGTTACGATTAGATTTGGTGTTTGGTTTCGGGGTTCAGTTTATGAAATATGCATTCCTCTTACAGCCTGCACAGCTGGAAACAACTCCCTTAACAACCCTCTTTTGGCACCCCGATATGTACATTACACCTGGAAAAATTAGCTCACATGCAAGCCCGTAGCAAGGAATTCTGGACCCCCTGACTCTATATTGGTCTGGGCCCCTTTCATTTGAAAAAAATCCTGATAAATATTTATTGTAGGCCCTTCTTGACCTGTTGAGCCAAAGACTCATAACCACTTTTCACCCCATTAGCTACGGCCCTGCTCACACGTGCCCATATGCCCAACAACAATTGCTGCTTTGGCCACTGGGGGCAGTGTTTCGGATTTCAGTAAGCACAGACCGATTTTAGCTAAGGTCAACCTACTGTTTCCAATTTCACTGTGAGATCAACCTGTTATTCCAAAGGAATAATGTTTGTCTTTGTAATCATTCATTGAAATCTAATAAATTCATTCAAATATAATAATTTTTACTTACTGGGTTACCTCAGGGATCAGTGCTTGGGCCACTTCTCTTCTCTATATATACACAACATCAATGGGACCCATTATTCAGTCACATGGTTCCTCTTACCACTTCTACGCTGATGACATGCAACTCTACTTGTCTTTCCAGCCCAACGACACCACAGTGACTGCTTGAATCTGATTGCTTAGAAAAGTAATAGTAGACCTCTCCTTAACAAACGGCATAGTTCAAGGTAGTATCATTTATGTCTGTAGCACAAACAGTGTGTGGTAATGTATAACAAAGTTTAATAGTCCAGGATAGGGGGTTGTTGAAATACTTACAGTAACTCTAAGTATGAGAAATAATAATGGTGATGCTTGCCTTAGCAACCATCAATAATTATAAATAGTAAAATGGCTGCCTGCCAAACAGTAGAACTGCACAGTATGAAGGGCTGTATTGGTGTGTAGGTGTTATAGTGTTACTGTTTAGTGTAGCACTGTGCTGTGTGGTGAAGTTGTGCTATGTGGCGGGAGCTGCTGTGTTTGTTCCACGTTCAGACAGGCCTGATCTCTGTTATACACCCACAGCTTCTGACCCTGAATCACAACTGCAATCAGCATAGAAAATGCCTCCACACTCATCCCTGACAGAGAGAAGAGGGCAAGATAGATGTGCATACATGCATGCAGGAAACAATCTGGGCAATTGTTTAGATGAACTAAAAAAGGAAAGTTCATCAAAATATTTGAATGTTTGTGAGGAGGCGAGGTCGTGGTCGAGCATTCGTCTGGGGAGAGAGGAAGCGGGGGTGGGGGGGATGGGGGGTCTGAAGTAATTTGAATATTCTATAGAGGCTTCCACATGACCGTGCCAAAAACTCAGTGCCAGTGACAACTGTTTAAAGTAATGAGGACTTGTTTAGCATCTCTTTTTGGTTTTTAGGTCACTGAGTCAAGTTAGACATAATCTGAAACTTGAAAAACACATCTTGAGAACCCTGCATTAGGCATTGCGCTCCATCCAGCTGTGTTTGAACACAAGAATGCATCCTCATCTTGTGCTGATGCTGTCAAGAAACCCTGAGCATGGTTTGTTGTCTGTATACTGAGCATTGCCTGTATAGCTGGAGATCTACTTACTGCCCCCTGCTGAAAACAGGTGGTACTTCAAGCTTGAATTGATCCGATGGAAGGAGCATTCCTTATTACAGTCTGATAACATGAATAATTGCGTAATTGTTTTTAACGCATACATTTTTATATAATTAATCACACTGAATTAATCAATCTTATCGCATTGACCGTATGATTGATCATCGGATGGATGGATGGATGGATGGATGGATGATGGAAGGATGGATGGATGGATGGATGATGGAAGGATGGATGGATGGTTGGATGAATGGATAGATAGATAGATAGATAGATAGATAGATAGATAGATAGATAGATAGATAGATAGATAGATAGATAGATAGATAGAATGATGGGTGAATGGATGGTTGGATAGATGGATGGATGGATTTATGGACAGATGGGTGGATGGATGGATGAATGGATGGTTGGATTGATGTTAGTTTGATCAGATAGAAAATACAAAACTCTGTAAATAAGAACAGGCTTACGGTCTTTGCCATGTTTCATGAATGTAGTATGAAAGCTGTAGGAGGAGTGACTTTTAGAATATTTAGTTTCAGGTATGTTTTTTCCCCCAGTTTATAGAATAATAGAATGTAACACCATGTTGTCAAGCCAACATAACTACTGCCAAACATGCTCATTTAAACATCATCGCAAGCATCCTTAGTCTTAGCATTTTTAGTCTTGGCAGTGGAATAATGGGGTATAATGCTGCAGTGAAGCAGAACGTTGAAGAATGGATGTAAGAGACGATCTTACTGTAAGCTGTGGCTGAATATCTGTATTGTTGATCTCCTGCCAGAAACATGTTGAGGGATGTATAAGAAACACTGCAGGGAGCAGAACGCTTACTTTAAAGGAGTCAGGCTAGAGTACAGCACATCAAAGATGTGTGGGGGTAGCAGTATGATGTAACAGCACTTTGACCTCAATAATGAACATAAGAGTGCTACTAATGGAAGTTGGCTGATTTGACTATTACTTAAAAAGTAATCTGGTAAGCAGTACACAGGGAAAGGAATTGGGTGGTGGTTGATGGAAGAAGGATGGTAATCATACACTCATGAAGGTCTCAATTGATGATTAGGAACCAGGGCACACTGAACGCTGAGCTCAATGCATTGTGTGGGATGAACCAGAGAAAGATGTAAGCATGAATGGCCAATGGCATTGACAGCACTGCCCTGAAACAAGAACAACCAGATTAGTCATATGATATATGAAATGTATCTTAGCAGCGTAAAGCATCCTCCTAAACGCATCTTGGTCTTATAGAATCATATTACTATACCTACATATTTTCTAAATGTTTTTTACATGGCTCATAGTACGTTATCGTAGAAGAGTCCTGGTTAAATTAACACTAGAGGCATGAAAGCAACCAAGAATTTTAATCACTTTCACTCAAATCACAAGTAAAACGGCATAAATAGTTTTTGATCTGTTCCTCACACAATGCTTTCTTTTGACATCTAAACACTTTTTCAATAGCACATGACTTGTAAAGTGATACATTTTATCATTTGCATTATAACTACATTTACAATCTTATTAGAACATGATGAAATTGCACAATAGCTCAACAGATAGTGTTGCACTTGCGATGCAAAACACCTGAGTCCTGAAGATGACACGTAAGCCGAAAGTCTCATAGATTACCAAAAAAAATGACAAAAACTGGAATGTTCCTACCATTGGAGCAATTCAAGCTTGATGAATCAACTTTATGTTTTTAGGAATATTTGGCAGTTGGGGGCATTCGGCACTCTAGCTGTATAGACAAGAAGCCTTCCACAGATCCAAGTAGGTATAGCTGCACCTTGGAGATCTCCAAACGGGGGCGCAATCTCTAAAAAAGGGCGAGGTAACTCCAGAAGGAGGTGGGGTTACTCCAGAAAGGGTTTGGGTTAGGTTAAGGGCTTTGTACATCTTTGCTGGTGGTTTGGAACTCCTTCTCCACAGATGACATGCTCTTGCGCTCGACAGCTGGACAGAACAGAATGCAAGTATATTGAGACGCGTTTTCAAACTTTCAAACTTGTTTAACTTGATACAGCGTCCAAAAACGCATCGCTTATAACTAGAGATAGAACTAAAGTGAGATTCTCCAAAAGCGTCCATCTAATGCAAGAGGAAATAGATCAACAACTTAAAATAGTGCAGATGTACTTAGGGTTATGTTCAATGAAATGGAAATCAAACAAGCAATATTTTGACTTTGAAAGACACTTTTTGTATCATCTGAAAATGCTTCACTTGTCTGGCGCAACATGACCTATCACAGTGCACATCCATTTCCACAAGCTTGAATGTCCACCAAACTACTGATTACAAACTACTGTTCCACCGGGGTGCCCCAACACATCTTCCAACACTGTGCATAATCTCTGTCACTTTTTCACTGAAAAGCGATAAAGGAAATTGTGTAATTCTCCAAAGTAATTACAGAACTCTGCCATTTTGAAATGCCAGTGACGAAGGACCCCTTGGGTTTCCAAACCCTGGCCAGCAAGTCTGGGAGAGACAGAACGGTAAGGATTGACACCTGTGAGAAATCACTTCTAACAGCTGTTATTTGCAGTGAGGTGGAGAGGAATATAAAGAGCAATCCAGTCTACTAGAGGAGAGAGAGAGGCACATGCAGGAGAGTATGTATGTCTTGTGTTGGGCTGAAAAGAAAACTTTTGTGTTAGATGAGAAAGTGTGGAAAATAAAAGACTTGTGTTTATCATTTGCCAGGCCCTCGCTTCCTCCTTAAGAAAAAAGTCAGAGACCTTGTCACAACTATATATTCAGATTTATATTTATATATTCAGACTTGCAATATAATTCAAGACAAATATTCAAGATTTACAGTACAAGTATATATTCAGATTTATATATTCAGGATTTACGACTATAAATTTATATTTATGTATTTGGAATTGCAACTATATATTCAGATTTATATTCATATATTCTGACTTACAACTATAAATTCAGGATTTAAAAGTATACATTCAGTATTTACATTTATATATTCAGATTTTATATAATTATTTCCTGTTTGCCCCCATAGTATGTGTATATATATACAAATTGTGTAGGAGTCATCTACCTGGTAACTGTAAAGGAAAAAGGTTTGCTGTCCTTTTCTGCATATCGCGGCACCATTTTGTGGTCCGTTCTGCATAACGCAGCGGATAATTTTTGCTTATCGCGGCACATTCGGCACGTTTCACGGCCAACCCACCGGCCCGCTCGGTTCTCCTGCTGGCCAGTCCGCCCCTGATCGGCCCCAAAGTGGGAAAATGCCTGGTATGCCAGATTGCCAGTCCAGCCCTGATACCGTGCCTGTTGTTTGTATAAGAAGAAAGTCCAATAAAAGCCTGTATTATTTTCATACAAATGTGTCAGGATAAACACCATGTTAATGGCATACTACCACACAACTCTTATAACTGGCATAGCAGTAGTAAAAGTAGTATGTGAAGTATGCAATTGAGACCACAGCCCATGAAACACGTGTCACGTTGTGAGTCTGGCCAATCGTGAATGCGTTTTGTCATCATCAGAGATTGTGCAGGTCCTCTGGAGCAACTGCAGCGACTGCACCAGCCGGCTGCTCTTGATTCGCTCTCGCGGTACTTTGATGACATACTTAACATGACATGGCGGTGGCACCAGATCAAGTCAGACAAAATTCCTAAACGACATGCACTGCTTCAAGTACAGCGCCGATCAGTCAGAGTAGCACTGCATGAAGTCGAATACACCTAATGTTATGTTTGGACAGATCATGTGAATTACATTAATGTTTAAGTTCATTTCTATATCCCAAACCTTCCATTTGGCAATGAAAGTAGTCTTATTGGGAACCATGTGTTTTAGAAGATCTAGTTTGTGCTTGATGTTGGAATCTTATAAGAAAATTCCTTTTAGGAACCTTTAGACTACATTTAGACTACAAAATAACATGCGGGTGAATGAAGTGCACTGTTGTAAATCTGGGCTAATAGGCAAAAGCTCAGTTTCACTCTTAAGAAAAACTAACCCATGAACAGGAGAGTTGCAGTGTATCCCATTTCTTCACTGTGTCCTTGAGGAAGACACATAAATCCAAGTTGTTTCAGGCAGACAGTCCTGTAAGAAGCTAAAAGTAGCCCATCTAGAAACTATTCAGAGCGACATAGAGTGGCCACTAGAGAGGAATCATGTTTCCTGAAGTTTGATGTAAGGTCAAAACTACTCTCTTAAAAAGTATCTGCATAGCGGTTTTACTGTCCAAAATAACAGGAAATGATGATAAAGTGAAAATGTAACAGAAAAAAGTTGACCTTCAAATATTGTTTTCAGAGGAAACACCAGTGTGGACACCACACCAATACAAACAACTAAACTGTATGTTTTTAAGGTGAAATGTTTAAAAAAAAAAAATATTGCAGTGTAAATTACTTTTTGAATTATTTAAATCATGCAGGTTTAATTCTTTAAGATAAGTTCAATATTTGCCAACAAAATTTTGTAGAGTTGGGGTAGGCTACTCGAATTTGGACTTAAGTCCGAGTCACGAGTCAAATTTTAAGCTAGAGTTGTACACTTTGTGTTAAAATGTGTACCTGACATGCCGTTTCATAATTACACATGCAATATTACATCATATGGATAGAATAGGCTACATGGAATTTTTATATATATATAAAAAAAAGTCCCATTTGTTTTATAAGTTTTCACACCCCTTTCAGAATTTCTACAAATATAAGAATTAAAAGATCAGATTGTTTATGTAGTACTGCCCTTCAGAAGCTACAGAACACAAAATGTACTCTAATTTACACAAATCATCCTGTCCAAATGTTTGCACCCCCTTATTTTCTTGGTTCTTGTGTTGACTTCTTGAGCATCAATGAATCTTTGCACCTTTTGTAATGTTGTATGGTGTATGAGTCCCTCAATTGCCCTAAGTGTCAAATGCTGGATGTCAATATCATATAGCCACTGTTAGGAAGAACTGAAATCTGTGGAAGATGCAGGGAAACCAAAGAATGGACAGTTTTAAAAGAGCTCTGTGAAATGTACTTTGGTTGGCATTTAAAGGTTTCATAATTGCAGACTTTTTCGGCTGCCACTCAAGCAAATATATAAACAATATCTTCGATGGCAGCTATTGTGAGATGCACACGTATGCTTTAGGTGTACGAGCAGAGCACAGAACTGCCCCGGATTGTGCGGTTTTCCGTGAATTAACTAGACAATACAGTCATGACCATGTTAAATTGCCCTAATATTAGCAGTGGCCTTTTCCAGTGTTTTTGAATGTACAGTAGCATTTTCAGTCAAATCGTGAGATATAACTTTTCGGCGAGTGCTAATTACTACTGTGTTGAATCATTTGTATGTATTTTCCCAAACCAGTCGGCAGATGGTTAAACTTGAAGAGGACAAATTGAAAATGAAGAAGAAATAAAAACTAAGTTAACATTTGAAACAATAATAACCATTGTTTTAATAACTAACACAGTTTTCCCTTTCTTTAGTCTATGTTTGAGTGGAGGAGAAAAAGCAACATATACTGTGTTGAAGGACAGATTTGTCTTCATACACCTAAAGCATATGCTTTAATTCTGAAACCACTTTGAAGATTGTTCAGCAGGATACTAATCATAAAATATGTATGTATGAAAGGCAACAGAGGTGTTTTTGATATATTTATAATGAAGACAATTTAAATTCAGATTCATGAACAGATTCATTCGGACTCTACTTAGATTCAACCTGCTATGGACTCGGTCTTGTGTCCGACTCGGCCCCTTTTGGACTCGGACTTGACTCTGACTTCATTGTTTAAAGACTTGGACATGACACGGACTCGACTAAGGTGGACTCGAACCCAACACTACTATTTTGTAAGTACTTTCAAACTCCACTTGGTTTTGTATTTGATGACAAACCCTTGGACAGATCAAATCTGCTTACTTGTATAGGACTATAAATGTAGAGTAGTGTGAGGGCAAACATTGGGTTCACAATAAAAAATAAAATAAAAAAACGTAATCTTTTATTTATTTGTGGTGAGTATGAAAACATGGGAGTTTTCCCACCTCAATAAACGATGGCAATATTCACATATTAATCATGTCACATGTACAAGATAGTAAAACAAGACTTAAATCTTCATTATTAGCTGCAAAAAAGGGCCACATTAAATGCTAATTTTATTGTGAGCCATGACAGAAATACCATCAATTTTGGATATTTCTGCCAAACCTTCTGCTACCATTTATACTGGCCTTAGAAGTACAACCTGTTGTTACGGAAAATGATACTTGAACTGCAACAAATAGCTTTGTGTTTATGAGCTTATTGGCAGTCACCACAAAAATACATGTATGCATTGTCACTGTTTGAGAACACCAGATTACCACCAAGCTTTGGCCGTTATAATTTGCGCTGAATGCTCAGCGGATTTAACTATACAACCAGTGATAACAAATAAAAAGAAAACAAATACTGAACAAGTAAGGCAAAGGAAGCTCTTTGTACAATATATAGCCCTTTTGCACATTGTAGCCCAAAGTTGAGTGTTGTGTGTTAGTCCCTTGTAGTTACACGTTGGCTACCTTGGTGCTTTCTTTGGCTTGGCGCATTCCATAAAGCCACTTGATAACTCGTGCATTTCTCTCAATTACGGAAACACCGTAACCAGGACGTTCATCTTTTGCTGCCTCTTCCTCCTCATCCTCATTACTATCAGCCGTGTGCTCGGATGCTGGCGCACTGGCACTACGGAGACGTGAAACAGACACAATGTCGGAACCTGGTCTTGTTAGTTCCTCTAAATCTGATGGGTCTAGGCCACAATAATTAAAGAAGCGTTCAAGCTCCACCCCTGCTCGCGAAAAGCACTCGCTGACATCCGATTTTGAACGCGTCAGTGAAGGACGCTTCCTGGAGCTTGTTGAGGAATGGCGAGTGATGGCTGGAGATGGTGGTGATTGGAAATCATTTTTGGCCAGGAATGGAGCTACTGAGTTTGGAGTAAGAGGGGCAGGAGAGGCAAATGATGCTGGTTCAGTGTTTGATTTTAAGGGAAAAGGCAAAGAACTGAATGGGCTCAATGGAGATGTAGAGGAAGGTGACGTTGGGGCAGGACTGCTTGGTGGTTTAATAGGTCCTCGAGTGACATTCGTAACATTATGAAGCTGTTTGAAGCCAATTGGGTTTTGATTTGGCTGCGTGTAGGGTCTAAGCAAGTGCAGAAGTTGTGTTGGGACCTGCCGCATGGGAACCTGCACCGGTGGACGGCTCTGCAGCTGCGGTCTACTGGCCATCCTCATTTGAGGTAACTGTGGCCTCACATCGACTCTCCGCACCGTCAGGGTAGGACCTCCATTAGTTCCTAAAGCCTCTACTGCAGCTTTTACTTGACTTGTTGAAGTCAACCCAACATTTGTTTTTTCCATTGCACTCAGTTGGAGAGTTGGGGAAAGGGGCTTGCATGGGTCAGCATCATCCTGGGCTTTCCAAGTGCTGTTGGATTGTGAAACAACTGGCATGGTTGAATCACTAACACCATCGATCAGTTTGCAAAGATGTTCCAGATAAAGATGTGAAGTCTCAGATTCACTGGGTCTCGCAGGTACCTTTCTTGTTGGCTGTTGAGCACCTGGTCCATTTTGGCCATTGCTGGAGGGACAAGTGACCAGCTGATGCTTCTTCAAAGCCACCTGTTGGCTCTTCACATACTTGGCCTTATCTGCTTCCAGGCGTTCTACTGCACTCGGTTTTCGCATCCCAGGAGATGATTGGACTGGACAATGGATCTCTGGGTTGCGACTTTGGGGGCCAGGAGTTCCAGCCAACCTCATTAATCGCCGAGATGGCTGTAGAGTGTCAACTGACATCCTTGGCAACAGGAATCCTTGCAGCTGCTATGCTGGCTCCTTATTCGCTTCTTTTCCTGCACTGATTTGCTCAGAAGCAGATAAACGGGACTTAAAGCCAAAATACTCTCACATTAATTCAACACATCTGGAGTGTCTGGATTCATTTATTGATACCTGAAGAAACAAAAATGAAAATCAAATACAAACAATTTTAAAGTTCAGATCATACAAGAGAGTGTACTCTTCTATGCACATATACTCAGGCCCGGATTAAGAACACACAGGGCCCTGGGGCTATAGCAATCACAAGGGCCCCCCTCATGGTCTATTTTGGTAGCCTATCTGAGCCCCTTTCACACATGCAACCATGTAAATTGTAGTAAAATTGTTGGGTTGCATTTACTGGCATGTGCTGTTCCCACATAATATCAAGAACAATTTTTTTTATATAATGGAATACAATTAAGTGAAATTGCTAGAGCAAAATTTACCAGTATTTTCAAAAAGTTTGTGTTCACACATGACCTCTAACCTGAAAAATGCAGTATACATTTTCTGGAAAAGGCTGTGTGTTCGAAAGAGGCTGTTTGCTACAGAGTTGTTGTTTTTTGTTTATTTTTACAAAATGTATTTCACACAAGCAGTGCTTGTCAAGCACACAACAGCGCAGCATTTATTATGTATACTAACTATTCCAGATGGAGCTCTCTCCTGAAACATTTGTGACTGGCAATGTGAGGCATGGGAGGGTACGGACAGAAATCTGCATACCTTTATATCTAGTGGGTACAGTGGTATGCTCCCCAGGTGATACACACAAACCATTCAATTCTGGTGACTTTGAGAGAAGCATTTTTTTCCATAGGGTGTGTGTGGCATTCATGAAACTTTTGGCTAAAGCATTTCTTAAAGACAGAAGAGTTCTCACGCTAAAAAAGCAAGACACAGCGCAACAAATAGAGCAGAACGCAGGTGTCTCGAGATGTGTTTTTAACAGTTTAAGTTCTTTTTAAATATACAAGGTGTCTAAAAATGCCCCGCCTAGACCTTCTGTTTATCCGGCCCTGCATACACTTAATGTTTTGTAATAGTTTTTATAAACTAGAATTATTTTATTTTTTATCCCATTTTTCTCCCCAATTCCCACTACTTAGTAGGTCCTCATGGTGGCATGGTTACTCAATCCGTTAGGTGGAGGACAAGTCTCAGATGCCTCCGCTTCTGAGACAGTCAATCAATGCCCTCAATAAACTAGAATTCTAATTTTAACTTTACTTGCAAGCAAGTCACCATAACGATGCTAAGTGGATGTTTCCAGGTAATTTCTATTAGGGTTGCCCACTTTTCACCATGCGAATATGTGATGCTTGTCACTCTCAAGCGTCTCATCAGTAAAATACGGGACAATAGGCATTCTTCGTTCATTCAAGCATTTTTTTTTCTCGGCTTCTCCTACACTTAAATGACTTCATTAAAATCAGAAAACAGAGGCAGAACAGTCTGTGTTTATTGAATGTATATAATTTTCTCAGTGAAAGCTGCGTATAAACATATTGTTTTAGGGTCATTACACCGCATTGTTGTATGAGTGTGAATGTGTGTGTGATTGGGTGAATGGGACACTGTGTAAAGCACTTTGGTAACCGCTAAGGTTTAAAAAGGCGCTATATAAGTAAGTGAAGACCATAGGGATTGCCGTTGAAATTGCAAGTGCACAATATCACATATTGAAAGAGTAACTCCATTAATCCTAAGTCACAAGGTACACCTGTTGTTATTTCGGCGAGCTTCACTTGTCAGGCAATCGGAGAGAAAGTCAGAAAACTGAGTAGTTTGAAGTTGGCTAATGAGATACCGACTTGAGGTGTTTGATTTTTAACACATTGCTGAGCAGTTGCTAGGTTGTTCTAGGTAGTTTCTAAGTGGTTGCTCACTGGCGCAATAAAAAGAGGACATCCCCAAGTCTCTATGATTTGCTGGTCCTTAGATATGCTTCGGATCCTTCAGATATGATCACTAAAGTTTAATACTAACATCACTATTACTATTGCTCATACTTGGGGTTTGGGATTTGAACAAACCCTTAACCTGATCAATAGTAACAGTTATTCATGGCTTAGTGGACACCACAAATGAGCTCCGCAGGCTGTTGATGTATGTCCCAGGATGGATCAAGACCATTATGGAGCCATTAGCAATGGCTAAAACGCTACCACTTTCTTCTACATTATTGATTAATCTCACCTTCATCACTATTTTATACAAATAACATGAAATAACCTCCATAAAATCTGTTTATACATTGAAAACCTTTACATTGCCACAGACTATTAAAGGGATAGTTCACCCAAAAATTTAAATTCTCTCATCATTTACTCACCATCATGCCATCACAGATGTGTCTGACTTTCTTTCATCTGCTGAACTCAAACGAAGATGGTTAGAAGAATATCTCAGCTCTGTAGGTCCATACAATGCAAGTGAATGGGTGCCAAAATATTCAAGCTCCAAATTCCACATAAGGGCAACATAAAAGTACTCCAGACAACTGGTTGGTGGTTAAATCTATATCTTCTGAAGCGATATGATAGGTGTGGGTGAGAAACAGATATTTAATTCATTCACTTTCTCCTATTTTTTGGGAGTGGTGGTGGTGTAGTGGACTAAAGCACATAACTGGCAATCAGAAGGTCGCTGGTTCGATCCCCACAGCCAAAACCATTGTGTCCTTGAGCAAAACATTTAACTCCAGGTTGCTCCGGGGGGGATTGTCCGTGTAATAAGTGCACTGTAAGTCACTTTGGATAACAGCGTCGGCCAAATGCGTAAATGTAAATGTCCATTTTTGGTGATTCACATTCTTCATGAATATCGCCCCCTACTGGGCAGGGAGGATACTTTTTTATTAAAATTACTTAAATAGTGACCAGTTTCTCACCCACACCTATCATATAGGTGTCGTGTCTGAACACATGGATTTAACCACTGGAGTCTTTTTTTTTTGTCACCCATTCACTTGCATTGTATGGACCTACAGAGCTGAAATATTCTTCTAAAAATCTTAATTTGTGTTCTGCAGAAGAAAGAAAGTCAGACACATCTGGGATGCCATGTGGATGAGTAAGTCATGAGAGAATTGTCATTTTTGGGTGAATTATCCTTTTTAGATACATCATTGATCATACATCAGATACATAGTGATATGGAAACACATTTTCTCATGGTTGTGACACGTTACACAGTAGATTAGGAATGTGACCTTAGGAAGAAACATGACACCGGTTAACTGAAGTCACTAGTTAACCCAAGGGCCTTTTGGATGTTTCAGACTGGATTTTTGTTTAAATGTTAATAAATGACAGCAGTGCTGCATTATCAATGGATTAAGGGCACTTGCTTGGAGTAAAGTGCCACAATGGATGTACCAACTCATTGTCTAAATGTTTATCATTCCTTTAACACAAGAGTCAGCGCTCCACCTAAGGTTAAAGTGCACTTCCTTTCTCCTGTATTGTTGTTTATAATCTAATATTCCTTCCCTTTCATTCTCTCTACATTTACTGTACTTCCATTGCCTCCATCAATATATATTCAACCTAATTTTCCCATATTTATCCCATTATAGGACACAACAATGAGGTTATTATTTAAATAAACAAGAATAATAAAAAACAATCCATAAATAAGAAACCAATCACTTAAGGCAAGAAAAGAGTATCTAAACAAGAAATAAGGTAACACAAGGCTTCACTTACAGATTCGAGGAAAAGGATAAGGCATGTCTCTACATGATACGGAATAATCTATAATCAAACCATAATGTTTCAGGCAATTAGGTACAGAAGTTAATATAGATGTGATGAAACAGTAAAGTGCAAAATTAAACATTAAAATGCATGTAACTGTACCAGCGTGAGGTAAAATTCAGTCAATTAAGTTAGAGATGGCATTGACACACATACAGGGCCGTAGGAATTCTGGGCCCCCTGACTGTATATTGCTCTGGGCCCCTTACCCATTTCAAAAATACAGTTTTGACTTTGTTGTGGGTCCCCCTGGACCTTTGAGCCCCTAGAATTGTTACCACCTTTCACCGTACTGGCTACAGACCTGCAGACATACACAGACAATATACACGTACAACTACACACATACAGTCCAAAAACATACCTGTGACTGCCTCTTGAAACTCAACAGCACTGGCTTCCCCTTTAACTCAGTAAAATCTAGATATCTCCACTGAGTCGAGTTGTATATATTCCTATACAGCAGGAATTCAGTGAGAAATGTCTTAGTGAGACAAGTGTGTTTGAATGACACAGAAAGCCAGATGGATGGTGCACGCATGTGTTTGTATTGAGGAGAAAGCACAACTTGCCAGTCCAGTTTGACTTTCTTAAGCACTCCTCCTGTGCTTTTTTTTTTCTTCTTCTCCTGTCCAATCAAAAACTCAATCCACATACCAGGAAGTATCTCCCATATGCCCCTAGCTTGAGCCACTTGATCACAAAAGGAAAGAGCAACCTTGGCCTTGAAGATATATATATTCTCAGGCCATCACTTGTAATATATCTATATGTTGCTATGTGTGTGTGTGTGTTTGTATAAATTATACATAACTGTATGTATATATGTGTGAGAGAGAGTGAGATTATGGTGCCAACTTATGGCATTATTTATATATAAAAATAGTGCATGTCAACACCCCAAAACACACACTCACAAACACACACACAACACACACATATATATATTTACACACACACACACACACACACACACACACTGGCAGTCAAAAGTTTGGAATAATGTACAGATTTTGCTGTTTCAGTAGGAAATTGGTACTTTAATTCATCAAAGTGGCATTCAGCTGATCAAAAAGTATAGTCAGGACATTACTGATGTAAAAAACAGCACCGTTAATATTTGAAAAAAAGTCATTTTTTATCAAATCTAGACTGGCCCCATTTCCAGCAGCCATCACTCCAGCACCTTATCCTTGAGTAATCATGCTAAATTGCTAACTTGCTACTAGAAATTCACTTGCCACTTCGCCCATCTGAGGGTTGTCCCCCCCTAAAATATCATTAAAATATGTGTATTGTAAATAATATAATGATATATTCTTAAAATAATTGTTTAAGAAATAAAATAATACAAATGCAAATGGGGCAACAACAAAAAAAAACCTTGGTGTCCCCTTCAAAAATTGCTCTTCAGAATTGTTATGTTTATTGTCCCCCCCCAACATTTTGATAAAATTTTCGCCCCTGCTTGCCATTATTTTAAACAGAGTTCAAAGCTATTTGGTTCATTAAATGAAGCTTAACATTGTTTAAGTGTTTGTTTTTGAGTAGCCACAGTATATAATAGACTGACATGTCTTCAGGTCAATATTATGTCAAAAATGGTAAAAAAATAATAAACAGCTTTCTCTAGAAACTCATCAGTCAATCATTGTTTTGAGGAATGAAGGCTACACAATGCTTGAAATTGCCAAAAAACTAAAGATTTCATACAAAGGTGTACACTACAGTCTTCAAAGACAAAAAGAACTGGCTCTAACAAGGACAGTAAGAGATGTGGAAGTCCAGATGTGCAACTAAACAAGAGGGTAAGTACATCAGAGACTCTAGTTTGAGAAATAGATGTATCACATGTCCTCAGCTGACAGCTTCATTGAATTCTACCCGCTCAACACCAGTTTCATGTACAACAGTAAAGAGACGACTCAGGGGGGTGCAGCCTTATGGGAAGAATTGCAAATAAACATTTCCAACAGATAATTGGAAAATAGTGTAATGGATCTTAAACCCATTGAGTTTTATGTGATCAGCTAGACTGTAAGGTGCACGAGAAGTTCCAGACAAGACAGTCACATCTATGGCAAGTGCTACAGGAAGTGTGGGGTGAAATGTCACCTGAGTATCTGGACAAACTGACAGCTAGAATAACAAGGATCTCTAAAGATGTCATTTCTGCACATGGAGGATGTTTTGATGAGAACATTTTGAAGTAGTTTAAGACTATATATTGTGATCAGTTGAAGTTTGACCACTTTGCTGAATAAATGTACCAATTTCTTTCCATAAGAGCAAACTCTGTACATTATTCCAAACTTTTGGCCACCAGTGTGTATACATACATACACACATATATATATATGTAAGCAATATCACACGAGTAAGAGTGTGATATGGCCCTACATCAGCACTGCTGTGATTCGGCCGCAGAGTGCCGTAGGTAATCACTGCAGTGCTCATTTAGGGCCATATAGCATGATTGCAAGTGTGATATTGCTTATATACAACAGTTCAATAACAAGAAAAACAGAGTATGGTCATAAAAACTAATTTGTGTATGGAAGTACTTCTTACGCAACAAATCAGAATCTGCCTTTGCTGGTTCAAACCAAATGATGTGCCAAGCCTTCATTAGTAATTAAAAAATGTCACTTTAGAAATAGTATCACGGCTTGTGCTGTTTCGAACAAGTTATTGGATAAATAAGGATGGATGGATGTGTGTGTGAGAGGGAGAGAGAAAGAGAGAGAGATGGAGCGTGTGCGATCACCTGTTGCCACTCACAAGCAGAGATGCTGTCAGCTTTCTGAAGTTCAGCTTTCTCAGTGGTAAAATAGCCGTCCAAGCAGGGGTATTCCTCTCCATTTCGTGGTAGCTGGTGTGCAAGAGTCGATCATTATAGAAACCACAATGCCCTCCACCATTTAAAAACTTTTTTTTGCCAATGTGGAAACTCCAGTAAGATGTAAGCACCTTGAGTTCTGTAATCAAACAGTCTCTGAACTGTGATGAGCCTTAATGCTAAAGTTGTTCATTTAAAGCCGTTTAAAGCTATTTCCTAGCTTTAGTAATGTAGTAGTAATACAAACGATCATGGACCGCTGTTCTATGTAAACAATGACTAACGGGATTCACTTCATGTCACCAACTGGCTCATATTACACACAAAAATTACCTTTTCATACCACCTGCTGGCTACCATATGCAGTGGGAGAAAAAAATAAATAGATGTAAAAAGAGATACATAGCCTACATTAGCTCTTAACACATATGCACTGCTCTTACACTTTAGGATGAGGAACACAAGCGGAGTGATACACAGTGAAGCGTCCGAGTGCTGATGGTGTCAGACCATCAGTGCTCATGGAACATCTCTTGTCCAATCAGATTCGAGGACAAGAACTAACACACACACACACATATATATATATGACCATCATACTTAGGTTCAAGTTTATTTTCTTTTTTTCCTCCAATAAACAAAAAACGTCCTAAAAATTAGATTAAGTCACGACTGAAAGCAGGAAACATCACAAGAATATAAAACAATTACCATTTAGTTTATCAAAATATAATTCTAACCTACAATCTTTTGATCTGTTTTCAAAAGCACAAAGAGAAAGTAATGTTTCTTTATTAAAACTCTCATTTACGTGTATGAGGTTTGAAATGTAAATATTTACATATCATACAGTTCATGAAGAGACATTTTTCACACGTTCTACTATGCAGCCTGTAATTGCCTTATGTGGTCTTTCACTATACTGTATGTTAGGAATACAGTTAAAACATTATAGAACTTTCTGTTTGTCATCTCACGTTTCTTAAACAACATATATGACAATACATGCTCGAATGCAGCAACTCAACAACATAGTGTTTGCATTTCAATAGGGTTCACTTGGTTACATGTAAAATCTAAATTAAACAGCCCTTTTAAAACTAGTCAGACAAGCTACAACTGCTCAGACCTTTTAGCCCTTTGAAGTAGCTGGTTTTAGATTCAGCACTAATGATTTTGAAATGCACTATGGCATATGATGTGCTCTTTATTTTAAGAACCTCAACAACACTCATTTCTATAATTTTTAAATAATAATTTAAGCTCAGATAATCAGATATTTGTAAAATGATTGAAAAGATTTTTCACCTAGACTCATACTACCACACAACACCGCAATTTATAGTGTGGATCCACAAAAGTAAAAAATGCAAATAAACCTGCTTTTATTTCCTAGATCTGGATGCCACATACTCAAAAAATTATGTATTATACTGAAGTCATGTTACAACAATGTAGCATACAGTACTATTGTTTGAGAACGTTTATCATTACATGATGCATAATGCCAAAGTCTTTTTCAAAGCAAGCCAGTCCACTCAGCGGCAGTCTTGTGAACGTTCCCTGACAGCTATTTTATACAAGCCGAATTAAAGTAAAGATCCAAGATAGAAATAAAAAAAATTCTGTTTGTCGTTTGTAGCTCAGATCACACTTAAAACATTGTTTGTCAGGCTGGTCCAGCTATTGAGTTGACTGACGATTGAACAATGCGATGTCTGAATCTAAAAGGTGATTGGCCCTTTTACCTGTAAGGTGGGACTTTTTTTTTTTTCTCCCCAATTTGGAATTCCCAAAAACTAAGTCCTCATGGTGGCGTAGTGACTCGTCTCAATCCGGGTGGTGGAGGACGAATCTCAGTTGCCTCCGTGTCTGAAGCCGTCAATCCGCACATCTTATTACGTGTCTTGAGCGCGTTACCGTGGAGAGGTAGCATGTGTGGAGGCTCCATGCTATTCTCCGCGGCATCCACGCACAACTCACCACGCGCCCCACCGAGTTACCTAGGATGTGAATCTACCCTCCCTAGCAATTTGGTTGCTTAGGAGACCTGGCTAGAGTCAACTTTCGAACTTTTCAAAGATTCGAACTCGCGACTCCAGGGGTGGTGGTCAGTGTCAATTCTCACTGAGCTTTCCAGGCACCCGGGACTTCCTTTTCTAAACCCGCCAATTTGGGCTTTCCAAATTCTCTATTTATTTTAATATATGTGTCTGTCTCAGGCTGAATAGTGTCTGGTACTGTTTCACAATACAATAGTGTGTTGTATACTACGCCATATGCATTGTATACTACGCCAAGGGTTTTTAAACGTATTGATGCCAAGGACACCAAATATGATCCCCTTGCGAGGGACCCCCTGTGTGAGAAAAATAGTAAACATTATATTATTTGCAAAATTAAAATATCTGGCTTTTATAGTGCCATTGGGCTAAAACAAAATTAATTATAAAAATTTTATATGGAAAATATATACTTTAATTTGACAGTGTCTTTTTTCTATTATAGTAACTTAAGTCATTTAAACTCAGAGAAAGATTTTCAATTCATTTCAAATGTATTTGTATAGCAGATCTAGCTGACGAATTGGCTGTCATCACTTATGCTTTCGCCATTAGCTGCGTTTACATGGACACTTTTTTTTTTTTATTCGTAATGAAATCAATCTGATCGATTATTCCGAACGAGCTGATGTTGCACAAAGGCTTCTAGTTTAAATAAACAATACATCACAAATAAAACAATCATTCAGAATGTTCAAATATACTGTCCATTTACTATCCAGCAACAATAAAAACATCTTTGAAATATTAGAGGTCAATAGTGTGTGACTCTTCGATCTTCTATTGGTCACACGTCTTCTCAGAGTTCAGCATTCCCTTGTCGTCATGCGCACAACGTCCCAGTTTCAGAAAGCAATCCGATCAAGGGTTTACGTGGCAAATATTTTCTTTCTAAAATTTATTGCAAGCAACATCTAAATCGCAAATATTATTAGATAGCTTTTTCCTGGTATTATAGACCTCCTTGGATTTGGCTTTCGTGCGTGGATGTGTTTTTAAAATGTCAGTTGGTATTAATAGTCGGCTGTGACATGGACAAAATATAATGTCCACAGGCATAGTGTGTATTATTAATTGTGAAATGGTATTTTCTTAATGACATGAATCACACCGCAGACCTAGACTTCAAATGATTAGGCCGCCACTGCCAAAATTGGTTTAGAAAGGTTTCTCTGCCTTGTCATAAAAAATAATGACAGTAAATTTGACTAAGCACTTATTGGATAATATGTAATCACCTCTTTAAAAAGGTGCTACACTGATGCACAGACAATCAGATAATGTGATCTTTGTTCATGACTAAGCAGCTTCTTGGTTTGGTTGAGTTTATTGAGCAGTGTTAGATCTTGTAATGTGATGTAAGTGCACAGAAAGGTCTTTTAAAACTGATGTAACTTGTATGTAATTTGTTCTGTTAAAATACTTTCTCCTATCCTAGCTTAATATGAGAAAGCCATTCATAGGTTCATTCGGGCGCTTCCCGTGTTTGTTTTGAGCGACCACATCGAGGGGCTATCTCTTTGTTTCACCAACGGCAGACAGGGGGGTCTATTCAGAAAGCTGTTTTGAAAACCGTGTTAATTTTAGCAATTCCGTTTGGTGGTGCAGAAATTGAAATATCTTCAGCTTTAAAAATCCTATACAGGAAAAAATATTCCTTTTTAAATAATAGTTTTAGAGTTATTTACGCATTTTCTGTTTCATAGGCTATATTCGGAATATAATACTGCTTACTAAACAGTGTTGGAAAATTACTCAAAATAAGTAATCCACTACAAATGATTAATTACTTTTTTAAATTATCAGATGACTGATTACTTCATCGAGAAGTAATCACATCACTAACTACTTTAATTTTTACTTTTTTTTTAAACCCTTTTCATAGATGCGTTTGTTTTTCTGCTCAACAAATTTAAAATAATGTCTATATTTTTCTCCTTCCTGTCACTCACAGAAACGCAAACAGAAGTACAAATGGACATATGAGTTCATATTTTAAATATAAGTATATTATAGTATATAGTAAATATTATTTTAGAAATAAGTGTATCCCAATTAATGTACACAATGTAATTACTTTGAAATTAACTGAAAGTCTGTTACTGTAATCTGATTACAAGAATATACAAAGTAACACATTACACTAATTTTGATTTTAGATTATAGTAACTAATTAGGTGATCAGATTACACTCAACACTGTTACTGAATCCTGTCCACTATACACTATACGTATACTGCCTACTATTTTTAAACAGTAGACATTATTGATAACTTCTCAAACAGCAGCGTGCTTCATTGTTGTCACTATGTTTGTAGCATTACGTTGCACGTTTAATTCAGCGAGTGGAGTCCAGTTATTATCTTGAAAATAAAAATTGTTATATAGCATTTTTTATCCAATAGTGTGTAAAAATGTCTTGAAATTTGGTAAACATCTTAACATTTATTTATTTATTTAATTTATTCTTGCACATATGAAAATACATTTCTAAAATATATAATTCATAATTTTTTATTTTTTTTGGTAGGGCCAGCAAAATAGATTTTCTTTTACTCTTAAGCCCTGGTATACACGCTGTATACTGCAGCAATAGTAAGAGTAGTAAAGAAGTATGCTATTCTGCACACAGCCTCATTCTCTCGGTCTCAGGACACTATGCAGTTCTTGTCTTTTCTACCGAGACTCTGTGTCCTTTTCCTCCTAAAACTTCCTGTTCGTATTTTCTGCTCATCCTCTTCCTCTTTCTGTCCTTCCCTCACCCTCTCTCCACCCGTCAGCTGCGGTGGCAGAGGAATGCGCTGGCCCAGGAAAAAGCCTTCCTCCTCAGAGTCTGAGGAAGAGGAGCAGGTGGAGCAGGAGTCTTCGTGTCTGTAGCGGGAGGAGTGTAGTTTCAGGCTGCCATTACTGCTGCCGTCCAGGACACTGTTGGAGCGACGTCTGCAGTCTCCATCCCGGTAGTCCAGGGTGTCCAGACGAGGTCTGTCGCTCCGTGATCCTCTAAAACGCCGCATTCGCTTCTCTGTGGCGAGGTGGCTCCGACGGAAACCACGGTGGTACGAACCATCTGAAAGAGAATGTGATCAAATGAGATTTACATACAACTTAAAGGGATAGTTCGCCTTATCTGAAAAAACTGAAACTGAAAATTTGGTCAGCATTTTACTCACCCTCATGTCATTCCAAACCTGTATGAAGTTCTTTTTCAGTGAAACACAAAAGGAGATGTTAGGCAGAATGACTCAGTCACCATTCACTTTCATTGTATGGTTCCAATGAGAGTGAATGGATTGAGAATGGTTTCATTTTGTGTCCCATGGTAGAAAGAAAGTCATACGGGTTTGAAACGTCATGAGGGCGAGTTAATTCTGCTAAAACGTTAAAACGTTTTTGCATGAACTACCCACTTAATATGTTAAGTTAGCCTCAATCAATCATGATAAACTTCTGTACTTTCCGAGTTTTGCTCCTTGGTTTCAGTCTGGCCTCAATACCACTGAACCTTTCTGTAAGTTTTATTGAAACAATGGGAAACATTGTAATTCCAGATTTTGTGACTAAAAGAGCAGCAGGAATAGCGCTGGTTTGTATGATGTATCAGAAACATGTCAGCCATAAGAGATTCTGCAATTCTGTTAATACAATTGTAAATCCACAGCATGATTTAAAACATCTGGTACCAAACTATAGCCTGTGTTGGCGATGGGTCCTCTCAGTGTAGACAGATTCAATGATTATATTGTCCATCTTATCCAGTTAGATTTGTAATGTTTTACTGTTTCAAGTCTTTTGTATTTTACACAAGTGTTACTTACAGTATGTTTAGCAGCTGTTTTTGCAATGATGCTAGGCTTTTCATTCATTATAATATAATTATAAATAACAGACATTATTTATAATGGATATGATGTATCATCAGTAACACTTTGGTTGTAAAAGGTTGTTTTTGTTAACATTTGTGAATGGAGTATGTGTCATTAGTGAACAATGAATTGTTTTACAGCATTTATTTTTATTGGCCAATCAACTGGCTAATTTGTGAAAATAAAATTGTCAGCTGAGTTCATGTTAGTTAAAGTGATAATTCAGCCAAAAATGAAAATTCTCTCATCATTTACTCACCCTCATGCCATCCCAGATGTGTAACATTGCAGAACACAAATTAAGATTTTTAGAATAATATTTCAGCTCAGTAGGTCCATACAATGCAAGTGAATGGTGACCAGAACATTGTAGCTCCACAAATCACATAAAGGAAACATACAAGTAATCCATATGACTCAAGTGGTTAAATCCATCAGAAGTTATATAAGGGTGGTGAGAAACAGATCAATATTTAAGTCCTTTCTTTTACTCTACATCTCCACTTTCAGATGTAAAAGTGTAGATTTACAGTTAAAAAGGGACTTGAATATTGATCTGATCTAACCCACACCATCATATCACTTCTGAAGACATGGATTTAAACACTGTAGTCATATGGATTACTTCTGTTTGCTTTATGTGATTTTTCAGTTACAAAAGGACTGATCACCATTCACTTGCATTATATGGACCTACAGAGCAGAGATATTTTTCATTTGTAGAGTATTTAATCATCTGTATTTTCCCAAAAATAAGCATTAGAAGATGGTTATGTAAAATATCAAACATTTCTGGCAGCAAAAATAACCATATTATTTTATACTGTAATATAAGATTTCGGTCATAATGGCACCCATAAGCAGGAAAGATGACTGCTGCTGCCAAAAGTAGAGACCTGAGAGGTCAACAGTCATGATGTAATGATGTTAGACAAAGATGTCTCTTCTTTAATAAAAACCATAAATAGCAAATAATGTTTGCTCTTTAAACTCTTTATGCTTGTAATTTCCTGTTTTAAAAGAACAGGCGGAAAGGTGACTAATCTGTCTAGTAGGTGACTTATTTTGTTCAAACAACGCCGTTGGGTGGCAAATGTTGCTAGCTAATAGCTGTTTTCCATGAGGCGCAACGTTGTCTTCCTCCAGGGGGCGCTTGGAGGCTCTGAGAGCTGAACACTACCCTTGACTGCATTCAAATCTCAGGACAGTGTTAGTGGTGTTTACTTCAGCAAACATCACTAATACTTTTCCAAGGGATCAGACTTTTGATTTTTACCTCGTGGAAAATAAAATAGCCTTGCATTAACCATATCTAGGAACCAGAATCACAGATTCGGTTTACACCTGGTAATCAGATCTGTCTCAAGTATGTCTTCTGTGGCATAAGACTGACACGATGGACCCAAACAAATTCTACACTTAAAAATTAGGGCTGTCAATTACTAAAATTTTTTAATCTATTTAATTACAGGACATGCCGATTAATTAATCAAATTATTTTAAATGAATTGCATATATCAATATTTGCTGAGAAAGGCCCCCAAATCTTCAATATAGGTAAATAACACATAAATGACTCATGCCTGTGTGTGTATATACACTCACCTAAAGGATTATTAGGAACACCTGTTCAATTTCTCATTAATGCAATTATCTAATCAACCAATCACATGGCAGTTGCTTCAATGCATTTAGGGGTGTGGTCCTGGTCAAGACAATCTCCTGAACTCCAAACTGAATGTCAGAATGGGAAAGAAAGGTGATTTAAGCAATTTTGAGCGTGGCATGGTTGTTGGTGCCAGACGGGCCGGTCTGAGTATTTCACAATCTGCTCAGTTACTGGGATTTTCGCACACAACCATTTCTAGGGTTTACAAAGAATGATGTTAAAAGGGAAAAACATCCAGTATGCGGCAGTCCTGTGGGCGAAAATGCCTTGTTGATGCTAGAGGTCAGAGGAGAACGGGCCGACTGATTCAAGCTGATAGAAGAGCAACTTTGCCTGAAATAACCACTCGTTACAACCAAGGTATGCAGCAAAGCATTTGTGAAGCCACAACACGCACAACCTTGAGGCGGATGGGCTACAACCCCACCGGGTACCACTCATCTCCACTACAAATAGGAAAAAGAGGCTACAATTTGCAAGAGCTCACCAAAATTGGACAGTTGAAGACTGGAAAAATGTTGCCTGGTCTGATGAGTCTCGATTTCTGTTGAGACATTCAGATGGTAGAGTCAGAATTTGGCGTAAACAGAATGAGAACATGGATCCATCATGCCTTGTTACCACTGTGCAGGCTGGTGGTGGTGTTGTAATGGTGTGGGGGATGTTTTCTTGGCACACTTTAGGCCCCTTAGTGTCAATTGGGCATCGTTTAAATGCCACGGCCTACCTGAGCATTGTTTCTGACCATGTCCGTCCCTTTATGGCCACCATGTACCCATCCTCTGATGGCTACTTCCAGCAGGATAATGCACCATGTCACAAAGCTCGAATCATTTCAAATTGGTTTCTTGAACATGACAATGAGTTCACTGTACTAAAATGGCCCCCACAGTCACCAGATCTCAACCCAATAGAGCATCTTTGGGATGTGGTGGAACGGGAGCTTCCTGCCCTGGATGTGCATCCCACAAATCTCCATCAACTGCAAGATGCTATCCTATCAATATGGGCCAACATTTCTAAAGAATGCTTTCAGTACCTTGTTGAATCAATGCCACGTAGAATTAAGGCAGTTCTGAAGGCAAAAGGGGGTCAAACACAGTATTAGTATGGTGTTCCTAATAATCCTTTAGGTGAGTGTATATAATCAGTGCAGATCTGTAAAGAGCTATTGTAACCCACACAAGGTTACTGCAGTGCAATTCTCTACTCTGCCAGAGGGTGGCGCAAATTTTCTAGCAACACTCGCTTTTCCTTTCTTCCGGGGGAGACGTTGCGAGAAAACCTCAAGAACTGGTTGAAAGCTGTGAGAGAGTGAATTGAGCCGCATGACTCTGTAAGCTCAAGATACCTCTGATTGGTTTTTTTTAGAGAGAGAGAGATCATCTGAACCTGACCCTCGTGGTCAGTGGCGAGCCAAACCCAGAAGTCGACTGAACGGACCAAGAGCCTGGTGTGGCCAGCCGTGGCATCTTTGGAGCCCTCATTATCCTGTTCCATCATTTGAGAAACAGATAAGATCACACGTAAACCTACCCGGGTAGTGAGAAGAACATACTTAAAGAAACACACACACACCAAGAACTTTCATGGACTCAAAAGGAAGCAACTTTAATTTAAGTTTGGCAAAATCTCACAAAGAGACACTTTTGTTTTGAGTTATTTATTTTGGGTCCCTTTATTGTGCGCCTGTGCACTCAGAAAGCCGGCTTAGGTAGGCAGGGAATGTAAATAATTGTTTTATAATTTTGTACAATATATTTCTCAAACTTACCTGTTTTGTGTTGTCTGTTCTCTGCTGACCGTTTACTACTTCAGGCTCCGTAGTCGTACCTAGAGTTTCTGATATTGGCCCAGTTTTACTTCATAGCTAATCAGATTAGTTATCAGTTATCACTTACCTACAAACACGGGTTACAAGTGGCGAGCCAGCCAAGGAGCGTAGTTATGCGTTAGCGGTGAACCACATTACAAGTTTGTGAAACTATTTTCAAGTGTGTAAGCTCTTTGTTATTTGTCTATAAATTATTCTTTACTAAAGATGGAGTTCATAATGAGCTCAGGTATCAAAGTCCCCAATGCAGTAATGGTGAGCAGTTTGCTTGAATCACCAGAAGATGAGGAGGTCATAGACTACCTTAAGGAGTATGGCTCCATGAGACTTGTCCCAGTTACTGACATTAACTCAGAGTTTTATAAAAACCTGATTATTGAGTATCAAGATGGTGCTGCTATTGAAGCCTTAGCCCCTCTTCTGCCTTACACACATGAACCTAAATGCAATACAGATGTAAAATACTATGTTCAAGCTCTAGCAAGTGTGTACACCACTAAAGTTGGCTGCAGTGTTACCAAAGCCTACCTTGATGAAATCAAGAAGTTAGCGAAACTGAGTGGAAGAGGCTTCGAAGAGGTGCTGAAAGACATGATGTCAGAGATCAGTGAGACAATTGAGACTGATAGCAGTGGTGATACTGAGTTTGTAGCCAAACAGCTCAATACATCTCTTGACACATTTGAACCCCCACACCCCCAGCTGCTCCCAGGTTCTTCTCAGGTACGTTTCATTCATGGTGGTGCTGAGTCATGCCCACCAGCTGATGTGAAGCGAAGTCTGTCCAGTGTGGAGGGCGACCTGAATCCACCCGAAATTCAAAAGGTCATTGTTGAGCACATTGTGAGGAGAGATGAATTAAACACACATTCACACTTTCCCATCAAGCTTCGTTCATTCTCTGGTAAGATCCCCAGACCCAGTAGTGAGACAGACTACGACACATGGCGTTCACATGTTGAGCTTCTCAGGAAAGACACAACCATGTCTAATCTTCATAAATCACGGAAAATCTTTGAAAGTTTGCTCTCCCCTGCAGCAGATATTGTCAAAAGACTAAGCCCTGAAGCTACTCCTGAAACCTACCTTCAACTGCTGGACGCAGCCTTTGGAACCGTTGAGGACGGAGAAGAGCTTTTCGCCCAGTTTATGAATACTCTTCAGGATCCTGGTGAAAAGGCCTCTACTTATCTCTGTCGCCTTCAAGCTGCCCTGAACCTTGCTGTTAAGAGAGGAGGAGCTGCTGCTATAGAAGCAGATAGACACATTCTCAAACAGTTTTGTCGTGGGTGTTGGGACAACACCTTGCTCTCTGACCTCAACCTCGAAGAAAAGAAAAGTCACCCCCCAGCATTTTCAGGGCTCCTGTTGTTAATCCGCACTGAGGAGGATAGGCAGGCAGCTAAAGCCACACGTATGAAGAAGCACCTTGTCTCACAAAGGCAGCGGGCTATGGTAAGCTCTCAGAGTGCATGTGTCTGCAGTCAACAAGCAGCGTTCCAGCCTGAGTCCGACCCATTGACAGAGCTTAAACAGCAGGTGGCGTGTCTGCAGAGCCAACTCACCGCACTGATGTCTAAGAAAGTCAAGAAGACCCCGAAGACCAAGGGGAACACTGAGCATCCATCAGATGGGCCAGCATCTAAACTTGACCCTAGAGCACCAAGCTGGAAACCTACCAACTCAAAGACAAGCACCCAGCCGAGACATTGGTATTGTTTCAAGTGCGGCGAGGACGGTCACATCTCCTCAGCTTGCAGTAACAATCCAAACCCCACTCTCGTCAATAAAAAAAAGAGATGAGTTGAGAGAAAAGCAGCGCCTCTGGGAGGCTAAAGAACATTCACCAGACAATAGGGATTTTTAGATGAAGTCTCAGTTGCAGGGCAAACTGAGGCTGGAGCAGTTCACCAACGCCCTGCTAAAGATAAACGTGATGACAAGTCCAAGTTCAGTGCTGCCTTGAACCAATCTTATATCCGAAAACACCCCTTCAGGGTCCCAGAAAAACTGATAGGCACGTAAAATTACAGGCCAAGTTACCATCCAGGGTAAACCGTTCAGCTGTCTCCTTGACACAGGTTCGCAAGTAACCACAGTCACCAAGTCTTTCTATGACGAATACCTACCTAAGCAACAGATCGAACCACTCTATAACATTCTGGAAGTTGAAGGGGCCAATGGTCAACCTGTGCCCTACCTTGGATATGTTGAAATCACAATCACTTTCCCAGAACAGTTCCTTGGAGCTGAATATGAAGTCCCAACATTGGCCTTGGTTGTCCCAGACAGCGGTACTTCAGGGTACCAGATACTGATTGGCACAAACACACTTGATGTAGTGTATGGTATGTGCAGAGAGAAAAGGCCAGCAAGCTACCATCCTGTCCAGAACGGCTACAGGACGGTGCTGAAAGTACTTCAACTGCGACAGGAACAAAGCCATGACAGTAACATCGGACTGGTGAGGATGCAAGGTAGAGACGGAAAACTAATTCCAGCTGGAGGAACAGTTGTTCTGGAGGGAGTGGCATCAGTTAAAGGGTTCCATACTGAGAGGTCTGTCATCATGGAATACCCTTCATCATCTTCTCTGCCTGGAGGGCTGCTAGTAAAGCCTTGTTTCGTTGATCTACAAAGCAGACAGCCAGGCAGACTACCAGTTGTGGTCTCAAATGAGTCGGAACACGACATTATTATCCCAGCTAAGAGTGTGATTGCTGAGCTCAGTGCAATCCAGACCATTCTGTCTCACAAACAGTGTGTGACCAAGCCATCTGAACCAGAATGCTCCAAGGCAGCTGACCTAGCCTTTGACTTTGGTGAGTCCCCGGTCCCTCCAGAACGGAAAGACAGAATCACTCGAAAATTGAACGGCATGCCTGAGGTCTTCGCCCAGAACGACACTGATTTTGGAAGGACAGACAAAGTCAAGCATCATATCAAACTGTCTGATGAAACACCATTCAAACTCAGAGCTCGGCCGATACACCCACATGATGTAGAAGCTGTTCGACGACATCTTCAAGAGCTTCTCAATGCTGGGGTGATTCGTGAAAGTGAGTCTCCATTCTCCTCCCCAATCGTTGTAGTCAGGAAGAAGAATGCCCAGGTACGCCTCTGTATTGACTACAGGAAACTGAACATGCAGACGGTGAAAGACGCTTATGCACTTCCGAGGATGGATGACACCTTCACAGCACTCTCTGGTTCCAAGTGGTTCAGCGTCCTCGATCTAAAGTCTGGCTACTATCAGATCGAAGTTGACGAGATTGACAAGCCAAAGACTGCCTTCGTATGCCCACTTGGTTTCTGGGAGTTTAATCGCATGCCTCAGGGAGTGACAAACGCCCCAAGTACCTTTCAGAGACTGATGGAAAAGTGCATGGGAGACATGAACTTGAAGGAAGTTGTCGTTTTCCTGGATGACTTGATAGTCTTCTCGAAAACTTTAGAAGATCATGAAGCCAGACTCACCAAGGTTCTCGACCGCCTGAAGGAGTATGGGCTCAAGCTGTCCCCAGAAAAATGTCGATTCTTTCAGTCCTCAGTCCGATACTTGGGGCATGTGGTCTCAGAGCAGGGAGTGGAGACCGATCCGGAAAAGATTGCAGCGCTAAAGACCTGGCCAATCCCTCAGCATCTAAAAGAATTAAAAGCCTTCCTCGGATTCTGTGGGTATTATAGGAAGTTCATCAAAGGCTATTCAAGTATAATGAAACCCCTAAATGACTTAACATCTGGCTACCCACCTCTAGGGAAGCATACGAAGTCCAAGGAAAGTAGTGGCCAATACTTCCACCCCAAAGAACCATTTCTGAAACGCTGGACTCCCGCATGCCAACAGGCATTTGAGATGATCATCGGCAAGTTGACAACTTCCCCAGTTCTGGCCTTCGCAAATCCTGCACTTCCTTACATCCTTCACACGGATGCAAGTTCCACCGGCCTCGAAGCGGCCTTATATCAGGAGCAGGAGGGACAGCTGCGTGTCATCGCCTACGCAAGCAGAGGGTTATCACGTAGTGAGTCCCGCTATCCAGCTCACAAGCTCGAGTTTTTAGCGCTGAAATGGTCTGTAACAGAGAAGTTCAGTGACTACCTCTATGGCAACCAGTTCACAGTAGTCACCGACAGCAATCCTCTTACCTACATACTTACCTCAGCCAAACTCGATGCAACCAGCTACAGGTGGTTAGCTGCTCTCTCCACTTTCTCCTTTAAGCTCTAGTACCGCCCCGGGAAGCAGAATGGAGATGCTGACGCACTATCGCGTCGTCCCCATGGCAATCTGCGTGACGACCCCCCATCTCAAAAAGAGTGGGAAAGGATCCGCCAGTTCACACAACACCATCTATCAGATCCAGATAACATTGAGGCTGTGGATCAGGGGGTTGTTCGTGCCATCTGTGAGAGACAACTTGTTTATTGTGCCAATGATGGAATGGGCAGTGATGGAGGTATCTCCCTCGTCGAGAGCCTTGCCATCTCTGGAGATGCTGTACCTGACAGCTTTGAGCAGGAAGATGAGCTTGGAGGGCTTCCCATCGTCCCGCATCTATCAGAGGCAGATCTCAGAGACAAACAGAGAGCTGACCAGTGCATTAAACATGTCATCTTCCAGATTGAGCGTGGCGAGAAACCACCGCCCGCTGTGAGAACTGAGCTTCCAGACCTACCTCTGTTATTGAGAGAGTTGAACAGGCTTGAACTGCGGAAAGGCATCCTCTATAGAACACGCCAAGAAGAAGGCCACACACAGTACCAGCTAGTCTTGCCTGAAGAACTACGTGAGACGGTCTTAACGAGCCTACATGATAACATGGGTCATATGGGAAAAGACCGTACACTGGACTTGGTCAGAGCCAGATTCTATTGGCCGAGGATGGCCTCTGATATTGAGAAGAAAGTCAAGATGTGTAACAGGTGTGTGCTCAGGAAAACCTTACCTGAGAGGGCAGCACCTTTAGTGAACATAATGACAACACGACCACTTGAACTGGTCTGCATGGACTTCTTGTCCATTGAACCGGACAGAAGTAACACGAAGGACATTCTCGTGATCACAGATCACTTCACAAAATACGCAGCGGCTATCCCAACACCAAACCAAAAGGCTCAAACGGTTGCAAAGTGCTTATGGGACAATTTCATCGTCCATTATGGTATTCCAGAGAAACTGCACAGCGACCAAGGTCCTGATTTTGAGTCGCGGCTAATCAAAGAACTGTGTGAAGTTGCAGGCATAAAGAAAATACGAACAACTCCGTACCACCCAAGGGGCAACCCGGTGGAACGTTTTAACCGCACACTGTTAGACATGCTTGGCACTCTGGAAAACCAGGATAAGTCACGCTGGAAGAATTTCGTGAAGCCTTTGGTCCACGCGTACAATTGTACCAGAAGTGAAGTGACTGGGTTCACCACATATGAGCTAATGTTCGGACGCCAGCCCCGCCTGCCGGTCGACCTTGCATTCGGCTTACCTGTCAAAGAAGAGCAACAGAAGTCACACTCCCAATACGTAAAGCATCTCAAATCCCACCTCGAGGAGAGCTACAAAATAGCTACAAGGAGTGCTGCCAAAGTAGCTGAAAAGAACAAAACAAGGTTCGACAAGCGTGTGACTCCTTCTGCTCTGGACGTTGGAGACAGAGTACTTGTCAGGAACGTACGTATTCGTGGAAAACACAAGCTCGCTGATAAATGGGAGTCCACTGTCCATGTGGTAGTGAGGAAAGCTGGAGATCTCCCGTCTATACAGTAAAACCAGAGACCGGAGAAGGACCCTGGCACACGCTGCATCGAGACCTCTTGCTTCCATGTGGGTTCCTCCATGTAATAGAAGAGTGTGCACAACCTAAACCACTCGAGCGCCGCAAGACACGCCAGAACACTCGTAGTGACCCAAGAGAAGTTGATCAGTCCTCAGATGAGGATAGTGATGATATTCCTGTTACCTGGTCCCAAAAAGAACCAGTTCCAGAGGTAACCAGGTGTATTGTCTCGCGAGATGTTCCAAGACACCATGGTACAAGCCATTCTAAAGAGAATCTGACGACAAACCTCAACAAGGTGACTGATGATGTTCCAGCTAGTGCGGATAGCCTACCTGATGTTACTCCAGTCAACCAAGTAACACTAAACCTACCTGAAAATGAACCTGTGGAAAAGAAAGACCTACCTGGAAATGAACCTGTGGAAAGAGAGACAAAGTTACCTGACAATAACGACCTTGTGAAAGACTTGTCGGATGAGGACTATCTTGAACAACTTCCAGTCCTCTCTGACATGCCAGAATGTGATGAGACAAATGTTCTTGAAAATGAAGGAGAAGAGGAGATTAAGGAGACTGAGGAAAAAGCAGACAGTGTTGACTCGATCAGGAGATCCGAGAGGAATTGTCAGCCACCTAGGCGGCTTGACTACACTGAACTGGGAACCCCCTTAATCACAGTGGTGAAGTCATTCTTCCAAGGGCTGACTACTGTCTGGAATGACATCATACGTGAGAGTAATGCATCAACTCATTCCCCTGATCTGTCCCCTCCGGTGATACCTGTTTGAACATTGCTATGCACAGGGACGTGCATAAGTTTGGAGGGGAGAATGTAACCCACACTGCAGTAGCAGTGCAATTCTCTACTCTGCCAGAGGGTGGCGCAAATTTTCTAGCAACACTCGCTTTTCCTTTCTTCCGGGGGAGACGTTGCGAGAAAACCTCAAGAACTGGTTGAAAGCTGTGAGAGAGTGAATTGAGCCGCATGACTCTGTAAGCTCAAGATACCTCCGATTGGTTTTTTTTAGAGAGAGAGAGATCATCTGAACCTGACCCTCGCGGTCAGTGACGAGCCAAACCCAGAAGTCGACTGAACGGACCAAGAGCCTGGTGTGGCCAGCCGTGGCATCTTTGGAGCCCTCATTATCCTGTTCCATCATTTGAGAAACAGATAAGATCACACGTAAACCTACCCGGGTAGTGAGAAGAACATACTTAAAGAACACACACACACCAAGAACTTTCATGGACTCAAAAGGAAGCAACTTTAATTTAAGTTTGGCAAAATCTCACAAAGAGACACTTTTGTTTTGAGTTATTTATTTTGGGTCCCTTTATTTGTGCGCCTGTGCACTCAGAAAGCCGGCTTAGGTAGGCAGGGAATGTAAATAATTGTTTTATAATTTTGTACAATATATTTCTCAAACTTACCTGTTTTGTGTTGTCTGTTCTCTGCTGACCGTTTACTACTTCAGGCTCCGTAGTCGTACCTAGAGTTTCTGATATTGGCCCAGTTTTACTTCATAGCTAATCAGATTAGTTATCAGTTATCACTTACCTACAAACACGGGTTACACTATGGTTTGTCTTTTTTTCTGACATTACATATGTTAGCCAGCAGGTGGTGGCAAAAGATAATTTTTGTGTGTAATGTGAGCCAGTTAGGTGACGTGAAGTGAATCCGCATCAGCCATTTACATACAACAGCTCTTCGTGATTGCTTACTACACATACTTCACTACACTACTAAAGCTAAGAAATAGCTTTAAATGGCTTTAAACGAACAACAACAGCATTACGGCTCATATCAGCAGAGGGACACAACAGACTGATTAATTACACAACGTGTGCTGTTTAAAATGGCAGAGGACATTGTGATTTCTATAGTGATCGACTCTTGTACATCGGCTACCACGAAATAGGGAGAAATACCCCCGCTTGGATGCTATTTTTCCACTGAGAAAGCTGATCTTCAGAAAGCTGACAGCATCTCTGCTTTGGAGTGGCAACAGGTGATCGCACACGCTCCATCTCTCTCTCTCTCTCTCTCTCTCTCACACACACACATCCTTGTTTATCCAATAACTTGTTCGAAACAGCACCGTGATACTATTTCTGAAGTGACATTTTTTAATTACTAATGGACGCTTGGACGCATCATTTGGTTTGAACCAGCAACAGCAGATTCTGATTTGTCGTGTAAGAAGTACTTCCATACACAAATGCGTTTTTTATGACTGTACTCAATTTTTCCTAATTATGTATCTGTTCATTGAACTGTTGTATATAAGCAATATCACACTTGCAATCATGCTATATGGCCCTATATCTGCACTGCTGCGATTACCTACGGCACTCTGCGGCCAGCAGTCAGCACACAGCAGTGCTGATGTAGGGCCATATCGCACTCTTGCTCGTGTGATATTGCCTAAATATATACTGTATATAAATTAATTACATATTACCTATAAATACACACGATAGTCAATCTACTCTTTGTTTTATTCCCATATCATTGATAAGAAGCATAGAGTTTGCAATTTTGCAATTCAGTTTGTCAGTGTGTCCTGTTCTGACATACGTATGTACATATGCTTCAGATGGACATTTTTGGTACACCTCATTGGTTTTCAGCATCATAAACGAAGCGTTTTTAAAAGTTGTATCAAGTTAAAAGTACTTGAAACTTTAAAAATCACATCTTAAGGATCCATTCTCGTATTTTCGTATTCCGTATTATAGATAGTATTTTGTTGGGCTTCGCCCAGCTGTCAGGAGCGTGTCCTGTGTGAGCGGCTCTCATTCTGTTGCTGTGCTGCTTGTTGAGGTGCGCTGACTGCCCCCCGTTGATGTAGCACATAAAACATGTTAAATGTAGGATTCTTCAAGCATGATTAGCTCCGATGGAAGAAAAACATGTCATTTTACTACAGAATTTAAGTACGAATCAGGAGGCATGACAAATTGTAAATTTTTTATGCTATTATTTGCACTAAATGAAGGTGAATTGACAGCCCTGATGAAAATGTTATTATAATGTTTTGCAGTGTAGTGCAAAAAATGTGTTTCTGGGTCAAAGAGATTAAAAAATTATGGAGTAGGTTACAATGACAGACTACCTTGACATAGTACATTAGCAACCTTATGCATCAAATCCAAAAGGTTTCTTTCCTACAACTAACAACGCAGAATGCATAATTTCTTCACATTTTTTTAGTAGCGAGCAGTGTGATCTTACCCAACAGGTCCATTTGTGCAGGTACTCCGTTGCACAGCCGCAACCGCTGTCCCAAACTCCCCTCAGCTTCATCTTCATCTTCCTCCTGCTCCTCCTCCTCTTTTCTCTCCACATTTACCTCCTCCTGCTCCTCCCACTCTTCCTCTTCCACTGTATAACTGCAGCTGATTGGCTCTCTGAAGCTGACCCGTGCGGTGCTGCTACGGACAGGTGCGGTGGGAGTGTCTTCCGCTTCAGTGACAGTGGGCGGGGAATCTGAAGGGGTTGGCGAATCATATGGCTCGAAGAAACAAGTGGGCGGAGGGGGCGGAAAGGAGTCCGAGTCATCTACATCTGTAAATTCATCTGAACGTGGAGGTTGAGGGGGAATTTCTATGATGGAGGAAGAAAAGCAAGAAGAAAGAGAGAGAGAATATCAGGACATTGCAAAATCGTTATACGCAATGTCATTTCAAACCCGTATGATTCCTTACAACACAAAAAGGTGCATTTTTTGAAGAATACCCAGGCCACTTTTTTTCTATATAATAAAATTGATTGATAATAAACTATCAATATTATTTTAAGGATTAACTTTGTTTTATATAATATATTGACTTCAATCTTATTGACTTCACCTTTACCTGGAGCTTTTATTTTGACACTGAAAGTGCAATATTCCCCATCTGGTGAAACACCGTCATCTCCTACTTTTGTTATACTGTGCCACATTTGTAGATTTGTTTAATAACTTATTCAACTTTACATTTATGCATTTGACAGGTTTAATAATCACCGTATTTCCATATTGATGTCATTTTGATTAATTGCACAGCCCTGAAGGATTATGAAATTAGTCTACAGGTCAAATAATAAGCGCATTTAAATATCGCAATAACCACGATACTGCTTAATGTTTCATCATCAGCCAAATCATCAAGAATATATTGTGGATGTTCAATATATCACCCAACCCTATTCTCCAGGAATGATTATCAGATATTAACAACTTACATTTTGGTCTGTTCCTCACAAAGAGCCATTGTATGGCTTCAGAAGTTTTGAAATATATTGCATTCAACCACATTACATTATACTTCACTTTTTTATATTGAAAAAAATTGGCTAAAATATTCTTTAAAAATGCACCTTTTGTGTTCCACGGAAGAAAAAAAAGTCACATGGGTCTGTAATGTCATGAGTAAAAGCAAACAATGACAACATTTTCAGTTTTGGGATGATTGTTCCTTTATTTCATCATGCTCTTAGATTGAAATCTTACCTGTACAACTGCTCTCGACAATGCCTCCACAATCCTTTGCTGTGGAAGTACCCCTGGATGTGCAGCTTGCTGGAAAAGGGCCAAATTCAGCATATCCATTCAGCTCCACTGTAAACTCCAGACCACTGCATGAATTGTCAGTCTTGTTGTTATTCACTTGGTGCGTGCTGATGTGTGATTGGTCTCTGCACGGTAATTCTGCCATGTTTTTGGCTTCAGGGCAGATCTGAGAGGGTGAATAGGTGTTTTGTGTGTGTTTTTGTCCATACGGTGGAGGATCACCCTTTGGAATAGGAGGGAATGAGGTGTGAACACCTAAAAAATGACCCAAAAGAAAATTTGAGATTTGTAAAGCTTCTGAAAAGAAGTATGCTTTTCATTATGTGACAATTTTCCACATTTATGATGTAATTTTCATCATGTTGTGTTTTAAAGGATTAGTTCACCCAAAAATGAAAAGGTTTGATGGCAAATAACATTGGTTCGCACATATCTTGTATCCAACCGTAACATGCCAATGAATAAGCAAAGTGCAAATGAGAATTGAGAGCTACAGTGGAAGGGGTGATTATCAGTGAATAACGACTTAAATTTTGGTCTGTTACTCACATAAAGCTATTGTAAGTCTTTGAATAAAGCACACAAATTGTATGGACTACTTTTATGGTGCTTTATATTCCTCTGTGGAATTTGAAAGCCACTGGTCACTATATGCTTTCATTGTATGGAAAAGAGCAGTGTGAACAATCTTCAAAACATCTACTTTTGTGTTCGACATATGAAAGTCATACTGGTTTGGAATGACATCAGGGTGAGGAATTAATGACAGAATTTACATTTTTGGTAAACTATCCCTTTATCAACTGAACTGTGTAAAAAGCATAGTAAAAATAAAGATCAAAGTAAACAAATGATGAACAAGAATAACTGAACCTCTGCTCTCCAGTGGAAAATGACTACACCCATTCACTGTTGTTGTACTGGTAGCTATGACTGCATTCTTCTGTGTACTGGCTTTAGAGCTGGCATCAATGGGATTGATTCCCCCCTGTGGCCATTGTGTGGAACTACACTGCTGTTTTTGACTGGGTTTATGTGTTGCAGAACTGCTCTGGAGGGCAGAATCGCAGGAGTCTGAGTTATCTGGGTTTTCCCCCAGCGAACAGGAGCGAGAGCAGAAAATGAGTCCGCCACGCGGCAGGAAGGGTCTGCCCAGCAGAGGGATCCGACAGCAGGCACAGCAAAAACATGCTTCAGAGGCATGCCAGTGCTGGCCCTCGTATGTCATCTGACCCTGGTCTATACCTACAGAGAGAGAGAGAGGAAGAAAGTGGGAAAAATGCAAACACTACAGCACTCTATCTTACCCTTTAATCACAAAACGTCTCAAACAGGAACCACTGCATTCCTCTGTAATTATTCCTATTTTCTGGCATAACTGAAAAGAATATTCTGTTATTTTAACTCAATTAAGGCTGCATCGTAACTGAAACTTCATAAGTGACTGATTTTCAACACTCTACATAGGCAGTTTTACATAACGCTTTGCATAAAACTCATAGCAAACGCATATATTGGGTAAAATAGTCAATTCCTTTTTTAGAACAATGAGAATTTTATTAACTAATATTTAAGTATTAATTAAAATATAAGTGTATATACACTTACCAGCCACTTTAATAGGTACACCTTTACATCTACATATTCATGCGATTATCTAATCAGCCAATCGTGTGGCAGCAGTGTAATGTATAAAATCATGCAGATATGGGTCAGGAGCTTCAGTAAATGTGCACATAAACCATCAGAATGGGGAAAAAATGTGATTTCAGTGATATGGACCTTGGCATGATTGTTGGTGCCAGATGGGCTGGTTATTTTTGTAACTGCTAATCTCCTGGGATTTTCACACACAATTTTCACGGCAGTTCAGTGGATGAAAATACCTTGTTGATGAGAGAGGTCCACCCTGACAGGAAGGTGACAGTAACCCAAATAAACACGCGTTACAACAGTGCTATGCAGAAAAGCATTTCTTTTCTTTGTTCCCCCTTCTTCCCTTTGTGATAATACCCACCACCAACACATAAAGAAAAACACATAAATAGAAACAATAACCAATAAGTACAATTAGATAGTAATTAGATGCTTTTGCATATAAAAAATACAAATGTTTTACTTATATTCACATATAGGCTCTTATAACAAACGCATAGTACCTTAAAATAATTCAAATAATATTATCTAGACATAAAAAAATTATAATACTACTACTACTAATAATAATAATAATTGAATATTTGTTCAATTATTAATGAAAAATATTCATCATTATGAATATTTTAAATGTTATGAACAACATTTAAAAGTTTCACCTATGCAATAATAATAATAGTATTCATATTCTTTCTTTGTGACCCAGGTTCCATACGTTTAACCTGGGCTGCATAATAATATCTCTCTAAATTAGGCAATGCTAGACCCCCTATTCCTTTAATGTTTTATAAGAGCTTAAGTTTTACTCTTGGTTTTCCTTCATCCCAGATTCATTTTCACTTTTTAAAACTACTAAGCTGTATATTTCAAACAAAGATAATGGTAGTATTTTCCACCTTTTAAAATCATGTCTTATAGTAGTTTCTAGAATATCATAATTACACTTTTCTACATTGTTTGGAATTATCACTCCCAAGTACCTTATTTCAGTTTGGGTCCATTTAATATCATATTTCTTTTTAAAATCCTTTTGTAATTTGCCACCTATTTCCATATCTTCTGTCTTATTAACATTTTGTTCATAACCTGACAAAGCTCCATATAAATCTATCTCTTCTAACACTGAGGGTAATGACGTTTCTACATCTGTTAAAAACAGTATTACATCATCTGCATACAATGCAAATTTATGTTCCTCATCCTCAATTTTAAAACCTTTTATTGTGGAATTAATTTGTGTCCTCTGTGCTAAGGGCTCTATGCATAAAGCAAATATCTGAGGTGACAAAGGATCCCCTTGGCTTGTCCCCCTCATTAATGCAAACTTATCTGAAAGAACTGCATTGGCCCTATATATTTTTTTACTTATTTAATAAACCGTTGATTAAACCCATATGCTTCACGAGTTTCAAAAATAAAGAACCATAGAACCCTGTCAAAAGCTTTTCAGCATCTAATGTCATTATTAACATTTGTTTCTTAGTTTTAGTTGCATAATCAATAAGATTTAGTGTTCATCATACATTATCATACAATTCTTGGATTTTCACAAATTCAGTTTGATCTAAGTTAATTATTGTTGGTATTATATCAACAAGTCTGGTAGCAATTAAAATAGCTTTTAATCTACATTAAACAAAGATATTGGTCTATAAGATTAACTTTTTTTTTTTTTGTGGGGTCATTTCCCGTCTTTTTGTATTACCATTGTAATACTGTTCCATGTCTGTGGCCACTCATCCTTTTCTAAAATCTAGTTAAAAACCTCACTCAATATTGAGGACAACATTTTATTAAATTCTTTATCAAATTAATTTGTAAATCAATAACTACCTGGACATTTTTCTGTTTGACTTTTTTTAATAACTGTTAAAATCTCTTCTGTTATTGGAAAGGTCAAAACTTTATTTTGTTGACTTGTAATTGTGTTAAGGTCAAAAATACTGAATCTGGTTTATAAAGAGACTGATAATAATCTCTAAAACACAAAACCCTTCCTTTCTACTACATCTTTATCCCTTATACTCATTCTTACAGATTTTCCTTTTGGTTTTTAATTTAAATGCTAACATTGTTAGAGATTTTGCACTATTATCATAGTATGTCTGTCTAGTATACATTAAAATCTTCTCAATTTCTACTATTGATATTTTATCTAAAACCTTCCTTACCTCCTTTAACTCTTCATAAACCTCCTTATTTTTCACATAATTTTCCTGTAAACTTTTAAATTTATTATCTATGTTTAACTTCTCTTTTTGACTTTGTTTCTTTTACCATGATGCATATGCTATTATTTCCCCTCTCATTGTGGCTTTAGCAGCCTCCCACAATATAACCCTCCATTACTAACAATAACATATTTGTTAAAAAACTTACTTTTTCCCCCGGTGGGTTGTATACATTAATTAGTTATTAATTGGAGTGGAGTGGTGGTGGCGTAGTGGGATAAAGCACTAAACTGTTAATCAGAAGGTCACAGGTTCTAACCCCACAGCCACCACCATTGTGTCCTTGAGCAAGGCACTTAACTCCAGGTTGCTCCGGGGGGATTGTCCCTGTAATAAGTGCACTGTAAGTCGCTTTGGATAAAAGCGTCTGCCAAATGCATAAATATAAATATAATTGTCCTTCTAATTCTCCTCTCACTAGTACATATCTTCCCTCCTTATCCATTTTACTAAATTCACTTTTAAAGTTGCTACTCCTCTTTTTGCTTATGTAAATAATGATACGAATACTTGAGCTGCAACTAGCTTTTCTAATTTTATATGTTCATCTTTATTTAAACGTGTTTCTTGTAAAAAATAATATTTGAAAAGCATTTCTGAAAACACAACATGTCGAACATTGAGGCGGATGGGCTACAGCAGCAGAAGACCCCTCCGGGTACCACTACTGTAGGCTAAGAACAGGAAACTGAGGACAGTAGATGATTGTTAAAACATTGCCTGGCCTTTCTGTTGAGGTACACAAATGGTTGGCCCACTGCAGCCTCAGTTTTCTGTTCTTGGCTGACAGAAGTGGAACCCAACGTGGTCTTCTGCTGTTGTAGCCCATCCGCCTCAAGGTTTGACATGTGGTGCATACTGAGATACTATTCTTCTCACCACAATTGTACAGAGGGGTTATCTGAGTTACTGTAGCCTTTCTGTCAGCTCAAACCAGTCTGGCCATTCTCTGTTGTCCTCTCTCATCAACAAGGCATTTCCATCCACATTGTCTTCTTGTTGTAGTGTGGATAGGGAAGACAGAGACATCTTAAAACAATGACATATTTGTTTTCATGTAAAGCAGTCATATGATTCATTCAACCCAAAATGTAGCCTGTGTTGTAGCGGCATTTTTGTTCCTGCTATCCACTTTGTTAGCATTGTTAAAGAAATTGTACTTTTTACAACTTTTACATTGCATTCTTTAAAAGGCGATGGGAATTTTACTCAGAATTGCTGTCCAGTGACGGAACACAAGAGCAATTGCTTTTCAGACCAACCATGGATCATCTATTTTCCACACGCGCAGTAAGCAAATTAATCATTTTCAGACGTTTCAGTGTGCACCAGAAACTTTTGGAAAATGTTTGAAAAAGATATTGTGGATGGAGAGCTTTTGGAAAACACAGTTTTTAAATATATGGATTGGCATATGTGGATAACAGGTTTTTACCTCAAACTGGGCTGTGAGGGGTGCTAGGGGGTCCGTGGAAAATTTCAGAGACAGAAAATGTTCGAAATAATTGTAAAAAATAAATATGAAATTAAATAAAAAGTCAATGGAATGCTTCCATGCAGTTAAAAACAAACAAACAGTCAATACAGACAATACTGCATTTCAAATACACAGTTTTAGTGTGTTACTGTAAAACAGATTCCCATTAGTTTTTACAAAATGTGGGATGCTTTAAAATAATTGTCTGTGGTAATCGAAAGTATACAACACATCCACAAACATAATGAAAATGAATATGACTCTTTTTGAACACTGTTTATGTGGCTCCTCCATGCAAAGTGTTTTAAATTAGTCATACGTTTTTGAGATTTTTTGAGATAAAATGGCTTGAACATACTGTAACTTTAAGTAACCCAAAAATGAATGACTAATCTTAACCATTAGTCATTCATTTTTGGTTAACTTAAAGGCTTTTCAAAGACCCTGTTACTGAAGGATGTGCAAGTTCAAAACTATATTGGACACAACAGTAAACCCGCAGCTTGTGTGTGAGCACCGGAGCATAGCGATCAACACTGTTGCTCATGCCAGATGCGAAAACAGTTTTTCTTAAAGGCACAACAGCCAAAAACAGACTGCTTATTTCTAAGGGTCAGAGATAGGGTTGAACATGATCATGGGAACTGAATTAAGACATTTTTGACACATTTACACACACAAAAAAGGAAAACATTATAAAAAAAATTATCAGGTGATCCCTTTAAGCGAAATATTGGTAATCAATCATATTTTAGCATACTTACCAATATGTTCTCCGCAGCTGTCGCAGTACTCGGCGTACAGTGACTCATAACAACAGCAGCAGTAAGGCCGACTCTCTCTCATGATGTATCGCTGACCTCCGAGCGCTGTCTCACACTCAAAACAACAGAAATGTTTCATGTGCCAGTGGCGGCTCTCAGCCTCTGTACACTCATCCGCAAAGATGATCTGATGAGCAATGAGAGAAGGAGCCAGACATATTTATTGCTTATTGTGTATAGTGATGGGGATTCACCTTGCTTAGAATATTGTATCTATAAGGTGTAACAATTCAGTAATCATGCAAATTCTTAAAAAGTATTTGATGCAGCATGTATATGGTGGGGATGAATTACGTTAAATAAAGAAAGATATCAGAAAAGATTTGAGTTCAAACAATTCACCACACATCAATTTACATTTCAAATGCATTGAAACATTTTCTAGAATGAATCACCCCTATATCCTTAATGAGTTATTTATTCTAAATTATATTTCCATTTTTAATTATGAATATAAAGTAAATAAGTACAATAATTCATATGACATATTTAGTATTTATATACATTAATAATTAAATCACTCATTGTATATGTTATTATTATTACATTAATAATTAATCATAACAATAACATTTAATTAAATTAAATTGTATTATTTTAATTCAATATAATAAAGAGAGTTAATTATTTATTCATGTAAAATATATAATTAATTATAATATTTATTTAATGTAATATTATATCATATTAATTATATGGTGTATACACCAATTATGTTAAATAAAGAGATTAATATGAGAAAACCAAACCCTATATGAGATGCTAGTGAAAGTTTGGTTGGGGAACAAACTTTATTTTAGTTCAGACAATTCACCACAAATCACACAAATCAATGTACATTTAAAATACATTGAAACATATTTTCCAGAATAAATCTCCCTCAGATTCTTTAAAGAGTTCTTAAAGAGTGGGGGCCTGGATAGCTCAGCGAGTATTGATGTGGACTACCGAATCCAGGGTGTGCTGAGTGACTCCAGCCAGGTCTCCTAAGCAACCAAATTGGCCCATTGCTAGGGAGGGTAAAGTCACATGGGGTAACCTCCTCGTGGTCGCGATTAGTGGTTCTCGCTCTCAATGGGGCAAACACGAGGACCTAGTTAGTAGTGGAAATTGGGCATGCCAAATTGGGGAGAATAGAGGATAAAAAAAATAAAATAAAAGTTCTTAAAGAGTTATTTAAAAATGATATATGTATATATGAATATAAAGTTAATAAATGCAATTATAAATTAATCATTAATTTCATTAATTATTATACCAATTATAATTAATAATAATATTGATAATTAACATTTAATTACTGTAATTTTTGGATTAAAAAAATCATAGATTTTTTAGAGTACAATTACTGTATTCAGTAATTGTTTTTATAGCTATAATATTTTATTAAAATGATATACATTATTATTAATACACACATATACAATATGTATATATACACTAGCAGCCAAAGGTTTGGAATTATTTAGCAGAATTTGCTCTTTCGGAAGGAAATTGGTACTTTTATTCAACAAAGTGGCATTCAACTGATCACAAAGTATAGTCAGGACATTACTGATTTAAAAAACAGCACCATCACTATTTTTGGTCTTGGCACAAAACGACCAAGATATACATAATTTGACTAACATAATTTCACTAATCATATCAGCAGCACCAGGGAAAGTAAAGGAGTACTAGTCAGGTGAAATAACTCTATCATTCTGATTGGATTATAAGAGCTATAAAACGAGGGAAGAAGTGCTTCCAATCATTGTGTTCTTGTTAGCAATGGTTACCTCTAAAGAAAGACATGCAGCCATCATCGCTTTGCATCAAAATGGCCTCACATGCTGCAAGGAAATTGCTGCAAAGAATATTACACCTGAAAGAACCATTTACTGGATCATCAAGAACTTCAAGGAGAGAGGTTTAACTGCAGTGAAGAAGGCTTCAGGACGTCCCAGAGTGTCCAGCAAGCACCAGGACCGTCTCCTCCTGAGGAGTCAGCTACGGGATTGTGTCACCACCAGTGCAGAGCTTGCTCAATATTGGCATCATGTTGTTGTGAGTGCTTCTGCAAGCACAGTGAGGCAAAGACTTTTGGACGATGGCCTGGTGTCAAGATGGGCAGCAAAGAAGCCACTTCTCTCCAAGAAAAACATCAAGGACACACTGAAATTCTGCAGGAAGTACAAGGATTGGACAGCAGAAAACTGGTGCAAAGTTATTTTCCTCTAAAGAAGCCCCCTTCCGACTCTTTGGGACATCTGGAAAATCAATAGTCCGGAGAAAAAAAGGTGAACACTACCATGAGTCCTGTGTCATGCCAACAGTGAAGCACCCTGAGCCCATCCATGTGTGGGGTTGCTTTTCATCCAAGGGAGTGGGCTCTCTCACAATTCTTCCTAAAAACAATGCCATGAATCAAAACGTCCTGCAAGAGCAACTTCTGCCAACAATTCAGGAGCAATCTGGTGATGATCCGTGCATTTTCCAGCATGATGGATCACCGTGTCATAAGGCAAGAATGATAATGAAGTGGCTCGGAGACCATTACATTTAAATTTTGGATCCGTGGCCAGGCAACTCCCCGGATCTTAATCCCATACAGAACCTGTGATCAATCCTCAAAAGGCGAGTGGACAAACAGAAGCTCACATATTTTGATAAACTCCGAGCACTAATAAGGCAAGAATGGATCGCCATCAGACAGGATTTGGACCATAAGCTGATATCCAGCATGCCAGAGCGAATTGGTTATGAAGAACAAGAGTCAACACTGTAAATTTTGACTCTTTGTATATATTGAATGTTTTTGCCAATAAAAGCCTTTAAAACTTATGAGATGCTTATCACTGTTCCCTTTACAAAAGGCTTCACTACGATGTTGCGCTGCTAAGCGCTACGGGGGAACAGCTTTCTCTGTGAGCCGAGCTGAATAATGTGTGGAACACGTCAATGGACATTGACCGGAATTTATAGCCTCGGCTGATGTAATCATTAGATGCACCTGAGGCCAGGCTATAAATGGATACGTCACCAGGTGTCGTCAGAAACTCTTTTTTCAGAGCGATTCTGTTTCTGTGTGTTTCACACACCCTGTCAAAACTTTCTTTCCTCTGTTAGGAGTTAGAATCAGTTAAACAGTGTGCAGTGAACTTTGTTCTTTGTTCTCTTTTCTCTTCTGTTTAGAAAATATTATATATATATATTTCTAAAAAAGAGAATGACTGAAAGCCGCAAACGGTGCGTGTTCCCCTCTTCTCGCTCTATAGCTGAAGACGACACACATCGGTTTTTGCTGTTTGTTTAGGAGCACGCTGCTCTCGCGTTGCAGCAGGGCGGGTGCGAGCACTGCGATTTGCTTTAACAGGCAGAGTGCGTCGTGCTCGCCTTGCTTGCTTCCGGGAGTCAGCACTCTCGAAAAGAAGATCGTTCGTGGGGCTCTTGCATGGTTTTGGCTGAGGAGCAAGAGACGGGTTGATCCCTTTCTCTCAATCTCTCCCCAAACCCAGCTGTTTCTTCACATGATCTCGACGCTTCTCGGATCATGAGGTGGATCGCTATTCTCTTCCCGCCTCCGAGCTTTCCGTCCGCGATAAAAAATCTACGGAGGAATTGCTCGATGTTGTTACTCGTCGCGGTTGCCAGATTGGTCTGGCCACGTGAAAAAGAGACCCCAAACGCTCCAAATTAGGGGATAGATTTTATCTTCCAGTCTAAGAAAGGGAACGCCTCATGGGTTCCTTCCTTCTTTGATAAACCTCCATTAAGAGCTTTTTAGGCTCACGGAGAACCCCTAAAAAAAAAAAAAATATATATATATATATATATATATTTTCTTCCCTTGTTCACATACCCTCGGCGTCATTATATTCGACTGTCCGTGGGTGCTGAGGCACGGCGGTATTCAGTGATGCCGCCGGTCGAAGAGACGCTTATGGGCTATCTCTCGCCGGGCTCGGCATCGTCACTTAAGTAGCCCTCTCTCCCTCAAAGCCTTGTAGGACAACCTCCACTTTAGTGGGGAGGGCTTATCAAGCAGCAGGTCAGGCTCGTGCTGCTCTGCACACTATGCTGTTTTACAGGCGTACCAGGCTGACCCCTGGGCGACCTGAGTATGGGTTCTGCGCTGGCGAGCAAGCCGCAGACCCGCCTCGGTCCTGACTGAAGGGAGGCTCAAAAACAAAGCGTGGCGAGTCGTGCTCCTCCTCCCAGGGATTGGGGACAGTCTCGCCGCCCTCGCCAGCCCGAAGCAAGACCCAGAGAAAACCCTGACGGTCTTGCACCTAGATTAGGGGTAGCTCCCTCGGGACGGGCGCGTGTTTCACTTCACCCCTCCGGTACCCCCTCGAAGCCCCCATTCCCGCCACCTCTTGGTGTTTCGGGTTGCAGAGGCTTCCACCAAAATTGGGTGTTTTAGCTGTTCCTGCATCTTATTCAGGGCGCTGAAGCACACGACAACCCCTCAACAGGAAGTGTTAAATATAATACCCATCTCAGAGATCCTGGCAGTGTGGAAACTCCTGCCGGATATATTCTTTTGTGGGTCTTATAAGGGCGTCAGGATTTAATTCACTCGCCGTTTTCCGTGTTTCAACGGCGTGTTCTCACTACCGTAAACCGGATTTCTTTTTTTGTAAAAACAAAAACTCATTCTCCTGGATAAAGGGGCCACGGTATGTGTTCCCCTTCCAGAGAGAGATTAGGTTATTACACTAAATACTTCCCGTTACCCATGGAGGGTGAGGGGTGGTGTCTGGCTTAGATCTTAAAGCTTGAACTACCCGTGGGTGTTCAAGTCCAAGATGATGCCTGTCAAGGCGGTCGTGTCTCAAGCCCTACAACTCGTTTGGCTGGTCACCATCGATCTTATGACGCACTTCTATACTTCATTTAGAAGTTCTGCCACAACATGGAAAGTTCCTGAGGTTCACTTCGGGGCAAAGTCTTCCAGGGTCAGGTTCTTTCACTCAGCCTAGCCATTTTTACCCGCACATTCACAATGCATGATGTAGCTGGCTTCCTTGCGACTCGGGGCATCTGCATTCTGAATTATGTAGGCGACTGGCTGATCCTAAGCGCAGTTCCAGGAACTGGCAGTTCAGCACAGGGACATCGTCTTAGCTCATCTGTTTCTCTGGGGTTGAGGCTCAACGCCAAGAAAAGCATCCTCTCTCCCACTCAGAACACTGTCTATCGGGGCATCTTATGGAGTTCAATCTCAATGCGGGCACAACTGTCTCCGCTAGGATTGAGTCCATTTAGATCACCCTGAGCAAAGTCAGGCTAGGTCAAGGTTGCACTGTTATCAGTATCAATGATTTCCAGGTCTCAGGGCTGAATGCGTCCACAGTGATCCCTCTGGACCTTCTGCTCATGAGACCGTTTTTGTTGTGGCCAAAAGCCAGGGGATTCTTCCAAGGGCCAAAACCCCTAGGCTAAATAGGGTTCTAGCGCCTCAGGCTTCGTTCCCTTTCTATGTGGTTTAGACCCGGTTTTCTGCCTTGGGTCCCACTCTAGGTGCGTCTTGTTGTCGCAGGCTGCTAACGACAGGCGCCTCCCTGATGGGCGGGGTAGCGGCCTTAAGTGGTCGATCCAGCTTAAGGGGATAGGAGGGTCGTCAGCTCGGTTGTCACAGTCACTGTCTCGGGTTGATGGCTGTATTTCTGGCCCTGAAATACCTCCTCCTGAGGCTGCCATGTCTTGGTGCTTGGTGGACAATGCAGCGGTAGCCTCTTACATAAATCATCAAGGAGACCCACGTTCTTGTCAGCTGTATTTCTGACACGTTGGGTTCTCCTTTGGGCCCAGGGCAAGCTCCTGTCACTCAGGTCAGTTATATCCCTGGATGCCCGTATATGGGAGCAGATTTACGGTCCAGAGAGAAAATACCAACAGGGGAGTTAAGAACTCCACCCTAAGGTAGTAGTTGCCCAGAGTTCGCCAGCAAGGGTTTTTGCCTCTTACTGATAGCACCGCGTTGGCCGAACAGGGCTTGGTTCTCGGAGCTAATCTCTTCCCTCGACGGCTCGCCTTTGGAGATGCCGAACAGGAAGGATCTTCTGTCTCAGGCACAGGGCAATATTTCATCCCTGCCCCAAATTGTGGAATCTTTCATGTTTGGCCCCTAAGGGTACCAACTGAGGGACACAGGACTCTCTCCTGAGGTTATCGAGACCTTTTTAAATCTCAAGCTCATGTCTGAGACCTCTCGCGTTTTTGTGAGTACACTGCACAACCGTAGGGGTCCGGACAGCCCCAAGTGCGGCGGCGTGGGTATTGCGTTCCCTGTAGCGCTTAGCAGCGCAACATCGTAGTGAAGCCTTTTGTAAAGGGAACGTCTCGGGTTACATGTGTAACCCTTGTTCCCTGAAAAGGCGAGCGAGATGTTGCGCTGCTTTGACGCACTGGGACGTCCCAGGACTGCTCTTCAAAAGAAGTATCTGGCGACACCTGGTGGCGTATCCATTTATAGCCTGGCCTCAGGTGCATCTAATGATTAGATCAGCCGAGGCTATAAATTCGGTCAATGTCCATTGGCGTGTTCCCACATTACTCAGCTCGGCTCACAGCTAAAGCTGTTCCCCGTAGCGCTTAGCAGCGCAACATCTCGTTCCACCTTTTTCAGGGAACAAGGGTTACACATGTAACCCGAGACGTTTTCCAGTATACAATAGAAACATGTGAAAAAATAATCTACAATTACTAAAGCAGCAAACTTTGCAAAACCCAAAATGTATGTCACTGTCAATTCTTTTGGCCATGGCTCTGTATATATATATATATATATATATATATATATATATATATATATATATAGGGCTGCAACAGTACATGTATCCACGTCGAACCAAATGGATACAGAGCCTTCAGTATGGTACAAGCAGTCACACAAATGATTACATATCTTAGCATGTGTGAAACCAATATTAAAACTACATATGACGAACAACACAAACCGCGTAGAACTAAAATGAAAAAATATTGCGGAGCAACACAGCGCCACACAGAACCAAATCTTAAAAGAACAGAGCATCACATGGTACACAAGAAACTGCTAATCAGATAAATGCATGAAGTTTAAACTAGCAAGCTCGCTATTTTTCCCAACTGTGATGGAACTAAATAAAATGTAAATATATCAGGCTTAAATAAGCCAGAGACTGAAGACCCACCACCATCTCTAAAATCAGTTTTTTGTGAGCTTTATGGTTTTACAGTAAACTACAGTAATACTGGGCAACAATTAGGGCAACAAGTAGTGAACAGGATGAAGAAATCGCTTCATTGCACACAAGGAGCTCTAAAATACGATTGCACACTAGCAGCCACAGGTGTTGTATGATGATTTTGGCTGAAACCATGAGCGGGAGGGGAAAAACAAGGCACAGTTTTCAATGTTGAAGCACAGAAGGGTTGCAGAAAGGATATGTCAGTCTTCAGAAATATGTTGTGGCTAATTTTAAGGATTTTATAGTAATTATAATTCATTATAATAAATAATAAAATGTATTGTTGGCTTCTCTGTTTACTGAGGTTGCAACATGGTTGCAGAAACATTGTCTCAAGATGGCGCCGAGTATGGCTGCTGCGTTGCGAGCTCCGTTACAACACTGCGGTTTATTGTTTATTTTGTTTACAGTTCTTTGTTTTTTTGTCTTGGATGTTGTCTGCCTTATTGTTTATGACAGACAAACGCTTTTGGACATTGGTTCTACAATTACACATTGAAAACCGGACTTCAAATTCCTTAATGCCGACCCGCTGTTTACAAACACGCTGGCGGAGCCCTTTGTCTGGGCTGCCTGGCCGCGGAAACGCAGAAGGAAAAGAGGAAAACGAGCCGGCGTTCTCATCAGAGTAAGACGTCGTGCAAATCGACCCCCGCTACCCAGTATACTACTGGCAAATGTTCAGTCTCTGGACAACAAGCTCTGCGAGCTGAGAGCGCGGATCTCTTTCCAACGAGAGATGAGATTGCTGTGTTATCTGCCTTACAGAAACCTGGCTGGCTGCGGAGATTCCAGACTCGGCCATCGAAATCACGGGCTTCTCCGTGCACCGAGCGGACAGAGCGAAAGACCTCTCGGTAAAAGCAGAGGTGGTGGTGTATGTTTTATGATCAACAAATCATGGTGTGATCAGAGGAACGTACATTTAATCAAGTCTTTCTGCTCTCCTGATCTGGAATTTCTCATGCTTCTATGTCGACCATTCTGGCTGCCGAGGGAATTTACAGCGGTCATCATCACAGCTGTGTACATCCCCCCACAAGCCGACACAGACCGGGCACTCAGGGAACTGTATGGGAGTATAAGTGAGCAGGAAACCGCGCACCCTGAGGCTGCGTTCATTGTTGCCGGGGACTTTAACAAAGCCAACTTCAAAACAATCGCACCAAAATACCACCAACACATAAAGTTCAACACACGAGGGGACCGGGTTTTAGATCATTGTTACTCTCCTTTCCGGGAAGGCTACAAATCCCTCCCCCCCCCCATTTGGCAAATCGGACCATTCTTCCGTTCTACTTCTACCTGCTTACAGGCAGAAACTAAAACGGGAAGCACCCACCCTCAGAACGATCCAGTGCTGGTCGGACCAATCAGACTCTGCGCTACAAGACTGTTTTGATCACGCGGACTGGGAGATGTTCCGGTCCGCCTCTGATGACGACATCGAGGTTTACGCTGACAGCGTAACGTGTTTCATCAGGAAGTGCGTAGAGGACGTTGTGCCGACCAAAACTATACGGATATACCCCAACCAGAAACCATGGGTTAACGGCGATGTTCGCGCGGCACTCACTGCGCGGACCGCCGCTTTTAATTCTTCTAACACGGAGGAGTGTAAACAAGCCAGTTATGCCCTCCGTAACACTATCAGTACAGCCAAACGCCAGTACAGGCACAAGCTTGAATCAACTGGCTGGTGTTTTTATGGACATTTTCAATCTGTCCCTTTTCCTGTCTGTAGTCCCCACATGCTTCAAAACATCAACCATTGTGCCTGTTCCGAAGCAAGCTATAATCACTTGCTTAAATGACTGGCGTCCTGTTGCTCTGACCCCCATCATCAGCAAATGCTTCGAGAGGTTAATCAGAGATTACATCTGCTCTGTTCTGCCCCCCTCTTTGGACCCATTGCAGTTTGCCTACCGCAACAACCGCTCCACCGATGATGCCATTGCATCTACAATACACACTGCTCTCTCCCATCTGGAAAAAAGGAACACATATGTGAGAATGCTGTTTGTAGACTACAGCTCAGCATTCAACACCATAGTGCCCTCCAAGCTTGATGAGAAACTCCGGGCTCTGGGCTTAAACAGCTCGCTGTGCAGCTGGATCCTGGATTTCCTGTCAGGCAGACGTCAGGTGGTTAGAATGGGCAGCAACACCTCCTCATCACTGACCCTCAACACTGGAGCCCGCAGGGCTGTGTTCTCAGCCCACTCCTGTATTCCCTGTACACACATGACTGTGTGGCAACACATAGCTCCAATACCATCATTAAGTTTGCTAACGATACGACGGTGGTAGGTCTGATCACTGACAATGATGAAAGAGCCTACAGAGAGGAGGTGCACACTCTGACACGCTGGTGTCAAGAGCACAACCTCTCCCTCAACGTCAGTAAAACCAAGGAGCTTGTTGTGGACTTCAGGAAGAAAGACGGAGAACACAGCCCCATCACCATCAATGGAGCACCGGTGGAGAGAGTCAGCAGCTTCAAGTTCCTCGGTGTCCACATTACTGAGGAACTCACATGGTCCATCCACACTGAGGCCGTTGTGAAGAAGGCTCACCAGCGCCTCTTCTTCCTGAGACGGCTGAGGAAGTTTGGAATGAACCACCACATCCTCACACGGTTCTACACCAGCACTGTAGAGAGCATCCTGACTGGCTGCATCACCGCCTGGTACGGCAATAGCACCGCACACAACTGCAAAGCCCTGCAAAGGGTGGTGCGAACTGCCAGGAACATCATCGGAGGTGAGCTTCCCTCCCTCCAGGACATATACACTAGGCGGTTTGTGAAAAAAGCTCGGAGGATCATCAGAGACTCCAGCCACCCGAGTCATGGTCTGTTCTCACTGCTACCATCAGGCAGGCGGTATCGCAGCATCAGCACCTGCACCAGCCGACTACATGATAGCTTTTTCCCCCAAGCAATCAGACTGTTGAACACTTGATCTATCAGGATCAATAATTAGCACTGCACTTTATTCATCTATAATCTCACACTGGACTTTCAACATATTCTCCTCAATATACTACTTCATATACATATATATATATATATATATATATATATATATATATATATATATATATATATATTTCATATACTCTTTACTTATTGTATTGTATATTGTGTATTCTATATTGTGTGTATTGTATATAATTATCGTGTTGTGTAAGTATGTGTACATTTGATATGTAAATTGTGTTGTGTAATTATGTGTACATTTGATATGTAAATTGTGTTGTGTAAGTATGTTGTTTATTGTAATTGGTATATGTCTCATCACTGTCATGACTGCTATGTTGCTTGGAACTGCACACAAGAATTTCACCTACTGTTGCACTTGTATACATGGTAGTGTGACAATAAAGTGATTTGATTTGATTTGATTTGAAAGGATCTAGAAGTTAAGAGGTAAGGGAACGTAGGGGAACCATTGTGTACAACCTAAAGCAAACATGCTCTTTTTCGGCTCTCTCTCTTTCCAAGTGTTTGTCCCGGGTAGGTGCAGGCACCGCTTTATGATAGTCCGCATATATACAGTGAGGAAAATAAGTATTTGAACACCCTGCTATTTTGCAAGTTCTCCCACTTTGAAATCATGGAGGGGTCTGAAATTGTCATCGTAGGTGCATGTCCACTGTGAGAGACATAATCTAAAAAAAAAAATCCAGAAATCACAATGTATGATTTTTTAACTATTTATTTGTATGATACAGCTGCAAATAAGTATTTGAACACCTGAGAAAATCAATGTTAATATTTGGTACAGTAGCCTTTGTTTGCAATTACAGAGGTCAAACGTTTCCTGTAGTTTTTCACCAGGTTTGCACACACTGCAGGAGGGATTTTTGCCCACTCCTCCACACAGATCTTCTCTAGATCACTAAGGTTTCTGGGCTGTCGCTGAGAAACACGGAGTTTGAGCTCCCTCCAAAGATTCTCTATTGGGTTTAGGTGTGGAGACTGGCTAGGCCACGCCAGAACCTTGATATGCTTCTTACAGAGCCACTCCTTGGTTATCCTGGCTGTGTGCTTCGGGTTATTGTCATGTTGGAAGACCAAGCCTCGACCCATCTTCAATGCTCTAACTGAGGGAAGGAGGTTGTTCCCCAAAATCTCGCAATACATGGCCCCGGTCATCCTCTCCTTAATACAGTGCAGTCGCCCTGTCCCATGTGCAGAAAAACACCCCCAAAGCATGATGCTACCACCCCCATGCTTCACAGTAGGGATGGTGTTCTTGGGATGGTACTCATCATTCTTCTTCCTCCAAACACGGTTAGTGGAATTATGACCAAAAAGTTCTATTTTGGTCTCATCTGACCACATGACTTTCTCCCATGACTCCTCTGGATCATCCAAATGGTCATTGGCAAACTTAAGACGGGCCTTGACATGTTCTGGTTTAAGCAGGGGAACCTTCCGTGCCATGCATGATTTCAAACCATGACGTCTTAGTGTATTACCAACAGTAACCTTGGAAACGGTGGTCCCAGCTCTTTTCAGGTCATTGACCAGCTCCTCCCGTGTAGTTCTGGGCTGATTTCTCACCTTTCTTAGGATCATTGAGACCCCACGAGGTGAGATCTTGCATGGAGCCCCAGTCCGAGGGAGATTGACAGTCATGTTTAGCTTCTTCCATTTTCTAATGATTGCTCCAACAGTGGACCTTTTTTCACCAAGCTGCTTGGCAATTTCCCCATAGCCCTTTCCAGCCTTGTGGAGGTGCAAAATTTTGTCTCTAGTGTCTTTGGACAGCTCTTTGGTCTTGGCCATGTTAGTAGTTGGATTCTTACTGATTGTATGGGGACAGGTGTCTTTATGCAGCTAACGACCTCAAACAGGTGCATCTAATTTAGGATAATAAATGGAGTGGAGGAGGACATTTTAAAGGCAGACTAACAGGTCTTTGAGGGTCAGAATTCTAGCTGATAGACAGGTGTTCAAATACTTATTTGCAGCTGTATCATACAAATAAATAGTTAAAAAATCATACATTGTGATTTCTGGATTTTTTATTTTTAGATTATGTCTCTCACAGTGGACATGCACCTACGATGACAATTTCAGACCCCTCCATGATTTCGAAGTGGGAGAACTTGCAAAATAGCAGGGTGTTCAAATACTTATTTTCCTCACTGTATATATATATATATATATATATATATATATATATATATATATATTTGATTTGGCACGGATGCCGGATGCCTTTCCCAGTGGCTGAGGTACTCACTCACACACATACGGGGCAATTTAAAGTCTCCAGTTCACTTAACCTGCATGTTTTTGGACTTGTGGGGGTAACCGGAGCACCCTGAGGAAACCCACGCAAACACAAGGAGAACATGCAAACTTCACACAGAAAGGCCCTAGGCGACCACTGAGCCACTTCCGTAAAAAAAAAAAAACTTTCCTGGACAACCAAAAAAGTACCTTAAAGCTCTGTTCTGAAAATGTTCTGGAAACTAAAAACTGTTAGTTGTGGAAACTTGATTAATAATAATAATAGGCTAATCTTGATGATGTTGACCAACTCTCTACAGAGGCAGTAGCATAATATTAGATTACTATATCATGTCCTTCAAAATGAGTGTTAACAATCACATTGGCTGGCTGCTACATTATATGTGAAGATATGTGACTGGGTAAACAGAAGTAGCTGACTGTAAACGCGTTTCTACATACTAGAGTTTACGTTTCTACATGCGCGCTATAACGTGCATACTCAAGAAAAGTGGGGGTGGAGTTTGAGAGAGCAATTCTAAATAAACAAGTGCTGCTCTAAATAAACAAATTATGTGTGTGTATATATATATATATATATATATATATATATATATATATATATACACGATTTTCTGAATCTATATAGAATATTATATACATAGAATATTATTCTGAGTTGAATATAAACTATTATAATGATCATGGTGGAGGGGGCCAGGTGGTTAAATAAGATTTTTTGATCACTTCATTATTTTAATTGCGTTTAAAGTGCAATTTGAATCTAGAAATGTCTTTTGTTTATGTTTTTGTTTTTTTAATATCGCAATTTTTAAGGCGATTATCGATAAAATATTTTTTACATATCGCCCAGCCCTAGACACTATTATTTTAGAAAAATAAATTTTTTATTAAAAATATTTTAAATGTATTTTATCAGTGACATTGTGTAAGAAGCACGTGTATCTAACATAATTCAGTTTTGTTTTTTGTTTTTTCAGTTAGCAGAATTATTAGCAAATATTTCCATTTGGAGTCACTCACCAAATGTGCCCATGTGAGTGTATGGGCTGATTTTTAGTCCCTGTACAGCTCTGATTGATCGTTTAACACTTTTAAGAACTATAGCCCAAGCTTAATTTTAAAGGAAAGGAGCTGTCTGTAAAGTAATAACAATAATAAACTTTGAATCTTAACTTTTCTTGATTCAGGCTTAGTTTAAAAATCATTAACTGGAATGAACCGTGAGTTTATTATTGTGAACTATATAAACATTTAAAGACACAGGATGAGCCCAGTTTTATATTTACATTTATGCATTTGGCAGACGCTTTTATCCAAAGCGACTTACAGAGCCCTTATTACAGGGACAATCCCCCCCAGAGCAACCTGGAGTAAAGTGCCTTGCTCAAGGACACAATGGTGGTGGCTGTGGGGATCGAACCAGTGACCTTCTGATTACAAGTTATGTGCTTAGCCCACTACGCACGCCACCACCACTCAGTTTTAAATCTGTTTGGTCCAACTGCATCTAAATTATACAGCAGAGTGTAGTTTTTCTCCATGAGGTGAGGTAAACAAACATTGCAAGTCTGCTGCTGCTGTTGGTGTGTGTAGGGGACTTGGCACAATGGAGTTGTTACTGATTGTAACTATGGCAATGACAGCCCCTGAAACCACGACATGATCACTGCCTTGACTGCACAAAACTCTTCCACTATGAGAGAAAGCAGCAGCCGCGTGGCGCTTTTACTATTTTCCGCGTTCTGTGTGTAACAGCCTTAATACTTTACGCACCCGCTAAAATTACACCCTCATTAGTGCCTAGTCCACCACTTAGGGTGACAAAATGGTCAGCCACAGTGTTTTCAAAAGAAATAATTTAAAGAAAGATTCTTTGTTTTCCCTGATGAACCAAAATCGTACCGAACCATGACCCCAAAACCGAGGTACGTACCGAACCGTGAATTGAGTTGCAGTCCTAATATATATATATATATATATGTGTGTGTGTGTGTGTGTGTCTGTGTGTTATTAATAATACTGTATTTATTTGAATCATTTAAATCGTTTAAATATCCATCCATCCATCGTCAACTGCTTATCCTGTGTACAGGGTCGCGGGGGGCTGGAGCCTATCCCAGCTAACATTGGGCGAAAGGCGGGGGACACCCTGGACAGGTCGCCCGTCCATCGCAGGGCCACATCATTTAAATATACTGAATATAATTTAACACTGTATATGTATTTAATCGTGTATCCTACTGAGCACCACGGCTGAACTGAACGCGCCTTGAATATGTGCTCTAACCACTAGGCCACGGGTTCTAACACCAATTCTGAATTTCAGATAGAGGAAAGAGAGAGACACGAGCAGTCACCTCATCGCAGGCTTGGCATCGGGGTTTGATGTGTTCAGCATGGTGTCGGCCGCAGTAGATGTGTCCGTCCTGATAGAAGTAAATGAGATCCACCAACAGCTCGCTACAGGAAGCACACTGGAAACACTGAGGATGCCAGCAGGAGCCGTGACCTGCCCGAGACGCAAACACCGCCATATCACCACCACAGATCTGCCTGCCACACTGACACCAGAGAGGGAAAGAGAGAGAGAGATATAGTCCATTCAGGAGTAAAAAGTTTGCCTTTGCTTAAATTAAGCTAAAGAAAGAAAGTCATAAGGTGTGGAATGACATCAAGGTTAGTAAACCATGACAGAACTTTCATTTTGGGCTGAACTATTCCTTTAATTAAAAGGGAATGTGAATGAAACATCCTATTTTATGCAACTTGATTTGAAGGGAAGGTCTAAGCTGTATTCAACACCACAACTTAAAATGACAAGAAACAAACTGCCTCTCCTCAATGCAGCCACACCCTCTTGGAAGCTATTCATCAGCTGGAGTGCATTATGGGTGTTGAAACATGGCAAAACACTTGAAATATTGCAAGGGCTCTATGGAAAGTATGCGGTTTTATCTCTTACACACGATATCTGCCTTGGCGCTGGTCAGGCTGGAGTTTGAATTTATCACAGCATATCAAAAACTTTCCTGAAGCCACATTCTAGACGAGTGCCTCTTCAGCTCAAGTAGTTCTATCTACACTCTTTACTTCAGCTGAAGTGCCCATGCATGCACCTATCTACTGTAATTGTGTACTATTTCTGGGGCAAGGCAGCAGTCAGTCATCATTTAAAAGTGATGCTACAATAAAACAAGCATTATAAATTTGGCAGAAACTCATCAAACTCGTGACTTGCTGCCGCCATGCCCTACCAGTTGAGCGACAGGAACTTAACACACTGCTTGTGCCTCTTTTGTTCTCTACCTGTTGGCAGATGGCTCCGGTCATAGTAACTGGAAAAAGTCGTACAATGCCACGGCCCAGATTCTCTCTCTTCCTCTGCTGGCTGAATGACTTCAGTTCCTTCTTCTCATCTTCATCCATAGAGTTGCAGTATTGAGGCTGCACACACACAAAATATTGTTAAGACAGATTTTTTTTCCCTCCACTCCACAATTGACAATGCACTCTAAGTCCTTGTGGTTTAAGTCCTTGTAGTTTTCACGTGGTTTGTTGAGTGCGTTACTGCGGAGACATAGTGCGTGTGGTGGTTTCATGCCATCCACCATGGCATCCACGCACAACTCGCCACGTGCCCCACCGAGAGCGAATCACATTATAGCGACCACTAGGAGGTTACCCAATGTGACTCTACCCTCCCTAGCAACCAGGCCAATTCGTTTGCTTAGGAGACCTGACTGGAGTCACTCAGCACGCCCTGGATTCGAACTTGCGCACTCCAGGGGTGGTGGTCAGCATTTTTACTCGCTGAGCTACCCAGGCCCAGTTAAAACAGATTTGTACTTCTTCGTCGATCCTATGCATAGGCTCAGCATAGCTACGACGGTTAAGGTGTACGGCATTTTTGCAAATTGTTGCAGTATACAACAGAGTGCAAGTGCTAGGAACACTGTATCCCATCTATCAGGGAACGTTCCTACAACTTTATGTACAATGTTGTTATTAGTCCTTGATAGAAGTTCTCAAAACGTTAAGAGAAAACATTGTTAGTGCAACTCTGCTCGAATGTTCTTTAGGGCGCCTACACACTAGAGTTTACGTTGCGTCAGAGAATGGTGCGAATGCCTTGATTTAAAGGTGTCATGCATTGAGAAATCACATTTTCCTTGATCTTTTGACATATAAGAGGTCATAGTACTATATAAACATCCTGTAAGTTTCAGAACTCAAAACATATTAATTAGTCCAAACAATGGCTTTATTGAAGTCAATATTCCTAACTGATTCGTTTTCTTCTTATAACGTAATTGAGATGAATACATCAGCACAAGTCTGCCTCTGCATAAACAGGTCAACGCCTACTTCTTCATCATCAGCTTTTTGGCCCGCCCACAGGTTCACGGATAGAGCGGTGATAAGAGTTGGCGCGGCAGGGAGAAACACAGGGATTATTGGAGCAACAAGAGGTTGGAGATGCCTGCAAAGTTTACAAAATGTTGCGCAGTTCCAGGCTGTGGAAAAACTTTGCATTTGTTTCCTAATGATCCTAACATTAGGAAAGAGTGGCTGACATTTATTCTGAATGAAGTCCCTTTTTCAAAGACACAGTTCGACGCAGGCTTTGCAGAGAGACATAAATTAAAAGTTGATGCAGTGCCAACTATATTGAACCTGACAGTAATGTCGCTCCAGACAAGTGTGAGTATCCATGTTAATTGTATTGCTTCACATGTTACAGACTGTTAGATATGTACTGAGAATTTTTATATTTTCACCAAAATTTTCACCGATCTAAGGGGGAGAAATTAAAACAGCATCCGGCTGAGACACTCTGGCACGGGGACGCTCGTCCCTCGAGTGCACACTTAATGCAGCAAGATTATAACGTGATTGCTCGTGACTTATTGAATCATAATACATGTCACTGTCCATTTCTTATCATGAAGAAAATTGTCAATATGCAGCTTTATTAATAAGAGAGAGTTTGTTTTTTGTGAGTTAAAGATGGATTGAAGTGAACAGAAATGTGAGAGGGGGAAGTCTTCGCCCCATTTTACACTGTAACACAATGTGTTTTTGATTTGGCTTGTTTTCCTATATAAATATCTAAAAATCCTTTAAAACAACAAACATTTTCTTTAGCAGCTATACTGCAGAAGATTTTCAAAACAAAAAAGCACGCGTAAAGACAGGGGCGTTGACGCTTCTTTCATATGCAAAGATGTTACCCAATCGTAGCAATGGACATTTACATATAAATCTTAAAGGGACTTGACCCGAAAATTTAGCTTTTTAAACAGAGGGCCAAAAACAGGATAGTAAATGGACAATTATTTCTAAATTATGACTATTTTTGATGAAAAAATGTTACTAACATTATAAGTGGACCTCAGTGAACATAATAGAATAAAAACAAAATTTAATGTATGACATTTTTAAATAGGTCTGGTGCGTTGGGAAAGTACAAGGGTTTGTGAAAGTGATGCTCGGTCTTGCAACATAAAGTTGAGAAAAGGAATGCAGCGATACACTTTTTTCCTCCTGATCCGATTCCGATACCTCAGCTCACAATTCCAGTGTTGTTGTTTTTCTTTATCAGTTTACAATATCTATACATCATGGTGTGGAATGATTTTGGCTACTCTTTATATGAAGTTTACCTCTAACTACACATAATTTCATTATAAAATAGAAAAAAATTAAAAGCGATCATTAAAAATGTAATTGCATAAAATTTGTAGCCAATTAAGAATATATTTGTTAACTTGTCTACTGGATAATGAAGCAGCAAAAAAAAAAAAAAGTCTTCAGTAGAATAGAAGCCAGTTCTTATTGCAATTATGTAGCACAGTGGAGAGAGACACAGGAAATGACCGGGGAGAAGAGGGGGATCAGAATCAGGAAAGAACCTCGAGCCGGTACTCGAACTCAAGTCGCACCATATGTCAGAGAACTGCCCACAAGGCTATGGTTCTTTCAACCTCTCTTTATTATCTGATCAGACTGCCAAAGAAATCCAAAAAAACAGTTTTTCAGTCATGACAACACTCGGAATGGTTTAGCAAGTTAATGTGGGTATGAATTGTTGAAAGGATTTAGTCTTGGCGGACAAGATAAACTACGCAGCTGCTGCTGCAGAGCAATTACAGAGACTTGCTACTGCTAGAACATACAAAGACTGCACTATTAAACACAAGACATGCTGCATATAGCATTTAGGACATGCTGCTGCACAATTAGACATACATATAATCCCCTTAGCAGATCTAGACAGGTGAAGCTGGGGAGGAGGAGGGTTTCACAAGAAAAAAATCTTGATACCTCGAAGTCATTCACTGAATTAAACGTAGTGAGGTCATGTGACAAGAATGTAGCATTTCTGTTTAAAACATCCATTGTTGCTTGTTGCACTCATCTTATGTTTACATACCATTTAAAAACAAAAAAATAGAAGGCAGTACCTACTGCACAATTTGCTAGGGGTTGTACTTTAGTGTCCCATTTTTAACACACCTCTTGAATTATGGTTTAAGAACAGACAGTAGGGTCCATGGTGTTCAGTTTAAAGATTTAGTACTAGAGAATGTTTGGGATTATTAACAAGATCAAGAGTCTTACCTCACTGTCATGGGCTGGGAGTTGGTGTAAAAGCTGTTTAATGCGATATCGTTCTCCTGGACTGTTCACGTATGGAACCTTGTCATCTGGAATACAGCTGAAGTATTGATAAACCTGCAGGTTTACACAGAATTAATTTAACAATAAAAATTTCATCTGGTGATCTTACATGTGGTGCATTGTAACAGAGTTAATTCTCTGTCAGAATAATGCATGATTGTTAGTATGAGATGACATTATAGAAAAGACGTGTTTGAAGTACAGACGCTATTGAACGTTTATTAGTACCATTAGTGATTAGTGAGTTCATGCTGCTTTTTGTAGAAGGTGTCCCTAGAGAAAAAGAAAAAACTAATAATATCAAATTCCCAGAATGCCGGACATTTATGACAAGCGAATACTAATGAGAAAGAAAATACATTTAATAAATCGATTTTAAAAACTATTGGCCAATTTATGGGATACCGGCCTGTCTCTTCTGGTCTTTTGGTCTAAGTTCTTGGCCAGAACATGCTTAAATATGAACCCGACTTTATGCTGATAACAAATAACAACTTCAATTCCATTTTTTTCATATGGCTTCAGAGGATTTGGAATATAACATATGAATCGTGTGGACTACTTTTAAGATACTTTTAAAAGCAGTTTAGGCATTGTATAAAATGTAAAAAGAAATGATGACCGAGTTTTTAATCTTGTATTATTTAGTCTTATAATTTGCTCACTAAAAACAAATGTGAAAGTAATGCCTAATGCAAAACCTGCTTCACTACTCAGGGATTGATTTATAGATGGTTTCATACACACAAGCTGCTCTGCCAGAGCAAGACAGCGTGAAAGCGGCTGTGATTGATTGATTCAGTTCATATGCGGCAATCGCTGATCCCACAAACATATTTACATAAAAGGTCAGCATACATTTTTGTCTGCCTCACACTGTGGAAGGTAAAACCTCCTGAAAACCACCTCCCTCACCTGTTCAGGCTTGAGTCCGGGCGGCACCCAGGCATATTCTTCCGAGGCGCAGCCTGAGTCGTCGTCAGATATGGAGTGCCTTTGAAAGTCAGACACCAGCTTCATCATCATTCTCTCCAGCTGGCCTGGCACCGAGCGCACCACATGCTCTTCCCGCACACACTTACAGTGCACACAGATCTTCCTGTGGAAACAGGTCAGCAGAGATGTGTAAAAATTGGGGAACTCTGATTAGGGGAACTCTTTATATGACTATAAAGATTTGGGGGTAGTAAAAGTATAGAAAAGGAAGGAAAATGAAACGAGCTGTGTTCTACTGGGGAAAAAAATAAAATAAACTTATTTTTGGGTGAACTATTCCTTTAAATGCTGTTCAATAACTGATCTTTGCCATCTGGAGAGGAAGGTATGATAAATCCAAAGTGATTGTGAAGATTAAGCTGTAAACACATCATTAGCCAACGTGAACGCTAATTAATGTGGTGACAAACCTCCATTACTGGTTTCATAACCGACTGGGCTTTTATCCTGCAACTTAATGCTGAATGATTAAATCTGCACTGGGGTTGTTACAGACAGAGATTCCTAATCAAATGGAGCTTTTCCACTGCACGGTACAACTTGACTCGACTCTGCTCCTTTTTGGGGTTTTTCCACTGTTTTAGTACCACCTCGGTCGAGGTTCCAAGCGATCTGAGCCGATACTAAATGTGACATCAAAACCCTACAGATCACTGATTGGTCAGAGACTTACTGGAGAGAATCATCACTACCAGTGTCACTGGATTTGCGACATGGGACATCAACCTGCTAATTTTAAAGATAGAAACAGCGATAGCAGTATTAGCGACTTTCGAATTGTAAAAAGAAATGGCTGTGCGCAAAACCACGCCATGGTCAATAAACGAGGTGCAGACGTTCCTCTCGTTAGCTATGAACGAAACAACGGGAAACGAAAAAAAAATTCAGGAAGTGTCTCAGCTGTTGGCCGCTACCACCGGATCTACCAACAGTGTAGGGACAAGTAAAAAAAAAAAAAAAAAAAAACTAAACAATTACTACAGAACCATCAAGGAAAAGTGGAAGTGGTTTGACCAAATGGACGCTATCTAGACTGGCGAGCAATGGGAGGGAGAGTGCCCTGGAGTCAGCCACGGCTGGAGTCCATGATGGAGGATGGTACGTTAACTCTATACGCTGCTTGAAAGCTTCACTTTATTTAGTTGACCAGCTACTGGAAACAACCAGGCCAATTTAACTGTTACACTTGTGTAAAATCACCATGCAACAACTGCTTTAAGCAGCACAAAGAGCTAGTAGCTAACAGCTAGCAGTCGTGTTATTGTTTATTGTTTTGTGTCATGTTTAAGATGATGTCATGGCAGTAGAGGCGGCGCAACTATGGCGATCAGCCTATGATCCCACCCACATTGAGGCAGAACTAAACAGCAGTGGAAGAGCAAACTCAGAAAAGTAAAGCAAGTAGAGTCGAATCGAACTGTAACGTGCAGTGGAAAAGTGACATAAATAGAAAGACAAAAGTTCAGAGGTTACAGCTAGACAAGAAAGCTGCCAGGTGTTGCGCCAAATCCCATCCCCCTGTCAAATCACCCCTTGAACCCTGAAACAATTGGCCGAAATATAGGCTTATTCTATTTAGTTGAGTTTACTTTAGTGTTCAGGCATGGCTGAAAATTTGTCTTCATTGCCTGGTTAGAATCCTATTATATAGCTTGTTGTACAGTAACAGTATGGGCTCTATTTTTGCTACTATCTAATGATCTAATTATCTATTTTCACTATGCGCAACAACCATGTGCTACATCTTATCTCATTTTCGTGAGAGTGCTAATTCTAAGTGCAATTTTTGTGCCAGAGTAAAGCGAAAAAGTGTGTGAGTGAGAGTGTTTGCGCTATCTATGTATTGTTTGGAAAATAAAGTGGCAATAATCAATTAGCTATATGCATGAGAAATAGGTCATTGCGCCAAGACGTTTCAAAAGCAGGTCTGTTTTCAGCACCAAGTCTAAACTCAGTTTCTGCATTTGCAGTTGGGAGATTCCACCAGCTGGTGGTAATAAAGTTTATGTCCAAACTGAAAATACAGTGGAACATCAAATGATGACTGTTTTCGGCATGGTTTATTTGACAATTGTTGGAGAGGATAAAATGTCTGGATTTTGTACATTATTTTTTTTTTTTACCATTTCGTTATTTTGATTAAAATTTTCGTTTGAAGAGTAATTTGAATTTAGAAATATTTTTGGTAAAATTTTTTCATGTTTAAATAAATTAATTAAAATGTTCAAAATCAAAATCAGTGAAGTAGATGCCGATACAATCACTATTAATACTAGCCATAATTTGTTGTGATGTGTCAGTAGATGAAAACTATATATAATACTTACTTTCCCTATAATTTAACAGTGTACATCCAAATCCTGATGATAATATCATGTTCTAAGCATGTCCATAGGAGTATGTCCATATTTCTATTCTTCCAATTCATTACAGACAGTCTATTCACACTACGAATTTCTTACGAATGTGCTGTTTTTGTTTATATAGCTGGTTCTTGAGGGAATTAACTGTAAAACAGGATGCAGACGCTGCAATAAGCAGAGAATTAAACTGCACTGGACCTAGCACATTAGTGCGATGCACGCACGATTTCGCCAAACCACTTGTGCCTAGACTTAGCGCATACTTGCACAAAAATACTAAACCTTTCTGGCCATGCCCAATGGCTTTTTACTTTTGACTTATATAGTGCTTCACTTAATGCTAGTGCTCTTAAAATAGGGCCCTATACGTAGTTTTAACAAAGAAAATGCATAATTTAAAGCATATTTTCTGTATGTGTGGAATACACAGATCCTACTACATTTGCCAATATGTGCAGTATAAAACCAGTACACTGTGTGGAATACTGTTTCCCACAATAAAATCAATTTGACCTTCCATTTCCAGTATGATGGAAAGCGATGGAAGCGATATCAACTGCAATATTACCACTTTCTTGACTCATGGTGAGAGCGAACTCCAAATCATCTGTCCTCAAACTCCTTGACTTGTCTGCTGCTTTCGACACAGTCAACAACCAATTCTCTTGTCCATTCTCTCTGACCTGGGCATCACAGGAACTGTGCTTGGATGGTGTCAATCATACCTCACAGGCAGATTCTTCAAAGTCACCTGGAGAGAAGTGTCCAAGTCACACCGGCTGACCACTGGTGTTCTTCAGGGATCAATGTTTGGACCCCTCCTCTTCTCAATCTATGCTACATTATTTGTACCTATCATTAAGGCACATGGTTTATACTACCACTGCTACACAGATGACACGCAGCTCTACCTGTTGTTCCAGCCTGACAACCCTACCATCACAGCTTATATCTCTGCCTGACTCTCTGAGATCTCGGCCTAGATGAAGGAACATCACCTACAGCTCAACCTTGCCAAGACAGAACTTCTTGTGATCCCGGACAACCCCTCTGTTGATCAAAACCAACTTTGCTAACGCCAAACAGGACAGCCTGGAACCTGGGAGTGGTGATGGATAAACACCTTAACTTCACTGCCAACATCTCAACAACTGCCCAGTCTTGCAGGTTCGCACTTTACAACATCAGGACCATCAGACCTTTGTCTGAATATACTACAAAGCTCCTGATCCAAGCTCTGGTCATTTCAAGACTGGACTACTGTAATGTCCTGTTGGCCAGTCTGCCAGCTAACATGATTAAGCCACTGCAGATGGTTCAGTACGCTGCAGCATGTCTGTTCTTCTATCAGCCAAAAAGGGCACTCTTGATTTCACTCCACTCGTTGCCAGTAGCTGTACGCATCAGATTCAAGGCTTTGACTCTGGCCTTCAGGACAGCCAATGGAAATGCACCCTCTTACTTCAATCTACTCCTCTAGGTCTTTGTCCCAGCTCGCTCTCTGTGATCAATGAAGGAGCGATGCCTGGTGTCCCATCACAAAGAGGCACAAAGTCCATTTCACGATCATTCACTCTCTTTGTTCATCTGTGATGGAATGAGCTTCTAACCTCCACACGATCTGCTGATATGATCTCAGCATTCAAGCAACAGCTGAAAACACATCTGTTCTGTGAGTACTTAACCAATTCACACTAATGCACTTACTATTAAACAATAATAATAAAAAAAAAACGTGTGTGTCTCTTTCTTCTGCAGTAGCATGTTTAGCAGATATTGTTGACTTTTGTATGAAAAATTGCTTGTTATGTTCCTCATTTGTAAGTCGCTTTGGATAAAAGCATCTGCTATATAACTACCTGTAAATGTGATTATTTAATAGGACTCTGAAAAGTTACTCATACTTAAAGTGATAGGCTCAGAGTAGAATCTATTATCTGCATGATTAAAAATGCAATAATTCTAAAATGAGTGAATATAACTTTTTGAACTATGTGTAGACTACCCTAATATGTCATTTAATTTCTTTTCAATTATACATAAATCAAAGCTTCAAATGGCCACAGCTTTGTGTTTTCAGTTAGTTAGCTAACTGATAAGCCTGCTAAGTAGGTGCAACGTCCTAGGACATATCTCTTTATGCTGTCACCAGGTATTAGCTATGATGACTACTAAAAGTTCCCTGTTACGACTGGCTGACAAGAGTATAAATGCTGGGTGGAACCAACACATGGCGAGAGAGATGGAGAAAGGCAGACAGTTTTTAAAAATCTATTTATTAAAATGTAAAATAAATTAATTCTTATGTCTTTCCTTATTGTGTTGGGCACAAACATAGCTGCAGCAAGAGTCTAAAATGAGTATCCTAGACGTGTGCTTGTTGTAAAAAACAAAATCCCAATAATAATACGAAGATTCAGTGCATAGCGCAGGACTTTTAATTTACAAAACAAGCCTGAAATACACAGCTCATACAAACACAAGGAAATTGCTTACACTTTTACGATCATCAACAATCTATTACAATAGAATCATTATAAAGTAAACATTATAATATATGTTAATAAATGCTGTATGAGCAGTTATTAATTAACATATTATCAGCAATTACTTGTTAATTGTCATACGTATCTTTTTTTTAATAACATTTTGCATAATGGGGACAGAAACTTGGCTCTATTACAATGCTCTATACGTAAATATTCACCAAACTAAGCTTTCTGTGGCCTATATGTTCACCAGATGATGGGTTTTGGCCACAGAAGAACAGAAAAAACCCCAACAACTATCAGCGTTGATTTTTGCAGACATCCGATAGTTCTAAATAGTTATTAATGGCACTGATTAATCTGTAAAACTGATATATCACTCAACAACTAGCCCATACCAACTACAAAGTTACAATGTCTGCAGGTTCTCTGTACAACACAGCTCTCTGTTGCAACACATGCAAACAAACTGGGGTATTTTTGGGCTGCCGTCTGCAATTTTTCACAAATAAAAAAAGGACTCCAATTATTCAAAAATAACATTTACAATCTTATGATGAATATAATTTTGTTGTTGTTGTTGTCCCAATGTGTCCTAAGCATGTAATTCTGGTTCTGTTTGCTCTGTCTCCCTCCAAAAAGTCTTATTTTAGTCAACTAGATGAAAGCAAGTAATAAAAAAATATTCTTCCATCACAATATGCAGATCTGAAATGTAGATGGTGCTTTAAAGCATTTAAGCCATCACAGATATGGTCATCCATATACATTCAGTCTAATTTTCAGCATGTACCACTCATAGTTTCATTAAATATCTCGGCCTCTGAGTGGACTACAAGCTCATTCTAGGTCATTAGAAAGCTGAGATCCTCAGCGATGATATATAATGTTTTATCATCAACAGTCGATAACATATATTTCGATGATTTGTTCAGCATTCTTTTCCTGCTGGACTGCATATTTTGTAAGGGTAGAATTTTTAGCTATTTGAGGCATACAGCATGAGTGACTGACGCATAAAAGAGACGTTTGTTTTTGATGTCTTACATAAATCATATTTCTCTTTGTGATTCTTTTGAAAATCTATCAAACTGTGGTAATTAGGGCAACAATCTAATTTACACAAGGCTGTGCTATATTGTAAACCTTGTGATGTATTGTGAAAATAAGGATAGTCAATATAGCAATGTCACATGGTGAATCTGTTATTCATTATACCTAGTGGCCCCCTTTAGCCATGACTTTTTTTTTTACAATGTAGTACAGCCAATTTATTCCTTGAATAAATAATATTAACTTAATAATAATCCTCCAAAGTAAAAAAGAATAAACACATACAAAATGCAGTTCCAGAATCAGCCAGAAAACAGTCAGGTATGACAGACTTTTCCACAGAACTAATCCTCTGTACTGACATTGCCCCAAAACAAAATAAACATCCTTCTCCAACTGAGCTCAGTCATATACTGATGAGAGAGAGAAACGTTTGTCATAGTTTGTAGAGCCAGTAGAGCCAGTCATTGAGCGGGACAGCGATGACATCACACCTCTAGTGTGATCAGCTCTGATCTCAGCATTCACTCTTTATAATCTTAAAAATGAGGTCAAAATGAGATCTTCACATTTACATGGGGCAAAACAGGAATATTATGGCATTCCGTGTGGTAGGGGTGGGGGCATAATCCCTGTCAATGCAGTTATGGGATGAGCTCCACTGTTCTATTGAAGTCTGACAGTATGAGCTGTTGATGATGTTGAATAGCACACAAGACAACAGCGAATATAAGTGCATTTTGAAAGACAAAGGCATCACTATATCGTTGAGTTTGAAATGTGTTTTTGTTTAGCAAATGCCTCAGACTGTGCTCCAGTGGTACAGAGGCAGCATGGGCACTAAAAGGCACAGATGGAAAACAAAAGCTGCTTTTCCCCTGATTTTACTCTCTTCTTCCACCTATCCTCCATTCTGCCAATCCCTACTTCTCTGCATAAGCTGCCACTCCTATGACTGTCCTAAGCTGAACTCTCTATCATATACACACATACGCCATATGATTTTAAAGGGATGATTCACCCAAAAATGAAAATTCTCTCATCATTTACTCACCCTCAAGCCGTCCCAAATGTGTCTGACTTTCTTTTTCTGCAGAACACAACATTTTTTTATAAGTAAAATATTTCAGCTCTGTATGTGCATACAAGGCTAGTTAATGGTGACCATAATTTTGAAGCTCCAGAAAGCACATAAAGGCAGCACAAAAGTAGTCCATACAGTCCCAGTGGTTAAATCCATATCTTCTTAAGTGATATTATAGGTGTGGGTGTGAAACAGATCAATGGGTGAGTAAATGGTGAAAAAAAAAATCATTTTTGGGTGAACTATTCCATTAAAGGTGACGTGTGCTATTGTTGATGTTAAAATACTTTCTCCTGTCCCAGTTTAATATGCTGAGACAACTTGTTAAACCCCAGAATCATCATATTAAACAAAATTCTATATTCTTTATTTTATGATAAAAAATATAATCGTACTAAGAAAACATACTGCAAGTGTCAGAACTGAAAACTTCTCTGAAAACTAGTAAGACCATTTATTTACCACCCCTGGAGTTGCTAGTTTGAATCCCAGGGTGTGCTGAGTGACTCCAGCCACATCTCCTAAGCAACCAAATTGGCCCAGTTGCTAGGTAGGGTAGAGTCACATGGGGTAACCTCCTCGTGGTTGCAATAATGTGGTTCGTTCTCAGTGGGGCGTGCGGTGAGTTGAGCGTGGATGCCGCGGTGGATGGCATGGAGCCTCCACACGTGCCATGTCTCCTTGTCAACGCGCTCAACAAGACACGTGATAAGATGTGCGGGTTGACGGTCTCAGACGCGAAGGCAGCTGGGATTCGTGCTTCGCCACCCGGATTGAGGTGAATCACTACGCCACCACCAGGACTTAAATGCACATTGGGATTTGGGCATGACAAATTGGGAGAAAAAGGGGAACAAAATAAATAATAAAATAGAAAATATATATATTTGACCCAACTGCAAACTTGCAATCTATAAAGCCAGTCGCACACAGGACGAGAAGCGCTATGCAGCATCGCATCACAGGTTGGACTAGGCACAGGTATAGCACATAGGACACATCAGTGAGGTGCATAGAAGTGCATTCCAAAAAGACATTGTCTTTGTCCAAAAAGATTATGTCATTTGATGACGATTTGGGTCAAATTTAATAGAAAACTATGGTGGCACTTCGTTATGCAATAAAGTTCTTAAATTTAAAACTGAATTTTCAACTTGAAGTTTATGCACCATTATTATCACTAAACAAAACTGGAAAAAAAAAAAACTGAAAAAAAAAACAAAGTTGATTCCAAACAGATTTCTGTATACACTCTCCGTCTACCATTAAACAGATAACACTTCCCAAACTCATGCCATTGATTGAGTCAATGTTGCTGTGTCTGATGGTCGGGACACTCAAACTAACAGAGGATCAAGAATTTGATAGCACCACAGCGTTTACACTTTTCATCCTACTTATGGTTTACTTATAGTTGTCTTTGTATATTAAGCTGATATACAAGAAAGTATTTTAACATAAAAAAAAATTAAACACATAATCTTAAAACAACCGAGTACATACAGTACACCTAGTTCACAGAAATCTTGTAGTATAATAATGGACATTCACACACTTAGTCACAAACTCTGTTCAGAAGGAATAAAGAGCTTATATAAACAGGTTTTTTTGTCCTATTGTTCCCTGAACAGGACAAACATAGATTAGCGCACTTCTAAAACACACTGAAATAGTGTGGTAATGTTCAGGGTCAGGTATAAGCGCCGGTCAAAAGGTTCAGCTGTGCTGGTTATGCTCTACTGAAACTAGTTCTACTGACCCAATATCAACACATACAATCTGCTACCAGCTGCATCCTCAAGATACCATACATGTGCAGATGGTATGGCAGCACAGGGTGTTGTCACAAACAGCTGCCAATCCCATGATCCACAGGTTTTATATAGAAGCCTAAGCACAACAATGACCACGTTTACCTGCACTTAAAGGGGACCTATAATACAAAATTCATTTGTACATAAATGTGTCGGCAGTGTGTGTACACAACCACCCTACAATGTTAAAAGTCCACCCACTCCACTTTCTTATATTTCTATTAATAAAGTGTGTCAAAATGAATGGTTTTTGTTTCACGCCTCGCCCACAACTGGTAACGGACTCCACCCTATTATCATAGATCCTCCCCTGAGTGATCTACACACAGTCCGCCAATTTTTCCATGCTGGAGCAGATACAGTGGGAAGAATAATGTCTCAGCTTCGTAAGCCTCATAAGTGTTCTGTTGTTGACTGTAAAAGTGAAGTGTGGAGCGGAGGGGGGCGGAGCTGGGTCGGAATATCGTGCTCCCGGTCCCCAATCGGCCTGATGAGGCGCGCGGGGGATAAAGGCGGCCGGTGACGACTGTTCGAGAGAGAGAGAGAATTACGGGCATGTCCGTCATGTGTGTGTTTATGTTTGTGTGTTTTGGTTTTGAGTTTAATTAAATATTATTTATATTGACAAGCCGGTTTTCGCCTCCTCCTTGCCCATCTTAACCCCCTTACATTGGTGCCGAAAACCCGGGAAAGAGGAGGGATGCCCGTTGCAGAGTCCTCGACCCTGCCGTCCACTCAGGGGAGCGCCGCTGCCATCTGCCGGGTGACGGAGTAGCCCGACCGCCCGGATGCGGGGAACGGCCGCCGTCCACGGGGCAAGTGGGGACTGGATACCCCAACCACATGGAGCGAGGGAGCCGCTGCCGGGGGCGGAGGAGTGCCCTGCCGTCCCCAGAGACGCGGAGGGGTCGAGGGTGACCACCGTCCGCGAGGGGAGGAGGGAAGAAACTCCCTGACCACCCGGAGCGGTAGGGCCGCTGCCAGGGGTGGAGGAGTGTCCCCATTTGCTGCCAGAAAAGCGGAGGGGCGTTCTACCCGCTGGGGGTCGGAGGTTTGACTCCGGTTCACCCGGGGTTGGAGCGGCTGTCGTCCGCCTGAGTTTGGAGGAGTGTTCGAGGACCACGCGACGGTACATCAGAGAACAGGTGAGTGAGCTTTTTCTCTCTCTCCTCTCTCTCTCTTTCGCACAGTGTTGGACTTTTCCCTTGCCTATTTTTTTTTCTTTGTTGTTGTTGTCTTCCCCTCCTGTCTCCTCCCAGGGCGAGGGAGGTGGGGATGACCACATGGGACGCAAGATACACCCCGCCCCAGGGATGGGGGTGTATGTCATGCCGGTGGCACCCCGCCGGGAGGAGTGTGGAGCAGAGGGGGGCGGGGCCGGGTCGGAATATCGCGCGCCCGGTCCCCACTCGGCCTGATGAGGCGCGCGAGGGATAAAGGCAGCCGGCGACGATGGTTCGAGAGAGAGAGAGAATTACGGGCATGTCCGTCGTGTGTGTGTTTGTTTAATATTTGTGTATTTTCAGTTCAATTTGCATTAAATTATGATTTATGTTGCCAAGCCGTTTCTCGCCTCCTCCTTGCCCATCCTTAACAGTGTTACATGAACATAAGAGTCTTCATGTACTCCCGGCATCAGAGCCACTGAAGACACAGTGGACAATTTAGTTTTTGAAAGAAATGTGCCCCAAAACATACAAAAATTTGTGTTTGTTTTTGCAAATCAGTTTACATCAGACTGCTTTGTGAATGAGTGTCAATATAAAGATTCTCAAACATGGATCAGAACCAACTGTTCATTTTCCAGCTTTATATCCTGAAGATGTAAGTATCGCACTTTATATTTTGTTTGCAAATCGCCTTTCCGAACGTTCTTATTAGCTGATTCCACGGCTAATGCAGCTAAAGTTACCATTGCCTCTGATTGTATTCACGGAGACCAGAGCTATGTCGGGGCGGGGAGTAGTAGCTCATTTGCATTTAAAGAGACGCACACGAAAACAGCGCATTTTTGATTCAACCCAAAAAGAGGCATTTACAACATGGTATAATAATTGATCCATGGGGTATTTTGAGCTAAAACTTCACAGACATGGGGTTAAGAGAAAGTGGTTTAACATGCCTAGGTTTCTCCCTGTGAACGTGGCTTAATGTTGCCATGTAAATGCATAAGCAGCATTCTGATGGGTGTTTGAAGATTGTGCTTGCATGGAACAGATCAGGATAACAAACATCATAGGATGGAGCCCAACAATATGGAAGCCCAGGAGTGCCATTTACAAAAGAACGAAGGAATAAATTATTAATCTATTTATTTGAAAATAAAAATGCAAATAAACCCATTTATAAATGGACAAATAAACAGACACATTTAAATGTTTATGCTTAAAAATGTAATTATATTTAACAATAAAACTGTGCATTAATAAATCATATGAATATCATGTTTAAATTGTCATTAAATGTAGCAATAAATGAGGACATTAATGAGTCTTCCAAATTGCATTTTAAAAAGGTATTTGGCAAATTCTTTTCTTAATTCATGTGCCAGTTGCTTTTCCTCATCCATTTTCCATTGGCTTTTCTTTTTAGTTTTTCTTTTCCTTCTCTTTCTCCAATTGAGAATATAGTAAAAAAAAAATGCCATTGGACCGTTGACTCGTGGGAGCAACCAATGAACTTTCGACTCAGTTATAAGACACCCCCTCTCCCACTCGATGAGGATGTAAGATGGCCTGCCATTGGACGATGGTATGAGCAGTTTGCGTGATATTATTGGAACTGCGAATCCCGCACATGAGACAGATGTGATGTGTGCAAAGTGATATGTGTCCAGGATTGGACCTGATAATCATGATGTTGTCAACAGAACCAGCCTCCTGACCCATGCCCCGAACTGAAAACTTGTGACGGAGGTGAGCAAGGGCAACGGCTTGAGTTGCTGGAGATTGGCCGATGCCGATGGACTTTCCAGAACTTATACTGAAGAATACGCACATCCTCTTTCAGTTATATCACGTTCAATTTCACGTTCAAGCGAGCACACATTTGTGGAACAAATGGCAGTGTTTAAACTAATGTTGTGTATTACAAAAGTGTCTCTTTCAAATAAAAATAAAATAAAATAAAAAATGGGTCTTATGGATTTAACATTTTGGAATTAGAATTTTGAATGAATTTACATTTTAATTGTACCTGAATCGATTATGTTATAGGCAAAATTTAATTGACACAGATAATAGCAAATAAAATGTCAAATTGCCGTCAAAGTCATCTTGTTTACATTTAAATAAATTTAAAACAGTGCGGATGGACACAAAAGCGTGCTCAATGTGAACGGCCCTTCAGTGTACGACTAAAACTTTGTTGAAAGGTTTGATCAAACTTGCCTATTCTTTATTATTCGTTACTGCACATTTTAGAATTTAGAGTATAAAGTCATCAAAACAAAGGAGTAACACAAAAGTATGGAAATTATGCAGTGACCAAAACGTTTTTCTTTTATTTGAACTTCTTCAGTGTAGCCTTTTGTCTATTCCAGCTCAGAACAAACTTCAGGTGCATCCTGGGATAAGTTTTAAACAGTATTGAATATGCTGGACACTTGTTGACTACTTTTCTTTAAAAAATACTATTAAATAAAACAAGTAAATAAATAATGTTTGAATGGGCATCTGTAATAAAAAAAAAAGTTTCTAAGCTATGAGAAACAAACTTTGTCAGTATAATTTTTTGAATGGTTGTTGGCTACATACATTTTATATTTCTATGTGTAAAGGGGTTACAGGGAAAGGAGGAGGTGAGAACCTCAATGTAAATAATAGTTTAATTATAAACTTAACCAAAAAGACAAAACACACACACACACACACACACACACGTGTCGGACAGCTGTCCGTAAATCTCTCTCTCTGTCGCACTGCCGTCTTTGGTCGGCCTTTATTCCTCTCGAGGGCTAATTAGCCTGATTAGGGGCCAAGTGTGCAGACTCACGACCCGGCCCCGCCCTCTGCCCTGCCACATTCCTCCTTCATTCTCTCAGGCTGGGGATTTTCAGTCATTTTCAGAGCATCTGGCAATGGAATTCCTTTATGGTCGGAGATCGTAGAATTCAAATAGGAATATCCCACATCCGACCTGAATAAAATGCAGCATGAGTATCTTGCAAAACTCTGCTTTTGACATTGACCCCGCCTCGATCCCCAGTTGGCCTTCTTTGGCCCAAGGGAAATCAGCAGGCCAAAGGCCATTGGCCCAGAATAGGCTCGATTAAGCCCCGGAAGTGACAGTGGGAATGACACTGGCCCTGGCATGCACTAGAATGCCCTCATTCGGTCCATCCAAACGAATGACATTTTAATTTCACACATTTCACACTAGCAATTGAGTCTATTAATCAACCACCAAGAACACCTCAACAACCATGTAGCGACACTCAGATCACCCGAGCACCCACATAGCAATGCCATTGCAACCAACCAAGACAACATAGCAACAACCTAGTAACACCCTGGCAACAACTCACAACATAGCATCTTGAGAGTGAGTTTGCATGGGAAAGCACTATTCAAAATCTATTCTGATTTACAATGGCCAGAACCAGTCAAAAGGGACTATGTTTCAAGCATATTTTAATATGCTTCACAATCTACCAAAAAGTATCCATCCACCAGAAACGAGGCCTGTCAACGTGCTGTGCTAAAGAGTTGCAATGAGCAGTGTTCATAGAAGGGCTCGAAAACAGATGGACTTATGTGGGTGTTGTGCTGGCAGCAATTAGAGGTTGAGTGATGACTCTAAGGGTCTGCAGGGTCTACTATCCCACCAGACTCTCTTATCACCACCAGCAGATCACTGGTAACTCAATGAATTACCCACAAGAGCTTGACAACCGCCATGACAACTGCAGTGGACAACATCACTATTTGTTCTAGAAGAGACACTTGACAAGACGGATGTTCTCTCTGGCCCTCTGGATTTGTGGATGTGCTCCGCTGCCATGGTTTCTGGGACCAATCTATCACCTTCTAGCACCATCAGAAATAATTAAGTCACATAAATATACAGAATCTTATAGACTAAACCTGACCGCATAAAAATGCAATATAAAAATAATAGTAATTTTAGTTCATGCTATTACAATACTGCAAGTCTGCAATTTAATTTTGAAATGATAGGAAAAACACTTCTCAGCTTTGTTTTGTCTCTTCAACTTTTTGAGGTTCTTCAGATATTGAACATCACTAACAGAATACATTTGCAATTGTGTTTGTAAATCTCTTGTCTGAAAGGGAGAACTTTGAACAAATATTATTAATAATAATTTCTTAATAATAATCATTTAAAATAATAATATTTATTTTACATAATACTGTTTATGTATATATACTGTAAAGTAACATTCGTCAAGTTAACATAAACATGATAAACAGTGTGGTAATAATAATAATAATATATTATTATTATTATTATTAATATATTATAATAATATACATACAACTTAGTCAAGTTAACTTAAACTTTATAAACAGTGTGATAAATAGCAGTATTTAACTAAATATTTATTTCACAACAAAAAAAGATCATAATGTATACAGTGTTTGAGTTATTTATAAAGCATATAAAAGCTTTATGACCCCCCCACCCCCCAAACACACACACACCCGGATCACCTGTAAATTATTCATACCTAACACTACTGTCTGTTACAGCATCTCCTTAAAATGCATTTAAAATAGGCTCAAAACAAGGGCAGATTGCCTTAGACAACAACTTGCACCTCTGTAGTTACAAATACTAATGCACGTCCAGTCTGCAAGGTTATTCTGTCAACCAGTGCTTGTTGAGTTTTACCTAAAGACTTGAATGTATGTTTATGCACACTCTTGAATCAATTAATGTCTTAAACATGCATCAGATATTAATCATGACTATCTGAACCTAAAAGAAGACCAAAAACACGATAGCATAAATGAAAGAAAGTGAGAAAGAGAGGCACAAACAAAGAAGAGTGAAGCATGGCGGATACGTCTGGGAGTTTGATGGCTCTATTTCCACAGTCTTGGCTGCAGCTGCAGCAGAAGGACTTGAAAGGACTAATCTTATTAGTCTGACAGGCCGGATTAGGACACAAAATAAGGGGCCAGACGGGTGGACATGAGGGTGAGAGAGTCTGTGAAGTAAAGAAATGAGGCAGAATGGGCTTAATCTGAAAAAAATACCAAAGTGAATATACAAAAGAAAATTGTGCGAGAGACTATTTCTATTTTTTTTGCCCAGCGCTTAAGAGCAAGTTGAACTTTTAAATTTGAAGGTTGTGTAGAACCAGAAAGCAGGGTTAAAGCAACAAGGATTCCCAGATTAAACTGATGTTGTACATGTAGATGTGTGTGTTTATGTGCACTGCATTGTGAATAGTGACTAAAGTGTTGTGCTCACTTAAAGTGCTTGGCAGATTAGATTTAGACTGACAATGATGTATGACTTTGGACAGAAATGGCTAGTTGACATAAAAGTCCTGCAATGTGATAGACTATACTCCATCTGGAACTTTTTCCAATTCTTTTATGATAATTACTTTTTTTCTGATTAATTGAGAGACTACAATGAAGAGTTCAAAAGTGAACATTATACCTCTGCTGAAAAAGTTTCTATTTTGGCAAACCTAATTTACTTTAATTGTCAGCTTCCAATTTGAATGAAAAGCTGAAGTGAAAAACATTAATTTCAGAATGTATTAGTATTTGGCATGTCCCCCATTTGCTTAAATGACAACATGCACTCGAGCAGATATGGACTCCACAAGTTTGTGCAAAACCTGATGATCATGTTATACAGCAGGATTTGAGACTGTTCCAAAGTCCATTTGTGCACTTCAATGGAAGCATTAAAATCTGACCTTTTGTACAAATGTGTTAACATGGTCTGTGTCACTCATTCGCTTATTTGATTAGATGGTTGCAGAACCTCAATGTGTCTTTTTAATTTGAAATCATAACTTTTCTTTGTTTTAAATGTTCCAAAAGCTTTCTCTTTATTCCAGGTTTAAATAAATAAATACAAAATCAATGTGTCTCAGACATTTGGCCCCAGTGTGAGTACTTTTTAAAATGTATTTGTCACACCATGTCTATTTAACCTGTTGATACGCACCCCCTTTTTGAGCACAAACCATGAAAAGGACATACCTGAACTTAAATGGCTGTATTTACTGGACCCTTTTGAGTATGGACATAGTTATAGTATATTTTGAAAGAAGACACTTTGGGCTTTATTTCCCAAATTAATATATGTTGTTATTTTTTAAAGTTAGAGAAGTGCCAAGACAACCCAGAAATACAATGTTCTCAAAGCCACAAGTCTAAAGAAGTTGTTTCAAATTTGAAGATGATCTATCAAAAAATTAGGCTCCTGTGAGCTTTTATCTCTGTAAAATTGCTGGAAGCGTACAGAGTAAAATTAAGGCTCCGCCTCTCAAATTCAACACATTCTCTGACGGCACTGCTTGGCTATTATAAATGAAACTACGCCCTAATTTTAAAAATAGACTTTGGAGACAGGCTCATTTTGTTTACGAGACTCTAATATATAAGATCATATAAAGTTTTACAACATGAATGCTGCTCAAATTGCATAGTTTGTTGAAGAACGATGACGAAGGGTAATTCTTTCAGACTAGATCTCATTTAAACAATTGAGAATATCGTCATGGTTGCTATTGTAACCTCCGTTCCCCAAGGGAAGGAACGAGACGTTACATAATGAAATGTAAGCAGAGTGATGTCACTATTGGGGGGGGTGCATCCACAAATTGTAATACATTTTGACTTATTAAAAAATATGGTGAAGAAACCAGTCACCTCACCTTAAATAAACACTTTCATGTTTCCCTCACACATTCATGTACTATACATTTTACCCTAAAGTCCATGTTATTTGTCAACTACCATAAAACAGGAGTGGGAGTGAGGAGTGCAAAGAGAAGATTTATGGTGATTTTCTGCTCTGTTAATTCTCTCTCACACACACACACACACACACACACACACACCTCTGATCTCATTGGAATGCCTTGTGTCCTTTAGCATTTGTTCCAGGTCATTGTCTGGCTTCTTCGCACACTTCACAACCACTGACTCTGACTACCTTTTTAGATGGACACAAGAAAGCGGTTTATTGCGAGACAGCTGCAGTCCCTTTTGCATGCACTGTTTAAAGGGACAGATCTCCCGAAAAAAAAAATAATTCTCTCATCATTTACTCACCCTCATGCCATCCCAGATGTATATGGCTTTCTTCTGCAGAAAATAAACAAAGATTTTTAGAAGAATATTTCAGCTCTGTAGGTCCATACAATGCAAGTGAATGGGTGCCAAAATTGACACTTCAAAAAGCACATAAAGGCAACATAAAAGTAATTCATATGACATTTTCAGAAGCGATATGATAGGTGTGGGTGAGAAACAGATCAATATTTAAGTATTTTGTTTGCTAGAAATTCTTCTTCCTGCCCAGTAGGGGGTGATATGTATGAAGAATGTGAATCAACAAAAAAACCCAAGAAGAATGTGAACGTAAAAGTTAAAGTGGAGATTGACTGAGCAGGAAGGAAAATTTATAGTAAAAAGGGAATTTAATATGAATCTATTTCTCAGCCACACCTATCATATCACTTCTGAAGGCATGGATTTAACCACTGGAGTCATGTGGATTACTTTGAAGCTCTATAAAACACGTGAAGTCAGCATTAAAGTTCTGGCCACAATTCACTTGCATTGTATGGACCAAAAGAGTCAAGAAATTCTTCTAAAATCTTAATTTAAGTTCAGCAGATGAAAGAAAGACATACACATCTGGGATGGCATGAGGGTGAGTAATAATGAGAGAATTGTCATATTTGGGTGAACTATTCCTTTTTGCCGCGTACTCTTCTGTCCCGTATATACTCGCCTCTATCAGTGAGCAGCTTTCTCCACAGCAATGTAATTTCTCCGTGGCACTTCATTAAATAACAAACACAGAATCCAGGAAAGACTTCGCTATTTTATTCACCGTTTCATCGCTTTATTTCCAGACATTTATTTCCAGACATAGGGGTGGTTGTGGCTCAGGTGGTAGAGCGGGTCGCCACTAATCGCAGGGTTGGTGGTTCGATTCCTGGCCCACACGACGCGGGAAGCGCACGCCCCCTCGAGGACCCGGAAGGCTCCCAGGCGCTCCTGAGACAGCCCACCCAGAGTCCAAGACGTTAGCTCCGGAGGTGGTAAGACCGCTCCGTCCCCCGGTGGAGGGCCGGGAGGAGAATCTTGTGTTTTTTTCATTTGCCGCACCCCCTAACAAGGGCTGCAGTGCCCAAATTCTCAATAAAAGAGCTATTTCCTTTGTCTCTGGGTCACATGGCCCGCAAATGCCGTTCTCACGGCACTCTGCATTCAGGCCTCAACAGTCCTGGCTTCCTGGACGCGGCATCCCCGCCTTCAGCCCCACGACTGTTCCCCGGCCGGCCGGTTCAGACGAGTCCAGAGGACGCCAACATCAGACCTCCTCCTCAGTCACAAACCCGCCCCCTGCCGGGTGCGCGGAGCAAGGTAAGTGCTTTGAGTCTATTCTCAGCACTGCAGCCTCGGGCCGCTTCACTGCCTCCCGATGCCGCATTACCTGTTCCGCACCGCTGCGAAGCCCCGCCGGGTACGTCCAAAAAACTCGTCCCCTTGGTGGCCCTAGCACGGAGCTTTCACTGCCCAGCCCGTCACGCTGGCTGCACCGGACCATTCGACTCGGTTACGCAATTCAGTTTGCCAGGCCTCCGCCCCCCTTTGTGGGCGTTAATTTTTCCGCAGTACACGGCGAACATGCCCAGTCCCTGCACGAAGAAATCGCCTCCCTTCTAATCAAGGACGCGATAGAGCCTGTCCCTCCAACCGAAATGAAGAAGGGTTTCTACAGCACTTACTTCGTTGTACCCAAGAAAGGCGGCGGCTTACGACTGATCTTGGACCTGCGAGTTTTCAATCAGACCCTGTCCAAAATGCTCACACAGAAACAAATTCTATCTGGCATCCGGCATCTAGATTGGTTCGCAGCGGTAGACCTGAAGGACGCGTACTTCCACGTCTCAATTCGCCCTTGACATCGACCCTTTCTACGGTTCGCGTTCGACGGCCAGGCGTATCAGTACAAAGTCCTCCCCTTCGGCCTGTCTCTGTCCCCTCACGTCTTCACGAAAGTCGCAGAGGCAGCTCTTGCCCTGCTCCGAGAAGCCGGCATACGCATACTCAATTACCTCGACGACTGGCTCATCCTGGCCCCCTCGCAAGAGTTACTATGTGCGCACAGAGACCAGGTGCACAGGCACCTCAGCCGTTTGGGGCTTCAGGTCAACTGGGAAAAGAGCAAGCTCACCCCAGTCCAGAGCATCACTTTTCTCGGTTTGGAGTTAGACTCAGTCTCAATGACAGCACGTCTCTCCAACGAGCATGCTCAGTCGGTGCTGAAATGCCTCGCTTCCCTCAAGCCAGGTACCGTGGTCCTGCTAAAATGATTCCAACAGCTCCTGGGGCATATGGGATCCTCCGCGGCGGCCGCGCCGCTGGGGTTGATGCATATGAGACCACTTCAGCACTGGCTCCAGACTCGAGTCCCGAGACGAGCATGGCGCCGCGGCACACACAATGTGAAAGTTACCACCGCCTGCCGCCAAAACCTCAAACCCTGGACAGACCTCTGCTTTCTACGGGCAGGAATACCATTGAAGCAGGTGTCCCGACGCATTCTGGTCACAACCGACGCCTCCAAATTGGGTTGAACCGGGCCCCGCTGCGTGGCCGCAGGAGGCCTACAGGCCTACAGGCCCCGCTGTAAGGCCTCCTGCTCGGACTCCCCCTGTGTGTAATTCCACGGTACTGTCCCCTCACGAGCTGACTCCCGTGTCTCCCTTAGGCAGTTACAGCTGCCTCGGTTGCCGCGCTGTATGCTTCCCCCCTCTACGAGGCTGGATCTACCACCGCACCAACTTTTCCACATTGGTCCTGTTAGGCCATGTGATGCATTTGCCACTCTTTGCCTCCCCTGCCAGGTAGGTGTGGCCTCCGCAGGGTCTTCTCCCCTGAAAGAAGGGCTAAGACCCCCTTCCCTCAATGCGTGTAAGGGCCCCGGCCGTAGTTGCTCTATGCGAGAAACATAGAGAGAAAAGAGGCCCAGCCAGGCTGGCCCGTTCCCAGGTTGGCGGCCATCACCTTGTTCCCCCCTCCAGGACAACGATAAGGATTCTGATGGCTTGAATGGGGCATTGGGGAAGGGTACGTGCAGTCTGATACAGTTGGTCGTCCTGCACGTAAGAATACCTGCTCGCTCCTGTATCAGCAGTTCACGTACACGGCTCAGCGCATGGCACTTTTATAAGTGGACCCCTAGTGTCGCTTCTCTGACACAACGTGGAGAGAGCAACAGAAGGGGAACGTCTAGGTTACGTATGTAACCTCCGTTCCCCAATGGAGGGAACGAGACGTTGTGTCTTCCCCGCCACGTTGCTGAGCCGAGCCACTGTTGTGGCCGGACCATTTCCGGCTCCTCAGAAAAATCCTGAATGAACTCCCGTATTTGCGCCGCTTAAACACCCGTATGTCCGGGGGCGGGATATGCAAATACCGGCTGCCAACTCTCATTGGACTTTTTTCATAGATCAGAGGTGGATATCGGCGCTCAAGAGAGACCCCTAATGTCGCTTCTCTGACACAACGTCTCGTTCCATCCATTGGGGAACCGAGGTTACATACGTAACCTAGACGTTTTCATCTCATGTGAGTGTACATTTTAATGGATTTTGCAAAAGTAAACGGTTACTTAATGCATCTTTAAAAAAAACAACAAGAGCAGATGAAACAAATGCCATGTGACTGATACAACAATCAGTTGATCTATTCCATCAAAGAGAGTGACCACTCCATGAGAGCTAAACTACAGCAGTCACAGAGACACAGCAACAGCTGGCATATTTAAACGTCACAAACTGCCCTTTGGATTCTGAAATCTAAACTTAATCTGATGGGGGGACGTAATCTACAGAGCTAAATGTCTGCAATATATCTAAATATCTCTATTTTGGTGTGCTAGTGGTCTTGCTGTCAGCTGAAATACTGTAGCTCGAGGTTAATAGGTTTTTCAAATGCTGATGCTGATTTCTAAAAAAGAAGAGTCACTGATGGCCATTATAATACAGATTTATAAAACAGAAAGTTCCAGTCCTGTATGCTGATTGTTCAACACAACGTTCCAGCCATGCTAAAACAAACTGTATGGAAACAAGAAGTTGACCAATAATGGAATTTGCTGATACTAATATCTAAAGTGCTGGAAAAGGCACATTCATTGGCCGAAAGTTTTCTAAAACGATTTAAAAAAAATTAATAAAAAAGTATTTCCTTGTTATAACGGGCAGACATACAGTATAAAGGCAACTAGAGTCTAAGATGAATTTTTATTTATTGTTCATCCAAAATCCCAATAATACCCAGAAAATATAAAGATTTGGTGCATGATGCAGGACTTCAAATTATAAACAAGCCCAAAACATACTAACAATGGTTTGGCTCCATTGCAATGATTTAGTTAATAGACTATTTTCCAAACTAAGCTTTAAATAGCCAATATATTCACCCGATTAAGGGTTTTGTACATATATTTCACCAGATGAGGTTTAAAGAAGAATAAGGATTATTATTATTCACAACATCTAAAGTTGGAGACACAATCTATGTGCTGAGGGGGCAAGTTTCTATCTAGTAATCGAGCATTCCCACAATTCCCTGCGTGACCCATTTATATTTTATGGGAATAGTTATGTTTCTTCTTATTTTTAATATTAGTTATGTACTTTGGGGTGTTATGTAGTTTAATTAATGTTTATTGCATTATTTCTATTTCACATGTGTTACCATGATGGTGTTTAGTGTTTGTGAGTGATGCTGAGCACTGTCTCTATATGTTTATTGGTCATTGCTCCTGGAAGGGCCACTATATTGATAAACTTCATGTCATCATGCCCTTCTGTAGTTACTATGGTGATGAACGATACATTATAAAGTGAAAAGCCAATATTTACAGTTTCAAAAGGTTGATGTATCAAGTTTATATCATTTCATATTATGAACGGTAATGAACCATAAAATACACTTATCAGCCACAACATTAAAAGCACTTGCCTAATATTGTGTAGGACCCCCTCATGCCATCAAAGAGTGGTTATCTGAGTTACAGTATACTTTGTCAGTTCGAACCAGTCTGGCCATTCTCTGTTGACCTCTCTCATCAACAAGGCGTTTCCGTCCGCAGAACTGCCACTCACTGGATGTTTTTTGTTTTTGGCATCATTCTGAGTAAATACTAGAGACTGTTGTATGTGAAAATCCCAGGAGATCAGCAGTTACAGAAATACTCAAACCAGCCCATCTGGCACCAACAATCATACATACAATTATCTAATCAGCTATTTGTGTGGCAGCAGTGCAGTGCATAAAACTATGCAGATACGGGTCAGGAGCTTCAGTTAAGGTTCACACCAACCATCAGAATGGGGAAAAATTTGGATCTCAGTGATTTGAAGTGTGGCATGATTGTTGGTGTATACAGACATCAAAATAACATGCCGTTAAGCCTGAAACTTGGTTAGCGTATTTTTTTTTTTACAGTAAATGCCGGGCAACTACAGCTGCCAGTAATTTACCTTTTACAGTGCTCATAACTGGCAGCTTTGACTGCAGCCAAAAAGTGGTTAAATGTTGGTCAACACCTTATAAACTCTCATTGAAACATTGGTTACATTGCTTGTTAGAAATCCTTTTTCTTAAGTTACCCTCCTCAAGAATTTACCATGCAACTCCAATGGCTATGCAATTGTGGAAAGATGCAGTCGTTAATGTAAAGGACTTTAACAAATTTAGGATAAGATTGTGCCACAAATTAACTTTTCATCTGACATTTAGTTTTATTAACGACATAGTTACATTTTATGTAATATGTTTTTATATTAAATGTATTATTTATTAAATGTATTATTAATTAGTATGTTTTTTTACTAGTCCCATATGGGTCAATAGATAGAAAGATGTATCCCCTTCAAAATAAAATAAAAAAGTTGTGACAAAAAAATAATAAATGCCTTCGACACAAGGGGAGAGCTAAAACTTCTGTTAACCAGTCAAGCAAAAAAATAGCAAAATATTGTACGATTAAATGTCTGGCCTATATCTGGCTATATATCACTAATTGTATCTATTTATGTTGTTAGCTGGATTGTTTAAATGAGGATAATGACTCACATTCTCATCCCAGGGTAGTCACAAGAACCCTGCAAAGCTCTATACTGTAGCATGGTCAGCATGTTAGAAAAACACACAAACACACACTTAAGCTGATGAACGCTAATGGATTGTCTAATGGCATCTGCAAGTGTTACAGTCTAGTGTGGTCTGTGTAAACACTGGCTCTCATTACCTGCTCTGGAAATTTGATTAAACGTCTCAGGTTACACGCGACAATTCTAGGTCTCGTTCAATGCCTATCCATATCGCACATAACAAGCCTTCGAGTCAGCAGTTTATCCTTTCCTTAACCTCAGTCTCATACAACATTATTTCAAAACAACAGCATAACTAAAATGATAATACCAGATTGTAATGTCTGAGGATGTTATGTTTCTGTGGGACAAATGTCCTTCAAAAGTTCAAAAAATACTATTTAATGTTCATCCTCTTTCAGGAGACATGAGTTTGAATCTGGCTCACACAGGGGTTAGAATAGGTTTTTGAGGCCTAGCCTTTTTTTCAACCATGTGAAATGAAGGATGGACAATGCTTAAATTTCCCAGTCTTACCTCCATCCATGCATGTGGAAGCCGGGACACTGTTCACCACAGCGCATACATGGCTGCCCTCTGTCTGGATCCTCCACCTCGTTCTGAGAGAGAGAAAAAAAAGAGAGAATTAGGAACATTTTAAACTAGAGTATGACCAACAGTGGATTTTGCCAATGCCGATAACCAAGGTGGTGAAGAACCGCGATAACCAATTTATTTGCCTTTGTTACTGTGACAGACACAAACATAAGGTTAAATGAGGAATAAGGTTAATTATTATTCACAAGAATGTGCTGACGGAACACATTTTCATATAGTCATATTTCTCCTCCATATGCTTCCATATGCTTCCATATGCTTCCATATGCTCCACACCTTGTCATATTCACATCTGAGATATTAGGGCTTAAATATTTGGACATTGGAGAACATAAACCAATGAACAAACAGAACTCTAAACAAGATAATCAAACAAAGAACCAATGAAAACAAGACACATGAACATGGAGGGAAAACAGTACATCACATGACCAGGAACACAAAACATGAAACAGGAACTAAACTTTTCAAAATAAAAGACAAGAAAAACAAGAATCAACAAAATACACATGACAATTGTCAATAACGAAAGATTTAGATACAGCAATTTTTCATGTGATTGATTTGTCACATCAGGTATCGCACTGAAGAGCCGAGCCAAAGACCCGGCCATTTCAGCAGTTCAGTGTTGTGGCAGGAGGGACACAAAGTCTCGTTCCCTCCATCAGGGAACGGAGGTTACATCAGTAACCGAGACGTTCCCTATCTGTCACTCACTCAACGTTGTGTTGATTAGTTGACACTAGGGGTCCCAATGGAAATCGCCACAAGAGCTGAACCGAGTTACGCAGACTGGCGGTGCGAGACGGACAGACCTCTGTGTGCCTTGTAGCCAGTGCAGCAAGCCGTCGCATAACTACCCCCAACACACTGGCAGGTATGAAGCGGTCCCCTCACACGGGGTTGCCTAGGGGATCTGTAACTATTAGCATAGATTTTGGCAGATAAACTATAGTTCCAAAAAACTATTGGTTGGTTCGTTGGACCGCTGGATTGGATTGCCTTCTCACCACAAGCAAATCACTCCAAAGTTTGTTTGAAATTAGACCAAGACTACCTTGTCGAGGTGGTCTCAGACTGAGTGTTTTAGTCCCGATCTGAAATCGAAGCGAACTAAGGGAGGAAATGAACCAGGTTCTGAAACAAAATGCTCCAAATGAGGCAAGGTACAAAAACACAATTAATGTAATTTCATCACAAATGTTTAATTTGGATAATGTGGGTCATACTCAACTGTAGTTTCATCTTCAGCCACTAGGGGCTGTTTGGAAATTCAGAAAGCATAGACCTATTCTAACACACACACCAAAAAATCCATCTCTTGAATCTTATTTCCCTCAAAATCTGCCTGTTTCAGATGAATATATATCATTAAATTGAATTATGTATTGAATAACAAAGGTCTGTGTTTTTCAATACACTAATTACAAATCTACTGTTATACAAGTATATGTCAGGCCTAGTTTTGCCTTAAGGTTTTCTGCTTGTCAAGCGAACAAATAAAACTATAAATCTGAGAACTCTTCTCCTACAAGTGACAAGTGACAAGTGATGTGCTGAGTGTGCTTGAAATCTCTGACATGCCTCTTGAATGGTCATAAAGCTACAACACCAGGTTTCCTCTCAAAAACACTGTGGAGGAGTGCAGGAAAAAGTGTGTGAAAGTTTGAGAATTATTTTTGAAAACAAGACAGAGGACAAAACATTGGTGTAGAGTTTAAGTATACTAGCTGCCTCTTGTCCTTCAGCTAGGCTACATGAGAATGGGAATTTGTATTTTATATCAAGATCTTGCAAGATCTTTATATATAAGATATTCATGCAGATTTTAAAAGGAATATTCTGTGTTCAATACAAGTTAAGCTCAAACAACAACATTTGTGTCATAATATTGATTAGCATAGAATTGCATACCGACCCATCCCTCCTTTTCTCAAAAAAAAAAGAAAAATTTAGTTTACAGTGAAGCACTTACAATGGAAGTGAATGGGGGACAATTTTTGAACCTTAAAATACTCACTTTTTCAAAAGTATAGCCACAAGAAATAAACAATATGCATGTTAACATGATTTTAGTGTGATAAAATCACTTACAAACCTTTTCTGAGTAAAGTTATGTCCAATTGTACTACTTCATTACAAAGAGGATGTAATGTCAGCACCCCCTAAAACCCCAAAAGTATTGTAAAAATTATGATTTAAACAACTTTAGGGCTCAAATAATACATGAGTTTCAACAGAAGAATTAATTTAAGTGCTTTTATAAAATTATAAACAAAATTTGATGTTTAGTTGAAAAATAAAAATAAATTTGAGTTCCCTAATAATTGGTATCCATTACTGTATGAGTTAAGGCCCAGGTATACTTCGATTTCGATAATTAAATGAATAGTCATTATTCTTTTAGCTGAAATTCAGGGGCAAAGTCTTATTTTGGCTAATATTTATGCACCTAATGATGAGGATTGGAACTTTTTTATAGATCATGAAGGATTGTTGCAAGCCGCTATCACCCCTCATAATATAAAATTGGGAGGAGACTTCAATCTTTTGATGGACTTTTGATCATAGTGAAGCAAAAGTGTGTAAGCCCCCTACAGCAACAGTGACGCTTCACAAGTGTGACCACTATAGTGTATGTGTCGGGTGGGGGGGTGTGGGGGTGTGGGGGAATGTTCGGGGGGAGGCATTTCATATAATGATATTTATAAACTTTTTTGTTAATAGCAACAAAAAAAAAGAAGCCCAGTCAGGATGAGAGACTGTGAGAGAGACGGTAGCTGGATGGTGGCCTCTCATCGCCAGGAACGAGAGATCTATGGAATCGCGTGCTAAAACAAACAGAGCCTGTAAGATCAGTGAACTCTAAACACTTCACTGAACCGAGACCAGAGCACAGCTATTCACTAGTGTGTGTCTGAGGGAGAGAGCTAAAATGAGTAAGGGAGAGAGAGAGAGAGAGAGAGAGAGAGAGAGAGAGAGAGAGAGAGAGAGAGCAGATGGAGAGCAAGATCTTTTTTGTGTGTGTATTTTCTTTGCTGAATGGTTAATTGCATTAGCCTGTTTTAAAGTATGAATAGGAGAGGAGAGAAGGAGAGAAGGAAAGGGGGGCACAAAAACCTTCTGTGTGCAGACAAAACTGTTTTGACAGTAACATAATTAGTTGTTACACTGGCATCAAACTGATGTGGTTTTATACAGGAAAACCTGACAGACAGGTACAAAAGCTTTACAAGTTCATGGATTTTATTTTTCATATACTACTAGTAAATACACGAAGGCCCAAGGCTGTGTCGTATAGTGGTAAACAGGATTACAAGTGAGTTTGAATGAAAAAAAAAAACATTATATTTGTCGTTTTGGGGCTTTGTTTATTAAAGTATATATTTGTTGCTTAGAGTAGTTCATTATCCCTATCCAAAAATATTTCAAGTTTGGATGTTGGTAACTAAGTGGCAAAAGTAAGGAAATTAGCGAAAGTCTTGTCGGTTACGTAAATAGGCCATTTCCCACTGCAAGAACTAAAGCCTGTTTTTGGTACTTTTACATGGAACTGGGTATTTTTGTCATTTTTACACAAGGAACCATAGTTCCTCTTAGCCATTAAGAGGGGCTTAAGACAGACTTTTTAGCTTCTACTCCGGGGTAGATTTTCTACCCTCAGAAGAGGGACTGTGGGAGGTGCTGCATGTATGAAGCACAAAGCTGAGAATGAGAAGTCGGCAGCCACCATAAGTAAACAAATTTGTAGCTGCTTGCTTGCCACTCAGATTCATTCAGATTCCCATAATAGAAAAAACATAAAACCAACAAAGTATCCAAAGAGTGTCACATGTTTCACATGTGTGTTTGAGGGGTGAGCAGAGCTGCTGTGTGACTTCAACGGAGATGTTTTGAGTTTTATCGCATCTGCACAGTATGACTATACAGAAAATAAAATGATTTCTGGATTATCGAACCTTCGAATCCAGCTTCAGGAAGCAGCACGCACGGCTCGCATGCCCAGTTTAAACTGTAACCTGAAGACACAGGCTGCGTACGATAACTTTAAAATGCTGCCTTCGGACGCTGTCTAATGAGGTGGGATGAAAATAAGGTGCATTTCAAACTGTTCTGAGACTATTTTCCTTAAAAGTTCCATTCATTAAAAAATACTATTGTTTATGCCATTAACTGTTTAGGCAGTAAGACAGCTGCTCACGTTTTTGGATGCAGCCACAGTTTGTGTAAAACAGCACTAACAAAAGTGGAGCTCCGATCCTGACATCCTCCGTCGGTGTTGTTGATTTTAACAAAAGTAACAAAAGTACCGAAACAAATGTAAGAAATGTGATTAGCATCAAGTAAGAAACAAAATAAAGAAGTGCAAGTTAGGAAAGGAACAAAATAACCAAAAGAAACTTAAGGAAAGTAAATAGCCTTAGGAAAGGCTAGTACAGAAAGTAACACAAGTAGCGCAAATAAGCAAAGCAACATAAGTATCAAAAAGAAACGTAAGAAACTAATGTAAGAAGTGTAACCAAGGAAACTAACACAGACAGTATAGCTGACTGATAAATCGCTAAAAGATCGCGATCTCGATTCAGACGCCCACGCAATCTTATTCCTAAATGACAACGATTCAGCTATGCATTTTAACATTCCAGTGGCATGCCTTTGTTAGGCAGTCAAATTTAATTTTGAAATCCACTTCGAGACGTGTTTTTAAAGGGTGAAGTTAACTTTATATGGCATCTAAAAAAATGCCGCTCCTGCTCGAGATGCTGAATAAACTAGGAAACGCAACGGCTAAAGACGTTACTCTAGTGCAATGATTCCCAAACTGCAGGGTGCTGCAAGAACTGGATATGGGTGCCACATAATCTATGCTCAGTTCAATATTTTGGCATATATTATAATAATATTCAGCTACTGATGCTAAAAATATCAGCAGTATCAAGCTCTGACTTACTTCGGTAGCTACGTGCTGTTTGATTTCAGCGGTTCGAACGCTCACATGAGTATATCTGCCTGTGCACTCGTGAACAAATGCTCTTTTTCAGACAAAATACTTGACACGATATTAATGTAAACACCGCTGTTAATATATAAGCAGACAGGACAAAAATCTTATTTTTCAAAGTATCAGATCAGTTTGAGGTGTAAATGCAGGCTAATATACCTGCTGCTCTCTGTTATGGGCGTTAAGGCATTCTGACTGCATCAAAGTAGTATTAATGTATATCTAATAATCACACGGTAAACACTGTCAATAATTTAAGTAGTTTATTTTGCATTAGATTACATTTTTTATGTTTTTATATTATAATTTTAACATTTAATTCTACTGTTACTGAAAACTTAAAGCACTTTTTACTCTGTTCTGTATTTAATTTTCTGAGTCTTGAATAATTACTTTAAGCTTGAAGCAACATTTAAAAAGAAACACTGAAGGCTCCGTTGTTTTAATTTAATGAGTGGTATTTTAAAGCATATTTGCTTATTTATTTACCAGTGCAACCAAACACCTAATGCTGAGGTTTTCTAAATCACAAAATTTGTTTCTTCAAAATCGTAAAAGAATCGTGACATTTATTCTAAGCCAAAAAATTGTGATTCTCAACTCAGCTAAAATCATTCAGCTCTAAAAGAAAGTACAGAAAGAAATGTAAGGAAAGTAACGAAAGAAAGAAACACAAGGAAAGTAACAAAAGAAGCCCAAGTATGGTAAAAAACAAAAGTACCTAATGTAACGCAAGAAAGGAGAGTAATATAAAGTAACGAAAGTAACGAAAGAAAAAATTGAAATACAGAAAAAAAACATAAGAAAGGGTTGTAATGAGAGTGGAGTAACCGTATGTAAGGAAAGTAACAAAATAACAAAAGAAACATAAAAAAGTAATGTAAAGGGTGATTTATACTTCTGCGTTAAACCTACGCCATAGCCTACTGAGTAGACTGACGTGCACCTCTTCAAAAATTTAACTTAGTGTTGCGTCAAAGCAGATCACAACAACTGTGATTGTAACCAGAGACTGCCCACCAGAATGATAACAAGCATGACTGAGGTAGTGTTACATTGCATCCCAGATTATTTTGAGATCTATGCATTATATCACATTATTTGGACTCGGGACCATTAAAGCAATTAATGCATCTGCTGTTTTTATATTATGTTTGTGTAAGAAAAGTAACAAAAAGACAGTATGGAAAGAAACTAATGTAGCGCAATTAAGGAAAGTAACAAAAGAAATGTACGAAAGGACAGTAATGTAACAAAATTTAAAACGAAAGTAAAAAAAAGGAACAGAAGTACAAAATAAAACATAAGAAATGGGAGTAATGTAAATAACATAAGGAAATTAACAAAAATAAATAAACGTAACGAAAACAATGAAAGTAGCGCAATTCTTGAAAGTAAAAAAAATCACCAAAAGAAACATAAGAGAGGATAGTAATGCAAGTTTCGAAAGAAAGAAACGTAAGCAAGGAAAGTAACAAATGTACCAAAAGAAATGTAAGAAAGTAGAGTAATGGAAGTAGCGTAAGTCGCACACACACACACACACACACACACACACACACACACACACACACCCTAACACTTTAATCACTTTATCTATTTTTGTATGTATTGTGTATATGATAATGTAATTGGCATATTGTGATGTCTTTGTGTTTATTGTAACTGGCTTCTGTTGCATGTTGAGCAGATATCAAGCTTGACCAAAGTAAATTCCGGTACCGCACAAGTACTGGCGAATAAAAAGAGATTCAGATTCAGAACAAAAAGAAATAAACTAAAGTAACGAAAGTAACAAAAGTATTGCACGACAAGAATGTAAGACAAGTACAGAACAAAAGTTGGCAAATAAAAGTACCGAAAGTAACAAAAACATTCCTTTTAAAATGTATAACCTAACAAAAAATGTGTTGGTTCTCTCTCGAAAGTAATTCTGCTAGGAGATGATCAAGTAGTTTTGTTTGCAGAGAATTGCGAGTAAAGTACCTGAGATACACTGTATGTACAGTGTACATTAAAAAACACAGTCACCTGAAGGCTTTATGCTGAAACTTTGGTCTCTAAATAACCTTTGACTCCTGTCTCACGGTAAGACAGGATACCCTCAGTGTGTGTTCCTGTCCACACCCTCGGGGAAAATTTCCTCTCGATTGTGACCATTACAACAGTTACAAGAGGTCAAAAGCTCAAAAAAACTTTTTTAAATAATTTATGAGACCCACAATCACCGTTTCCTCAGAGTACTTTGTCAAAACAAGTACTTGCCTAAATAATGATTAGTATGGCTCACAGAGAAGTTAGCTACAGAATTACTAGCTAAATGTCAGTATACATAACATAACTGTGAAAAGAGATTTATTTACATATTGCTTTATCCATTGACCAACTGCTAAGTTAACCATAGCATAGTGACCAAGTTAAGTAGCACTTCTTCTCACCAGCATGTTTTAAAGGGATAGTTCACCCAAAAATTTAAATTCTCTCATCATTTACTCACCATCATGCTATCCCAGATGTGTCTGACTTTCTTTCTTCTGCAGAACCCAAACAAAGAGTTTAGAACAATATTTCAGCTCTGTTGGTCCATACAATGCAAGTGAATGGTGACCAAAATTTGTAGCTTGACAAATCATATAAGAGAAACATAAAAGTAATCCACATGACTCCAGTGTTTAATCCATACCTTCAGAAGCGATATGAAGGAGAAATTTTTTTTAAAGTAGTTTTGTACTCTAAATCTCCACTTTCACTTTTACATCTGAAGGTTACCTCTGATGCCTGTTTAGTTTCACTTTCACATCTGAAAGTGAAAGCTTAAGTAGAGATTTAGGGTAACAAAAGGACTTAAACATTGATCTGTATCTCACCCACACCTATGATTTCACTTCTGAAGACATGGATTTACACACTGGAGTTATCTGGATTACTTTTATGCTGCATTTATATGATTTCTGGAGCTACAAAGGTCTGATCACCATTCACTTGCATTGTATGGACCTACTGAGCTGAGATATTTTATAAAAAGAAAATCATACACATCTGGGACGGCATGAGGGTGAGTAAATGATAAGAGAATTTTCATTTTTGGGTGAACTATCCCTTTAAGACGACCAGCTATCATCTGGAGTTCAGTGTATGGTGCACATCTGCATTCCTGCACCAACACTTTACAGAGAGAGCAGCTTCAGGAAACAAAGAGTTTACTGTTGTGTTGAAATCCATTTAAAACCATCTAATCCAATACAAATATTCAATGGACATAAGCATGTCCTGATGTTTTTCAGGTTGTTTACTTTTTGTCCGCTTGCTTTCCTGGCTTCACTTTCCAGGCATTTTAGGGACATTTCCTCATTGGAAAGCACTTCCTCCAGGAAAGTAAACAAATAAAAAACAAAAGCCATGCTAATCGTTCACAGAACTTATATGAAGTATTAAGTTGGGATGCTAACTTAGTGAGGTAGACAAACTGAGCGTTTCAATAATAATTTGAAAACAATGAGTGAAAACATAGAATATTGCATGGGAGGGAAGGGATTTTAAAAGACTCAAAAGCAAAACCCAAAATAATTCCAGTAGGACACACATTATTGGGTAAAAGGTACATGTCCAAGCCGATACATGTAGCCTACATGTTGTATACAGAGTCCTATTTTCAGAAAGGAGGCTGTCGTATTACAATAGATTTCACTAGAAATCATTCAGAAATAATCTGTACATAAACAAATTTTAAAAATTCAACTAATAATAATGTTTTATATTATATAGGCTGTGACTAATATTAGCCTATCTTACATAAATATAATATAGGCAAAATAGTTTTTGTTCATTTAACATGTTATACTGATAATATTTTTAACTTTTGATAAATCTTTGAAATTATACAACTATTTTACTTTACACGAAATACGCCATGATGTCCTTGAATGATGGCGTCACATGCACAGGTAAGCGTGACTAAATATAAGCCACGCCTCCTAAATACAGTAGTTCACCAGATCGTTAAAAAAAATCCTATTAATTGTTAGGGATAAAATAATGATTGATAAGCATACTATCTGCACCGAAAAGAACATCTCACCATACGTAAGTTGCCTAAAACTGAATGATGGAGTGGAATCTATAAAACAAAAAGCCTTCTTCATACGTTAAACCTACAACATGAGAAACAGTCTCAGGTAAAAGTGCTCGAGGTACATAACTTTCGATAGCCATCGCGCGTTACGGTGGAATGATCTTTAAGACTTCAAACTGCGATGCGTTTATTCAAATATGTGTAGATTATAGGCTAGGTTAAACTCTGGGAATGATGTTTAAAGCGGGATGCCATGACTTGAGCGCGACTTACCGAGCGATTGGAGCGTCGCTTCTTGGACCCGCGCGTGAACATGTCGCACGCTTTAATGTCTCGTGCGTGGATTCACGCGAATACTGTCATGTATCTGCTGGGGCTTTTCTTAACGTAAGTTAAATCCAATGTAACGTCTTGGCGGTCTGTTTTTGGCCTGTCGATCTCCGGAGCTGGCAACAACTCCTCCAGAAGTTGTCCCGCGTCAGAACGCATAGGGAGGGACGAGTTACACCTACAGGACGAGTCTCTGAACTGTAGCCGATATCAGATTCAGGACCACCCCCTCTCTCTCCTATTCTGTCTTGTATGCTCTTTACTATTCCATAACTAAACTAAACTAAACTTGTCTATCTATCTATCTATCTATCTATCTATCTATCTATCTATCTATCTATCTATCTATCTATTTATCTAAGGTAGCCATTAAACTATATAGCTATCTGTCTGTCTGTGGTAGCCATTAAACTAACTATCTATCTATCTATCTATCTATCTATCTATCTATCTATCTATCTATCTATCTATCTATCTATCTATCTATCTATTTATCTAAGGTAGCCATTAAACTATATAGCTATCTGTCTGTCTGTGGTAGCCATTAAACTAACTATCTATCTATCTATCTATCTATCTATCTATCTATCTATCTATCTATCTATCTATCTATCTATCTATCTATCTATGGTAGCCATTAAACTATCTATCTATCTATCTATCTATCTATCTATCTATCTATCTATCTATCTATCTATCTATCGTAGCCATTAAACTAACTGTCTGTCTGTCTGTCTGTGGTAGCAATTAAACAAACTATCTATCTATCCATCTATCTATCGTAGCCATTAAACTAACTATCTATCTGCCTGTCTGTCTGTCTGTCTGTCTGTCTGTGGTAGCAATTAAACTATCTATATATCTATCTATCTATCTATCTTAGCCATTAAACTAACTAACTATGTATCTGTCTGTCTGTCTGTCTGTCTGTGGTAGCAATTAAACTATCTATCTGTCTGTCTATCTATCTATCTATCTATCTATCTATCTATCTATCTATCTATCGTAGCCATTAAATCTGTCTGTCTGTCTGTCTGTGGTAGCCATTAAACTATCTATCTATCTATCTATCTATCTATCTATCTATCTATCTATCTATCTATCTATCTAGCTATCTATCTATCTATCTATCTATCTATCTATCTATCTATCGTAGCCATTAAATCTGTCTGTCTGTCTGTCTGTGGTAGCCATTAAACTATCTATCTATCTATCTATCTATCTATCTATCTATCTATCTATCTATCTATCTATCTATCAATCTATCTATCTATCGTAGCCATTAAATCTGTCTGTCTGTCTGTCTGTGGTAGCCATTAAACTAACTATCTATCTATCTATCTATCTATCTATCTATCTATCTATCTATCTATCTATCTATCTATCTATCTATCTATCTATCTATCGTAGCCATTAAATCTGTCTGTCTGTCTGTCTGTGGTAGCCATTAAACTATCTATCTATCTATCTATCTATCTATCTATCTATCTATCTATCTATCTATCTATCTATCGTAGCCATTAAACTAACTGTCTGTCTGTCTGTCTGTGGTAGCAATTAAACAAACTATCTATCTATCCATCTATCTATCGTAGCCATTAAACTAACTATCTATCTGCCTGTCTGCCTGTCTGTCTGTCTGTCTGTCTGTCTGTGGTAGCAATTAAACTATCTATATATCTATCTATCTATCTATCTTAGCCATTAAACTAACTAACTATATATCTGTCTGTCTGTCTGTGGTAGCAATTAAACTATCTATCTATCTGTCTGTCTATCTATCTATCTATCTATCTATCTATCTATCTATCTATCTATCTATCTATCTATCGTAGCCATTAAATCTGTCTGTCTGTCTGTCTGTGGTAGCCATTAAACTATCTATCTATCTATCTATCTATCGTAGCCATTAAATCTGTCTGTCTGTCTGTCTGTGGTAGCCATTAAACTATCTATCTATCTATCTATCTATCTATCTATCTATCTATCGTAGCCATTAAATCTGTCTGTCTGTCTGTCTGTGGTAGCCATTAAACTAACTATCTATCTATCTATCTATCTATCTATCTATCTATCTATCTATCTATGGTAGCCATTAAACTATCTATCTATCTATCTATCTATCTATCTATCTATCTATCTATCTATCTATCTATCTATCTATCTATCTATCTATCTATCGTAGCCATTAAACTAACTGTCTGTCTGTCTGTCTGTGGTAGCAATTAAACAAACTATCTATCTATCCATCTATCTATCGTAGCCATTAAACTAACTATCTATCTGCCTGTCTGTCTGTCTGTCTGTCTGTCTGTGGTAGCAATTAAACTATCTATATATCTATCTATCTATCTATCTTAGCCATTAAACTAACTAACTATGTATCTGTCTGTCTGTCTGTCTGTCTGTGGTAGCAATTAAACTATCTATCTGTCTGTCTATCTATCTATCTATCTATCTATCTATCTATCTATCTATCTATCTATCTATCTATCTATCTATCGTAGCCATTAAATCTGTCTGTCTGTCTGTCTGTGGTAGCCATTAAACTATCTATCTATCTATCTATCTATCTATCTATCTATCTATCTATCTATCTATCTATCTATCGTAGCCATTAAATCTGTCTGTCTGTCTGTGGTAGCCATTAAACTATCTATCTATCTATCTATCTATCTATCTATCTATCTATCTATCTATCTATCTATCTATCGTAGCCATTAAATCTGTCTGTCTGTCTGTCTGTGGTAGCCATTAAACTAACTATCTATCTATCTATCTATCTATCTATCTATCTATCTATCTATCTATCTATCTATCTATCTATCTATCTATCGTAGCCATTAAATCTGTCTGTCTGTCTGTCTGTGGTAGCCATTAAACTATCTATCTATCTATCTATCTATCTATCTATCTATCTATCTATCTATCTATCTATCTATCGTAGCCATTAAACTAACTGTCTGTCTGTCTGTCTGTGGTAGCAATTAAACAAACTATCTATCTATCTATCCATCTATCTATCGTAGCCATTAAACTAACTATCTATCTGCCTGTCTGTCTGTCTGTCTGTCTGTCTGTGGTAGCAATTAAACTATCTATATATCTATCTATCTATCTATCTTAGCCATTAAACTAACTAACTATATATCTGTCTGTCTGTCTGTGGTAGCAATTAAACTATCTATCTATCTGTCTGTCTATCTATCTATCTATCTATCTATCTATCTATCTATCGTAGCCATTAAATCTGTCTGTCTGTCTGTCTGTGGTAGCCATTAAACTATCTATCTATCTATCTATCTATCGTAGCCATTAAATCTGTCTGTCTGTCTGTCTGTGGTAGCCATTAAACTAACTATCTATCTATCTATCTATCTATCTATCTATCTATCTATCTATCTATCTATCTATCTATCGTAGCCATTAAATCTGTCTGTCTGTCTGTCTGTGGTAGCCATTAAACTATCTATCTATCTATCTATCTATCTATCTATCTATCTATCTATCGTAGCCATTAAATCTGTCTGTCTGTCTGTCTGTGGTAGCCATTAAACTATCTATCTATCTATCGTAGCCATTAAACTAACTAACTATCTATCTGTCTGTCTGTCTGTGGTAGCAATTAAACTATCTAGCTACTATCCATCTATCTACCTTAGCCATTAAACTATCTATCTATATGTCTGTGGTAGCCATTTATCAAACTAACTATCTATCTAATTATCTATTTATCTATCTATCTATCTATCTATCTATCTATCTATCGTAGCCATGAAACTATCTATGCCCCCCTCCCCTCCCGTTCACAGAAAATGTATTTATTTGAGTTATTTACTTTATTGAAAATTGAAGGTGTTTAAATACAAATATTTAGTAACACAATGTTTATGATGTTGTTTTTTTATGTATTTTATATATATATATATATATATATATATTTGCTTGAAGGCTATGCATTTCGAAGACGCTTTTAACCTAAATGACTTATAAAGCATTCAGTGCATACATTTTTCAGTGTGTGTGTTTACTGAGAATTGAAACCATGATCTTGGTTGTTATATTTTAAGCATCAGGATTCTTTTGCTTTTAACTTACCGTTTTACCGAATGTGCCGGTCACTTTAAATGAACTTAGATGCTGCCATCTAGTGACAAATATTCATGTCACCAAAGTAATGGAGAACATTTGGGGGATCCTGGCTCTGTAGGGGCCATACTATCTGTTGCAGGGCTTCTTGATCTTCTTTTATTCATTTCTATTTGCAAAGGGAATGTTGAAATATTTTCTACTGATACACTAAAACAGAATATATAAAATAGCCATTTAAGCCCCCCCGCCAAAACATCAGTGAGCCACCACGTTTCACAGTGGGGATGGTATTCTTTTCACTGTAGGCCTTGTTGACCCCTCTCCAAACATAACGCTTATGGTTGTGACCATAAAGCTCTATTTAGAAGCTGTGAGGCGTGTCAAGGTGTTGTCGGGCATATTGTAACTGGGCTTCTTTGTGGCATTGCCACAGTAAAGGCTTCTTTCTGGCAACTCAACCATACAGCTAATTTTTGTTCAAGTATCGTCGTATTGCGCTCCTTGAAACAACCACACCGTATTTCTCCTGAGGTTACCTGTGGGTTTTTCCTTTGTATCCTTAACAATTCTTCTGGCAGTTGTTGCTGAAATCTTTCTGGGTCTACCTGACCTTGGCTTGGTATCAAGAGATCCCCGAATTTTCCACTTCTTAATAAGTGATTGAACAGCACTGACTGGAATTTTCAAGGCTTTGGCCTTTTCCATCTTTATAAAGACCTTGTTCTGCAGGTCTTTTGACAGTCATTTTCTGCTCCCCATGGCTCAGTATCTAGCCTTCTCAGTGCATCCATAACAAACTCATTGATTATTTATACACAGACACTAATTGCAATTTAAAAAGCCACAGGTGTGGGAAGTTAACCTTTAATTGCCATTTAATCCTGTGTGTGTTTGTAGGGTATGTAAACTTTTGATCAGGGGCATTTGGGTGATTTCTGTTATTATCATTATGATTAAAAAGGAGCCAAACAACTATGTGACAATAAATGGCTTCATATGATCACTATCCTTAAATAAAAGTTTTTATTTTTCATATTTTTAAAAAATGTCATAATTTCTGCCAGGGTGTGCAAACTTTTGACCACAACTATATATATATATATATATATATATATATATATATATATATATATATATATATACTATGTGATATATATGTAGTATATAGCAACAACATATTATGCTAATATTATGGCATACAGTTTTATGGTTATATCAGGTCACTGCCCAGATTATGGACAATGTTTCTATTTTTAGCAATAAAACTGAGAATGACAATTTCAGTTACACAATATCAGTCTGGTTACACAAGTGATTTTTGAAGAGATGAGCTAAACCGTTGTGACACTTCTGCAATAGAGAAAACCGCTGAGCAAGCATCTTAATTATTGAAGTAGCTGACACCACTGAATAATTGGCAAGTCCAAATAAGCATTGGTTATAACAGCAGAGTAAGCAGTCTTTTCTTTGTAATGTTTCTTCGAGTAATATTGACAGTACACAGACTGTACATTGGTGCTATTTTAGTATTTTTTACACATTTACATTCATGAATAGGGCTGAATGCCAAAAGACAAAGACATATCCAATATATGACTCAGTTTATTATTATAATAAAAAAGAACACTTATGACATAAAGAAAGTGAGCAACCTTTGAGGTAACAGGTTACATGGCAAAACGGAAGAAAGATGAAAAATGAACATATTGTACTAACAGATAGATGTGTGAACTCGCTTGTATGTTTGAGATCAGTTCCTTTTCAATTTAAATAATCTTAAATCAAATTTTCAAGTTATAGTCTGGTCAGAACCTGAGTTGAATATACTATATCTATAAACTGGCTAAATTGAACTGGAACTGAACCCAATCCTCCTTAAAAACATTTTTTTCAAAACAAATGTATATTGTAGGCACAAAACACAACATAACCAATAGTTATTATAAATTAGTTACAGTTACAAACTATGGCTGAAAGTTCTCCTGAATGGGAATCAATTAGCACTACATCTTACAATATGTTGTAGTTTTTTGTAACCAAAAAGGTGACAAAAATGTGTGGTGACTAAAGCCCTCTGACCAAGACAATTGTAATAAATCTTTGGATGCCAACAACTTTCTGTTCCTTTCTGTTCCTTCAAATATGTCATGAAGGCTTCTTTACCTGCTTTGCATTAATCTTACAGTACTTCTTGATCACTCAACCCCTTTTTTACATAAACTTCAGTCTTTTTCATGTAATATTTTCATCCTTTTGCACTCCTCGGGTCTTCAGCTGTTATTGTTGAGTCATATGGTATCTTTGCGAACACTCTGGGATTCTCCCATTTAGCCATTTTTTTAATGTTTCTCCATGTTTTGGTTGCTGTTAATGTTGTAGTGAGGGAAGTAGTTTTCAAGCTGTGCCATCTGTTAAAACAATAAAGAGAAAAAACACAAAGGGAGATGCAAAATAAATGATTAGGGAATAGTTAGTTAGGTTAAGCTGTTATACAGTAGTCACAGGACATCAGCAGTGCACAGAAACAACTGTTAAATGCTTTCTCTGTTAAAATGGCATAGCTCTTGCTGAGATGCCAGTGCCCCAGAATAACTGTTTGGCTCAAATGCCAAATGACAGTTGTAAACATTCCATGCAGAGCCTTCAGTGACCTGTTTAAAGAGACACTCAGTTAGAACATACGTCACCTCGAGTGAAAATCAACGGAGAGGCAGGTGTCCTTAGACTTGAATAAATGTCTACTCTGTCAAAACTGGCAAACATTATGTCGGGTAAGATTTGTTCCGATGAACTGACAATGAATAATACTTTTACTGTTTTTTATTCTTTATTAAAGGGACGGGTCATCCAAAAATGAAAATTCTCTCTTCATTTACTCACCCTTATGCCATCTAAGATGTGTATGACTTTCTGTTTTCTGCAGAATAAAAACAAAGATTTTTAGAAGAATATTTCAGCTCTTTTGGTCCATACAATGCAAGTGAATAAAGCTCCTAAAAGGACATAAAGGCTGCATAAAAGTAATCCATATGACTCCAGTGGTTAAATTTGTCTTCAGAAGCGATATGTTAGGTGTGGGAGAGAAACAGATCAATATTTAAGTCCTTTTTTACTATATATTGTACTCCCTGCCCAGTAGGTGGCGATATGCACGAGGAATGCGAATCGGCAAAAACGAAAGAAGAATGCGAATGTGGAGATTTATACGTAACAAATTACTTAAATATTGATCTGTTTCTTGCCCACACCTATTATATCACTTCTCAAGACATGGATATAAACACTAGAGTAGTATGGATTACTTTTATGCAGACTTTATGTGCTTTTTGGACCTTCAAAGTTCTGGCCAACATTGACTTGCATTGTATGGACCTACAGAGCTGAAAAAATATTCTAAAAACCTTTATTTGTGTTCTGCAGAAGACAGAAAGTCATGCACATCTGGGATGGCATGAGGGTGAGTAATGATGAGAGAATTAACATTTTTGGGTGAACTATCCCTTTATTGTTAATTTCTACATCCAAATACATTAAAAGTTGTATATATTAACATTAGTTAATGCATTATGAACTAAAATGAACAATCGTATATAGAAATATACATTTTATATATATATATATATATATATATATATATATATATATATATAGTCGATGCCACTTGGTTTGATATTTTATTATGTAATACAGTGACATTCAGACATTTAATGTTTTGCTTTAAGTGTCAGAATACTTTTGGGGCCACTGTACTTCTAACAACATGTTTCCCATACACATGTGTTTGTTTGTATATTCTGTTCATTAACTTGTATTCTGTATGTGTATATATGAGTGTGTGCATGTACCTGCAGCAGCAGCTGTATTCTGTCTGTTGCTCTTGATGCCCATGAAGATTGTATAGGCATCATACCCAAACAAGATCCCAGCCAGCAGACCAAACACCTGCAAGAGAAGGTGAGCATCATTTCTAAATAGATGTTGCATAGAAAGGCCCACATCTGTCATCACCAGGGGTGGACTGGTAATCTGGCATACCGGGCATTTTCCCTGTGGGCCGACGCACTTTGGGGCCGATCAGGGGTGGACTGGCCATCAGGAGAACCGAGCGGGCCAGTGGGTCAGCCGCGAAATGGGCCGAATGGGCCGCGATAAGATAAAACGAGCCGGCACTTTATGCAGAACGGACCACAAAACGGTGCCGCGATATGCAGAAAAGGACAGCAAACTTTTGGGCCAGTTGCTATGTAAAATCCTGGGCCGATTTCTTTTCCTAGTCCAGCCCTGCCACAGTGGCACTGAGCAGATTTCTTCCATACCGGTGGACACATACCAGTTTTATGGATCAACTGGGGATCGTGTTAGCTGGGGATGTGCGCGTACGTGCACGAGAATGATTTTACTTGTCATTTCAGCAGATTAGTTCAATGTGAACTGCCAAGGAGCAAAGAAAAGATATTTTGCACATTATAATAAACATTGGCATCATTGTTTCATTGATGTCTGTTCTAATGAATCTGACACAGTTTAAGAGCAATTTTAACCATTTCACTGGATGACATCAGGTTGCCTATGTTAATGTGAGACATTGGTTTGAATGGGAACTGGCGATTACACTTGTCAGAGCAGTACATCTCAAGTGGAATGCTTTTATTTGCAACAATAAAGCATCATAGGCTAATATGTGTCAATAATATGCTTCCAATCGCTTTTATTTCTCTATATGAATTATGTCTTGACTCTTGATTAATCATAATAGTTTGAGTAACTTTCTCCTACCATTGTTAAACCATTATCAAAATAAACAAAGTGAGTGATTGAAGCTGGGAGGTTTGGTCAGTGGTATGTCACACTCATAGTTAACAGAGTGACCTGGGTTCAAATCCGGAACCATCAGAACAAACACATGTACCATCACTGCAGCTTAAGTTATTTTTATGTTATCCATGGTTAACAGGTTTTTTAAAATGTATCAAACATTTTAAGAGTAAATATTGAAAATCTTAAGATTTAGTCAAACAAACATCTAATTCTGAAAATCATTATGTTCCCATACTTTCTTAGAGTGTCATTTATTCTCACCCATTAATTTGACCTTTGACCTGGTTTCTTGGCCAAATTCCCCCCATTGGCCCTTATCTATCATGGCCTCCTAATAATCTCCATCCCTGAATTGGCTACATCACTCTACTCTCTCCTCTCCACCAATAGCTGGTGTGTAGTGGGCGTTCTGGCGCACTATGGCTGCACACCGGTGGTGGTTGAGGAGATTCCCTCTATAGTGCCTAGAAAAGAGCTATATAAATGTAAGGAATTCTTATTATTATAATTATAATTATTAATTACTTTATATTTATAAATACTATAATATTAATTCACTCACTGCTCCAAATAACGTACAGATGATAAGCAAAATAAACATATTTAGAACAGAAACAAAATCCCTCAAAAAGCAATAATACATTTTGAATTATTTTATATCAATACTAAAGGTAAATATGCTGTTGTGTGATCTATTAAGAACAAAAGTGTCTGAAACATTCTTTGTTTCATAGAAGAATAAAATGTTTTTCTTTTATTAACATCAGACAATCTCTTCTTATCCAAGTGAGCTGTAATAAGCTCTCAGTAGATGGCGGTAATTCACTATTTTTGTTTGTGATATGTCATTACAAAAGAAGAAGACGATGAGGCTGCCTGATTCTGATCAGCTGACCGGAATATGGTGCCAGATCGTTGGACGTTTTGCCGGTAAAAGTTTGGCTTCTACACAATAAGGAAGGCTATTAGTTATAATCTGACCAACATGATGTAGCGTTTGGTCCCACTACACCGCTACTTGCTGGAAAAAGTAGTTTGCTACTGGAACAGCTACTCTGTTTTAAAAGCAGCTGAGCTTCTGTCAAGCTACTGAAAAATGTAGTTAAGTTAGTAGCATCGCTACATGTAAGTGCAGTGTAGTTCTAGTGGGAAGACTAACAGCTGTATGTCATTGCACCATTAGCTGGGTAATTCTCAGCCAATCACATGTAAGCCGTTGCTTTATAAGTCTGCTCACAATCTATCACATTGCTGTTTTAGTGCGCTAACACGGCAACCTCCACCACCCCACCACCACAAGTTGAGTCCCGTCCTGCACGGGGGTAGGCTCCTTGACAATGCCTCCTATCTCAGGCAGGATATGACGGTTCCGAGTACTACTTCTTCGGACCGCCAGACGGGGCCTACGCCAAAGAGAGACATTACATTCCTGCTTTATATGCATCAAATAAATGTCATCTTAAATCTCCCCAACACTGCACGCACATCCCTAGTTAACACGATCCCCAGTTGATCCATAAAACCAGAAGAAAACACATTTGCAGATCAAAAAGACAATGAGGTTTATTTTGAATGTTAAATGTTGAATATCTTACACCACCAGCGATTCGAGCCCCATCACCTGAACCGCCAATCACACAGATCAGAGAGGTAATAAGATACAGGAGTGCACCAATCCCAGCGCGGAACATATCCTGAGGGGGCAAGCCAAGAAAGAAATGGATTAACAACTTTTTGACATTAAAGGTGCAAGTATATTCAATATTTTCCTCAATAAAAAAGTTTTACTCCCAAGGAAATGAATTGTATTTTTGAAATATGTATAAAATCCTGACCACTCACATGAGATGAAGAGTCCAGTCATATATATATAACCTTATAAAAGTTGTTTTATTCAACATGAGGAGGGTCCCCCTCATGGGGGCTGCCATTTTAGAATCAAATGACCAGCTGAATGCTGCTTAATCTCAGTAACCGCTCTGTTATTGGACACTTTTACTCTTGGATTATATTAATCATGGCTGATTGTGAATTGGAAATTTCAACAAAGGCATCTATAATTGAAAACTATTGAGTTTGAATGATGATCCACGCCACAAGGGGTCAGTATAAGTCCAAGGCAACATATTCAAGACATTACAGAGCGAAACTTTAATGAAGTAATCAATGCCTTTTCACTGAGAAACTTGCACTCCCTAGAGGGATCTTTTCAAGTTTTGTGGAGAGGAATTTGGATCAGTGTGATTTCCATCCATGAGAAAAATGTGGTTAAATGGTTCAATCTTTGCAATAGACCCATAAATATATTTTTATATTCCTTCAGACTCAAGTTTAAACAAATGCAGGTATATCTTGACCTCCTCACACATGTGTTCTTGACGTGCGCATCCACTTCGGTTGTTTTTAACCTTCTTCTCCTTCTCTTCTGTTTAGTGGCATCTTCTATCACTTCTTTATGACTGCAATGCTCAATTGTGAGTGTTGACACCTTGTGGATCAGCTAATTAGTGCAAATTATTTCAAGTGCGTGTGCATAATGTGTGTTCAGAGTATGCGTGGTTCGAAAAATCGGGCCAGCTGTATTCCTTGCTCGAGCACTCTGCTGATGACAAAATTTTCGTCACGTGTCCCGTATCCAGATGCCTAGCGTTCACGTCTGACTGCAGTATATTTTAGGATTTAAATGGATCAGAAAATGCTGTGGTCTCTTCTTATGTATAATGCATAAGACTGAAATAAAGTCACATGTTTGTCAAAACACTGCCATTCAAAATGACACTACATGAGCTAATTGGCCAAAACATGTGCCACCTGGCCAAACACCTCAATGGTTCATTGTTAGCACTTCTATCAGGAAGTATATGTGGATGTAAGTACAATATTGACTGCAGTACACTACATGCAACATTGTTTCCCAGTGTACTGATAACACCATACTGACTGATTTTTGTTCTTTTTTTTTCAGGGAGTACTGGAAATGGATACTCATGCAATCCCACATGAGCTCATCTTTATAGATGAGGCTGGATTCAACCTAGCAAAGACCAGAAGAAGGGGGAGAAACATCATTGCCAACGTTGTGGGAACATCACAATGTCCGCTGCCATCTCCAATAAGCATGGTGTTCTCCACCGTCATGCCAACCTTGGACCATACAACACAGCCCATATTCTCACATTTCTGGACAGACTCCACAACATTCTGATACCACCAGAGTGTATGAATGATGCAGACCATCAAAGAAACCGGTATGTTGTAGTATGGGACAACGTGAGCTTTCATTGTGCAGCCCCAGTCCAAAACTGGTTTGCTGACCACCCAACATTTCTCGTGCAATAACTACCACCATACTCACCATTTCTTAACCCCATAGAAAAGTTATTTTCGGCATGGCGGTGGAAGGTATACGACCGGCAGCCCTTTGTGCGCATGCCTCTTGTGCAGGCTATGGAAGAGGCATGTGATGAGATTGATGTGGGTGCGATTCAGGGATGGATAAGGCACTCAAGGCGCTTCTTCCCTCGATGTCTGGCAAGGAAAGATATTGCCTGTGATGTGGACGAGGCGTTGTGGCCAGACCCAGCTGTGCGGCAAGATGCTGCCTAATTATTTTTCTTGCCTTTTCTATATATTTTTTCTGCAATTTTCTTTTTCATTTTACTGTTTTCAGTCCAATGTAAATATATCTGCTGTGCATATGTTGCACTGACTTGTTTGGTGAAAAATTAAAATACAAACGTTTCAACAGCATGTGTGTGTATCTGCAAATATTTCTGTGCATGTGAACAATATGAAGAATTTTCTACAATTTGAACTATTTTAGTATTATTGCAAAGCTAAAGATGAGAGTGCTTTTCATTATGCCCAACAGTTGTAGTTGGTTAGACAAAAATCTGGTAATATGAATGAAGTGTGTGCCATTTCGTGCAAACATTTAGTTTGGTTAGCAATTGGAAAAAACTGTAATGATTTAAATTCACTAGAACTTTCTATCTGGAGGTATTTCCAGCCTTTTTAACTGTTTACTGTAAAAGCTTTTTTTCGATTTCTCACTTTTGCAAAGTTTTCTGTGACTCATTACACAATCGAAATCGAGTGTCTGCATTAACATACTTGCCTAGAGTATGTTACGGGTCTGAATGCTTGCATAATCAGCCCTGCAACTGGATTTTGAATTCCAGCATGTATAATAAATTCTAGGTTCTGTAAAAATGTGAATCCCCGAATAAGGAAACATTCATAACACATTTGTGTGTGTGTGTGTGTGTGTGTCTGTGTGTTGGTGTGTGTGTGTATATGTGTGTCTGTGTGTGTGTGTATATGTGTGTGTGTGTGTCTGTGTGTGCGTGCGTGTCTGTGTGCATGCGTGCGTGCGCGCTTGTGTGTGTGTGTGCGCGCGCGTGTGTGTGTGCGTGTGTCAGTTAATACTTACACTCCAGGGCCAGTTCACGACCAGGAACTGTTTGTCCAGCTCCATCATGAAGATAACGAAGAAGATGATGGCAAAGACCATTTCACAGATGGCAACTGCTGAATATCCTCCATACATTGATGCAGCGTAACAGATAATGATGATGAAGCTGATGAGCTACAACAAAGAGACGTAGAGACAGTCAGTTCAACAACTTTAAAACAAACTTGATCACCTCAGTGGAGAAAATGTTAATCTGTTATGAAAAGGTTGATTTTTTTCCTTTAGGGCGGGCAACTGGCTGTATCTTCGCCAGTCACCCTTGTTCATGTTTCAACATCACTCTGGGGTTGGAGGGCATGAGAAGTTTCTGGGGGGGCACTTGGTAAATCTGCAGCCCCCGCATAAATCCAGCCATGCCCTAGATGGTATTAGGACACAAAATAATTCTTATTTTTATTATATATATATATATATATATATATATATATATATATATATATATGTATGTATATATATATATATTTTTTTTTTTGTGGAATTGCATTAAATAAAACGGGAAGTTTACAAGAAATACTTTGGGGAAAATGTCTTTTGATATGACATGCAACACTTTCATTCCAATCAACTCAAACATTTTAAGCTGCATTTTTCTATTTTTTGGTAATTTTGCGTGCAGTAATTACGGAATTACTACGTGGAATAATTGTAATTCTAAAAATTAATTTGTTGCTGCAGGACCATTCAAAATTAACTAAGTGACGGAAAAATGGTTTAGAAAACAGTGAAAAATTAAGAGAAAATCTCATTCCATCCTGAAATGTTGATGCTGATCCTTTATTATTATAATTTTTTTGTATCTTAAAAATATGTAATTGTATTAGATTATAACATATCAATCCAAGCGCCATTAATTTAAATGAAAGATAGCACATGCAAAAATCCTTAATGTATTTGCCACAAGTATGCCTTTCACATTTGCCGCCAAATCACCTCTCAAGGTGGCACAAAGCTTCTTCCTACACTACCCACAATTCATGTGAATGTCCCATCTGTTCTAGGTGTCAGTTAACAGAGGAGCTCTACATTTCTCACATCCCTTGCAGTTTGTGAAGCTTTTTGAACTTTGATTACTAAAACATGAGGTGAAGACTAAAGAAAGTAATACAGCTTTGGTGTAAACAGCATGAAATCCTGAAGGATCCTGAAGGCCCTTACATAGTTGTAAATAAAGACTTGACTAAGAATACATTTAGGAGCAGACAAATGTTGTGCACATCTAATCAACTCAACCTTTAAACTGAAATAGTCAACCAAAGGTTTTTGCCTGTATTCCACCATAAAATAAAAAGGTTTTCTTTACTGAAGTCAGTACAGATTAACTAAATAAACACTGCCAGCAATTTTCGACTAAAATGTACTCCTGCTATGAGTATCAGACTTCGAGAACTCATTATGAAATTGATAATTTATGACTCATGGTTGTGAAAAATAGAGTATGCATCCAAGTCGAAACTGACCTTAAGCATTAAAGTAATAGTTTACCCAAAAGTGAAAATTCTCTCATCATTTTCTCACCCCCATTCCATCCCAGATGTGTATGACTTACAATAACACAATAACACAAAATATGATTTTTAGAAGAATATTTCAGCTCTGAAGGTTCATACAATGCAAGTGAACGTTAACCAAAACTTTGAAGCTCCAAAAACATAAATGCAGCATAACAGTAATTTATATGAAACCAGTGGTTAAATCTGTCTTGAGAAGTGATAAAAGTGTGGGTGAAAAACAGATAAATATTTAAGTTCTTTTTTACAATAAATGCCTACTATCACTTTTACGTTCATCTTGTTTTTTGCAAATCACATTCTTCGTGCATAGCGCCAACTACTGGGCAGGGAGAAGAACCACTGGAGACTTATGGATAACTTTAATGCTGACTTTATGTGATTTTTGGAGATCCAAAGTTCTGGTCACATTTCACTTGTATTGTATGGACCAACAGAGCTGAAATATTCCTCTAATAATCTTAATTTGTGTTGAGAAAGTCATACACATGATGGCATGAAGGGGAGTAAATGATGAGAGAATTTTCATATTTGGGTGAACTATCCCTTTAAATAAGCTTTTTAAATCTTCTGACATGTCAAACATGATTAAAAAACACAAGTAAACATGTGAGCGAAAGTGTCATAGAAGCAACATAAAATGACGTGGTTGCTTCAGCAATCACATTTTTCAACTCACATTTCCTTTTTATGACACTATCTGTTAGGTTTAGGATTAGGGTGGGGAGGTAGGTTTTGTTGGGGAAACTAAAGTATGAGCACTAGTAATAGTGATAGTATAAAGGTGTTGTGTGACATTTTTACATAGGTCACTTCATCCTGAAGTGTTATTTATGTTACCATTGTTATTATAGTGGTGCTAATGATTTGTACACTTTCCACCGTGAAACACTGTGCTTGTAAATGGAATGTGCTGTTGTCATAGTAACAACAAGTGTGAAGTAGAGGACCGTTTCTCAAACAGGAAGACTGTCGATGTGTCTGCAAGCAAGTTTCATGCTTGCAACCCCTTGGTGAATAAACAAAGCTGTGTTACCATGACAATTTCTATCATAGACATTATAATTCACAGGAAATGTGATTCAAGCGTCAGTGACTAGGGATGCACTGATGTAGAAATTCTCTCCAATAACGATTTAATGACAATTATTTTAATGTTATGGCCAAAAGCTGGCCTATATTACAAGTATATACTACTTTACTGTACTGTATATGTTGTATGGGAAAACTGTTTACTGTGTGAATTAGAAAACAAGCCATCATATTATCAGCTTCCAATATATAATTAAAAAAAATACATAAATAAATAAATGCAAATTAATAAATAAATATATATATATATATATATATATATATATATATATATACTTTCTGAGTAATATAAACAAATTACTAAAATTCATCAGCATCGATATGATGAATAATATATTGTGCATCCTTAGGTGACCCTTGCTGGCATATTTTATATGCAAAAGAGACAAACAATCTACATAAGCATTCACCAAAAACACATTACACAAACACATTGCAAATCAAATTTAGTACAGTAGGTTTACAGCACAATCAGCCCACGGTTGAAGGTTAAGAAATGTTGAAGTCCAACGTTGGCCTAAAACTACCCAGAAAACACAGCTTAAACCATAAAATTGAACTATTTTTTGCACATGCTGTTTTCATTTTCAACTAAGCTCTGGACTGCAAAAAGAGGGCTGAGAAAGGCATTTTTCCATCAGGGTAGCCAGTCTGTCTTATCAAGGCATGCCTTTGAAATGAAGCCAGAATGGGGGTGCATATAAATATTTCTGCCAGCACACCGACTCCCGTTTGGCTACAATCTGTTCAATTTGACAAATGTGTGACACTACGGTCAGTTCATCACACAGATGTGTCAATGGTCAGCTATGTGGATCCTCTATGTTGACTCAGTGGTCTGTGTGAAAGCCAGCATATTAAAGCCGTGTGTTACTATAATTGTCACAAGGAAGCTCACTGCAGTTTTAGGGCCACGCTTAGGAAACAGTGCCATTTGTGTCCCCGTGACTTAATGCTGATATAATTTACTCTTACACCCTGGAGGCACTTTTGAAAGATTTCTAAAAGGCAAACAGAAAATAAATGCTTATTACTTTAAGGAAAAAATACATAAATAAGTTGGGTTAATGGAATGGATTCATTTTACAAATGTTATAGCACTCTAAGTGTCCAAAAACTTCTCCAAGCTAGTTTTCAGGTGTTTTATTGAACATTAAAGCAGAATAACTGAAAACTATGGATGAAAATATCTAAAAATACTTAAACATATAACAACCGTGTGGCTAAAATTGAAATTCAACACACTCGTGTATCTAATTTTGTCACTCTATAAAATGTGTGTTGAGCGCTCTGGGTCATCTTTCCCCATGTGGAGATATGGTACTTTCCAAATATGGATTCTAACACTCTCTAGACATCCAATGATGACAATCTGAAACATCAACGACGTGAAGAATTGTGTTTCTGTGAATCGATCCCAGAGAAACCATTGCTTTGTAAACAAGATTAGCGATTAGCCACAATAGCTGTCATGACACTCTTTGAGGAATTTTTGCAGGATCTCCACATTATATTACATTGAATGTGGGCTTGTTTGATTCAGAATCACCTGCTGCAAGATGTGATATGGCATTTTTTATATCATGATTATTTTTCATGAAGTAATTAAGCAAAATGTGATGAAAATTCTGTTTATTATACATGTGGATTTCACTCGCTAATACTCACTGTGGTGTGGTCTCTGAGTGAAACAAATTTGCTCATTGTATTATTATTTGTTCCTTTCCAAAGATATATAACACATGGCTATGTGATCTTTTTATCTCTATTTTTTATCCCCTTTTCTCCCAATTTGGAATGGCCAATTTCCACTACTTAGTAGGTCCTCGTGGTGGCGTGCTTACCTCAATCCGAGTGGCGGAAGTCTCAGTTGCCTCCGCTTTTGAGACAGTCAATCCGCGCATCTTATCACGTGGCTCATTGTGCATGACACCGCGGAGACTCATAGCATGTGGAGGCTCATGCTACTCTCTGCAATCCACGCACAACTTACCACACGCCCCATTGAGAGCGAGAACCACTAATCGCAACCACAAGGAGGTTACCCCATTTGACTCTACACTCCCTAGCAACCGGGCCAATTTGGTTGCTTAGGAGACCTGGCTGGAGTCACTCAGCACACCCTGGATCCGAACTCATGACTCCATGGGTGGTAGTCAGAGTCAATGCTCGCTGAGCTACCCAGGCCCAGATCTTTTTACATTTTTTAACACTTTTAATTTGTCAGTAAATTGAAAAGGAGTATTTTAGAACTTGCCAGATCTGCTATATTCATTGTAAAGGTAAGAGTCTAAGAATTAAAATTACCATCAAGTGATTGTTAAATAATTCCATAATATATATTTTTTTCCACGATCAGTGCCCCTCTCTGGGCCGCTCCGAATTTAAGAGGTTTACTTGTATAATAAATAAACATTCATTTTAGTTTAACATTTTTAAAATCAGAATATCAGCCACATTGTATGTCCCTATAGCTCACTGTCACGTATTTAAAAAAATAAATAATTCATGCAAAAGTCTCGTAATATATTGATATGTGACTGTATCGGAACAAACTGAATGGAAATAGTATTTTAATAAACAGTACTACCTAATGAATAGCTTTGTGAACTTAACTATAAATGAAACTTTTCCTGCTGTTTCATTTGAATAAATTTGAATTTTTTGATTAAAAACATTTCTGATGACATGGTCTTCTATGTCCCTTTAAAGAAAGTCAACCATCATTAAATGTACAGTACCTCACCTTCTGTACTTGGTTTAGCCTACTGAAATACAACAGCCTAGAACAGGCATGCCATTACGGCAGGGCAGGGCCATGTCTGTGGGCGCAAGGAGAGTAATGGGAAGAATGATGTCATCAGTCACCCCTCCCTCTCACACATATGTATTAGAGCATTATAAGTTGTGGGGACTGGCACAAACTGCCTCTATGAGCCTCACAGGCAGACTGAACTCTAGTCAGTGCACAATGAAGCTCTTTCAAGGATCCAGTTCTGCCCCTATAAGAACACCCTCTACTGAGGGCTCTAAACTGAACAGGGTCACGGGGTGAGTCAATAAATAAGAAAACATTGAAAATAAAACACAACTCAAAAGCACATGCAAAAGCAACATTTTGAAAAGACGAGCATGATTTTAAGATTTTCACTCTAAAAATACATTATTACTCCACTGATGGTTTTTTTTTTTGTGTTGGAGGGTATAGTTTATAAAATATTAATTCCTGTTGACTTTATTATATAATTTACAACTAAAAATACAACTCGCTCTGAGAACGTTTTAGCCAGAAACTGAAGCTCAAACGTGTGCATATGTTCAACAACACTTCCAGCTCCGGCCACTGGGGGCAGTGGTTTGAATTTCGGTATGCACAGACTGATTTCAGCTAAAGAACTTTTGATTTTGTTATTATAGTTAACAAAAACTGAAACTAAACCTAAATAAAAAAAAAATTGTTTAACAAAAATAAAAACTGAAATTGTTGTAAACAACTGAAACCTAAAATACTTTTTTGGAACCTTTGAAGACCCACTTTTTACTGTACCAAATCCCATTTTTTAAGCAGTAAAGCGGGACAGAGGGAAAATTATTATCTATAAAATATTTACAAAGCATATGGAATAAATGTTTTCTATTTTCTTATACACTTTTACATCATAAATCATAATGTAACATTTACAAGAATTACAGCTCAATTTTATTTATTTCTTTTTCTTTTTTTCTTTACCATTGCATTTGGGATGGCATGAGGGTCAGTAAATGATGAAAGAACTTAAATTTTTGGGTGAATTATCCATTTAATTGTTTACGTCCCAAAGTTTAGTTTAGTAATGATTTAAAATGATTTAAGAAAATTCATATAGATACAATGGAGATCAAGTTTAAACGTCCTTTGTCGCTTTATCCATATTCACCATGTATTATAACATTTGCAACATTTACCATCCAAATTAAACATGATAATACAACTAGATAGAGGAAACAAAAAACTGCCCTGAGAAATGTAATGATGTTAGACTTTTTAAATGACACCAGTAAACACTCAGCTTTGGCAGCCATAAAGAATATTAAAACTAAAACTAAAATAAAAACTTACTGAACTGAAACTGAGAAAACTATATATAAACTAACAAAAAAAACGAAAACGAAAACTAATTTGGAATGACAAATTGAATATAGACTAGAAATAAAAACTACATTTAAAATCCAAAACTATAATAACACTATTTCGACCTACTGTTGTGGAATTCATTTACATACAATGCCTAAATGCAAACTGGTGAAAAAAACTGAGGTTCAAAAGTCTGTCCACTTTTTTTATTTAATACAGTATTTTCCACTACAAATTACACTGGAACTGAAAAAGACAAATTAATTCAAAATGTTTTTGGTGTTTAGTATGTCCCCAGTTTACTTTAATGACAGCATGCACTTGAACTGGTGTGGACACCAAATGTTTGGGCAAAATTATCCATATTATTCCAACATGATTTGAAAGTGTTTCAAAGAGAACCTCGTGGGCTTCAATGGAAGCAGGGAGGTCTGACCTGAACATAGGAGTCAATGTCAGATATTTACTTACATATGTAACCGTTCCTGCTCGCCCCGCTCTGGACGGGACTCGAACCTATGTCTCCAGCGTGGGAGGCAGGTGCGCTAACAAGGAGGCTAAAGGCTACAGCCGCTAGCGTCAATCGCTAGTGCACCTCTTGAGGTTAGGAGAGTGAGGTTTACACACTGCACAGCTATCTACAAGCTGGCTCCTGTTACATATATTTGATTAGTGAGCTAGAAATAGTACACAATAATAACATTCCTTTGTTTTAAATTTGACAAATTCTGAAACTTTCTCTCAATTTCCAGGTTTAAATTCGATTTTGAATCCCACATTGTCACATTTCTGCACCCCAATTCTACTTTGCAAATAAGCAGAATATGCCACACACTGAACATTTGGAAAAGATGCACATTCTCAAACTCAGCAATGGTAATGTATTAATGTATGCCCACTGCTTGTTCAAGGCATGCTTGTCTTGCACAGCACACACATTCTTGCAAGTGTTCACATTTTTTTGTCCTAAAAGAAAAAAAAAGAAAAGATAAATATGCATAGAGCTTCACAGTACATCACTCATCTACACAAAGCCTTTGTAAATGTCCAGCATGTGCAGTTACTTAAGACAATGAGTGTGTTATTGAACTGGCCTGTGAATCTACATGTTAAGAGCTATCTTGTGAATGGTCAGACATGTGTGACAGAATTTAGGCCTTGCACACGATAATGAGTGTATCACGCCCACGGTCCATGACCTTTACCTGCAATGTCATAACATGCTATTATTTCTCATCTTTATCATAGAATTCTCAGTTAGTTAATCAATACCATCTTGGGGGATGTCACGTGATGCTATGCATGGTTGAAACTTTGCTACAATTATCCTTTTAAGCAATATTTTCCAGACTTTGCTAGAGCGACACAAGCAAAGCGGGACGGATTCAAAGAGTGTAAAAAATTACTGCACCAACAGATGGTAAGCTTCGCACTGCTTTATCCTGTCAAGCTGAGAATTGACACAAGGGATGGTCGCAAGAGTCTACATGCCCAAAACAAGATATGGCCTTCAATGGAGTGAGTGGGTAACTTTGCCTGCACTCGATCAACAACACAGACTACACATCATGCATTTTGCTGACGCAGCCTGAGAGGGTTTGTTGTTCTGTTGTCTGCCCACTGGCTCCTGCCTTACTTCTTTTTCTCCCTTTGTTAACTTGCTGTTGAGCTCAACTGCTCGTGATGTGGGTTTGATGTAATTGTTTACTAGGGCCTATTATTTTTTTTGTTTTTCATTTTATTGATATAGTATATATAGAGCAGTTTTTTATATATATACATATATATATATATATAGTATGTGTGTGTGTGTGTGTGTGTGTGTGTATGTGTGAGCGTGTATTTATCACTTTGTGGGGACCAAATGTCCCCATAAGGATAGTAAAACCAGAAATTTTTGACCTTGTGGGGACATTTTGTCGGTCCCCATGAGGAAAACAGCTTATAAATCATACTAAATTATGTTTTTTGAAAATGTAAAAATGCAGAAAGTTTTCTGTGAGGGTTAGGTTTAGGGGTAGGGTTAGGTTTAGGGGATAGAATATAAAGTTTGTACAGTATAAAAACCATTATGTCTATGGAAAGTCCCCATAAAACATGGAAACACAACATGTGTGTGTGTGTGTGTGTGTGTGTGTGTGTGTGTGTGTGTGTGTGTGTGTGTGCGTGTATTTATCACTTTGTGGGTACCAAATGTCCCCATAAGGATAGTAAAACCCGAAATGTTTCACCTTGTGGGGACATTTTGTCGGTCCCCATGAGGAAAACAGCTTATAAATCATACTAAATTATGTTTTTTGAAAATGTAAAAATGCAGAATGTTTTCTGTGAGGGTTAGGTTTAGGGGTAGGGTTAGGTTTAGGGGATAGAATATAAAGTTTGTACAGTATAAAAACCATTATGTCTATGGAAAGTCCCCATAAAACACGGAAACACAACAAGTGTGTGTGTGTGTGTGTGTGTGTGTGTGTGTGCGCATTTTTGTGATAAACCAGGACAATTTTGTAAGTTATAAACTGGTAATCACAAGGTTATTATGCTATAAATGTGCTTTATGAGGACATAGACTAGTGTCCCCATATTTCAAATCGCTTAAAAATCATACTAAACAATGTTTTATTTGAAAATGTAAAAATGCAGAAAGTTTCCTGTGATGATTAGGGTTAGGGGTTATGTTAGGTTTAGGGGATAGAATCTATAGTTTGCACGGTATAAAAATCATTATGTCTATGGAAAGTCCTCATAAGGATAGGAAAACAAACGTGTGTGTGTGTGTGTGTGTGTGTGTGTGTGTGTGTGTGTGTGTGTGTGTGTGTGTGTGTGTGTGTGTGTGTGTGTGAGAAAATCACCAGAATTGAGTAATCTGGTAGCAATATTGTCATGGAAAGCCTCGTGAGCGTGCATGGACTGACGGATTTCCGAGCGATGGACACCATTTGGGACTGTTATGAGCAAAGTTGAAGCACTTTGTTTTCTTTTCTGTCAGTATTAAGGACATTATTGTTACATCAATGTTGGATAGTGGTCTATATAATTTAACCTTGGGTACAACATTTTTCTTTGCATGTCAATATGTCACTTTAATATGGTAAAATGTTTCTCAACATGAGGAATGTTAATGAGCTGGAGCACCCAACAAAAAGAAGGAAGGTTGTCTCTTTTCTTTAATGTACATTGTTTTTATATAGTGTTCCTTCAAGAAATGCACTTTTCTTCACAGGAAGCTGAAAAACTTGGCAGGGCATGGGGTGAGCATGTGTTTTGTAGCGTTGGTTCGAGTAAAAGCAGGGGAGTCATTACACTGATAAGTAAGCATTTACAATTTAAATGTCTCAAACAGTTTAAAGATAATTTAGAAAGAGTCATTATTGTTTAGGCTGAAAGGGGGAAATGTGATTTTGTCTAATATGCATGCACCAACACAGAACTTTTTTTATAGATCTTAAGAGAAAGCTACAAGCAGCTAGGATCCTTCATGATATTGCTTTGGGTTGAGACTTTAATATTTTAATGGATCTGCTCCTTGATCATAGTGATGAAATTGTGTGTAGAGCCTTAAGAGCAATGTTGACACTACAGAGAATGTGTACAAATCTTGGTCTTACAGATATTTGGAGACTTCTGAATCCATCTGGGAGGGAATACACCCTTTTTCAATAGTTAATTAGATTTACTCTAGAATAGATTTATTTTTATAACTAAGTCACTTATTCCATATGCCACTGACAGCTCAAGTGGAAATATTTTAGTTTCAGATCATGCTTTGGTGTGTTACGAGATGTTGCCACATATAGAGAAAATAAATTCTTATAGATTTAATACATCCCTTCTCCAGGACCCAGCATTTCAATAAATGTTAAAGATAGAAGTTAATGCTTATGTGGAAACCAATTGGTCCTCTGTGGGCATGGCATGGGAGGTGCTTAAGGCAGTTTTTAGGGGCTGATCATACAATATACCTCATTCATTAAAAAATCCAAAGCACAGAAATTCATAGAATTGGAAAAGGTTATTAAAAGTGCTGAAACAGTGCTGAAGCGCTGAATGTCATCCAGTGGTCTTAGAGAGTTGACTCAGCTAAAGTATTAGGGCAAGACAGACATATTTTGAGTCGGGGGACAAGACAGGGAGACTTCTTGCCAGATACATAAAACAGAAAAAGCAATAGAGAGAGAGAGAGAGAGAGAGAGAGAGAGAGAGAGAGAGAGAGAGAGAGAGAGAGAGAGAGAGAGAGAGAGAGGGAGAGAAAGAGAGAGAGCGAGAGTGAGAGTTTTAACCCATAGAGAGTTTTTTCCACCATTCCTTCAGTGAAATTTGAACAGTGGTGAAACACTTTCTTATGATGTGTTACATTCATACGAGCAGACAGAGAAGTAAGTTTGGAGCAAAAGAAATAATAAACCTTGTGTAAATTGTCAGCTTTACGCTAAGCTACAATGCTATTTCTAGCCATTTTACATGCACGTTACCAGACACCATCATAGTTTTTATCAAGAAAATTCATGTTGGATCATAATAAAATTTTTCTAGTAAGACCTTTGATATTAGAGCAACGATCATATTCTTGATAATAATTTTTGTTTTGTTTTCCTGTAAAAATATCTAAAAATCCTTAAAACAAGATCAGTTTGATTGATCTTGTTTTAGAAACAACACTGCATAATATACTTAGGTTCTTCAGAGAATGTATTTTTAACATGTGTAGTTTGTCTTACTGTACTGGCAGAGTTTTTATAGTCAAAACAAGTGAAAATGTCTACCAGTGCTGAAGAAGTAATCCTAAGTATTTTGAATATGTTAATGACCTTGAGTAATCTATTGGAATATGTTACAAATTACATTTTACAGCATGTATTCTATAATCTGTAATGGAATACATTTCAGAAGTAACCCACCCAACCCTGTATATATATACTTCTACCACAGATATTAATAAAGCCTTTAAAGAATTATATTTCAATCTTTATAGTTCCACGTCCAATGTAGAATGCTAAGGATATTAGCAACTTCGTAGATACATTAGAACTTCCTAAACTGACAAATGATCAAAAAGACATTCTTGATTCAGATATTAATTTGGAGGAGCTTGTTGAGGTAATAAAAAGCCTCAACCAACAGGTAAGGCACCGTGGCCAGATGGTTTTGTCGCAGAATATATTAGATCTTATGTCACAGAACTGGCTCCACTTATGTTAGAAGTTTACGCAGAGTTATTAAAGGAAGGTGATCTACTGCCAACCATGCCACAAGCCCTGATCAGTCTCATTCTTAAAAAAGATAAAAACCCAAATTAATGTAAAAGATATCACCCAATTTCCCTGATCCAGTTAGATGTAAAAATCAAATAATATAAAATAAAGAATTATTAATTAGTTCTCCAAATATTCCAGATATAGGATTAATCGAAAGCTCTTGCTCTGACAACATATAACTCTGCCACGTCTGTCCAACCTGGCGCCTTTCAATGGCCCAAGTAAGGCATTTGGTATTTAGGCATTTTATTTTCAGCAAATTTTAGAGATTTTGTTAGAGTTAATTTTGAACTATTAATGAAATCCAACTAGACAAGAGAGCATGGTTAACACTTGACAGCAAACAATACATTCACATTGACAATCACAATAACAATGATCCACAATCAGACATGACACACGAGGGGATTAAAACAAGCATGGAAACAAACAAGGGGCAGGTGCCTCTTGCAACTGAAGGTTGTAATGATCAGCATTCCCATGGAAACAATCAAGGTCCCCATGGAAATGCTGATTCAGCTTGCCAGCAAACACATAAGGGCAAAACGTAAGCACGCTTTGACAAAAACAGACAGGGAATGATCACCGGAGGGCACATGTTGGTGGGTTACCGCAGTGCGTGAGTTGCATGTTTACATTTTGCTCTTATGTGTTTATGTTCCACACAAAGCACATATACAAACCACAAGACAGACAGGGGATGATGATGAAGTCATGGACCTCGTCAGACAAAACCCAACCTGACAGGTTAACAGGACCATGACACCGGACAGCGCACAGCGGTAACTCACGCATGGCGGTACCAAACAACCGGACCTGTGCGCTCACACATGGGGGTACACAGAACAATGAGGCAGGCCGATATTGCCATGGTTCCATCAGCCAGAACGCCAACCTGACAAGGTGACTGGACCGTGACAAGTGTATGGTGCTCACAGCCTTTGGAAAGTGTCATGAAGCGTCAGTTTATTAATCCTTCTTGATTCAGAATCTTGGAGATAGAGCCTTAAAAGCCCTTAAGAGGTTTTGGGAAAGAGATGTGAACTTAGTAATGGAGGATTTTGCATCGTTTCTATTGGACTCCCTCTAGATTGTTTAGGCTTGGTTTAAAAGACACGCCTTCTGGCTGGCGATGTCAGTTGGAGGATGGAGACATAGCCCATGCTCTATGGTTCAACGCTAAGATTCAAGAATTCTGGGTAAGAGACAATAATTTTATCTGTGAGGTTTAGGTTCTCAAATTTAATTTGCCACAGACTATGTATTCTGGGTGATATGGCGGTTATTAAAGTAGGTAACAAATATACAAAAATCTGGGTCCACACTAGCGTAATGATCAGCAGACATATAATTCTTCGAGGATGGAAGTCATTTGGTTGTCATTCTCTAATCAGTTTTTAATGTCTTACTGGTATCCGGATCACATTGTGTAAATCTGTTGAACATGCTATGGGCTAAACAACAAATTCAGATTACTTTACAATATGCTGTTGTTATTTTTCAACAGGAAACAGGATCTTGGACATGTGGATTAGAGCAGTTATAAACGGCAGTTTAGAAAAAATCACGATCTGAGACATCTGTTGGATCTGGTGAACCAGGAAAGTGTCATTAATGCATGATTGAAGTTCCTGTCTTTTGTGTTAACGATGAGGTGATTGTTTTATTCAAGGGCTTTATTGTTGTTTTCACTCTAGTCAGGTGGTTTATGTGGTGGGCTATTGCCAAATTTATGGTCAGTTTATGGGTTTTCAAATACCTGTGGGGGTGAAAATTATTTCCCTTATAATACTGAACAAATCTGTTGATCAAATTGTTTTATAGCCATGTTATGAATTTGCTATTACTTCTTTGTAATACAGATCATTTATAAAAGTCATACAGTACATGGGTGTTTCTGCAACTCTAGCACTGTGGACTTCTAGAAAATAAATTGTTGTTAAAACTTTTTTACTCTCTCACAAATGTTTATAATTTGCCAACAGTGTACATGTATCTCAGGAGAAATTTCCTTTTTTATATATATTTACAAAAAAAATCCACCTCATCTCTAAATTATGAATTGTGTCTAACAGAATTGTGGTGAAAATAACGCTGATGGAAATTATTTTTTTTAAGTTTTCTTTTAATAAAATGGCCGAAGCTATGCTAATTTTTGTGTATGCTAAATTAAATAATATTTTTTAATTTTTGGCATATTTTGCCAAAATTACAGCTTGATTGGAAATGACAGGCAATAAAAATATCATTGATAGATGATATTTTCATAGATTTTTCTTTGTTTACTTCAAACATATACAATCTCATGCATGTTTTTGTCTGACAATTTTGTCGACTTGGTACACTAAGAAGTACACTAACTTTTGAAAAAGGAAAAAAAATAATAATACAAATAATTCAATATATATATATTGATTAGGGCTGTCGATTTAACGCGTTAATTCAGTGCGATTAATTTTATTAAAAATAACGTGTTAAAAACATTAATGCAATTAATCACAATGCCCCCGGATTGTAATAAGGAAGATTCATGAGAAATGCAAGCTTGTAGTACCACCTGTTTACTCCAAATTTCTGCTGTGTGGCAACGCGCAGTTTATAGAGTGAAGAAAACAGACATTGATGGAGCGCAAAATTCGAACTAAGGGATCTCAAGATGTGTTGTAAGTATTAAACAATATTTAACTTGACACAGTGACCTAAAACTTTTATGTTTATGATGTAATGCACCCGAGACACTACTCAAGCATGTTTGACACTTTTTGAAATTGACGGGTCCTTAAACAAGCCCTCATAATAAATCTCCAACTGATTGATAAATTCACTTGTGAAATGGATTGCTGTGAACTGTATGCCAATGAATGACTTATGATCAATAATATGGTAGTAAACAATACATTGTATTCTAAAGCCACTTTTTGTATTGTCTTATCAATGATTAACTCTTCTGCCACAAGCATGTAATGCATTTTAATTATCTGAATATATATATATATATATATATATATATATATATATATATATATATATATATATATATATATATATATATATATATATTTAAAGATAACTATGTATAATTATTTCATCATAAATTGAATTATTGTTATATGAGGGGCTTTCTCAGCAAATAATTGTATATGCGATTAAATGCGATTAATCGTGATTAATTAATCGGGACATCATGTAATTAATTTAATTACATTTCTCTTATTGAATTTTAACATGGTGCATCTTGATGAAGCACATTTAAATATGCACAAGAATAAACTTTTAAGCACTCGATTACTATTTGATTTCAGTATAAACACAAGCAACGTGAACACTCTGCAAAACATTTTTGTGCTCCACTGAAAAAAAAAAAAATTTAGAATACATAAAAAAAGAAGATACAGTGTTACAGAGATATTGGAATTTGCACGCTGTTTTTTAAGATACAGTCCTATCAAATCACAAATCTGAATCTAATGTCTCTAGACAAAAGATCATCCACAACTATTCCTTTGTGAGGATTAAGACACGCCATGGGAGAGAGAACGGCAGCCTGGCCTCTATATCTTTCCAGCAGATGGGTGAAACTTCATGCCCTTTGACCTCACCATCAAGTCATCGCCTGGAAGCACATGGTCAACATTCCATGCCACCTCCTCCCAAAAGCACACATTCCAGTGCCAGTATGAAGTTTCAAATGGCCCCTTAATGGGAGGTATTTCATTTAACACTATGAATACTTTCAACTCACTAGAACTGAAATAGCTGCAAACTGAATTAAATACATAATTTTATTCAATCTATAATATTGGATATTGTAGAGACATACTTGGGCTGTAACATTGATTTGCTACTCGAATAGCTATTTGGGTGTCAATTCTGAAAATAGCATACAATATGCTTTTAGCTGGTAAAGTGGGAAGTATGTAGATCCTATTGTTTAACATCCAAACTGGCACAGTGGTTGCCAGAATAATTACCGGTATGTAAAAAATACAGTAAGAAATTAACCAACTTTACATGACCACACTGGCACTGTAACAAAATCTGTTACATTTACAGTAAAAAAGTCATAAACTTACAATAACCTTCTGAAACTGTAAAAATCAGCCTTTTACTTTATAAGGTATTGTTTATCACCATAAAAAAATCACAGAAGAGCACATGGTGACATGAAGTTCACCAATAGTGGCTCTTCCAAGAGCAATGACCAATACACATATAGAGACGAACACTAAACACTATCATGGTAACACATGTGAAATGGAAATAATGCAGTAAACATGAACTAAACTACATTAAATATAAAACAGAACACCCCAATGTATGTAACTGATATTAAAACTAAGAAGAACCATAACTATTCCCATAAAATAGAATTAAAAGTAATGGGAATTGTGGGAATGGCCGATTATTGTTTTTTACTATAATTTTAACAATAATTTACTGTAAAAAGTGCATGTACTTTATTGTTAAACATAATGTACATTTTTACCATTAATTATACAGGAAAATCATAATTTTTACATATACATTTTTTTATTATTACAAGATTTTATTGTAAAATCTACTGTATTGTCTTTTAAAATATTTTTAAAAAATGTTACTTTATTTTTTACAGTTAATATTAATTTGGTTAATATATTGATATCTTATTTCTGTAGCATTTTTACAGTCTTTTATCGTTAAAATTACAGATTTTGTTTACAGTGCACGCTGACTTGACACTTCACTTGTGTTCATTTTATGAGAGTTGATTATATACAAGATGGCTTGATAACATGCTAAGTTCTGTTCATTTTGAACAGAATATGCTGCTTGGACTCTCTAAAGGTTAACAACAGCCATTCACTTCAAGTGTGTGAATCATCGGAGAAAGCGGCGCCGTGGCAACAGTTTCCAGGTTATTTCTCTCTCTCAACATTAAAATACGAACGTGTTACCAGATACAATTAAAAGGAGAAAAATAAAGTCATATTCGCGTAAATAACTTACTATTTCAGCGGCCAGGATCGTTCCTTTGCGAGTCCGCACATAGTTCTTGAGTTTCTCCAAACAGTTCGCAAAAGGACTTGCGTCAGTTTCTGCCATCCTGCAAATGTATTCCAATGGAATAACAACGCCTTCTAAGCAGCCCTAGTGTCAGTATCGACAAACGCTCCCAATGAAGATACTGTCAAAAGACAGCGCGAAGAGGAAATGAAACCGTTGTTAAATAAATCCGTCAACTTTGAGTTTCTTGCTGAAGTTCCTGTGTGCAGCTGCCGTCTGCTGTATGTCAGTATGTCAGTGTGTCGTGTAACAGAGTAGCAGTAACAGAGAAACAGTGAGCTCACTGAGAGTCTGTGTTTGGGCGTTGGCTTTGGGCAACTTTTCTCTTGAGGGTAAACTACTGAGGGAGAAGGGGAGTAACAATATGAAAGTAAAATAATGCCTTGACGATTTGCATGCACAAGCTTGCATCAAATTACAAGCTTAAAAATAAATTGCATGCACACAGAACGTTTTGTAAAGTTGTAAATCAAGTTGCAAGCTCAAGAAACAAATATGAGCAATACTTTAATGCTTTGCATAAGTAATTCAAGCGTTGTGAATCTGTAATTGTGTATTAACACAAAGTCAATTTGGTGTGTATTCTTCTGACTTCCTTTTTTTCACGCTTACACTTTTAGCCCTGTTTTTTGCACCTAAACATGGCCAAAAACAGCGAGATACAAGCAAAGAAAGGGTGTCATGAACAGCATGAACGGATTGGCCGCGTAGAATCAGTCTATATGTGTAAAATAAACTACTGCAAACATGTAAATGACTTGACGTGTTTGTGGCATATTTTCCAGAAATAATCCTGTTAACCCTGTTCTGTCTTCCTGTTCTGTTGTGCTTACAGTTTTGACACAAATTACTCACTGAAAGAGTTTTGCAAGCATGAGTGGAAGGCGGGTCTACCTTATTCTAGTAACCAATCAAATTAGGTTTTCCTTGACCAGTTTACTCTGACCTGATTGGTTTAATAATGTGACAGACAGCTACTTCTTATGTCTAAGTTTTGTTCCTCTGGGTATCTCTCCTCTCTTAAATATACACAGGCTTTAAAGATCTGTAAGACAGTACACTTTCTGTTTAATTTTGTCAACAACTTGTGCCAAAAACAGGTGCATTTCCTGCATTCCTGTAAAAAATAAAGCAGATACGCTACACAAAAATGCCTCTCTTCTGGGAACTCTGCACTGACTAATTTGTCCATGGCCTTCATGCAGAGAATGCCTGGCAATTAAACTGATCCAAGAAGAACATCTGACTTTTCTACACACCACTAACTTCCAGTCTTAAGGTCCACTATGACACACTTCTTTTAAATACCACAAGACAAATGAGGACAAGAAAGTTATCAAATTAATATTAGCAGAAAATAATAATGGGAATATATCATGAATTATTTAAAGCAGGACAATGGCAATGACATAATCTTTTGTCTGTAGAAAATAAAGCATAGTGGGCAAGCCAAAAAAATAAAAATAATATACAAATCCATTAATCATAACATATAATTCTTAAGACCTTTTAATGCTCCTTAAAAGGACAATAAACTGCCCCATGATACAGTGTACAAAATCTCACCATTGTCTGGACTAATATATGAATAAGGTCTTATGACTTTTCATGTGTGGTAGTTAAGACTTGTTGTCAGAGTTACATACATGAAATGTCATATTTAAAAAAAACACACAAGTACGATCAGTGGGTTGGCCACAAAACAAGGCCGAACGGGTCCGTGACTTGCACAAAATGCTTGAAGGTGAATCACATGCACTTTGAAGGGTGTGGTTATAATCTTAGGCACATAGCCTTCACTGGGTTTGACAGTGGCTTGAAAGACTTTGACCAAACTCAAGACATGAATTGTCGACTGACAGTACTGGTAAATCACCGACCCGTTTTTCGGAGGCCAAAGCCAGCAGTAATGCATTCTTAAAGAGCACATATTATGTTTTTTCAAATATTACCTTTCATGTAGTGTGTTATATCGTTGTTTGTGTATGTAAAAAAGTCTGCAAAGTTTCAAAAATCAAAGTGCACGACAAATGGAGTTATTGACTCCCAAAAGAAAGAACCAATTCTGAATACCTGAAACGAGTTGTTTGTAATTCCAGACTTACTTCCTGTACTAACCTACGTAATGTTGTAACAAAAAAACCCTCCTCTGGTCTTCATTGGCTGCTTGCGAACAGCTTTGGCCCGCCCTCAAACACTACACAAAGCGGTAGCCCAATCACAATACACTGGGACATCTGACCAATCAGAGCAGAGTAGGCTCTCTGAAAGCAGGAGTTTAGAATGAATCCTTTATGGTACATTCACATACAACGCGAAGAAAATCTTCGCCTCGCATTGCTCGTGCGAGTTGACCGCTGGATTATAAATGTGCGTTTAAACTTGCATCCGTGCGAGTAACGCGAACCCGCAAGTATTCCCCCTTCTCTTCCGGAAAAGGACAGGAGGAGGGGCTTCTATGACTTGGTTCATGGTAAAGTACAACCAATAGCTGGAATCAAGTAGACGCACATATTTTCAGAACTTACCAGGTCCAAATTCCTCGCTCACTTTCCTCCAAGCAATGTCTTTTTTCGACATTGTGTCATACAATTCCGGGTGCCCACACACTGCTACAACAATTTTTTCATAAAACTAACTACGTTAGAACGTTAGTGACATCCAGACAATCTTAATGCTGATATGCTTTCGTGACAACGAGTCATGTGGATTTTACGTGAATGAAGCAATTTTGAGTGTTCAAGTCATTTACTTAATTCGCGCCACCCGGTGCAAATTTGCGTCTATTCGCATCTTTGCATTGACTTTGTATGTAATCACGCCGCGTGAAACGCTTGCTTTGCGTTGTATGTGAAAGCACCATTAAACGTTTAAAAACCATTATAGCACACACAATTTAACATAGTCCAAAGGAACGCAGATTATAGTCGCCACATAAACTCTGAGCGTTGATGGAGTGAACCCTGCATCCAATAGCTCTAAAAGAAATTTAGACATTTTGTGACAATGAGGAGGGGGGGGGCTGGGCCGTGAGTGTGCACGACCAGCCCCCAATCAGGCAAATCAGCCCGAGGAGAGGGATAGAGCGGAGCCGGATGCAGCAGTTCGAGAGAGAGAGCCACAGCTGCGTGTGAAAAAAGTGAGTTCTTACGAGTGACTGTTATATTTGAGATCCACTCCTTTCAGTCTTTCAGTGCTATCAGAATGGATGGTAAAGGACATAAGGGGACAATCACTTCTGAATGGAACACACCCTTTCTGCTTTCATCTAAGCTTTTGGAGACATTAAGTGTGTTCCAAATCGCACACTTCTGCACTGTATTATGTCATTTTGTAGTGTAAGTTACAAATGTAAATTGAATGCTTAACCATCATCCCTCACTCTGTGAATATGGACGGGCATTTTCCGGTGGGCCGACGCACTTTGGGGGCGATCAGTGGCGGACTGGCCATCGGGAGAACCTAGCAGGCCGTTGGGTTGGCCACGAAACGGGACTGTAATGAAGCCTCAGGCAAGTTGGGATCCAAGTTGGGACCCATTTATTGAAAAACAGCACACAAGTCGTACAGGCAGGGTCAATGGCAGGCAAACAGAGAATATAGAAGGCAGGCAGAAGAGTAACAAGAACAGGCAGAGATCAGGGCAGGCAGCAAACAATCGTAGAACTGGGCAGGCAAGAGATAAACAAGGCAGGCAGCAAACTAGCAGGGTCTAAACAACAGGCAGGAACGGTACACAGAATGACTAGAATGTAAACTGGAGATAAACTTGCTTGGTAGAGTCGCCGGAGCAAACAAGACTTCACAAAGAGAGAATGAACTGAACAGTTTATATAGAGCGTGGGAAACAGGGAACAGCTGAGGAGTAATCAGACCTAGGTATGCGGGCTTATGGGAAATGTAGTCTTAGCGGTCAATACTCCGGTGAATCAGATCTCCGATGACTGGAGGAGGAGGCGCTCTCAGTGTTCGTAACAGGGGCGAATGGGTATTCGCCCATTTTATCTTGATAAGATATCTTGATAAGATCTTGATAAGATAAAATGAGCTGCCGGACGGAACACAAAATGGTGCTGCGATATGCAGAAAAGGACAGCAAAGTCTTTTTTATATTTTATATTCATTTGAAATTTTTCTCTTGGTCTGTTTCTCAGCCCTCCTTGGTCCTCCTTGGAGTTTAGCCAGATTTTCCGTCGCTCTTCTAACGAATGTCCCACTCGCTCTTCCCCTACCCCCATCCTGTGCACGTGCAAGAACCACCCCCTGTTGCTGATTGGCTGGAGTAGTGTTGTGTTGATCGGTCTGTTCCACTTTGTTTTTGTCCCATTTACAGAGCCAGTGTTGTGTACAAATACAATAGATTTTTTTTTCAGCCCACCCACAGAAAGGACAGCTAGCAGAATGTGAGGAGATATTTGCAGAATGTATCAAAAAGTGTACTGGATTAGTATTACTGATTACACCTTTAATGGTCCATGAGATTCACCCATGAATCTGGTAATCATTTAATATTATGCTATACATCAAAGCACCATGAAATTATGTCTAAATAACATCACTGTACCATGGCTGTCCCTCCAATGACCCATATTCGTGGCCTGGTATAGTTATTTCTGTGATACAGTTTTTCCTTCTAGCTTTTCTTGCTTATTTTGGATGTGAAGAGTTGTAACAAATTAATTTGAATAAGGAAACTGACTGTTTTCACATCTGGAATGCATTACTCTCGATTTTAGGTAACAGTCTGATTTTAAGTGATTTTCCGACCGTACACTGTACTAATCTGTGCCATAATAACTTTGGGTTTCTTCTGAAAGAGTGAGGCTGCTCCCTGCCAGATCATCCAGTGGGTAGAGACAGAACAGGCTTGTTTTGGCAACACAAGTGAGTGATCATAACAAATGTGCTGCCATTTCAGGGAGGGCACCACAGGAAACCACACTTTTTGGCTTGACACCTGTTTCAAAGGGGGGGGGGGGGGGGGGTGCACTTGCAATGCAAATATGTTATAAGAAGAGACATGATAAAGACATAATTGTTTCAAGTCTGAATGGAAAATATTGGAATAAGTACGCTGCTGGGGTTAGTTACATTAATGAAATCTATTGCTATAAAAATAACATAGAGTTTAACATGAGAGACACTAATTTATATAGGTTTGCTCAAATTTTGCATGATCTCAACTACACTGGTTAAAATTAGTTGTAAAATCCTGGTACTCAGTATTTCATGAGAAAAGCTAATTTAAAATGTTTTACTTTTAAAGAAATGAATAGTCATTTTTAAACGTATGTATAAAATCATGAGCACTCATGTGAGATGAAGAGTTCCCCTTCTGTCACTCGTATCGGTGAAGTGACACTAGTGGTTTCTCTTGAGAGCCTCAGTTTCCTCTGAGCTTTGAGAAAAGGCCAATGAGAATTGGCGGACATAATGTCCCTCCCCGGACATACGGGTATAAAAGGAGGGAATCGTGCATCTGTTTAGTCAGATTTTTTCTTCGGAGCCAAGTGGTTGTGTGTTCAGCAAGCTACTGTTCCACTACTGTTCCACTAAGCACCTCTACAGAGCTTTTGCTGTTGGATCTTATGGCGCGTAACCAGTGGCTTTCTCTTCTCTGCACACCTTTGCAGTCTACGCCCCTGTGCGCTTCGACAGCGCTTCTAAAAGAGCAATCACCCTCTAAAAGAGTATTTTCTCTAAAAGAGTAACATATTGGCATTGAACGTCTTTTTCAAGATGCGTCTTTTTAAAGATGCCTTTCCGCCTTTATGTAGTTCCTGGATGCGGCAGATATCTCTCCGCTTCTGACAATCATGGGCGATGCCTGTCATATCTGGGCTGCGATCACACTGAGGCAGTGTTTTATGAATGGTTCCTGTTCTCATTGCAAGCCAACTTTCTCAATGCCCCTGTCTCCCAGCTCAGCCTATTTGGTAATGCCACTGAGGACCTTGCCCAGCGGTTCTCAACCCAGACCGGGCTGTGGTACCCAAAAGCGCAGCTTACTCAATCCATGATTCACCTAACTGTTCTCACGGTGGTCTGATGCCAAACACCTACAGTCACGGCACCAGGGATGCGGTCTATTCGCCTCCTGGTGCTGAAATGCCTAAATTTGTTCAGACAAGGCACAGCAGTTCCACTGCGGCAGTTCCAGAGGCTCCTGGGGCATATGGCATCCTCTGCCGCGGCGCTCTGGTTGATGCATATGAGACCGCTTCAGCACTGGCTTCAGACTTGAGTCCCGAGATGGGCATGGCGACACGACACATTCCGTGTGATTTTCACCCCTCTCTGCCATCACTTATTCAGCCCTTGGACAGACCATTTTTTTCTGGACACCTGCTGTAGTCCCCCTACAGCAGGTGTCCAGATATGTCGTGGTCACCACAGACGCCTCCAAACTGGGTTAGGGCACTGTGTGTAACGGGCACGCAACCGCTGGTTTCTGGACAGGATCATGACTGCGTTGGCACATCAACTGCCTAGAGTTGCTGGCTGTATTTCTTGCCCTCCACAGGTTTCTCCCACTGATTCAGGGCAAGCACGTCTTGATCTGTTCAGACAGCACAACAAAGGAAGCGTACATAAATCGCCAAGCTCTCGTCAAATGTTGCAACTCGCCAGCAATCTTCTCCTCTGGAGTCAACAGCAACTGGAATCGTGGCACACCACTCATATCCCATGCAGCCTCAACATGACAGCAGATGTGCTGTCACGACAGGCCATGCACAGCGGAGAGTGGAGGCTCCACCCCCTAGGTGGTCCAGTTGATTTGGGACCAATTCAGCAAAGCACAGGTAGACCTGTTTGCTTCCCAGGAAAATTCCCAATGCCCGCTCTGGTACTCCCTGTCGGTGGCTCCACTCGGGACAGACGCGCTGGCATACAGCTGGCCCCGGGGGCTGCACAAATACTAATTTCCCCCAGTGAGCCTACTTGCACAGGTGTTGGGCAAGGTCAGGGAGGACGAAGAACAGGTCCTCATGGTGGCCCCCTACTGGCCCACTCGGACTTGTTTCTCGTACCTTACGCTCCTCGTGACAGCACCTCCCTGGTGCATTCCTCTGAGTAAGGACCTCTTTTTTCATGGACGGGGCACACTCTGGCATCCACGCCCAGACCTCATGAACCTTCATGTTCTACCACCTGATGTCATAGACACGATCATCCAAGCCAGAGCTCCCTCTACCAGGCAGCTCTACACCCTAAAGTGGCATCTGTTCGCAACTGGTGCTCTACCCGATCAGAACACTCACAAAAATGCGAAGTTGGGTCAGTGCTCTCATTTCTGCACAGGAGGTTGGAGGGACGGCTGTCCCCCTCCACCTTGAAGGTGTTGTAGCCACAATACCGGCCCAATGCGATGCAGTGAGCATTAAGCCCTTGGGGGAGCACAACCTGGTCATCAGGTCCCTTAAGAGGCACCTGTTGGCTGAATCCTCCAAGGCCATGCCTGTTCCCCTCACGGGTTCTCTCCATGCTCCCTGTGGGCCCTCGGAGAACCCCTTTCGAGCCACTAGAGTCAGTCGAGCTATGTGCCCTCCTCTGAAGATGGCCCTCCTGATTCTGCTCGCTTCCATCAAGATGGAATCAACACCCAATACCCTTGCGAGATCAATAACCTCCGACGGTTGAGTCAGTCCTGGCCCGTGTTTCTTCAGGTCCGAGCACCTAAAACTCAGTAATACGGGACAGCTGACCCGGTGTACCGCTTGCGCATAGTGTCTTTCCCCTCTTCCGGGGTGAACCCATGCACTTTTACCCCCAGGTGAGTCCACAAAAGCTTACACTCCCTGGATGTCTTTCATCCATAGCCCTCTGGCTCGTGAATTCGGCGGAGGAATTCCCGACCAGATCCACTACTAATTACTCTGTACTGGAATAGGTGCTCCACAGGTATCGTTCATCACGATTACCCCGTTTTGTATTTTCTGTGGTACTGTCCCCCTGACGGCAGACCCTCATCTCACTTGGGAAGCTCCCTCTGCCCCTGGTCGCTGTGTTTGTAGAGCTCCTCCCTCAACAGGTAGGACCTACCACCATGCCACTTCCATGTGTGGCTTGTAAGCCCATGTGACGTATTTGCCAGATGTGACCTCCTCAGCCTGGGCAGGATGTGGTCTCCGAGGGGTTTTTTCCCTCTGAAAGAATAGGATCGGAAAAGAACACCATCCCTGATGCGTGGTATATCGTTAGATGGCCCCAGCCACTTCTAACAGCCCTATGGTGAACATAGAGAGAGAAAAGGCGGCGGCAGGCACGGCCTACTCCCATGCTTGGCATGTTGCTTGTTCCCCCCTCAAGAGAAGAGGGATGCCGGGAACCTAAAAAGTGTATAAAACGTTTTTATGGGGAGTTGGGGAAGGTTACGTGCAGAGGAGGTATCTCTCCTCTCTTAAATATACACAGGTTTTAAAGATCTGTAAGACAGTACACTTTCTGTTTAATTTTGTCAACAACTTGTGCCAAAAACAGGTGCATTTCCTGCATTCCTGTAAAAATTAAAGCAGATACGCTACACAAAAATGCCTCTCTTCTGGGAACTCTGCACTGACTAATTTGTCCATGGCCTTCATGCAGAGAATGCCTGGCAATTAAACTGATCCAAGAAGAACATCTGACTTTTCTACACACCACTAACTTCCAGTCTTAAGGTCCACTATGACACACTTCTTTTAAATACCACAAGACAAATGAGGACAAGAAAGTTATCAAATTAATATTAGCAGAAAATAATAATAGGAATATATCATGAATTATTTAAAGCAGGACAATGGCAATGACATAATCTTTTGTCTGTAGAAAATAAAGCATAGTGGGCAAGCCAAAAAAATAAAAATAAAATACAAATCCATTAATCATAACATATAATTCTTAAGACCTTTTAATGCTCCTTAAAAGGACAATAAACTGCCCCATGATACAGTGTACAAAATCTCACCATTGTCTGGACTAATATATGAATAAGGTCTTATGACTTTCATGTGTGGTAGTTAAGACTTGTTGTCAGAGTTACATACATGAAATGTCATATTTAAAAAAAACACACAAGTACGATCAGTGGGTTGGCCACAAAACAAGGCCGAACGGGTCCGTGACTTGCACAAAATGCTTGAAGGTGACTCACATGCACTTTGAAGGGTGTGGTTATAATCTTAGGCACATAGCCTTCACTGGGTTTGACAGTGGCTTGAAAGACTTTGACCAAACTCGAGCCAAAGCCAGCAGTAATGCATTCTTAAAGAGCACATATTATGTTTTTTCAAATATTACCTTTCATGTAGTGTGTTATATCGTTGTTTGTGTATGTAAAAAAGTCTGCAAAGTTTCAAAAATCAAAGTGCCCAAAAGAAAGAACCAATTCTGAATACCTGAAACGAGTTGTTTGTAATTCCAGACTTACTTCCTGTACTAACCTACGTAATGTTGTAACAAAAAACCCTCCTCTGGTCTTCATTGGCTGCTTGCGAACAGCTTTGGCCCGCCCTCAAACACTACACTAAGCGGTAGACCAATCACAATAGACTGGGACATCTGACCAATCAGAGCAGAGTAGGCTCTCTGAAAGCAGGAGTTTAGAATGAATCCTTTATGGTGCATTCACATACAACGCGAAGAAAATCTTCGCCTCGCATTGCTCGTGCGAGTTGACCGCTGGAAGTATAAATGTGCGTTTAAACTTGCATTCGTGCGAGTAACGCGAACCCGCAAGTATTCCCCCTTCTCTTCCGGAAAAGGACAGGAGGAGGGGCTTCTATGACTTGGTTCATGGTAATGTACAACCAATAGCTGGAATCAAGTAGACGCACATATTTTCAGAACTTACCAGGACCAAATTCCTCGCTCACTTTCCTCCAAGCGATGTCTTTTTTCGACATTGTGTCATACAATTCCGGGTGCCCACACACTGCTACAACAATTTTTTCATAAAACTAACTACGTTAGAACGTTAGTGACATCCAGACAATCTTAATGCTGATATGCTTTCGTGACAACGAGTCATGTGGATTTTACGTGAATGAAGCAATTTTGAGTGTTCAAGTCATTTACTTAATTCGCGCCACCCGGTGCAAATTTGCGTCTATTCGCATCTTTGCATTGACTTTGTATGTAATCACGCCGCATGAAACGCTTGCTTTGCGTTGTATGTGAAAGCACCATTAAACGTTTAAAAACCATTATAGCACACACAATTTAACATAGTCCAAAGGAACGCAGATTATAGTCGCCACATAAACTCTGAGCGTTGACGGAGTGAACCCTGCATCCAATAGCTCTAAAAGAAATTTAGAAATTTTGTGACAATGAGGAGGGCGGGGCTGGGCCGTGAGTGTGCACGACCAGCCCCCAATCAGGCAAATCAGCCCGAGGAGAGGGATAGAGCGGAGCCGGATGCGGCAGTTAGAGAGAGAGAGCCACAGCTGCGTGTGAAAAAAGTGAGTTCTTACGAGTGACTGTTATATTTGAGATCCACTCCTTTCAGTCTTTCAATGCTATCAGAATGGATGGTAAAGGACATAAGGGGACAATCACTTCTGAATGGAACACACCCTTTCTGCTTTCATCTAAGCTTTTGGAGACATTAAGTGTGTTCCAAATCGCACACTTCTGCACTGTATTATGTCATTTTGTAGTGTAAGTTACAAATGTAAATTGAATGCTTAACCATCATCCCTCACTCTGTGAATATGGACGGGCATTTTCCGGTGGGCCGACGCACTTTGGGGGCGATCAGTGGCGGACTGGCCATCGGGAGAACCTAGCAGGCCGTTGGGTTGGCCACGAAACGGGGCTGTAATGAAGCCTCAGGCAAGTTGGGATCCATCTGCGGTATTTATTGAAAAACAGCACACAAGTCATACAGGCAGGGTCAATGGCAGGCAAACAGAGAATGTAGAAGGCAGGCAGAAGAGTAACAAGAACAGGCAGAGATCAGGGCAGGCAGCAAACAATCGTAGAACTGGGCAGGCAAGAGATAAACAAGGCAGGCAGCAAACTAGCAGGGTCTAAACAACAGGCAGGAACGGTACACAGAATGACTAGAATGTAAACTGGAGATAAACTTGCTTGGTAGAGTCGCCGGAGCAAACAAGACTTCGCAAAGAGAGAATGAACTGAACAGTTTATATAGAGCGTGGGAAACAGGGAACAGCTGAGGAGTAATCAGACCTAGGTATGCGGGCTTATAGGAAATGTAGTCTTAGCGGTCAATACTCCGGTGAATCAGATCTCCGATGACTGGAGGGGAGGCGCTCTCAGTGTTCGTAACAGGAGCGAATGGGTATTCGCCCATTTTATCTTGATAAGATATCTTGATAAGATATCTTGATAAGATCTTGATAAGATAAAATGAGCTGCCGGACGGAACACAAAATGGTGCCGCGATATGCAGAAAAGGACAGCAAAGTCTTTTTTATATTTTATATTCATTTGAAATTTTTCTCTTGGTCTGTTTCTCAGCCCTCCTTGGTCCTCCTTGGAGTTTAGCCAGATTTTCCGTCGCTCTTCTAACGAATGTCCCACTCGCTCTTCCCCTACCCCCCATCCTGTGCACGTGCAAGAACCACCCCCTGTTGCTGATTGGCTGGAGTAGTGTTGTGTTGATCGGTCTGTTCCACTTTGTTTTTGTCCCATTTACAGAGCCAGTGTTGTGTACAAATACAATAGATTTTTTTTCAGCCCACCCACAGAAAGGACAGCTAGCAGAATGTGAGGAGATATTTGCAGAATGTATCAAAAAGTGTACTGGATTAGTATTACTGATTACACCTTTAATGGTCCATGAGATTCACCCATGAATCTGGTAATCATTTAATATTATGCTATACATCAAAGCACCATGAAATTATGTCTAAATAACATCACTGTACCATGGCTGTCCCTCCAATGGCCCATATTCTTGGCCTAGTATAGTTATTTCTGTGATACAGTTTTTCCTTCTAGCTTTTCTTGCTTATTTTGGATGTGAAGAGTTGTAACAAATTAATTTGAATAAGGAAACTGACTGTTTTCACATCTGGAATGCATTACTCTCGATTTTAGGTAACAGTCTGATTTTAAGTGACTTTCCGACCGTACACTGTACTAATCTGTGCCATAATAACTTTGGGTTTCTTTTGAAAGAGTGAGGCTGCTCCCTGCCAGATCATCCAGTGGGTAGAGACAGAACAGGCTTGTTTTGGCAACACAAGTGAGTGATCATAACAAATGTGCTGCCATTTCAGGGAGGGCACCACAGGAAACCACACTTTTTGGCTTGACACCTGTTTCAAAGGGGGTGCACTTGCAATGCAAATATGTTATAAGAAGAGACATGATAAAGACATAATTGTTTCAAGTCTGAATGGAAAATATTGGAATAATTACGCTGCTGAGGTTAGTTACATTAATGAAAACTATTGCTATAAAAATAACATAGAGTTTAACATGAGAGACACTAATTTATATAGGTTTACTCAAATTTTGCATGATCTCAACTACACTGGTTAAAATTAGTTGTAAAATCCTGGTACTCAGTATTTCATGAGAAAAGCTAATTTAAAATGTTTTACTTTTAAAGAAATGAAGTCATTTTTAAACGTATGTATAAAATCATGAGCACTCATGTGAGATGAAGAGTTCCCCTTCTGTCGCTCGTATCGGTGAAGTGACACTAGTGGTCTCTCATGAGAGCCTCAGTTGCCTCTGAGCTTTGAGAAAAGGCCAATGAGAATTGGCAGACATAATGTCCCTCCCCGGACATACGGGTATAAAAGGAGGGAATCGTACATCTGTTTAGTCAGATTTTTTTCTTCGGAGCCAAGTGGTTGTGTGTTCAGCAAGCTACTGTTCCACTACTGTTCCACTAAGCACCTCTACAGAGCTTTTGCTGTTGGATCTTATGGCGCGTAACCAGTGGCTTTCTCTTCTCTGCACACCTGTGCAGTCTACGCCCCTGTGCGCTTCGACAGCACTTCTAAAAGAGCAATCACCCTCTAAAAGAGTATTTTCTCTAAAAGAGTAACATATTGGCGTTGAACGTCTTTTTCAAGATGCGTCTTTTTAAAGATGCCTTTCCGCCTTTATGTAGTTCCTGGATGCGGCAGATATCTCTCCGCTTCTGACAGTCATGGACGATGCCTCTCATGTCTGGGCTGCGATCACACTGAGGCAGCGTTTTATGAATGGTTCCTGTTCTCATTGCAAGCCAACTTTCTCAACGCCTCCCAGCTCAGCCTATTTGGTAATGCCACTGAGGACCTTGCCCAGCGGTTCTCAACCCAGACCGGGCTGTGGTACCCAAAAGCGCAGCTTACTCAATCCATGATTCACCTAACTGTTCTCACGGTGGTCTGATGCCAAACACCTACAGTCACGGCACCAGGGATGCGGTCTATTCGCCTTCTGGTGCTGAAATGCCTAAATTTGTTCAGACAAGGCACAGCAGTTCCACTGCGGCAGTTCCAGAGGCTCCTGGGGCATATGGCATCCTCTGCCGCGGCGCTCTGGTTGATGCATATGAGACCACTTCAGCACTGGCTTCAGACTTGAGTCCCGAGATGGGCATGGCGACACGACACATTCCGTGTGATTTTCACCCCTCTCTGCCGTCACTTATTCAGCCCTTGGACAGACCATTTTTTTCTGGACACCTGCTGTAGTCCCCCTACAGCAGGTGTCCAGATATGTCGTGGTCACCACAGACGCCTCCAAACTGGGTTAGGGCACTGTGTGTAACGGGCACGCAACCGCTGGTTTCTGGACAGGATCATGACTGCGTTGGCACATCAACTGCCTAGAGTTGCTGGCTGTATTTCTTGCCCTCCACAGGTTTCTCCCACTGATTCAGGGCAAACACGTCTTGATCTGTTCAGACAGCACAACAAAGGAAGCGTACATAAATCGCCAAGCTCTCGTCAACTGTTGCAACTCGCTAGCAATCTCCTCCTCTGGAGTCAACAGCAACTGGAATCGCGGCACACCACTCATATCCCATGCAGCCTCAACATGACAGCAGATGTGCTGTCATGACAGGCCATGCACAGCGGAGAGTGGAGGCTCCACCCCCTAGGTGGTCCAGTTGATTTGGGACCAATTCAGCAAAGCACAGGTAGACCTGTTTGCTTCCCAGGAAAATTCCCAATGCCCGCTCTGGTACTCCCTGTCGGTGGCTCCACTCGGGACAGACATGCTGGCGTACAGCTGGCCCCGGGGGCTGCACAAATACTAATTTCCCCCAGTGAGCCTACTTGCACAGGTGTTGGGCAAGGTCAGGGAGGACGAAGAACAGCTCCTCATGGTGGCCCCCTACTGGCCCACTCGGACTTGTTTCTCGTACCTTACGCTCCTCGTGACAGCACCTCCCTGGTGCATTCCTCTGAGTAAGGACCTCTTTTTTCATGGACAGGGCACACTCTGGCATCCACGTCCAGACCTCATGAACCTTCATGTTCTACCACCTGATGTCATAGACACGATCATCCAAGCCAGAGCTCCCTCTACCAGGCAGCTCTACACCCTAAAGTGGCGTCTGTTCGCAACTGGTGCTCTACCCGATCAGAACACTCACAAAAATGCGAAGTTGGGTCAGTGCTCTCATTTCTGCACAGGAGGTTGGAGGGACGGCTGTCCCCCTCCACCTTGAAGGTGTTGTAGCCACAATACCGGCCCAATGCGATGCAGTGAGCATTAAGCCCTTGGGGGAGCACAACCTGGTCATCAGGTCCCTTAAGAGGCACCTGTTGGCTGAATCCTCCAAGGCCATGCCTGTTCCCCTCACAGGTTCTCTCCATGCTCCCTGTGGGCCCTCGGAGAACCCCTTTCGAGCCACTAGAGTCAGTCGAGCTATGTGCCCTCTGAAGATGGCCCTCCTGATTCCGCTCGCTTCCATCAAGATGGAATCAACACCCAATACCCTTGCGAGATCAATAACCTCCGACGGTTGAGTCAGTCCTGGCCCGTGTTTCTTCAGGTCCGAGCACCTAAAACTCAGTAATACGGGACAGCTGACCCGGTGTACCGCTTGCGCATAGTGTCTTTCCCCTCTTCCGGGGTGAACCCATGCACTTTTACCCCCAGGTGAGTCCACAAAAGCTTACACTCCCTGGATGTCTTTCATCCATAGCCCTCTGGCTCGTGAATTCGGCGGAGGAATTCCCGACCAGACCCACTACTAATTACTCTGTACTGGAATAGGTGCTCCACAGGTATCGTTCATCACGATTACCCCGTTTTGTATTTTCTGTGGTACTGTCCCCCTGACGGCAGACCCGCATCTCCCTTGGGAAGCTCCCTCTGCCCCTGGTCGCTGTGTTTGTAGAGCTCCTCCCTCAACAGGTAGGACCTACCACCATGCCACTTCCATGTGTGGCTTGTAAGCCCATGTGACGTATTTGCCAGATGTGACCTCCTCAGCCTGGGCAGGATGTGGTCTCCGAGGGGTTTTTTTCCCTCTGAAAGAATAGGATCGGAAAAGAACACCATCCCTGATGCGTGGTATATCGTTATATGGCCCCAGCCACTTCTAACAGCCCTATGGTGAACATAGAGAGAGAAAAGGCGGCGGCAGGCGCGGCCTGCTCCCATGCTTGGCACGTTGCTTGCTCCCCCCTCAAGAGAAGAGGGATGCCGGGAACCTAAAAAGTGTATAAAACGTTTTTATGGGGAGTTGGGGAAGGTTACGTGCAGCCTGGCCCATGCTGGCTACTTTGGCACGCAACAGCTTGCTTGCACCCGTATCAGCAGTTCACGTAACACAGTTCATTGTCGTGATAGGGAGCCCTAGTGTTACTTCACCAACACAACGTCGAGTGAGTGACAGAAGGGGAACATCTAGGTTACTGTTATAACCCCCATTCCCTGATGGAGGGAACGAGACATTGTGTCCCTCTTGCCACAACACCGTACCAACCACTGTAACAGCCGAACCTTATTCTCGGCTCCTCAGTGCAAAACCTGACTAAACAGATGCACGATTCCCTCCTTTTATACCCGTATGCCCGGGGGAGGGGCATTCAAATTCTGTTCGCCAATTCTCGTTGAAATTTTCTCAAAGCTCAGAGGCAACTGAGGCTCTCAAGAGAGACTCCTAGTGTCACTTCACCGACACAACGTCTCGTTCCCTCCATCAGGCAACAGGGTTTACAACAGTAACCTAGACAGTCAGTCATATCAGTAACCTTATTAAACTGTTTTTAGGGCTGTCATGTTAGCATCACATGACCAGCTGAATAATACTTGCTTAATCTCAGTAACTGCCCTGTTATTGGACACTTTCATTCATGGATTAAATTAATCCTGGTTTACTGTGCATAGTGAATTTATATAATAGCATTGGTAAATGAAAACTACTGTGTTTGAGTAATGCAGCATCCAGGCCACTATGTGTCAGTGTAAGCCACACATCGACATACTTCTAAGTGCACCTTTAAGAGCATTTAATCTGAAAAAAGTAATGCATTCTAATATACATCTGCTAAACATCTTAAAAGATCAGATAAACATTCTAAATCATAAACATCTCAAAGACATCTACTGAATGTCTTTTTGACATCTGCTCAGTTACATCTTATAGACGAATTGCAGAAGAGCAAACAATAAAAAAATAAATAAAAAAAAGTCTTCCAGACGTAGTTTTGGTCTCCATTCAGTTGCATCATATGGACCCACATGGCTGATATAGACAATCTTCTAAAAATCTTCTTTTGCGATGTGCAGAAGAAAGTTACACATCTGAGATGGCATGACAGTGAGTAAATTATGAGAGAATTTTCATTTTTGGGTAAACTATCCCTTTTTCTTGTATTGATCCCAGAACATTAAGGGTTATTGCTATTTTGCGCTACAATGATAATTAAAGGGGAATTTGAGCCTTCAATCCTAGGGAACACATTTTAACCTTAACCTACTGTAGATGTAATACAATGTAATGTGTTGAACTCCATTAAAGCGAGTAGGCCTACTTTATAAAACAGATGTACACTGGGTCATTAATGACATAATCACCACACCATTCTCTAACTTGACTTTATTTGCATTATCAGACAATATAGTGGGGGAGAGAAAGAATGACCTTTCATGTGAAATGCAGCATAACAGACAGACAGCATAAAAACAACAATTTTAGTATAAACAAAAAGCCAAAACACATGGAAATAATTTTTCAGAAATGATACCCATGAAACTCAGTAGCGTTCCACAGAACTAGATAAACAGATTATCAAGTACTGAAGCACCCATGTCAGACTTTAAAAGTATTCACTACTTCCTATGTTGCGTTTTATAATCAAGGGAATAATTCACCTAAAAATGAAAATTCTCTCGTCATTTACTCACCCTCTTGCCATTTTAGATGTGTGTGACTTTCTTTCTTCAGCAGAACACAAATTACGATTTTTAGAAGATTTTAAGCTCTTTTGGTCTATACAATGCAAGTGAATGGGTGCCAAAATTTTGAAGCTCCAAAATCACACAAGTCAGCATAAAAGTAATCCATAATGACTACAGTGTTTTAATCCTTATCTTCAGAAGTGCTATGATAGGTGGGGGTGAGAAACATCAATAGTTAAGTCCTTTTTTACTATAAAATCTCCTCTCTGCTCAGCCAATCTCCACTTTTACTTTCACATTCTTCTTCTTGTTTTTTTGTGTGATTCACATTCTTCATGTATACGTCCCCTAATGGGCAGGGGGAAGAATTTCTTGCAAACATTTACTTAAATATTGATCTGTTTCTCACCCACACATATCATATCATTTCTGAAGTTATGGATAAAAATTGTATGGATTACTTTTATGCTGACTTCATTTGATTTTTGGAGTGTAAAAACCTTGGTACCCATTCACTTGTGTTGTATGGACCTACAGAGGGGAAATATTCTTCTAAAAATCTTAGTTTGCAGAAGAATTCAAACACATCTGGAATGGCGTGAGGGTGAGTAAATGATGAGAGAATTCTCGTTTTTTTGGTGAACTAGCCCTTTAACACACTTATGTGCATTTGGAATTATGCCATATTCATAAAGGTTTGCATATACAACCAAAACACTGAAAAAAATGTTTCTGTTGCGTAATTTGTGCACATTATGAGGAATAGGGGCCAAAAAGATCCATATAGTCTTTGGTAATGTATTACTCTGTTTCTCTCCTTACTCTGGATTGGTTCCAATTTGATCTCAAACTTCTGACTTTTGTTAATACTTTCTGTTAGCAGTTATTGACACATCACTTCGATACACTCTCTAATCTGTGTTCTCCCAAACCTTCGAAGAATATTTTACACACATAAAAAAGGAAACATATCACACATTCGGTAGGATGTTTAAGGTTGACTCTTAATGTGGGTTTGAACGATGAAGACGATGTAGTGTAAGATGGGGAAAAACACCACTACAATAAATCATAAATAAGTAAACAAATGTGGGGACTACAAGATAAATCACAAATAACAAAACAAACAAAAGCAATGTTAAGTTTAATTCACAATACAGTATACTGGATCTGTTTAAATATATTTCATATTTACACCACACAAACAAACACATTCAGTTTAATATTACTATAATTTATATATTAATTCATTCAAACTGTTCCCCGTACATAACATATACATAATAGTTTTCATTCGTTTTTTTGGTTGCATGTTCAAGTGTTTCTTTATGATAATAGGATGGGTGGACAGCATATTAAAATTAGGTGCACACTAGGTGCATTGGGTCCAATGCATATACCCTCAGTTATAACTGTAGGTTAAGTGCCCCCCCTCCAATTTCCCTTTTAAAAGACTGAAGAAAGTGAAAACATAGCTAATAGTTTCCACGCTGGCTGACCACATGACTGTCAATTTGCTGTAATCTGTAGAAAGAGTTTACACAAACAAAATGATTAGCAATAAAAAGTTCAAAAAGCTTTGACTGGTAATATAAGTAGTAATTAACATTTTGTATTAAATTAGAAAATAATGCATAACAGAAGAATTTCGTTAGTGGTTTCAGACATTTGAAGCCCCCTGTATGTTTTGTGTTTTGCTTAAATGCTGTAAAATGCTGAAACAGATAAAAAAGCCAAAATAGTGCATGTTTCATATTTGGTTTCACTCACCAGTGCAGAGCTTCAGCCGCTGTGGCTGCACTCACATCTCATTAGCGAATGAGGTGGGTTCGCCCTGACCATACACTCCTTGGTTGTACCCTCCACCTTCATATCCACCCCCCTGTTGGCCATAGTCAGGCTGGTACCCGCCCTGGGAGCTGGCATGCGGGTCCTGTCCATAACCTTCTTGTCCATAGGCTGAAAGAACAAAGTACAAAGAAAATAATTAAAGAGGACGATGGATAAATGTGGCATTCCCCAGTTGGACCAATATGCTTTAAAATTTCATTTATTTTAAATGTAAATTATCCTAAATGAATCACAAGAAACCTGTCAAGAATATCCAGGTCAGATTTTACTCCAAAAGAAAAAAAAGAATATAGATTGCACTTATTCATTATGCGCAATACTAGGGCATAGTTAACACAAGCGCTGATTTACTGTACGGAGAAAGGAGACTTCACCCGCCAGCAGTGAACAAGGTGAGGGTTAAGGTTTATGAGAGATTTAGGCAAGATGCATCTCCAAAATGCATCTCCCAAAAACGCTCACTCACTGTCATCTGAACCAGTGTCGAAAATAAAACCAAGTGGGAGAGACCCAGCGTGTGCACGATAGAGACTGAATGACAGCCAGAGAAAATAATAGTTTTGAGTTTTTAAACTAAAGCAAATGTGCCCTCAGTAAGATTTTAGCTGGCTCTCACTTGTCCCGTCGGTCACACTGACACCTGTCATCCTGAATACTGGAAGTTTGTTTAATTAGTTACACAGAAGATGTTTTTTTATCTACTGTTTTGTTACTTATAGTCTGTATTTTTATCCATCTCATAATACACACATCCCTATAATGGACATTCTTGGTTTTAATCCAAACTCATTTTCACGTGTTGTAGTGGCAGTTGTGGCTCGCGTGCTCTCTGGCGGATGAACACCGCCATTTGCTTGCACTTGCCGTTTGATGTCGCACCATTTATCCATGCCATGAGAGCTGCAGGTATTAGCTGTTGGTTTCAAGATTCCAGCAGGGACCTCTTGTTTGGACATTTTCTCTTTTAACTTGCACTCATTGTGTTCGGGCTGTCTGGTGGATCACCACTCCTGGTGATCAATACCACACCATCAGTCTGGACTAAACTGTTGACTCGGGCCCCATTGTAAGTTGTCACGATTCCCTTGTTGTCTGCCCTGGGTTTCACTTGTCATTGTTAAATGTACTACACTTCCCAGAATCCACCTGCCATCACCACTGCCATTTTGTTCACTGTTCTCACCTGTGTCTAATTCAGTCATCACTCCCTGGTTATTTAAGCCCTGCTTTTTGTTCACTCCTTGTGGTTCGTTGAATGTTGTCAAGCCTGATCTGTGTTTCCCTGCCTGAGTTCTTAGTTTATGTTTGTTTCCCCATCGAGGGTTTTTCCTTTGTGTTTGTTTTGATTTTGCTAAATAAAGAAACCTGCATTTGGATCCTCTCTCCTCGCTGCCTCATTCGTAACAGAACGAACCACCGACAATGGAGCTAGCAGCGTTCCTCAGAGAGCTGACAGAGGCGGACTTATCAGTGCGGGAGTTCACCCACTTTTTCTCCAGCGTGGCCAGTTACTCCGGCTGGAACGACGAGGTCCTGAAGGTAGCGTACCGGTTCGGCTTACCAAAACATCGATGGTGGGAGTTACCGGAGACCGGAGACTACACCTGGCGGGAGTATGTGGGACTCATCTTGGAGGAATTCGCTGCCGGGGAGCCACCTCTCCTGATCCCGGCTTCCGCCTCTGGGCTTTCCACGCCTTCCACGGTCAGCGAACCAGAGCCAGCGCCTTCCACGGTCAGCGAGCCTGTGCCCACGCCTTCCACAGTCAGCGAGCCAGAGCCGTCGCCTTCCACGGTCAGCGAGCCTGTAGCCTCAGACGTCAGTGAGCCAGATTCTGTAGCCTCAGACGTCAGTGAGCCAGCGCTTGTAGCCTCGACTGTCCCTGAGCCAGCGCCAGCAACCATGACCGTCCAAGAGCCAATGCCTCCCGAGCTTCCTAGAGCTCCGCCTTCCGAGCATTCCAGAGCTCCGCCTTCTGAGCCTCCCGAGCTTCCCAGAGCTCCGCCTCCCGAGCTTCCCAGAGCTCCGCCTCCCGAGCTTCCCAGAGCTCCGCCTCCCGAGCTTCCCAGAGCTCCGCCTCCCGAGCTTTCCAGAGCTCCGCCTTCCGAGCCTCCCGAGCTTTCCAGAGCTCCGCCTTCCGAGCCTCCCGAGCTTTCCAAAGCTCCGCCTCCCGAACTCTCCAGAGCTCCGCCTCCCAAGCTTTCCAGAGCTCCGCCTCCCGAGCTTTCCAGAGCTCCGCCTCCCGAGCTTTCCAGAGCTCCGCCTCCCGAGCTTTCCAGAGCTCGGCCTCTCGAGCCTTCCAGGGCTTCGCTTCTGGAGCGTCCTACGGCGCCTTCCATGGTCAGCGAGCCTGTGCCCACGCCTTCCACGGTCAGCAAGCCAGAGCCGTCGCCTTCCACGTTCAGCGAGCCAGAGCCGACGCCCTCTACGGTCAGCGAGCCTGTAGCCTCAGACGTCAGTGAGCCAGATTCTGTAGCCTCAGACGTCAGTGAGCCAGCGCCTCAGGCCTCAGACGTCCCTGAGCCAGTGCTTGTAGCCTCGACCGTCCCTGAGCCAGCGCTAGCAAGCAACCATGACCGTCCAAGAGCCAATGCCTCCCGAGCTTCCTAGAGCTCCGCCTCCCGAACTCTCCAGAGCTCCGCCTCCCGCACTTTCCAGAGCTCTGCCTCTCAAGCCTTCCAGGGCTTCGCTTCTGGAGTGTCCTACGGCGCCACATCCCTCGGCTCCACCTCCAGAACCTTCCAGACCTCCGCCTCTAGAGCCTCCTACGGCGCCACCTCCATCGGCTCAGCCTCTAGAGCCTCCTACAGCGCCACCTCCATTGGCTCCGCCTCTAGAGCCTCCTACGGTGCCACCTCCATCGGCTCCGCCTCCAGAGCCTTCCAGGTCTCCGCCTCTAGAGCCTCCTACGGCGCCTCCTTCCACGCCTCCGGCTGCAACGGCTCCGCCTCCCACGGTTAGGCCTTCTGACCCTGTTCCCGTCCTGTGGCCTCTTCCCAGGCCTCCTGACCCAGTCCCTGTCCTGTGGCCTCCTCCCAGGCCTCCTGACCCGGTCCCTGTCCGGTGGCCTCCTCCCAGGCCTCCTGACCCGGTCCCTGTCCGGTGGCCTCCTCCCAGGCCTCCTGACCCTGTTCCCGTCCTGTGGCCTCCTCCCAGGCCTCCTGACCCTGTTCCCGTCCTGTGGCCTCCTCCCAGGCCTCCTGACCCTGTTCCCGTCCTGTGGCCTCTTCCCAGGCCTCCTGACCCAGTCCCTGTCCTGTGGCCTCTTCCCAGGCCTCCGGACCCAGTCCCTGTCCTGTGGCCTCTTCCCAGGCCCCCTGACCCAGTCCCTGTCCAGTGGCCTCCTCCCAGGTCCCCCAAACCTGTCCTTGCCCTGTGGCCAGCTCCCAGGCCTCCTGAACCTATCCTTGCCCGGTGGCCAGCTCTCGGACTTCCTGCCTGCCCTTTGTGCCCCCTTGGACTTCCTGTCTGCCCCTTGTGCTCCCTTGGTCTGTCTGTTTGCCCCTTGTGCTCCTCTGGTCTGTCTGTTTGCTCCCCCTCACTCCTTGGATGATTTTTTTTTTCATTTATTTTTTCTCTGAGGAGTGTCTGGAAGCCGCTTCTTTGAGGGGGGGGCTATGTCACGATTCCCTTGTTGTCTGCCCTGGGTTTCACTTGTCATTGTTAAATGTACTACACTTCCCAGAATCCACCTGCCATCACCACTGCCATTTTGTTCATTGTTCTCACCTGTGTCTAATTGAGTCATCACTCCCTGGTTATTTAAGCCCTGCTTTTTGTTCACTCCTTGTGGTTCGTTGAATGTTGTCAAGCCTGATCTGTGTTTCCCTGCCTGAGTTCTTAGTTTATGTTTGTTTCCCCATCGAGGGTTTTTCCTTTGTGTTTGTTTTGATTTTGCTAAATAAAGAAACCTGCATTTAGATCCTCTCTCCTCGCTGCCTCATTCGTAACATAAGTATATTGTGTTTGTTGTTTTATTGTTTGGCTTTCTTGTTTTGTATACATGTACTTACAGTATATGCCTGAACATTGGCTAAAGACGCTATTTACATTTTCTTTCCTCCCCTTTTCTCCCCAATTTGGAATAATACATCTTTAAGTCTCTAGGTCTTTGTGGTGGCGTAGTAACTCGCCTCAATCCGGGAGGACGAATCTCAGTAGCCTCCATCAGAGACCACCAATCTGCGCATCTTATCACGTGGCTCATTGAGCGCGTTATCGCGGAGACCTAGAGCGTGTGGAGACTCAAGCTATTCTCCGCGGCATCCACGCACAGCCTACCATGCACTCCACCGAGAGCGAGAACCACATTATAGCGACCACGAGGCAGTTACCCCATGTGACTCTACCGCTAGCAAACGAGCCAATTTGGTTGCTTAGGAGACCTGGCTGGAGTCACTCAGCACATCCTGGATTTGAACTCGTGACTCCAGGGGTGGTAGTCACCATCAATACTAGCTAAGCTACCCAGGCCCTGTGTGGCAGGACGGAGGGCGGGGCCGGGTCGTGATCATACACACCCGGTCCCGTAATACAGGACCGGGTGTGTATGATCACGACCCGGCCCCGCCCTTCGCCCTGCCACACCCTGCCAGACCCTGCCACACCCTGGTTGGTGGAACTTTCTTTGCTGGATCATGGGTAGTGTAGTTTATGATTTTTTGAAAGTTGAAACAACTTGGACTGTTGGCTTCAAAAGAAGCATATACCATCGATTAACAACCTTGGAGCTCACTGTAAGTCTGTTTTTAAAAGGTTTATAAGTTATCTTTGAAATTAATTTCACTATGGAAAAGATTTATAGGATTTTTACTTCTGTAACGTGACTCTTATGCTCTATTGAAAAAATAATGTTTTTTCTCATTTCTGTCATGCAAAAAAATAAAAATAAAATCAATTATATATAATATAAATTGTCAAGTATTTACAGATCATGGTAGTTAATTCTTTAACCTGAATATTAGTGTTTATAAACAACTATGAAACTCCTGATATGGATTTCTTAATGGAGAACATAAGAAGGCCTGTGACTTGTTTGTTTGGCAGTTGACTGTGCCCACCTTGGCCGAAGGAGTCTGGTGCTGGCTGCTTCTCTCCAGATGGCGCATAAGTGCCAGAGAAGGCTGCGAGCCAACCTGTTTCCTTGAAGACAAACCACATGTTCCCAGCCCACAGCACCATATTACAGAACCCAAAAGCCTGCAGGAACAAAAGAAATTAGCTGTCAGGTTACTTACACATATGCACTTATTTGATCATCTTTGTGTATCAAAAATCTGATAAAAAAAAATACTAAACATGACCAGTTAACTAAAAAATTATATTTGTGTCATCATTCACTCACTCACGTTGTTCCAAACCCATATGACTTCCATTCCATTCTTCCGGGGAACATAAAAGCATACATTTTAGAGAAACAGACCAAAAGTTAAGTTGTTATTCACGGATAATCTTGTTCTCAGCTGTAGCTCTTAAAATGCATTTGCACATGTACAGTATATGTCAATCATGGTGCGACGTGTTTTGATGAGCCAAGGGCAAATGTGCACAAAAGCAAATGAGCTACAACTGAGACTTTTTTTAATTAGGGTCTGTTCCTCACACAAAGTGTTTGTATGATTTGTATGAATAGCACTTGTAAATAATCAAATAATAAATCTCATCTTTTAATTGCTGCATGGCATTAGCATAATCACAGAGGTGAAGAGGAATTAAATTTCTTGCTCTCGGTGAGGCGTGTGGTGAGCTGTGTGTGGATGCCGCAGAGAATAGCATAAAGCCTCCACACGGGCTTTGTCTCCACGGTAACGCGCTCAACGAGCCATGTGATAAGATGCGCAGATTGACGTCTCAGATGCGGAGGCAATTGAGATTTCGTCCTCCGCCACCCGGATTGAGGCAAGTCACTACACCACCATGAGGACTTCGGAATTGAGCCTTTCAAATTGGGGAGAAAATCAAATCAGATTTATATCCGAGTTTGGAAGTGTAAATGGAATGCGCTCATTCAATCGGATAGCAATCTGACCAGTAAAAATATTTTTTTTGTGTGCAAGCGACCAAGTTTAAATACTCCCTTGACAATAGCACACGAGTCGTCTGGACTACTCTTATGGTGCTTTTTATCCTTTTTAGAGCATGACAGCCTGTGGTCACTATATGATTGAATTGTATGGAAAAGAGCAGCTCAGACATTCTCTGAGCTATGTGTCCTTTTGTCCACATATGTCCTTTTGTCCAACAGAAAGAAAGTCATTCTGGTTCGGAACGTGAGGGAGAGTAAATGATGACATCATTTTAATATTTGGGTGAATTGTCCTTCCAAGTTAACAAATATACAAGGGCGGGTTTACGATTTCTAAGGCCCCAAGCAACCGATCAACCAGGGGCCCCATTTAGAACATTTTGCTTAAAAAATGACATAATATAATTTAAAATTCAGCCGTTGTAGTCAAGTACATGAAAAAAAAAATTATTAACTTAAGTACTAGTTCAAGGTAATTAATGTTTTCCAGTTTTTCCTACGATACAGCGATAAAAAAAGCTATATTTACCTACATATATTTTTACAAAACACTTTTCTTTTATTGAACGGGGTGTGCAAAACTTACTACTAACCTCAATAACATTTTGGAATTCAGTTGTTATTTATTATTATTATTAGAACCCAACAATTATTCATTGCTGTCCAGTTTTTAATTACAATACAGTATGATACAGTATAATTATTATTACTTTGAGGATTTATTGTATACAGTAGTAAAATATTCTTATTATATCTTATTTACTTCACTTTCACCTGGAGCTTAAATTCTAGTGTTTTGTTCATCGTTGCAAAAGGTTGCATTTTATGTAAGCATCATAGGCAAAATTTTTGACAGTATAAGTAAACATACAAGGCATGGCAGCCCCTCAGCACAGTATAGCAGAAAGAAAAACATTGCTGTTTATCAAATGCTGAATCTTTGCTTGGTGCAGAACAATCTGAAATAATGTTAAACATTGTAACAGTCACCTCTTTGCAACCCGAACTAGTTCAGAACATTACATCTTTGTGACACCTGCGCAAAAAACAATCTAAACACAGCACAACGGATGAAACAGAACGCAGGTGTTCTTTTCAACTTGACAAAATTGGCAAAAAATGTGCCGGTCCTGTGTGTGACACTGAAGAAACAGCGAGACACGGAGCAGCAGTCAAGCACGTGTTTACATAGGAAAACTATGGAAGAACAGAGCAGATGCATGCAAAAACGCATTCGGTGTGAACAGCCCCTGACTCATGGGTCCTATATAGTCCTATATATTAAGAGCGCTGACAACAGCATATCCGCACGTGTACCCAGAACATCATGTCACCCCTCAAGCGGTTTATATATATATATATATATATATTTAATATGTGTATAATAACAGTATTTATTATATTGACTGTACACACCACAGATGTGTTTAGTCCAGACACTACAGGCTCGTGGATTTCTTTGCAGCGATTATCCTCATGATCACACGCAGCAATGAGGTTGATGACATCATCAGGGTCGGTTGCCCTCTTAACATCTGAGAGACCTTTGGCCCACGCTGCTGAACTCACCAACCACATAAAGGTAAAGATAGCGGTCACCACAAAATCCTGTGGAACAACAAAACAACACACATCCATTTCAGCTGGCAGGTTTTGTTAAGGGTATTCATCAGGAAACAGTGTCATTTGTGACTTACTACTGAAAGAATGAACAATACTGATCCTAAACGTAGTCACATTATATGATACAGTATGTTTAATGTGTAATGCAAAATAACTTTTTATAATATTTTAATATTATAAAAAGACTTAATATTTTTCATCAGCCATTGCAAGGCTGTAACCACATCTTTAAGATTGGGGAAACAGTTTAAAGTGTTTAATTTCTGCAGCACCAAATTGCATAAAAAATTGTTTTTAAACAGTTTTCCCGAAGAAGACTCACAGCCTGAGCGCCTTTGTTTCCCTCACGGTATTTCTCAAGGAGGAAGATGTACACTGAGATGGCGGCCATTGAGTAAAGAAAGGAAAAGACACCAATGGTGACAAAGAATTCAGCAGAGGAAGAGTTGTCTCCCACTAGAAACAGACGCTCTGGCTCCGGCCCTTTACACGTAGGAACATCAAACCACACCTGGTGCAGTCTGTAGAGAAAGAGTGTTCCTCAGTGTTATCAAGAACATTTTCACAGTATAGAGTTCATGAATTGGCTATATCAGTGTGTTCCCCCACAGCCCCATTGGTAAGGCTTACATTCTCCTTCATCAACATCAAATTGAAAATGTGTTCCTTTTAAAGGGATAGTTCACCCAAAAATGAAAATTCTCTCATCATTTACTCACCCTCATGCCACCCCAGATGAGTATGACTTTCTATTTTCTGCAGAACATAAAGAAATATTTTAAGACTTTCTCAGCTCTGTAGGTTCATACAATGCAAGTGAATGGTAAACAGAACTTTGAAGCTCCAAAAAGCACATACAGTCAGCATAAAAGTAATCCATACGACTCCAGTGGTTTAGTCTATCTCTTCAGAAGCAATATGATCAATATTTAAATTCTTTTTTATTATAAATCTCCACCTTAAACCAGCCCCGACCAGTAGGTGACAATATACAAGAATAATGGGAATAGCCAAAAAGAAGAAGAATGTGGAAAGTGGAAGAGGAGATTTAGAGTAAAAAAGGACTTAAATATTGATCTGTTTCTCACCAACACCTATCATATCGCTTCTGAAGACATGGATTAAAACACTGGAATCATATTAATTAATTTTGTGCTGCATTTTTGTGCTTTTTGGAGCTTCAAAGTTCTGGTCACCATTCACTTGCATAAAACAGAGCTGAAATATTCTTCTACAAATCTTAAACCATGACTTGCACTATACATAAGTAATATTGGCATTATATTCATGATGTTAGCCAGAGGGGAACTGGCCCCCACAGTGAGCCTGGTTTCTTAAAAGGTTATTTTTCTCCCATTAACCGACATCTTATGGAGTTTTGTGTTCCTTGCCACAGTCGCCTTCGGCTTACTCACTGTGGTTATAAATACAATGAAATTGTTTATTTTTAAACACAATTCGAAATCATATTTTATCTAGTTACACAATGATGATTCGTCGACATTATAGACATTACAGTTGTATCTTCGGTGCATTGAAACGATATGTGTTATGAAAAGCACTTTACAAATAAAATTAACTTGACTTGAAAAATCTTCAATAGTGTTCTGCAGAAGAAAGAAAGTCATACACATCTGGGATGGCATTATATATATATACATATATCTACTGTAACAGCACTAATCATTTAATCGAAGTCTCTATAGGTTTAAAAAAGTTCTTTGGAGATTAAAAAAGTTTTTGATGCTACATTATCCTGTTAGTTCCAGGTGTCATTCGTGGTGTCACAGAGGACATATGAGGCTCTAAAGAACCAGGAATCAGACTTTTCTGTTTTTGTTTTTAAGAGTCATGGCCTACGCTGTATACCTTTTTCTTATTTAGTGAAAAAACATACCGTTCCTCTGGCCTAAAGCACCATGTGTGAACTGGGTGAATCAAAGATGGCAATTTAAGATTGTGTCTTGTGTCTGCTGTGCTGTCACCTGATTGGACGGGGATGACATGAACACTGACCTGAATGGATAGCCGAACTCAACCTCAATGTTTAGGTCACTCTCTGAGCGGTTCTTACACTCCACACTCAGACGAAACACTCCAGAGTAACCGCCACAGGTGGAGAATGCAAAGATGGCAAAGAACTGAGAGGAAGAAAAGGAGAAAGTGAGTTATGTACATATACTATACATCAAAGAAATAAAATAAGCAGGAAGAATAGAAATATGCTTAAAACAGTTCCTAAAAATGGACTGGCAATCAAATAATAATTGTAAATGTAAATAATAATTCTACTATTTTAAATTGCAACTGTATATTCTCAAATCAATGGCCCTTAATGATTCTCAGTGTCAATATTTAGGTGGTAAATATTCTTTCGACCGCAGCTGAAGTAGCACAGCGTTCAATGTTGTATGTGTTACTTTTCTCACCGATGGTCAGAATGGACCAATCACAGTCATCTGTGATTACTAAATAAGGCATTAAATAAAAACAGTCATTTTATAGAGATTGCTGGGGTGGATTTCCATTTGTATGTCAGGAACCAATTAATGGAATGAAAAGATTTAAATTATTATAATGTTAGTACAAATGTTTCCATTATGATCTCTGAGCCCCATTACAGCCCCTGGAGGGAGACAACTTTTTATTCCATAAGAAACATCATTATTTTGCTACATTTGCTGCCCAGTGAAGTACTATGCGTAACAATGTATACGATAAAAATAAAAATAAAAAAGAATCTTCACATACTAATCACAATACTAATAATGAAAACCCAGAAAATGGAAAACTTGTGCCCATTTGCCCAACAACAGTTACTGCTTTGGCCACTGGGGGCAGTGATTTGAATTTCGGTAAGCACAGACCGATTTTAGCCAATGAAAATTCAACCTACTGTTTCTGATTTCACTGTGAGTTCAGTCTGAAAACAAACTAGATAGGTAGATTTTCTGAAGAAAATGTGAGTGGTGAGTGGCCACAATGTCCCACCAAGGGCCTCAGTACACTAGGGCTGTCAACAGGGCTGAGAAAGTACATTTACATTTTTCACTTAAAACATTACCAAAATTCTAATTATATTTGAATGTTAAAGACATTATTTCAGTTGGGGGAAAAAAGCTGCAGGACATCAGAGATCACCAGATATTTCATCTTACATCTCCTAAGTCCATACAGAGTCACTATAAATTCGGAAAAGAATAGGTTGACATTTCTTGAACTAAACTCGTCATTCAAAAGAGTGCACAATGAATAAAAATAACCCAAACAGTGTTGTATTGTTTACTGCAAATAACATACCAGGCCATAACAAAACGCCAATCCATTGAAACTAAAGTGGATCAAATTATTTTTTTTAAATGTAGCTAGTTTATATTATTCAATCGTAAAGGAATTAGTTCCTTTGTAGGAATAGTTCACCCAAATACTCTCCCTCATGCCATCCACATGTGTATGACTTTCTTTCATCTGCAGAACACAAACACATTTTTCACAAAGAAGAATTTTTCAGCTATGTATGTTCAGACAATGCAAGTGAATGGGTGCCAAAATTTTGAAGCTCCAAAAATCACATAAAGGCAGCATAAAAGTAATCCATACGACTCCAGTGTTTTAATCCATATCTTCAGAAGAGATATGATAGGTGTGGTGAGAAACAGATCAATGTTTATTTCCTTTTTTACTATAAATTCTCCTCCCTGCCCAGTCAATCTCCACTTTAACTTTCACTTCTACATTCTTCTTCTTGTGTTTTTGGTGATTCACATTCTTCATGCATTTCACCCCCTACTGGACAGATGGAAGAATTTCTAGCAAAAAAAGATTTAAATATTGATCTGTTTCTCACCCCCACCTATCATATCTCTTCTGAAGATATGGATTAAAACACTGGAGTCATATGGATTACTTTTATGCTGCCTTTATGTGCTTTTAGGAGTGTAAAAATGTTGCCACCCATTTACTTGCATTGCATGGCCCAACAGAGCTCAGATAGTCTTTGAAAAATATTTGTTTGTATTGTGCAGAAGAAAGAAAGTCATACAGTAAATGAGTAAATGATGAGAGAATTTTCATTTTTTGGTGAACTAACCCTTTAAGTAAAAAAAAGTAAAACAAGCAAAGAAATGCTAAAGCAAGCACCAATAACTGCAAAAAACAAACAAACAAACAAACAAAAAATGATTTCAAAGGTGCATGCTGTTAAAGACAACGGTGTCACATTTAACATAATAAATGTGATCAGTGAAATTAAAAAATATTTCTAAGTCACATGAAACCACAGAAATCAAAAACTACAAAGTGGTTTAGTGTTACTACATCCGTGTGTGTGTGTGTGTGTGTGTGTGTGTGTGTGTGTGTGTGTGTGTGTGTTTTCTATGGGTCAGCCAACTGCAGTGTTTCACCATCTGCTGTTTCCTAGATCTTCTCACTTGTCAACCAATGCAATCACAGCATTTTCAGCACCTTTACTCTGCTAAACCAGTCAGAAAGCACTGCTGACACAAGCACACAATGTGCAAATAAATGCAGCTATCTGTGCTGCATTTGTTGCCATGGATACTTAGCAATTAAGTTGAGGTGACAAATACGAGGTATTCACGGAACAGTTCAATAACGTTCAATTCATTCTTTGGAATTACATCATTAACTATGGAACACATCAAAGGAATAGCTCACCCAAAACAATGAATATTCTGTTTGAAAATTAAATTACTCACACTCATGTCGTTCCAAACCCATATACTTACATTGCATCTTTTTTTCCATACATTGAAAGTGAACGTTGACTGAGGCAAACTTTCTGCCTGACATCTTCTTTTGTGTTCCAAGGAAGAAAGAAAGTTATACAGGTTTGGAACAACATGAAAGTGTATAAATCATGACAGAATGTACATTTTTGGGTGAACTATCCCTTTAAATATAGCAGTGTTACAATGGAGCAGGCATTTGCTCACTCACACACACACACACACACACACACACACACACACCACACACACACACACACACACACACACACACACACAGATTAGTCGGTCAGAGTATTTTTACCATACCCCCCTGCACTGAAGGAAGATCCGATTGAATAGAAAATCTGGCTATTAATCTTACCGAGGTGCTTCACCACCTGTCACTACACACACTGTGTAGATCTACTACACATTAAACACACACGCATACATTCATACAGCGCATGCACACAGACAGACAGAAAATAGGCACATGTACAGTGGCTCTATAATATTTGGACACTTACTGTTAGTCACATTTTAAAATGTCTGAATGTGATTGAATTAGAGCTAAAATGTCAAACCAAGTGGCATCAGCAAACAAATTAAACTAGGTGTTTATATTTCATAGACATTTTTGCAGTAACTTCAAACCAGCTGGTGTAATTTTTGGTGGATGTATGTCAAGTTCACACAGTAGTGTTCCACAAAGTTAGACAACCAAAATATCCCTATACTTTGTTGTACCTTTTGTTTATAACATTCATACTTTTGAACAATATCTCTTGTTCTATGGCCTATTTTGAAACCTATCAAACTCTTGCTTGAAACATATTTGTGCTATATTTCATAAAAATAAATGTTCCTTGTTTGATATTTTGTCATACGGTATTATTCCAAGACGTTCATGCAAGGCAAGCTGTGGCTCAGGTGGTAGAGCGGGTCTAATCGCAAGGTTGGGGGTTCGATTCCCAGCCCACATGACTCAATATGACGAAGTGTCCTTGGGCAAGACACTGAACCCCAAGTTGCTCCCAATGGCAGGCTACTGCCTTGCATGGCGGCTCTGCCGTCATTGGTGTGTTAATGTGTGTGTGAATGGGTGAATGAGACGCAGTGCAAAGCGCTTTGAATCCAGAATAAGGTTAAAAAGGCGCTATATAAGTGCAAACCATTTAGCATTGTTACCTGTGGCCAAATCGACATGTTGCTTCTGAAAGTTAATGTACCCTGAAATCAACCCCATTCTGCCGAGTTAAGCCCTATTCACACCGACAGCGATGCGCAGCGCCAAAGAGACAGGATCTCATTAATTTTCAATGACTTCTGGCAACACGAGCGACAGCAACCGCTGGCAGCAAGATGTTGGAGTGGTGGGCAACAAGACAAAGAAAAAGAAAAGTTGAGAAAAGTTTAACTTTAAACAACAAACAAAATTCAGTTGTGACTACCAATGAGAGTGAAGGCAGTGGAGTTCACATCATCCGTCTACTGTGTGATACTCAGCCTGGTGTCATGAACATTACGTGGCCGAGGCAACATTTTAGAAAATGAAATGACATGCTTCGTTACATGTTTCGCTGCAGTTCCCCTGTGATATGTCCAGCAGGGGGCGTGAAAAGCATGTAAAATTGTGTTGTAATCAGATGAGTAAAACATACGTTCCATAAGCTAAAACTTTTACCTAACCCTAACCATTAGTGTCCAAAAACAAAATGAGAAATGAAAAGCACATTTTCTGAAGCAATCACCTTATTTCGTGACACTTCTATGACACTCTAGTCTAACGATTCAGATTGTGTGCTTGGCTAGGCTAGAACCACAAACTTCTGACTCCTAAGTCCAACACTCTATCAGATGTACTAAGCGAATCACTTTGGAGTAAATATGTGTGTAAATGTAGTTGAGTCTGTAATACAAGCGTTAAAATGTATTGTATTAAATGAGGCTTTATAGTAAAAGTGTTCCTATATCATAACATAGCAGTGTGTGAGTAATAGTTTGAAAATGTTTATAAAGACATAAATAGACTTTTGTGAAAGTGAATAAAATGCAGTCTTGTGGAAACCAGGAAGTAAAACAATGACTAGTGAAATCCACCACCCGGATTGAGGCGAGTCACTACGCCACCACGAGGACTTAGAGCGCATACTTCATCTGGGAAAGCGGGCATTGTCCCGTGACCCGAAAGTATGACGTAATAACAACAACTGCGGAAATGATTTACCTATAAACCACTTGACTAATTTTACAGTACTAATTTTACAGTATGTAACAGTATATCCCATAATTAGTGGGTCTTCAGTTCTTTGATGGCAAATAAATGAATCCAGCATTTATTTTTTATTAAAGCATCATCCTCAAAGTTTGGCATCATATTGAAGTTTGATTGAGTTTCACTGGGAGAGCTTCCATTAATTTATTTAGGATTTGGGCCAGCTCTATACATTCCTCTCTAATTCTGAGCAATTCACTA